>NC_057925.1:18257921-18891687 GCF_018873765.1 Telopea speciosissima
TGGACGACATGTTAGTGAAGAGTTTGAAGGTCGAGCATCACTTGGCCGACCTAGAAGAGGCCTTCGGCGTGCTGAGGAAGAACCAAATGAAGCTGAACCCCACCAAGTGCACTTTTGGCATAACCTCAGGAAAATTCCTTGGCTTCATGGTCTCCATACGAGGTTTCGAGGCCAATCCGACGAAAATCAAGGCAATTCAAGAGATGAGCCCTCCAAGGAAGATCCGAGAAGTACAAAGGCTGAACGGGAGAGTCACGGCGTTAGCATGGTTCATGTCAAGAATGGGCGACAAATGTCTCCCATTCTTTAAAACTTTGAAGAACATCCCAAGCCCAAAGAATTTCAAATGGACGAAAGAATGCCAGCAAGCTTTTGAAGACTTGAAGAAGTACTTGGAGAATCCGCCTCTCCTCTCCCAACCCGAGCCAAAGAAGAGCTCCAAATTTACCTCGTTGCGACCCCGATTACGGTCAACGTGGTACTGATCAGGGAGGAGAGCCAAGCACAAAAGCCCATATACTACATTAGCTATGTTCTCGTAGATGCCGAGAGGAGATACTCCAAGTTTGAGAAGGTAGCATTTGCCCTTGTCACGGCTACAAGGAAGCTGAGGCCATATTTTCAAGCTCATCCAATCACGGTGTTAACCGATCAACCACTCAAGAAGATACTACACAAGCTGAATGTTTCGGGCCGGTTAATCGCGTGGGCCGTGGAGCTGAGTGAGTATGATATAAGCTATCACCCGAGGACAGTGATAAAAGGATAAGCCCTGGCCGATTTCATTGTCGAGTACACCATGCTTGACATCGAGATCGGAGGAGAAAGAGCAACGGAAGAGGCCGCGGCAAAGGCCGAGGCCGAGCAGTCATGGACCATGAATGTGGATGGCTCAAGGAACTCTGGTGGTAGCGGGGCTGGACTAACATTGGTCAGCCCTGAGGGTTTTCGCATTCAATATGCCTTGAGATTCAAGTTCCTAACCTCCAACAACGAGGCTGAATATGAAGCCCTACTAGCCGGACTTCGAGTTAGCAAAGCCATAGGGGTTAACCAGCTGAAAGTACGGAGCAACTCGCAACTTGTGGTCAACCAAGTCAACGGTGAGTACGAAGCCAAGGATGAAAGGATGATAGCATACCTGAACCGAGCCCGAGCACTGATCTCCGAGCTCGAGCCCTTTGAGATGGTCCAAGTACCGAGACAAGAGAATGTTATGGCTAACTCCCTCTCACGGCTAGCCGAAGCCGACCTCCCAAATCTGAGCCGATCGGTCTACATAGAAATTCTAGGAGGGCCCTTCTTACAAGAAGAAAGTGTCAAACACATTGAAGAAGATGGGCCGACCTGGATGGACCCGATTGTTAACTACTTGGAGAACGATCAACTCCCGGAGGATCGAGACAAAGCAAGGAAAGTCAAGATTCGAGCCACAAAGTATACAATGATCGATGGAGTGTTGTACAAGAGGGCCATCTCGGCTCCCCTCCTCCGGGCCTCGGACTGAAAGGAGCCAAGTACGCCTTGGCAGAAGTGCACGAAGGCATATGCGGGAGCCACATGGGGGGCCGAGCATTGGCATATAAGATACTTTGGCAAGGATTCTACTGGTCGAGAATGCAAGAAGAAGCCATGAAGTACGTAAAGGCATGCGAGAAATGTCAGCTATTCGCACCCGTCCTGGGTCGACCTGCGATGAAGCTAACCCTGATGCTGAGCCCTATACCGTTTGCCATGTGGGGAATGGATATTCTCAGAGATTTTACCCCGGCATCCAAAAATTGAAAATATTTGGTGGTAGCCGTCGACTACTTCTCTAAGTGGGTCGAGGCTGAGCCCCTAGCCACCATTACGGAGAAGAATATGGAAAAGTTCTTCCGAGACAAGGTCATCTATCGGTTCGGGCTGCCAAAAGTGCTCATCACCGACAACGGTGCACAATTCAACAACCCGAGCTTCTGAGAGTTCTGCAAGCACTTTTACATAGATTTTCGTCCGATGGCGGTTGCTCATCCACAAGCTAATGGGCAAGTAGAGGTGTCGAACCAAACACTGCTAGTGGGGATCAAGAGAAAATTGGATGAGGCCAAAGGAAGGTGGGTGGAAGAGCTCTCGAGGGTCCTTTGGGCCTATCGTACGACAGTGAGAACACCCATGGGAGAAAGCCCATTTTGGCTAGCATACGGAACTGAAGCCCTCACCCCCGTGGAGGTCAAGGCCTATTCGTATCGAGTGCTTAACTTTGACGAGAAGACATATGAAGATGGACTCAGGGCCAATCTTGATTTCCTCAATGAAGTTCGAGAGAATGCTCTACTGCGGAACACAACATATCAGCAGAAGACAACGAGATACTACGACTCAAGGGTGAAGGAATGACACTTCCGCCAAGGAGACCTCGTCCTAAAAAAAGTCAACGCATCTCAGCCGAGATAATAAGGAAAGTTAGCCCCAAACAGGGAAGGACCGTATATAGTCTCTAAGCAAATTCGCCCAGGGAAGTATCGCTTGCAGACTCCGGGTGGCAAGAAGGTACCGAGACCTTGGAACTCAGAAAATTTGAAGAAACTTTTTCAATAAGTATTCTTTTCAGCTCGGTTCAGTTCGAACATCGATGTTTTCGACTTCGGCCTTGACTTTGTATGGTTCAGCTCAGATGTTCTCTTCAGTTTGAAAGTCAATAAACTGAGATTCTCCTCCATTCTTTAGTTTGTTTTGAGTCTAAAACATACTAAGTCGCAAGACCAGTCCTCATAGACTATTGGACGTTGAAGACCGACCCTCATAGGTTGGCAGCTAAGAAAATCGAGAGCCCTATTCGTTATATAGTTTGTTTCGAGTAAAAAACATGCCAAGTCATAAGACCAGTCCTCATAGACTGGCTGACATTAAAGACCGACCCTCATAGGTTGGCAATCAAGTCATAAGATCGATCGTCATAAATCGATGGACACCAAAAGACTGACCCTCATAGGCCGGCAATCAAGTCATAAGACCAATCCTCATAGATTGGTCAACAATACAGACCGACCCTCATAGGTCAGCAACAAGGTCATAAGACCAACCCTCATAGGTTGGTGGACTCGAAGACTATTCATGAATTGGCAATCTTAACACTGAGCACAATGGCCGAGCATGGGGCACAGGGAAATTGCCTAAGGCATTGAGCTTGGCCGAGTGGACGGCTCAGATCCATAATCCCACGCCAACACCAGAGATAGCGGCTGGGCCAAATTGGAAACTTAGGCTATAAAATTTTCAAAGACATTAATCTCGGTCGAGAGCCTCAGCGCTCGGATATAGGAGCAGCGCTAACAAAATAACAAAAAGAAAAGAGAACTACCGAGCACAAACACTTAGACAAAATTGGGAGGAAAAGTTCCTTTTCATTAATCTAAAGCCGAGGTACAGTACAAAAATGGCCTTTGGGCTCGATACATAAAAAAAAAACAAAAGAAGAAAAAACTATTACTACTGAAACCGGGACATATACATTAAAGGTAAAAAAGAGAAAATTCTAGATGGAGGGGATGTCCACGGGGTCCTTAGAGGCGTCCTCGGCGAGATCCTTGGCAAAGTCCTCAGCAGAGAGCTTAGTGGGCAAGTCCTTTGGGTCCTCGGCAGTGGCGGCCGGCCCGGCCGAAGGGGTAACCTCAACTGGCATAGTTTACACAACCTCCACCCCGTCCTCCTCGTCCAACTCCCCTACCACAGTGGCTGCGTCGTCATCAAACTGAGAAAGGTTGTGGTGGGGGTAAGCTACCCTGAACTCAGCCAGAAGATCGGCTTGGCCCTCGTTGTACTCGGATTTGTACGAGGGCTTTCGTAGACTATGGCATAGCTCCTCGTACTCCTTCAACCCGAGATACTCATCCACCGCCTCGGCAAGAGCATTAGCCAAATCAGCCTCGACGTTCTTCTTCACCTGCTCTAGCTCGCCCTTCAAGGCCCGCATCTCCTTCTTATGCTAAGACCTGAGGGAGCTCGCCTTATCTTGAGCGGCTTGGAGGTCGGACTCTGCCTTCTTCAACTTCCTCTCAACCTCTCGGTGCGCCTGAATGGCCGCGCTGGCCTCCTTCCCGGCTTGCTTAGTTTGAGCCTCGAGAGAGGCATTCTCGTTGAGGGTCCGCTTGTGCTGAAGAGTGGCCTCGACAGCCTTGGCGAAACCCTGGGAAAATAGGCCGAGAATGGGTAAGGTCGGGCCTATAATAAGAGAAACTACTCGAAAAGAAAGGATAAGAGTCTCACCATTGTAAAATCTTGAAAGAGTGTGGAGAGGAGCTCGGGGTCGGATAGCTCCTCCAACATGGCCTTATCTTTGGGGAGCCGACCCGTATCAAGCCACTCCTTGACGTGGGCGGCCGAGGTCAGAGCCGAGTCCCTGGGGAAGAGACGCCAAGAAGGTCGGATAAGGATGTTCCTAGCCGAGGCCCTCCGCAGCCGAGTGATGTCCACGCCCAGGGTGACCCCAAGAGGATTGCCGCCTGAGGTGTTGATGGAGAGCTTTTGCCGCTTAACCTCCTTCGGAGGGCTCCGCTCGCCCTTATCCCTCTTGGACTTATTCTTCTTGGACCGGCTGAGGTCGCCCAGGTTCTTCTCAACCTCGAGGCCGACCATCTTATCCTTAAGGCTTGGCAGGACAGCCTTGCCTTTGCCGGTCTTAGAAGCCTCGCCCCTCGTCTTGGCCTTCTTGGTCGGTTTCCTCTTCTGATCCTCGGCCAGCTCGACCTTGAGCCGAGCCGCATCCATTAGGGGGACGTGGCCGACCACTGCAAAAATTGAGAAGAAAAGTCAGAAAACAATGAGGAAAAAATTACAAGTAGCGAGCTCGGCTCGAATTCCTTACCTGGGGTCAGATTCCACCTTTGAAGAAACCCCTTGTCTTGAAGTTGTAGGACATCAAAGGGCGGGTGCTGACGAATCATGTAGTACGAGGTCTGCTCGTACTCATTCAAGGACAGCACCCTGTTGATGTAACTCAATTTTATCTCTTCCACTCGGTTTGGAAGGGACAGTCTGGGATGGTGGCAGAAAAGAACCGAGGCTTCCAATGCTTATTGAAGGTAGGCACTCGGTCCAAGTATTTGTAGGTGTTCAGCGCCGAACCCTTTTGTGTTCGGCGGGTGAAATAATACCACCCCTTCTTGGTGGATTTCTTCAGGTACCAGAGCCGAGAGAAGAGGTTCACGCTCGCGGTTCGGTCCATCAGGTGAAAGAAGACTTAGAAGTCATACATCAGCAACCATGCGTTCGGCGTCAATTGACCTGGGGACAAGTGGAAACGGTCCAGGATCTGATCCACTAGGCTGAACACTGGGAACCTGAAGGTGTACTTAAATGCGATCTCGTACAAGGCCACCTCGTCGGGCCGAATGAAACAGGCCATCTCCCTAGGGTTGGGAGCTCGAAGCTGGATGTCCTCGGGGATGGCATAGGTAACCCTCAGACGCTGGACGTTAGTCTCGGTGACTATGCTTTCAACTGTGCCAACGCTTCCCTCCTTAGGCTCAGGGATGTCGGTAGTAGAGTTGCCCGAGCCGACCCCATCTTCGGAAGATTTCTCTTCGCTTGACTCTTCATCGTCTGTTGAGGACGATCCCGAGCTCTCTGCTTGATCTTCGGCAATAGGCTGAGCCTCATGGCCGGACTCTTGGGGCAGGGGGACTTCGACAGCATTGGCCTGGCGGGGCTCCACCGCAGCGGGATCGTCCAAGGTTGAGCCCAACAAGTCTATAGTTGGAGAATGGGTGGGGAGCTCTCGGCTCGAACTCATACCCTCGCCCACCCTGGCGAGCACTTTGCCCTCTTAACCACTACCAACTGACATGATGGGGAGAGAGAACTTACTGATTGAAGGAAGCTTCGAGGACGAGCTGAGCACGAGACGAGCTGAAAAGTAAAGGACGCCGAGCACTTGAAGACTCGAAGACTATGAGCTAGCCGACCACTCTGGAGATTTAAAATAGTGAAGAATGAGGAAATAAGGGTCGCCTATTTATAACCACCGAGTGGCCTAGATCCAACGGCCGAGAAGAATTTGGAGAAGGAGATCCAACGGTTTTGATCCACCGACGGTTCAAATTCCCGAGCACCATTATTACACCGGGTGACGTGGCACTAACACCCAACTGCCAGAAGCCGTACAACATCAAATCATCGCAGATATCGAGCTTAGACTCAGCCTCGGGATGGAATAATCTGCACACTGAAAGACTGTACTCATCAAGGACGAGCTGAGCCTTGATGAATGGGGGGCCTGTGATGAGTCGTAGAATTCCCATCCAACCATGAAGTGCCACGTGGAGGTACTGAGCCCGAACCCGAGGACTGAGCCGAGCCACCAGAAGCCGATCCGAACCGATCAATTGTTAGGTCAGCATCGCCATAATTCTCCGTATGGCCGAGCACTGTGGCCGAGAACTAAGGCCACTGAGCACTGAGCCGTGTCCGCCTAGATCTGGTACGCTGCCAAACTTCCCTGAGGACGATCGCCAAGCCTAGCGTCTGCATAGTCCGAGGACGTCTCAGCCGATCTTGGCACCAGGATGCAGCAATGCTCGCCACCTGGGCCAAGTACAGAGCCGAGCACCAAGGGCACAGCGGTCCGAGGCCGAGCCCTCTCCAGAAGCAACCAAAAATGGTTCACCGAGGATCCCGGAGCCACGTCAGCATGTCCCGAGAATCATGGGATGCGAATCGGGCCGTAATCCTGCGACAGAATCGAATCACACTCCCATAAGGACTCTTACCTTATTAAGAGTCCGACTTCGGAGGTAACTCTCCACTCCGCTCCGCGGGGAAGAGCCCTACCAATCGAGGACTCTTACCATGCAAGGACTCCTCCAACCGCCTCATCTCATCCTATAAATACCCGAGTATGGAACTCAAATGATCACCTCACTTTTCACTAAGCTGTTATGTTATTGCACTGGAGACCTGACTTGAGAGTCGGAGAATCTTAGGCCGGAGCCACACCGGCTCTCTTGCGCTCACTCGGTTTTTGCAGGCTCATCCGTGGGCGGACCGGGCATCGAAGGTTTTCATCCACAACAGGTCCAATTATCTTGGTTAAGCTTTGGGGTTTTATTCCTTCAATGATTCTAAGCATATTAAGCCTAGATCCATCCATTGATTTCTTGGTTTAAACCCAATTGATGGATCAAGATCAAAATTGAAGGTTTAAGGTCCCAAATGGGTTGAAACTCATGGATCAAGGTCATGGCTGTTGTTGGGATGATTTTTGGTGTTGTGTAGGTGCAAGGTGAGCTGAGAATCAGTAGATCGTCATGCTTGCACTTACCACTCCATGAACCAACAAAGAACAGCCCCAAATAAAGAGAGAGAAAGGTTGAGGGAGAGCTACTTACCAAGCACAAGCAAGAACCCGGAGGAGCTAAGCTTGGATAGGATTCCTTCCTCTCCTCTTCTTCTTCTTCTCCTTCTCCTTCTCCTTTTCCTTTCTTTCTTCTCCTCTTCTGCTCCTACAGTTGGGCTTGAGAAAAGAAGGAATGAGCTAAGGAGCTCATGTCTATTTATAGACAAAAGCCTCATTGAGGCCCGTTTGATTTGCTCCTCATAAGAATAAATCACATTAATTGCCCAGACGAAGTAGCCCGGTGTATCAACTGGAGTCCAAATTACACCCACACGTAGATGAGGGTACGAGGATCTTTATGGACTCGAGATATGTCCTCGCATATGGGGTAGGTGGACCCCACAGTGAAAGAATGCAATTCAACATTTTTCTTATCCTCCCTTTAATGCACTTCGGACAATAGTGATCATCCGGAGGTCACTGCTGAACTTATTCAACTTGGGTTCAGGCCCAGACTTCAACCAAACACAAGTACAGCCCCTAGAGGTCTTGTAGAGTGATTCCAAGGTACAAATCCTAGTCATAACACGGGTCATGGGGGCATGCGGGGTTACCTGTAAACGGATATCTGGATCATCCTGTAAAGCTATCCAATCATCACCAGTGGTCCTGATAGCTGGTTTAAAGCCTAGAGAATCATTTATAGTGTCAGACCCGGTTTGGGTACGTGTATTACAATTATCTCCTTAAGTCCACCAAGAACAAGATCGATTACTACCAAATCAATGGCATTGAGATCATTTACAATATGGCCCATCTCGATAAGGAGCTCGTCGGTTACTGAGCGAAGCTACCGTTGATTCGACGCCTCATGCTGTCTCACCCGGAGGTGGAGTGGATCTCGTGGATGGATAGCAATGCCCTCTTCATGGATATGGTGTTTGAGATTCCTCTGTCTAAGTACCATAAGTATAATTTGGTCATCCATGGTTACCCGAATTTGCTGTTCGAGCAGAAATCATGGGTCACCTTAACCAACGATAGCTTTCTCTTTCATAATTTCCAATGGTATTTGGATTTGCGTCTTCCCATATGCAATAGACGATGGTGGTGGTGGTGGAGGTGGTAGTGGAGGAAGTTGGAAGGGAGGATTTTTCTTTTTTTCGCTTTCTTGCATTTTTGGGCTTCTTGATGGATCAAGAAAACGAGGGGCACAAAAAAAAAGCAAAGGGGGTTGGGGAGAAAGAACAGAGGAGGACGGGGTTGTGGCAATGGTGTTCTATGACGATGACAAAGAAGAAGAAGAAGAAGAAAGAGGAGGTGGTGGTGGTGGGGTTCCTGGGTCCATTTTTTATAAATGGGGGTAAATATGGAAAAGTACCTTCATTAAGGGTATTATAGGCATTTAGTAATATTTGGGCGATGACATCATCACTTAACTGTTCTCATCTAACAGTAGGGGTACATTTGTAAGAATCTTTCATAATACTGGGAAGATTAATGAAATAAATGAAATTTTAGGGGTGGTAGAGGCAATTGTTTGAAAACACTGGGATGGTAAACATAAATGTTCCTTTTATTGTTTTTAAAGGTATAGAGGTTTGTTATAATTGGGTAAAGGTAAAAAGTGCCTTATAGTTGGGTAAAGGTTTCTTACATCATGTTCTCTCTGTCAAGGTTCGTAATCTTGGTATCGACTGGATCGAATCGGATCAGGATTAGATCGCCCGATACGGATCGGGATTGCCCAAACTCGGGCAAATATGATACTTTTGCCCCCTTTTTTATATAAAAATTTTGATTTTTTTTTTTTACTTTTTTACCCTTGTCTGTACAGCTAGATCGGATTGGTATCGGCCAATACCAATCCGATCCGGCCAAAATCGGCTGATCCGATCCAAGATTACGAACCTTGCTCTATTCAATGGTCGAATTATCACATAATTATAGCCTTTTTCTCAAAATGCCAGACCAATTAGGAAGCTTTTCTAAAAGGAACCCTTTCTTAGGCAATTTTCCCCTCATAATTTGTCAAGATGCCATCAATATTTAGTATTTATCTCCTTGTTTGGTAATATAGCAATCTTATGGGACTATGGATAAAACTTTGAGCTACTTATTTACTTTGTGTTAAAATTTTACTGTAAAATTAATATTAAATCATTTATCACATTACATTTTGAGATTTTTTTTATTGACACCCCTTAAGGTATCAAATAATTGGTATTTTTTTTTTTAGTAAAATGTTTTTTTTTACAATCAAGATAAATATTGTCAATTCATATGTATACATAATTATTATCATTGCACATGTATACTCGAAAGTATGCATAAGAATGAAACCTTTTGATAATAACATAATGATATGTCATTTTCAAATTATCTTGGAAAACCCTTTCATACCGTTAACTTAAGATCTTTTGGAAATGACAAAATGAGCAATTAAAAGAAGGTATCAAGTTCTAAATACACTTATATAGTTCTAAATACACTTATATGGTGTTATTTAGTGTGAAATAATTTATAACTTTACTTTTTTATCCTTTTAGTATGATATGTTTTTTTTTCTAGTAATGAGAGTAAATAGTCATATCATATATGTACTAAAAAATTATGCAACAGAATGATAGCTTTTGATAATAACAATATGATTGAGTTTTCTGTAAGCCACGATGAAGGAGTATCCCTTGACTACAGCTTTCAGATGGGTGGGAGAGGGTATGACGTAATAGGAGAAGAATATATTCAACCACTCGTGAATAAGTGAATGTTTTAAGACCCGAGGTTGATGGTTGAAGTATTCTCATGTGGTGAAATTTTGTTTTTTTTTATAACATAATGATAAATTATGTACAAATTATTTTTGAAATCTTATTATATTCTTAAATTTAAAAAAATAACAATTAAAAGATGATGTCAAGTTCTAAATACACCAATTGAAATATCATTTGAAAATATCTTTTACATTTGTTCCCATACAGAACTTTCTAAAGCTCTAGATGTTTGTTTTTCAATGCAATGACAAAAATACGCTTAGGAAAAAAGAAAGGTTAAGACTAGAACCACATAATCTTTGATTATTTAATAGCATTTCTAATGATTCACAGACATGAACCATTAATTAAATAATATTGAGAAGAAGGAAATATTTATTACAAAAAAGGGAAGTAGTTTTCTGTACGAGAGTGTAGCCTACACCAACACTCTCATGTGTCTATCTTTCTTTTCTTTAAAATATAGGGATAAAAATGTCTTTTTATATGGAGAGGAGAGAGATAGACTCATAGGAATGCTACCGTAGGCCACACTTCCGAACGGAATACTTTTTCCTCAAAAAAAAAATACTTTTAACATATTTGAGTCTCGTGTTTTGACTCAAAGACTATAGATATTCCCAGACCAAAAAGCCTACGAGAAGTTAGTGAGCATTTGCGGTCCCACTTAGTTGTGGGTTAAAAAAAATAAATAAATAAAAATTTTGAGGATGTCTATGGAAGAGGTTGTCGGTCTTACTCCTGGCCAAGAGGTCTCATGATCGTGGCAATCTTTCGAACCCCAAATCTGCTTTATTCATGGAAAAGAATATACGTGATCGTCTCCTCCTCCATGGGTTTCTACGTTAAAAAAAAAAAACACCAGAAAAGGATGTATGCTATTCGCGAATTTTTTTCAGTTAACGTGTGTTGAACGTTGATTTTAATAAAGATTTTTATTATAAAAAAACAAAAAACAAGTCAATAATGAAAACTAGGAAAAGTCTTATTTTTTTTTTGTTTGATTGAAAACAAGGGAAAACTGTCAGAACCAGATTTATGGTACCCTTGATTTGTGCTGTCCCAATTATTTTATCTGGATGGACATCAATTATTGGGATCCTTATCACCTCAACGACTACTTTACCTCCTCCCACATGTATCTTTTTTAAATATTAAGCCTATCATTTTCTAATCATAACGCTCTCCCTCTCTCCTCTCTCCTCTCTCCTCTCTCCTCTCTCTTTCCACATATGCTGAACAACCCATTTTCATTACCACATGCGATATTAACTCCAGTGAAAGACTTCCAATAAATGCATCTGAGATTGCCTCTCTGTTGGGGTCCAACCCATGAGAGAGTCTTTCTCTCTCCCATTTGTAGACATCGTCAATGTGAAATGTCTATTCCATTGATAAAGTCAAAAAAAGGTGGGAGTTGGTGTAATAATAGTAACCATACTATTATGAAGACAGCATTACATGGACAGCATTACATGGAGTAATGTATGCGAGGACAAAAAAAAAAGAAAGAAAAACAAAAAGAAAAATGGGAAGGGGTTACCAATCCATCACCATTGTCAACATGTTCAGCATAGACTATTGGATGGTGCACATATTTGAATAAAAAAAAGGGAAAATTTGTTTAAGAACCGTGTATGTGGAAAACCCTTTTCACTTATGGCCTATAAATTGGTGAGAGGGGGAGAAATATTGGCAAACCAGACTAAAAGAAATCCAACTAAGGAAAGCCTAGAGAGGGAGAGGATTCTTGTTGGTGTCGGGTAGTGTGCATTTATCCAATCCAAGAGGTTCTTTTCTTATTGTTGTAATCCTCTAGTAGTAATTGGAGAAGTTGTAATCCCATTTGTTTATAGTGGAAGTTTTAACTGAACTAGATCCCGTGGTTTTTCCCTTCAGTGATAGTAGGGTTTTTCATGTAAAAATTCTAGTATATTTTTTACTTTCTGTTACTTTGTATTTTAGTGGGACCCACATAGTTACTACACGAAATTACTATTCATAGGATACTATTCACAAGACACTATTCATATATACTATTCACATGAATAGGGTTGTCGTATTTCCTTGGTGACTTACACACAAGTGGGAAACTAGTTTGTCGTTTTTCCCCTACAAGGGGTATTAGAGTCTGGTTCATGTGATCGTGTGTAATGGCGATGAAGGGAACTACTTCAACAAGGATGTTCAACTTGAATGGAGGCAACAGGATGATCTGGTAAGCGAGATGGAGGACTTGCTTTACTACAAGGACTTGTACGCACCCGTACAGGGTTTTTGGCAAAACCCATAAAAATGTCTGATGCTAATTGGAAGATCTTGGATCGAAAAACCGTCGGATTTATGCGATAATTTCTGGATGATACCGTTTTCCACCATGTATCCACAGAGACGTCGGTACATTCACTGTGGAAGAAACTAGAAGACCTGTACGAGAGAAAAACTACCGGCAACAAAGCTTTCTTAATAAGGAAACTTATGAACCTAAAGTACAGAGAAGGAAGCTCAGTTGCATAACATTTGAATGAGGTGTAAAACATTGCGAACCAGTTGTCCTCGATGAAAGTGGTATTTGACAACGAATTGTAAGCCCTGTTACTTCTCAGTTCGTTATTTGATAGTTAGGAGACATTGGTGGTGTCTCTTAGCAATTCGGAACCAGACAGGAACTCACAATGAGTCAAGTAACAGAAAGTCTCTTGAATGAAGAGACAAGAAGAGGATCATCGAACAAACCTTAAGAAGAAGCACTTTTTACAGAGAACTGGGAGAGAAGCAAAAGCCAACCGAGGTATTAAGGGATTACATGCCACTACTGCAAAAAGGAGGGGCATATGAAGAGGGAGTGCTGAAAGCTATAAAGAGATACAGAAAGAGAAGAGCAGGAGGAGAAGACAAATAGATATAGCACCACCACTGCCATCTACTCAGACGACGATGTTATCTAGTGCCTTTCAAACCTCAAGTGTCCGTACTGATGCCTCATTAGTCTTGTTCCAGATCCTCTCCTATAAAACTAATGAAAGGAGAGATGTACAACAAGATGATGGGATGTAGATGGCGGAGATGGCGATGATAATATACGACTACTAAAGTTCCACCATATCAGTAAATGAAGGTAAACCGGAATACCGATGAATATTGAAGTCGTGCAAGTGGAGTATTTGCATGATGAAGAACAAGTGATCGGTGCGAAGTTGGATCTGTACCACGATCGAGAGATGTTCATTTGAGGGACTAGCGTTGCACAGAATGGTACACATGCAATGTACACAGAATTGCAAACAAGTGGTGTATATAGAATGGTGCACACAGAATGATACACGCACTATGGATGCGCAGGGTGAAAAATGAAATATGTAAATCATTTGTAGAGTCGAAAAACCATGTTGTAGGATTAGTAAGCTGCAGTGGGTACTCCTACATTGTGAGAAGATTTGTGATCGTCATGGTGAAGAGCTTGTGTATGGATACACAGATGTTGACATGACAAGTTGTGAGAGATTCCTTCTTGTGAGTCGGAGGGGGAGTTTGTTGGGGTCCTCCTCACAAGGAAGGACCCACTTGTGACCTATGAGAGAGTCTTTCTCTCTCCCATTTGTACACACCGCCCATGTGAAATGCCTACTCCATCATTAAAGTCAAAAAAGGTGGGAGTAAGAGTGTAATAGTAACCATATTTACTATGAATGCAGCATTAAATGAAGTAATGAATGCAGGACAAAAAAGAAGGGAAAAGAAACAAGAAGAGAAGAAGAAAAATGGGGAGGGGCTACCAATCCATCACCAATGTCAATATGTTTGGCACATACCATTGCATGATGCACACATTTGAAGAAAAAAAAGGAGGAAGAAATTTTTACAGAACCATGTATGGGGGAAGCCCTTCTCGCTTATGGTCTATAAATAGGGGAGAGAGAGAGAAAGATTGGCACCCAGACTAAAAGAAACCAAACTAGGGAAAGCCGAGAGAGAGAGAGAGAGGGTTCTTGTTGGTGTCTGGTAGTGTGTTTATCCAAGAGGTTCTTTTCTTGATGTTGTAATCCTCTAGTAGTAACTAGAGAAGTCGAAATCCCATTTATTTATAGTGGAAGTTTTGTCTAAATGAGGGCCTGTGGTTTTTTCCTTCAATGGCAGAAGGGTTTTTCACGTAAAAATTCTGGTGTATTTTTTACTTTCTGTTACTTTGTATTTTAATGGGACCCACATAATTACTATTCATGTAGTTACTATTCATAGGGTACTATTCATGTGATACTATTCACATACACTATTCATATGAATAGTGTTGGAGGAATTGTCGTATTTCCTCCGTGACTTACAGACAAGTGGAAAATTGGTTCGCCATTTTTCCCCAACACTCTCATCATTCATTCACTCGAGAAGTTACCCACTCTCCCATTATTCCCCCTACTATGAATACTCCCTCTCATACCCCTATCCCACAACCTAACCAATCACCAAAGAAGCCAAGAGTTAATGTTATGGAGGATACACATATGGATCTGGTTATTGAGATGCATTCTGGTGACCCGTCTGCTAACCCAAATTCAAATATGCTCCATTTTTTAGGGCATACCCCTGTGGTGTCTGGTTTTCAGCACCATGGGTCACATATTAGATTGGAACTGTTAGGGTTTAGGGAGTCCCTCGACAGTTAGTTCCTTTCATCATATCTTAAATTTGGATAATCCTGATGTAGTGTACCTTATGGAAACAAGATGTGGAGGTCAAAGTATGGAAAGATTGCGTAGAAGAGCAAAGTTTGATTCCATTTTTTTGGTGGACCCTCAAGGAACGATGGGAGGTTTAACTTTACTTTGGAATGACTCGGTTACAATGAACATTCTCAACTCAAATAATCGCTTTCTTGATGCGGAGATTCTCTCAACTGATAATCCAACCTTCTATCTCACATGTGTTTATGGTGACCCTGTAAAGCATAAAAGGCAGCAGGTATGGAATCAGATTATTTCTTTAGGCTCATCTCATAATGGTAATTGGCTTTGTGTAGGCGATTTTAATTCTTATCTATCCTGGCATGAAACATGTGGAGGCTCCCAGTCAGTGTCTAAAGATTCTGATAACTTCTGGGTCTTCTTAGATTTTTGCAATTTTTTAGATTTGGGTTTCCATGGTCCTTGTTTTGCATGGAATAACAAAAGGGGGGTGGTATGACTCAAATATTCGAATTCGTCTAGACCGAGCTTTATGTAATTCAGATTGGCATCTCTCTCTTTCCATGATGCCTGTGTGTTTCTGAAACCATGCTTTGAGCTTTGACCACTGCCCTATATTGGTAGATACTTCAGGTGGGTTATCTTTTGGCCAAAAGCCTTTTCGCTTTGAAGCTATGTGGCTTCACCATGCTGATTGTAGGAATGTAGCTTCAAAAGGCTGGTCGATTAATCCATCAGGCAATGTGTCACACTCTAGATCTGACCCCTGGAAGGATCCGACAAGCGACCCGGATACCCGAAGTATCCAATCACCTCTAGGATCCAGATGCAGTAATTACGTCACAAGCCCCACAATAAAGATAGATAATTAAATAAGATAAACAAAGTGTAGTGGAAGGTTCCTATTAACTCAAAAAGATTAGGGGCGTTGTTCTCTATGCCGCAGTGCAGCCTGCGCCCAGGCACATGGGGGTGGCGCAATGACCACCTTGCCCCCTGGAGAGGCTGCCGATGTGCCTGGGTGCAAGCTGCGCTGCGGCGCAAAGAACATTCTCCCAAAAGATTACATCTACAGATGTTTACAGTTTCTTTTTCCCCATAACTTGGATTACATCCTATATGTAACTGTTGCGTGTGGAAATCTCCGATGCTTGGTTCGCCCACGGATGAGCCTGCAAAGACCAAGTGATGAGCACAAGAGAGCCGGTGTGGCTCCGGCCTAGGACTCTCCGATGCTAAAGTTAGATCACCAGTGCAACAGCGTAACTGCTAGTAAAAGTGAGATGATGAATGGTGCTCCATACCTGAGTATTTATAGAGTGAGGATGAGATGAGGCGGTTGGGAGAGTCCTAGTATGGTAGGAGTCCTTCTTTTGGAAGGCTCTCTCGTGTAGAGTGGAGTGGAGAGCTATTTTCGGGGTCGGACTCTTATTAAGGTAAGAGTCCATGTAAATTGTGATTTCGTATTGTGCTGGGATCGTGGCTCGATCCTTATCCCATGATTCTCGGGATGTGCTGACGTGGCCCCGCGATCCCCGGTGGGGCGCTATGGTAGCCTCTGTGGAGGAGGGCTCGGCCTAGGAGGTCGGCCTGGCAGGTCGGTCTTGGCAGTCACCTCGGCCTGGGAGGTCGGTCTGAGAGGTCGGCCTGGGAGGTCGGCCTGTTAGGTCGGTCTCAGCAGTCACCTAGGCCTAGGATGTCCTGTGTATGCTCGGTCAGGAGTTTATGGCTGACTTGTGTGAGCTCGGCTCAGAGCTCGGCCTCAGTCCCGACTGACTTGTGCGAGCTCAGCCTCAGCTTCGGCTTCAGTGCTCGGCCTCGGCTTCAGTCTCAGTGCTCGGCCTCGGCCCCGGCTGACTTGTGCAAGCTCGGCCTCGACCTCGGCTTCAGTGCTCGACCTCAGCTTTAGTGCTCGGTCTCAGCCTCAGCTTCAATGCTCGGCCTCGGCTTCAGTGCTCGGCGTCATCTTCGGCTTTAGTGCTCAGCCTCGGCTTCGATCTCAGTGCTCGACCTTGGCCCCGGCTGACTTGTGCGAGCTCGGCCTCGGCCTCGGCTTCAGTGTTCGATCTCGGCCTCGGCTTCAATGCTCGGCCTCGGCTTCAGTGATCGGCCTCGGCCTAGGCTTCAGTGCTCGGCCTCAGCCCCGGCTGACTTGTGCGAGCTCGGCCTCGGCTTCAGTGCTCGGCCTCGGCTTTAGTGCTCAACCTCGGCTTTAGTGCTCGGTCTCAGCCTCGGCTTTGGCTTCAGTGTTCGATCTCGACCTCGGCTTCAATGCTCGGCCTCGGCTTCAGTGATCGGCCTCAGCCTAGGCTTCAGTGCTCGGCCTCGGCCTCGGTCTAAGTGCTCGGCCTCGGCCTCGATCTAAGTGCTCGGCGTCGGCCTCGGATTCAGTTCCAGTACGTTTACGTGGTAGCTTTTGGTTGGTTGGGGGATTTTATGACACATCACAGGCCCCTCCACTCATCAAGGCTCGGCTCGTCCTTGATGAGTGTCATCTTTTAGTCCGTTTAACGGTTCTGTTCCGAGGCTAAGTCCGAGCTCTTTTCCTTTGGCGATTTGACATTGTACTGTCTATCAGTTGGGGTGTCTGTGCCACAGTACTCGGCGTAATGATGATGCTCAGGATTTTGAACCGTCTTTTGATTTGGATCGTTGAATCACGCTGAACTCTTCCTCTTCTTTTTTTTCTTTTTTTTTTTTTGGTATGTACAGGGCCGAGCTGCCTCTCTATGTACTGTGCCGAGCAGTCGGCTCTTTAATCAATGAAAATTTCGTTTCTCAAAATTTGTCTAACTGTTTTAGCTTGGCAATTTTAGCCTTCTTTTCCTTGTGTATGTTGTTCCATTTGATGTTGTGGCCGAGCAGCCTCCATAGCTAAGCGTAATGCCTTAGCTTAGTTTTAGACTTTGTTCAGCTCGGCCATGGGGAGAGTTTGCTCTTGTTGGTTCAGATGTCGGCCAGTCTTTGTGGGCTGGTCTTATGACTTAATTGCCGATCTATGAGGGTCGGTCTTTGAGGTCGGCCAGGTCTATGAGGACCGGTCTTACGACTTGGTTGCCAACCTATGAGGGTCGGTCTTAGAGGTCGGCCAGGTCTATGAGGACCGGTCTTACGACTTGGTTGCCGACCTATGAGGGTCAGTCTTTGAGGTCGGCCAGGTCTATGAGGACCGGTCTTATGACTTGGTTGCCGGCCTATGAGGGTCGGTCTTTGAGGTCGGCCAGGTCTATGAGGACCGGTCTTACGACTTGGTTGTCGTCCATCCTTTGAGTGTCGGTCTTTGAGGTCGGCCAGGTCTATGAGGACCGGTCTTATGACTTGGTTGCCAATGACTTGGTTGTTGTCCGTCCTATGAGTGTCGGTCTTTGAGGTCGGTCAGGTCTATGAGGACCGGTCTTACGACTTGGTTGCCAATGACTTGGTTGTTGTCCGTCCTATGAGTGTCGGTCTTTAAGGTCGGCCAGGTCTATGAGGACCGGTCTTACGACTTGGTCCGCCCGACGTATTGCAAGTGCGCTAAGCAAGTGGAGAAAAGACTTTATTTCATTGAATCAAGAATGTCAAGGCCGAAGCCGAATACATAAATGCTTGTCATGAGCTGTGCCGAGCAGAATACTTAACAAAATTACTGAAAAAATTTCTTCAAATTTTCTGAGTTCCAAGGCCCCGGTACCGTCTTTGTTGGGTCTTCGTCACTAAGGGAGAACGGGATGAGGTCTTCCACGGGCCTTCCGTGCCTTTTGGTGAGCTCATCCCGCTAGTCTTCAGGGAGGTGCTCAACGCACATAGCCATTCCTCGGACATTACCTTTGTTTTGCTTTACAAAGGTGGCGTAGCACTCTTGAGCTCTCTTTTTATCACCTCGGATTTCTCCGATGCCGTTCTCTGTGGGCAATTTCATCTTCAAGTGTATTGGCGAGATGATAGCTTGGAGGGCGGTGACCGATGGGCGACCAAGTATGGAGTTGAAGGCCACCACCGACCGTACCACCATGAACTTGACTTGGATTGTCGCTTGGTATGGAGCTTGCCCGAACGTGACCAGGAGGTCTATCGACCCCTTGATCATGGCGGCGGCCCTCGAGAATCCATGGAGTGAGGTGGCTTCTGGTTTGAGCGCCTCATCCCCGAAGCTGAACTGTCGATACACGTCCAGCGACATAAGATCCACGGATGCTCCTATATCGATCAATACCCGTTGAATGGGTCTCCTCGCTATTTCTACCTGTACCACCAAAGCATCATCGTGAGGTAAACTTATACCTTCGAGGTCGGCCTCAGAGAAGGAGATCGTCGCCTTCGACCTTTTGCTCGGCATCTCTGCCACCCGACGAATCGTGCATTCGCCTTTGCTTTTCGGGTGGATTCATGTCCGGGCCCTCCAAGGATGGTGTATATGGGAGCTCCTTTCTCATTGCTCGGCCCGGATCCGTCATCCTTCTTTTCGGCTCAGACCTTGTCCGTTTCACGCTCGGTCCTCCGGCTCTCAGACCTCGGCTCGGGCTTCCTTTGATCGTGGTCTTCGTCGACTTCCATGTTCTTCTCGGCTCTCCTTGATGTATCGCTTCAAGTGCCCAGCTCTGATCAGCTCTTCGATTTCTTGTTTCAGCTGGTAGCACTCCTCAGTGTCGTGGCCTTCGTCCTTGTGGAATAGGCAGTACTTGTTGGGGTTTCGGGATGACCCGGCTTGCATCGGTCGAGGTTGGCGTATGTACCCGTCGTCTTGAATTTGCATCAAAATTTCCTTCTATGACCTGTTTAAGGGAGTGTACTCGGGACTCTGAGCTCGGTCTGAGCTCTCGGCTCTGCGATCAGTCTTGGTCCGCTTTTCATCCCTTCGGTCATCGATCGCTGACCTTTATTCTCTCCCTCGTTTTTATTCCCCTTGCGTGCTTGGAGAACGTCTTCCATGTTCGCAAACTCGTTACACCTGTTGAGGAGCTCGGCCATACTTTTGGTTGGCTTTCGAGCCAAGTCCTTGATCAGGTCTTCATGTGTAAGTCCATTGCTCATTGCGGTGTGAGCTGTGGCCTCATCCAGGTCTCTAACATCCAAGGATTCTTTATTGAACCGAGAGACATACGATCGGATCGACTCGTTCAACCTCTGTTTCACGCTGAGGAGGTTCATCGTCGTCTTCTTATGCTTCATGGTACTTTGGAAACGCATGACGAAGGCTCGGTAAAGTTGGGCAAAGCTTGTAATAAAGTTCGGCGGTAGCCATGAGAACCAAGAAGTTGCCGCACCCTTTAGGGACGAGGGGAAAGCTCGACAAGAAACAATCTCAGTCCCGCCGTACATGGTCATCATTGCGTTGAAGTAGTTGATGTGGTCGGTCGGGTCGGTAGTCCCATCATACCGGTCAAAGGGAGGTGGTTTGAACCCTACTGGAAGCGATGCTGTCATGATCTCAGGCGGATAAGGGTGACGCCCGACCAGTGAGTAGGCATCCGGAGTTGCTTGTTTCTTAAGCCCTTCAACTTGCTCGGTCAGCTCCCTTAGCTTTTTCTCCATTTCAGACTCTGGAGCTCGGCTATTTTGTTCCTCAGCTCGGATGGGGTCTTGCGCTTTTTCCTGCTGAAGTAGGCCGTTATGGTCGGCCAGCTCATCCTGATGAGGTCGGCTAACCTGATCCTCTCGCTCGTGTTGACGAGGCCGACCATTATGGTAAGCTCGGCCAACATCACTTCTCCTAGTGCGCCCGTCATCTCTGTGGTCAGACTCATGTGGGCTCCTTTGTCCATCTCTCCGGCGAAGTGGGCTTCGTCGCCGAGGGCTATGGAGAGAATCCTCTCCTTCCCTTGTAACGCGTCGCACTCGGGGCTCTTCACGTCGGTCTTGGTGTCTCCTCTATCCTTCACCGTCACCAAGTCGTCCAGAAAAGATCAATCTCCGCGTAGCTGACCCTGCTGGCTTGTTGGCCTCTGCGGCCCTCGGGCTTCGACGATGTCCTCGCTCATCTCGCCGATTACTCCCACTTAGTCGTGGAGGTGGAGTTCTTCGGCCTCGGGGATGGGATGACGCGGCTCGGCTAAGCTTGGCCCTCTGTTGATCACAGTACTGTAGTGGATCTTCTATTTCACGTGCGGGTGCCCGCGGGGGCACGACCGGTGGCTGACCCATTAGCCCGCCCTGAGCCATCTGGGTCATGAAGGTGAGCAACATCTCGTTAGTTTGAAGCATCTGTAATTGCAAATCCATGACCTGTCGATTATTCGTCGGCCCTTCAGGATCCAAACTCTCTGGCAAAAGTGGTGGCGGCGGCAAGTTCAACCCATTCGGCTCGACCTGAGTTTGGTCTACCGCCGCCGCGTCCAGTACACTTTCCCCATTGCCCCCGTTCACTGGTGGAGTGGGATTGACAGCGGTACCCGCATTACGCGAAGCACCTCCCCCTCATGGGGGTCTTCCTGTCGCCCCTTGCCGCGACGTCTCCGGGGGTGGCGATTGTCTCGCCTGCCTATTAGGTTGCAAGTCATCTCCTCGAGAGGTTGAGCCATGTTGACCTGATCTCGTGTGCACCATTGTTGCTGCTTTTGAGGTTGGTAGAAACGACAACGACTTGCTGATGTCGTTCCCACAGACGGCGACAAATCTGTTGCGTGTGGAAATCTCCGATGCTTGGTTCGCCCACGGATGAGCCTGCAAAGACCAAGTGATGAGCACAAGAGAGCCGGTGTGGCTCCGGCCTAGGACTCTCCGATGCTAAAGTTAGATCACGGACACAGAATTGCTAGTAAAAGTGAGATGATGAATGGTGCTCCATACCGAGTATTTATAGAGTGAGGATGAGATGAGGCGGTTGGGAGAGTCCTAGTATGGTAGGAGTCCTTCTTTTGGAAGGCTCTCTCGCGTAGAGTGGAGTGGAGAGCTATTTTCGGGGTCGGACTCTTATTAAGGTAAGAGTCCATGTAAATTGTGGTTTCGTATTGTGCTGGGATCGTGGCTCGATCCTTATCCCATGATTCTCGGGATGTGCTGACGTGGCCCCGCGATCCCCGGTGGGGCGCTATGGTAGCCTCTGTGGAGGAGGGCTCGGCCTAGGAGGTCGGCCTGGTAGGTCGGTCTTGGCAGTCACCTCGGCCTGGGAGGTCGGTCTGAGAGGTCGGCCTAGGAGGTTAGCCTGTTAGGTCGGTCTCGCCAGTCACCTCGGCCTAGGATGTCCTGTGTATGCTCGGTCAGGAGTTTATGGCTGACTTGTGTGAGCTCGGCTCAGAGCTCGGCCTCAGTCCCGGTTGACTTGTGCGAGCTCGGCCTCGGCTTCGGCTTCAGTGCTCGGCCTCGGCTTTAGTGCTCGGTCTCGGCCTCGGCTTCAATGTTCGGCCTCGACTTCAGTGCTCGGCCTCGGCCTCGGTCTCAGTGCTCGGCCTCGGCCCCGGCTGACTTGTGCGAGCTCGGCCTCGACCTCGGCTTCAGTGCTCGGCCTAGGCTTTAGTGCTCGACCTCGGCTTTAGTGCTCGGTCTCGGCCTCGGCTTCAATGCTCGGCCTCGGCTTCAGTGCTCGGCCTCATCTTCGGCTTCAGTGCTCGGCCTCGGCTTCGGTCTCAGTGCTCGGCCTCGGCCCCGGCTGACTTGTGCGAGCTCGGCCTCGGCTTCAGTGTTCAATCTCGGCCTCGGCTTCAATGCTCGGCCTCGGCTTCAGTGATCGGCCTCGGCCTAGGCTTCAGTGCTCGGCCTCAGCCTCGGTCTCAGTGCTCGGCCTCGGCCCCAGCTGACTTGTGCGAGCTCGGCCTCGGCCTCGGCTTCAGTGCTCGGCCTCGGCTTTAGTGCTCAACCTCGGCTTTAGTGCTCGGTCTCGGCCTCGGCTTCAATGCTCGGCCTCGGCTTCGGCTTCAGTGTTCGATCTCGACCTCGGCTTCAATGCTCGGCCTCGGCTTCAGTGATCGGCCTCAGCCTAGGCTTCAGTGGTCGGCCTCGGCCTCGGGGGATTCAGTTCCAGTATGTTTACGTGGTAGCTTTTGGTTGGTTGGGGGATTTTATGACACATCAGTAACCCACAGAACTGTAACTAGGACTTTACAAATATTTATAGTGGATCTTGATCCACCAAAAAGTATGTTATAAAAACATTTAGAAAAAAAAAGAGTTCTCAACACATCCTGTCACTCAAAAAATAACACAGTAATCAAATGCACAATTGAGACCATGCCCATCGAAGTCCAAATCAACATAGACACCTTCACCTTCAACTCTCGGCTCGTAATAATCCTCCCTAGCAGCAGTTAATTAACCTGGAATCATTGGAAATATACGTACTGGATAGAATAGTCCACTAAACCTGGTGTTGTTTGGATAAAAAACATACGCTCCCACTGTGTATGGAGATGGTATTGATAGAAATATTGTTTTTAAACTATGAGATTTCAATAAAAAAACCGATAAAAAAAAAATGTGTGGGGTCATAGTCATGGGCCCACATGCGAATTTTTCTAATGCCTAGTGGGCGATCCAATGAAATGTGTTATTTTTCTTCTGTAATTTTTATTCTCCATATTTATTTATGAATTTGCCCATTCATTACATTATGAATCCGATTCCTTATTCCGTTGCATTGACGAGAAATTGAATCCTTCCCAAGTTCCCAGTCGTGAATCTGGTCTATATATCCATATAAGTACCGAATTAGAAAAAGATTATTTTGTTTTTTTATATGGTTTTTGAATTTTTAGTTACTGTCATGATTTCACGAGCTGAGTTTCAAAGTAATAAGTGGGTAATTTTAAAGTTTTAACTTGTACGTAAATTACTGCAACTCATCTCGTGAAACTTTTACAATAGCCTTGAAACGTTAGAGTGCTATGCTATTTGCCAAAATTATCTGGTTTTGCTTTCAGTGCTTTAATCAATAGATTTTTTGTTTTGGGGTCTTCTTTCGGATTCTTATTTACTCCATTTCTGACATCTTCTATTTTGCTCAATCATTTTCCCTTAGATGGTTGACACATGGTATGTCGACAGTAAAAAATAAAGATAATTATTCAATCAATCCAAGTCTAACCTTGGTTTTCAAACCTAACCCAACCCAATTCTAATCATGGTTTTCAAACCCAACCCTCATCTCTCTCCTCCCTCCAACTCTAACCTACTCACTCTCTCTCTCTCTCTCTCTCTCTCTCTCTCTCATTCTCTTTCTCTGTTGCAAATCTTGGAGATGGCAATGTTGCGTGTGAAAACCTCTATCGTTCGATTCACCCAAGGATGAGCCTGTAAAAATCGAGTGAGCACAAAAGAGCCGGTGTGGCTCCGGCCAAGGACCCTCCGATGTTTAAGTTAAGTCTCCGGTGCAATAGCGTTTCAACTTAGTGAAAAGTGAGTCGAGCGTTCGAGCTCTATACCTGAATATTTATTGAATGAGTTGAGGCGGTTGGAGGAGTCCTTGCATGGTAAAAGTTCTCTATTGGTAGGACTCTTTTGTATGGAGCAGAATGGAGAGTTATTCTCAGAGTCGGGCTCCCAAAGAGGTAAGAGTTCATATTGGAGTGTGATTTGATTCCGAGGGATCGTGGCCCGATTCGCATCCCGTGATTCTCGTAATGTACTGACGTGGCCCCATGATCCAAGGTGAGTCGTTACTACTGCTGAAGAGGCCTCAGCCTCGGGCGGCCGTGCCCTTGGTGCTCAACATCGTGCTTGGCACAAGTGACGAGTGAGTGGCTTCGTACACGCAGTGCTCGACTCGGCAAACTCGGCCTAGCGTTTGCCCTAAGCGATGATCGACCGTATGGCGGATCATAGCGGGCTTGGGTAAGTGCTTGGTGAACCTAGTGCTCGGCCACGGCGTTCGGCCATGTTGGTGATCAGGGGTGATCACACTTCCCTCTGGTATCCGGCTCTTTACCGCACCATTTGGCTCAGCTCGGCCCTTGGCCTCGGCCTCGATCCGTCCACGTGTCACTCCTTGAGTGGACGGCGATTTTGACTCATCAGGCAACTCATTGATGCTTCCCCAATACCCCTACATGCACTGATGCGAGCAGAGGAAAAGAAACAAAGAACCCATTCCAGACTCGAAAAAGAGAAGAAAAATATGAAGAACCCATATGAGTGATGAGAAAATATCCTACATTTTTTTTTTGGTTGAAGAAAATATCCTACATTTGAAATGCTGAAATGGGGAATTTAAGTAGTCCGAGAGAGAGAGAGAGAGAGAGAGAGAGAGAGAGAGAGAGAGAGAGAAAAGCCGTGCGGATAATAAGGAAATCTTGTCCATTTGAGGTTTGAATACAAAAATGACGAATTTAAGAAAATATTAGAGAGAGAGAGAGGCAAACTCTCTATGAACATCGTCAATGAGACTACTGAGCTCGACACTAGAAACCCAAGAACATAACAAGGAGAAGATTTCTTAAGAACCCCTAGGTCGCGTTTGGTTGAGTATGTCCATTGGTGCATATATCGACCCAAGATGACATTCTTGTGACAACATGTCTGATGAATTATAATTTTGACAGAAAACTGTTTGGTTACCCTGAGTTTGTCATTTACATTCATCTTCTAAAACTATTTGGTTACCTTGATTCTATTAGGTGGATTCACCCTGAATCATACTGAAAAATTGTTTGGTTACCCTGATTTTGTCAGTTGGATTCATCTTGATTCTATTTGAAAAGCTCTTTGGTTCCCATGTGTCTATCAGTTGCCGTGTTACATTTTATTAATAAACTAATACAAATTAAATTATTGGCTTCATAAATATTCAAATAATAAATTGAAAATTTTAATAACAAAATTATATTAATTATTTTATTATTATTAAGCACTCGATGCTCTTTCCAAAATCTTTGTTCATTTTTCCATCAATCGAACTCAAACAGGTTAGATTTAATTCATATACATAATGAAATCAACACATAGTTGTGAAATATTACCTTAAATTCATTCCAAATATGTTGGGGTCCATCGAATCTCATTTTCATTCCATTCTAGCCCATCCCACTTGATTTTTGGAGGTCACACAATGATTTCAGTCGTGCCTTCCATGTCCTGAAATGGTTACTGTAGGCACTGAAATTTTGCCACCATCCCTGGCAATGATGATAACGGGGCATGGATGAGGAACATCGCACCATTTCCTGCTGAAAAGCACAAGAAAACAAGACCCACAAGCCCAAACATACCCAAAAAGACCAAGTAAGCCCATTTAAGGCTCAAAAAGTAGGAGGAATGACCCACACTGTCCACGGCGCCATGGTCAGTCCCCCACGGCACCGTGGAGGCCTCCCCCGGTAGTGTGGCAAAAAACCACACTGCCACGGGGGGCTGTGTCCACGGAGCCGTGGACAAGTCCTCCACAGCGCCGTGGAGGACATATCCGGCACTGTAAGGAGTGGGGTACCCCCTATAAATAAGAGGGTCCCCCTCCCCTCATTTCATGAATTCCAAGCCTAGGGAGATCCTCCCAATCCAATTTTTACCCTCTTTCAGGCCTTTATAAGTGAGTTTTGAGCACTGTTCCGAGTTGTGGGTAGATCCATCAGTTACCCATTCGAGCGAAGAGCGATCCCATGCCAGTCAAGTCGTTATTCCGTCGATGTACGGATAACAAAAGTTTCTTTTTATAGTCATTATTCTGTCCGCTTATAGATAACGAAAGACACATCCAGAGACCCATTACTCAGTTCAAAGAACAGGTGTTGATCCATCCATCCATCTCCCCCTGAGCCAAGGGATCGCCAAGATTCGAGGAATACTCATATAGAAGTATAATTATCGCATTTTTATCGTTACTATGTAGTCTCTCAAGTTTTCTCGTTTCGATGTATATAGTGTAAATGTGAGTATAATGTACATTATATAGCCCCATGTCATAGAGAGAGAATATTCGTCATTCCAGCATCTATAATGGAAAGATCGGTTTTTTTCGGGCAAGATGGGTGTCTAACACCTTCCCATGCTTGTAATCTGACCCCTTACCCGAATCTTTGACCAAACCATATGGACTCTTGTAGCCCGTTTCCGTTCATAATGGATAGGGCTACACCCATTGGGTCCTAGGCCCTAACCCTAGGTGGTGACTCCTCATTTTTCTAATATTTTTACAAAGCATGACCCCAACCCCATGATGATGTGTCAAAATGATACCCCCACAATAACTAACCAATAGTCTGTCACCAATAAGGCTGAGGAAACCTCGTCACCAGGGACCGCGGTACTTACAGTGGTGACTCCACTAGGGAGTCATGGGTGAACACCCACCTGAGGTCAAGCTTTCTAAAATAGATGCTACCAATAAATGCAAGAATATTCTCTCCAATTTTGTGTGAAAACTTGTGTGGCTAACTTTTCTTTGTACTAACTACATCATACATAGTAGTCAAAGTGAAATCAAACGACGAGGGTACTCCCTATCGTACCTTTACCCCTGGGGAGGTGAGGTACATCATACTAAGTACTCTAAGATCGGATGATAGCCGCTTCTTGCACCACTTTCGTGCACACACACAGAGCATGGGAATACATTTACCCCATAGTTAGCCATTGGATCCCATGAGTAGTTATGGGTAATTTGCGGCGAAGCCACAACCCTTGATATTTACTATACGAGTTTAAGATCACCAGCGAGGGTAATCACTAGTGTGTTGTGGGGTGCTTTAGCCACGCAACAAAGGCACTAGCACGGTTACTCTGAGATTGTGTGACCTACTCTCCAGGTATATTAAAAGAACCACGTACCCATGACTTGCGCAAGCGACAGGTATATCGGTTCTGTCAAGGGTGACCTTTTTCTATCTCGTTAGCCTACCCATTGCATGCATTATATAGGAAAATAGACCATATATGATTAGGATAAGACACAAACTAACCCTTGTTAGCTTGAAGAAAGCCTGAGTTTTAGGTCATCTGATGATTAATCTAGCTTCAATATGAGGTCCCCCCCCCCCCAAGGCAAGAAATTCCATAGTCGCGCGATAGTCCCTCGAAGAAAGATGGGAGTCCACTCCCATGTGATGGAATCCTATATATCCCTCGAAAATGGGGCATCTCGTATTGATTCAAGATACAATCATCAGGAACCAGAAATTGGACTTCTTCATTATTTGTTCCTCTTAAGAAATGCTTCGGTGACGATGGCATTCGAAATATGGTCTAAGGGAATTTCTGATGTTGGAAATTCCGATGACAACTTAGATTACTTGAGCCAAAATAAAACATAATTAAAAAAATCTGAAGAATAAGAACATACCCTAATTTGTTTGATACTTGAGTTTTTTTTTTTTTTTAAAATAAATGTCACTCTTAGTATCTAAACTAGGGTTTCTCTTTCTCGTAGAGGCACAATTCCATACCTGAAAAAGCCATTCTCACCAGTTTGGACCCGATAAGATGGAAGGTTGATCCGGGCCAATCCATCGTCCTTCTCTAGTTCTCCATCCTCTTCTCATTCCTCTAATTCATTAGTTGAGATATCACTTGTGAGCAACATGGATCCAATGGACGATCACCTATCTGAAAGTCACATGGAGCACCAAGTAGAAAGGCTGTAAACAAATATGGCAGAAATGCGATAACTCATGGCATAATTGGTGCAATCAGTCCATGAAATTTCCAAAGGGGGGTCCGCACCTAGATCCGCTGAACAAGAAGTAAGAAGAACTACCTCTACAACCCCCAAAACTCCGGTCACCATACTGGTAGAAGAAGGAGATGACAGTCGAACTTCGGGTCCCCCTGAAACTGAAAGGAAAAAGAAAATGAGAGAACAGGTTGAAGAGCTTGAGGTGGCAGTCAAAGACAAGAGTAAAGAAAAAGATGAAGAAGAATTGGTGTTCTTCCCCGAAGGGAAAATCCCAAAAGATTTCAAGTGGAAGTTGGATAAGTTCGACGGATCAAGCGACCCTAGAGCTCACCTCAAGATCTTCGCCACCATTGCTAGATCTTGGGGACTTATGGAAAATCATATGTGACAGTCCTTTCTTTATTCCTTAGTGAGATCCACTTTGAGATGGTTGACTTAATTGGATCATACCCAGACCCAATCATGGGCATCTATGGTAAAGGCCTTTACAAAGCAGTATTCGTATAATACTAAGATGGACATCACCAGAAGGGAATTGGAGACTTTGAAACAAGAGTCAAATGAAGAATTTTCAAATTTCATCGTATGGTGAGTATCATGAAAAGATATATTACCAACACATCAAGACCTTCGATGCACTCATGACCATTGGGAAGAAGATTGAAGATAAGATCTTCAAGGAGAAACAACCACAAGGTGTAACCCGAGAGGCTGCGGGGACTTATTCTGGAAGGAAAGACTCAAAAGCAAAAGGAGCGAATGCAGCGGGAACAAGCCATCAAACGGCGGAAGTACAGATGGTGACTGCATGGACCCCGCCGCTTGTGATCCAGGCAGAGCCAAAATCTCCTAAAAGAGTCTTCAGTTTCGGAGGAATGGCGCCAACACTGTTGTTCATTAAGCTCAAAAAGGAAGGAATGATTGACTCAGTCCCCCCTAAACATGTGGACCTAAACAATCTGCTTGCATGGTACAAACCCAATCTCTATTGTCATTATCATGACTAAAAGGAGCATCACACTGATATGTGCATATTCCTCAAGCATGCGATGGTAAGATCGAACTCCAAACTAAGCAACAACCAAATGTGACTGCAAATCCTTTGCCAACTCACGGAGTGAATGTATTCCAAGAGGATTCAAAACAAGGGGATCCCACCCTTTTGATCAAGCCAATGAGAAGAAAGAAGAAATTGATGGATGCACGTGTCTACAGAGCAATTTTAGTAAAGAGGCACAAAGGGAAGAAGAAGTGTTTGGTTCGGGAAGAGACCTCCCAAGAAGTAAATCCTACAGATTTCCCTTTTTATCATCCTAGGTCCCCAGGCACTACATGGATAGAATCTCCGACACCATCATGGAGAACGCCGCAGCTTCTGTTGAAAGGGACTTACTCCCCTGAATCATCATCAGGATCAGTAAATATGTTGAAAGAGGGAGGGCCAGTCATGGATTCAAAAACATTGATCTGGCCTACCTTGTGGTATCTAGGGAAGGATGACCAGAACCGACGAAGAAGAGTTGATGGGATGCAAGTTTGCGTTCATTGTGCCAAGACAAATTGTAACGGGAGTATCCCAATAGGTGGATAGTTGTGTGATTGTAGCAGGGGGATGGCATCCAATAGCCGGCTCCAAAATTTGAATTTTCTAGAGAATGGTTTGGAAGGCCTCAACCCAGGGGTACCCTTACAGAAATATGGGTTCTCCGCATTTGAAATTTGCAGCCAGATTTAAGAACAAGGGACTCCTGAAAGGGAAAATGCGAATGACATCATGCATGTAACACCAAAGCTTCTCAAAGCTGTGTCAATGTTGGCCAAGATAGTCTCTATCAGAAGAAGTCTCTCTTATCCACATAGGAGAAGACACAGATGATAATATGGAAAGAGAGGAAGAAGTTGGTAACACGGATATCTATGAAGAATGGATGGAGTTTGCTGAAGAGAAAATGTACCCCAAATTTGTCGAAGAAGAATTCCCCATGACGTAGTGGGTGAACAATGTCAGAGATGATGATGGTGATGATCCAACCAACCTCATCCAACCAATTCTATTGAGTGACGATGAAAGCAGAGATGATGAGGAGATATCATCCCCTGAAGCCCCTAGAGAAGAGTGGACTATGTCTGGAGAGAATTTTGATCGGTGGAGCATGAGCATTTTCTATCAAGTAGCAGATATATTGGATGTCACCACTAATACTCATGAAATTCTTTACAAGATCACTTCCCTATTTCCGAATTTGGTATACAATAATTTTGTAGCACGGTGTGAGTGGTTGGTAATGCCAGATGAAAATGGTATACTTTCTCGAACTCTCCATGAATTAAAGAACATGGCTTGGCCAGCCAATGCCCTGGCACGGGATCTATTTGGAGCTCCCCCTAAAATCTTGCACTCTTCTCAGATACTCTCCCTTACCCAGAACCCCCAGAAGAAGAAGAACCCGTTCCAACAAAATTCTCGATAGTATGGAGCAAGGCATCCGTGAAGATCATGAAGAAGATGTAATATTTTCCATGATTGGGATTGGGAAAGAACCAGCAGGGGATTCTGGCTTTCCCAAAGATACAAGCCAACACTAACCGTCATGGTTTAGGCTTCAGTCCAAGAAAGATTTCAAAGAAGGATGTCCCGGAACAGAGAAACCTTGCAACCAAAAGCATTCCTTATTTCAAGACCTTGCATGTTTACTTTGTGAAGGAAGGAGAAAACTTTCCTTATTGTGGAAACAATGAGCCATGGTTCAATCAAAAGAAGGGAAGGCTTCAACCAGGGCTTGAGATATTCTTTCAAAGATGAAGTAGATTGGGTGGCCATGGAACTAGATCGAGCAAGTGAGGATGGAATCCAAGAGGATCAGGGAATTGGCAGACTATTCAAAACAGTAGCAATCATTGAGGAAGGAGGAGAGCCAGTACCTCAACTTCTCAAACAACCTCTTCAAGGATCCATAGCAAACTGGGTAAAGGTTACAGAAAATTTCCATATTGTTGAGTCTAAAGTTGTAGCCAGCTCTGATATAGTCTTGTCTGAGTCTATTTCTGAGTTTGTAATTCCTTTCTCAAAGGAGGTTGGAAACTTCTAGTCTGTTGAGTCTGTCAGTACTCCCCCTCTTATCATGAATGAAATTGATGATTCCGAGTATGACTTGTCTTCTTCTTCTTCTCTATTGTGTAGGCCACCAAGGGGATGTTATTATCTCTGAAAGGAAAACCTCACCTAGTTCTGGATCATCTGCCCTCAACCTTTTCTTGGGGAAATTGAATTTGGCAAATCCAAACAAGGCATGTTGGGTCAAATTGACTTTGCAGATTCTTGAATGATGGGGTGTAGAAACATGGGATGGACCAACATTAAATTGATAAAGACCTGCACTTTCGCATTTCTCCATTTGTTACATATGGGGATAACTTGCCCTCTTCAGCCCTTCAAAAGACCATTCATTTGGTAGCTGCATTTCTGGAGAAAATTCTTCTTCGACACCTTTTCCTTTTGCATCCATGAGAGTACGCTTAGGACTTTCTAGTTTAGATGTTTTCTCTGCCTCAATTTCAGATGCTTCCAAAGTATGACCAGAGTTTGTCATCCTAACATGATCTTCTTCCAAAGTTAAGTTAGGGGAAACAATCCTAGGAGTATGATGATGACTCAGATATGGTAATTGCGTTGACTCTGCCAAAGCCATCAGTTTTTGCACCATAGCGATCAAGTTGGACAACATATGCTAATATTGCACCATAGCGATCAAGTTGGACAACACAAGAACTCATGCTTAAGGATCAATCTTGGTATACTTTGATAAAGAGAGGAGTGAAAAGGGACGCGGGTTAGGAATGGATGTTGGTGAGACCTCTGGACTTCAGGTTGATGGAAAATATCCTAAGACCGGAATGATGCCAAATTAATAATCAAAACTCTGCATTGAATCCAAAAGATGGTTGGAATAAATCCCTTCGACCTAAGTTTGGTGTTTGAGTTAAAATAAAACCGCAAGCGTACGGGTCAATCGTAGCTACTGGTAGAACACGAGGAGATATACGCCACTCTATTTAACTAACTTAAAAGTAATGCAAAGTGAACCAAATTAAAGTGTTAAATTAAACTAATGAAAATCAATGCATCCTAACTCATAAGCATCTAACAAAATTAAGGGATTAAATCGGCGTCCTAACACATGAGCATCTAACCTATCAAACTAAAGCGAATTGAAAGGAATAAAAATGCAGCCACACATACTAACCACATAAAAAGAAATAAGGGAATAAAAATGCATCCATAAACCACAACCATATAAAATTAAAATAAAAGAAATAGAGGGGGAAGAAGAAGAAGATAGAGAGAGATAGAGGAGATGGAGAATGAGATTGAGAGTTTAGATAGTAAAACCTAGATGTGCTTGCATGAATGTAATTGAAAAGCTTGAATACTTGCATAAACTTACCATGGCCTCCTCTTCTAAATCTTCAAGTCTTGTCATCAACTTAAGAACTTAGACTAGAAGGCTTAAAACCTAAACTAGAATTAAGAAATTACAACTCAATTGAAGACTTAAATTGAAATTAACGCATAAACTAAACCTATTATAACCATTAACTAAAAATCATAAAAGCAAACTAGAACTTAGAAAAGCCAAAAATCACAAATTAGAAGGAGAAGAAGAGAAGAAATTTCACTAAGTGAATGAGCCATTTTTACAAGAGAGGTAGGGGGTATTTACAGGTGGAAGAGAGGAGAAGAGAGAAGATGGAAGTGTAGGAGAAATGTTCCCTAAGAAAAGAGAGTATTCTCTTCTCTTTCCTCTTTTACAATGCCTTGAATCCTAAGAAAAAAGAAAAAAAAAAAGAAAGAAGAAGAAGAGAAGATTGTTTACATAGACCTTCTATTTCTAGAAAAATAAACTTCCAATTCTAACAAGTGCTTCCTTTTCTTTGTAGATATCTTCTCCAAGCAATAAAATCAAAACATCTTTGATTTTTCAACCTTCCATAGATGAGAAAATATAAATCTATCCCAAGTAGAATTCTAGAAGTGCCCTTGAGAAGTTGGAGGAGAGAGAGAGTAAGGGTGATGACTAGGATTCCTTCAAGAATAAATAAAATACCCATTCAGTCCTTCAGAAAACGTGGAGCATGGGAAGCTTATATAGGCCTCACCATTGTGTTCCTTGCAAAAAATCACCCAAAATAGACCCAAATTTCGTTCAATTCGGAGTTGGGGAGCCCAAGATATCTCAAGTTGAAGTTGGACTGTCCAGAGCCTTCCAAATCGAATCTTTCGGGTATAGTAAAGTAACTTCTGATAATTTGTTAAGGCCCCTGGAATCCGAACTTCCGCTTCACTTTGTCCCCGCCGACTGTCAATAATTATAACTAAACCCCTATACACCATTTTCGTGCGTCGTTACGAAAACGGCCATAATTTCTTCATTTCAACTCGGAATCAAGTGTCGTTTGAACCGTTGCGAAGCTGACTCGATGGGCTATGCATCCATACTATTAACACCTCAAAAAAGCTTAAAAACATCTCCTTAGCATCATCTCCTCCATTTTCACAATAATTCACCTAAACCCTGAAAAGCACAAGAAAGCATCGAGTAACTCTGTCCAATATAGTAAAATGTATGCTTTATGCCCTAAGATTTCACACATAAATGTGCTCATCAGATTCCCCCACACTTGAACGTTACTTGTCCTCAGGTAAAGCAAAAGATAAACTAACCTAGAATGCAAACAGAAATCCTAACTCACTTTCGTAGGAATCACGGTTGCACTTAGCATGTGCAACAAGCCTTTCAACCCCTAGGTTACCCCTAGTGGACGAGTTGTGTCTCGTGGGTGTTTGCAGTGAATATACACCCAAAATTCAATAAATCAAAAAGAATGATGTAAATTTTTCTCATGGCATAAGCAAGATAGGACACACAATCTCAAAGAAATACTCAACTAAAGATTAAGGAGCCAAAGGTTCCCCCACACTTGAATTTTATCACCCCACATCAATTCAAGTAACAAACATGCATCAAGGTTAAGGGATCTCCTCATATTTTCTAAACACTACTCACCTTCAAGTAAACCACTCATAGCACTGATGGAACCAAAGACTTAGGCATTGAGTATTTTTTACCATACTTTCTTTTCCAGGCATTAAGGCAAAAGTTTTTTTTTTTTTTTTTTTTCTTCTTTCTCAACAACAAACTCTTTTTCTACTCTACTGCTGTTCTCTGAATGACATGGTGGAGCATACACCAGACACCCAAATACTTGGTAGCTTTGCTTTTTGCATGTATCCATAAGACATTGAGACATTGATGCAAGAGTTTTTTTTTTATTTTTTGAGTTTCCTTCCAAGGAATTTCGATCAAGTCACCCTGCTTCATGAGGCACAGTGCCCTGTCTAGTCCCAAGGAATTCTACTTTTCTTTCTGTTTCTCTCTCTTTTTTTTTTTGTTTTTTTTTTTCATTCACTTTCACTTTCATGCCTTGCCACAAACAAATTGGTCACTACTAGCCAAAAGATCAAAGGGGTCCATAAACACATAGAGGAATCTAACCATTACATGAAGTAGCACTCATATTTTCAAACTCAATCCCCATCACCGGATACAAATCAACTACCATCTTTGAAAAGGGATTTTTTTATTATTTTGCATGCTAGGACACCTAATTCCCTCTCACTCTCGCTTTGCAAATCGAAGAGACTTATGCACATAACCAAAAACTATCGCCACAATCAAAATTCACAATTAAAGTCCAACACACCCCCCCCACACACACTTAATTCATGCAGTGTCCTCAATGCATGCAGAAAAAAAAGAATAAGGACAAGGGAGTGGATACATACCAGGATATCACGGGTCAAGGTAAAGAGGCTCATGGAGATCCATGACCTCTTCTTCAACTGGAGTAGGCATCTCTGTGTACGGCTTCAATCTTTGGCCATTGACCTTGAAAGTAACTCCTGTACTTGGATTGAGGACTTCAACAACCCCATGAGGATAAACTTTTTAAACAATATAGGGGTCATCCCATCTAGAACGCAGCTTACCTAGAAAGATATGCAAACGAGAATTGTACAATAAAACTTTCTGGCCTACCTCAAAAGATTTTCTCAAAATGTGCCTATCATGGAAAGCCTTGGTTTTTTCCTTGTAAATCCGGGCATTCTCATATGCCTCATTCCTAAGCTCTTCCAACTCAGATATTTGGAGTTTCCTATGGACACCTGCAGTGGGTAGGTCAAAGTTAAGCTTCTTGATAACCCAAAAGGCCTTGTGCTCAATCTCTATAGGTAAGTGACATGCCTTTCCATACACCAGACGGTACGGAGATTGACCAAGATCGGTCTTGAAGGCTGTCCTATGGGCCCACAACGCATCTACCAACCGGTTAGACCAATCCTTGCGGTTCGGGTTGATGGTTTTTTCAAGAATTTGCTTGATCTGCCTATTTGAAACCTCAACCTGGCTACTGGTCTGGGGATGGTAGGGTGTGGCCAACTTATGGACGACACCATACTTTTTCATGAGGGCCTCAAAAGGCCGATTACAAAAATGCTTGCCCCGATCACTAATGATAGCCCGGGGAGTACCAAAATGGGAAAAGATGTTCTCCTTCAGAAATTTCACAACCACCTTGTGGTCATTGGTCTTACAAGCAACTGCCTCAATCCATGTGGACACATAGTCCACAGCAAGTAATATGTATAGGTTACCAAAAGAGTTAGGGAAAGGCCCCATGAAATCAATACCCCATACATCAAATACCTCAACCACTAGAATTGAGTTGAGGGGCATCATATTTCTCTTAGTAAGATGCCCTAAGGATTGGCATCAAGAACATGCCCTGTAATAAGTAAAATCGTCTTTAAACAGACTAGGCCAATAAAATCCACACTGTAAAACTTTGGCCGCAATTTTATTAGGCCCAAAATGGCCTCCACAAGCCTGATCATGGTAAAAAGATAAGATAGATTGTTGCTCATGATCGGGGACACATCTCCGGATTACTTGATCCGGGCAGGTCTTAAAAAGATAAGGATCATCCCAAAAGAAATACTAAACTTGTGAAAAGAAACGATTCTTATCTTGGGTGGACCAATGTGCAGGTGTTACACCTGTAACCAGATAATTAACAATGTCAGCAAACCAAGGTTCACTAGACACTGCCATCAGATACTCATCAGGAAAATTCTCGTTGACTGGAGAATCAACAGTCAAGGAATTAGGCAGCCGGGATAAATGGTCTGCAACCAAGTTTTCACACCCTTTCTTATCCCTAATTTTAAGATCAAATTCCTGTAACAAAAGGACCCACCTAATGAGGTGAGCCTTGGCATCTTTCTTCTGCACAAGATATTTGATAGCTGCATGCTCAGTATAAACAATCACAAGTGATCCAACCAAGTAGGGACTAAACTTCTCTAAAGCAAACACAATAGCTAAAAATTCTTTCTCAGTGGTGGTATAATTAAGTTGTGCATCATTAAGAGTCCTACTTGCATAATAAATAACATAGGGCAATTTGTTGATTCTTTGCCCAAGAACAGCCCCTATAGCAAAATCAGAGGCATTACACCTAAGCTCAAATGAAACTGTCCAAATTGGAGCTTGAATAATGGGGGCTGAGGTCAAAGCTCTTTTCAATTGCTCAAAACTATCATAACACTCAGAAGAGAAATCAAATGGGCAGTCCTTTGTCAAAAGAGAAGTGAGAGATCTAGCTATCTGGCTAAAGTCCTTGATGAATCTCCTGTAAAAACCTGCATGGCCAAGAAAAGATCTCATGTCCTTCACACTCTAGGGTGGTTGTAAATTGGAAATAAGGTCCACCTTAGATCTATCAACCTTGATCCCTTCTTTAGACACAATGTGACCAAGAACTATGCATTCCTTTACCATGAAGTGGCACTTCTCCCAATTCAGGACCAAGTTCTTTTCTATGCATCTTTTAAGAACCATAGAGAGATGATGCAAGCAATTAAAAAAAGTACAGCCGTGAATAGAAAAATCATCCATAAACACCTCTAGGAAGTGCTCTACCATATTAGAAAAGATACTCACCATGCACCTTTGGAATGTAGCAGGGGCATTGCAAAGCCCAAAAGGCATACGCCGGTAAGCAAAGGTTCCATAAGGGCATGTGAAAGTGGTCTTGTGTTGGTCCTCTAGAGCAATAGGAATTTGGTTATAGCCTACATAACCATCAAGAAAACAATAATATTCATGGCCAACTAGTCTCTCTAACATCTGATCAATAAAAGGCAAGGGGAAGTGGTCCTTCCAAGTTGCCGCATTCAATTTCCTATAGTCAATGCACACTCTCCATCCCGTTTGGATACGGGTTGGAATCAACTCATTATTGACATTCTCAACTACAGTGACTCCTCCTTTCTTAGGCACAACCTGCACAGGACTTACCCATTGGCTATCAGAAATAGGATAAATGATGCCATGATCCAAGCATTTTAGGATCTCTTTCTTGAGTGTCTCTTTCATCACAGGATTAGCCTTCTTTTGGGGTTCCCTAGAAGATTTGGAATTCTCCATCAGATGTATATGATGTTGAACAATAGAGGGACTAATACCTTTGATGTCAGACATGGTCCAACCTATGGCTTCTTTATAGTCCTTTAGAAGCTTAATCAACTCTTCTTCCTGAATAGAAGTCAAATCAGAAGCAATAATAATAGGAAGAGTATGATCATATCCTAAAAAGGCATATTTGAGGTTGGAGGGCAATGCCTTCAACTCTAATGTAGGGGGCTCAATAATAGAGGATTTGGGAATGGAAGTGGATAGGGGTCCAAGGGGCTCCAAAGGTGGTTGGATGCTCCAGACCTCAGATAAGGGGGTATCATCAACATCCTCCAATTCCTGCATACATTCTTAAAATCCCGAATCAAAATCAATCTCAAAGAACGTATCAATATCATCAAAAAATCCTTGAAGCATATGCACCTCATCATCAATGTCAGGCTGCTTGCCCAACCTAAACACATTGAAGTCAACAGAAGTATTGCCAAAAGATAATTTCATGAGATCATTCCTGCAATTGATTAAAGCATTACTGGTAGCTAGGAATGGTCTACCCAATATGATTGGGATTTGGTCCTTGAAGTTGGCAGTGGGTTGGGTATCTAAAACAATAAAATCCACAGGAAAAATAAATTCCCCAACCTTCAATAGGACATCCTCAATCATTCCCTTTAGAACTTTAACCGACCGATCTACAAGTTGAAGAGTAATTTTGGTCGGTTTCAGTTCTCCCAATCCCAGTTGTTGGTAGACATGAAAGGGTAAGAGGTTCACATTTGCACCAAGGTCCAATAAGGCATGATCAATAGTGGTATGGCCTATAGTGCAAGAGATGGTGGGGCTTCCAGGATCCTTATGCTTGGCTGCTACTGGCTGTGAGATTAGAGAACTAATGTTAGCAGCCAAGAATGCCTTTTTGGGCACATTGGTAGTCCGCTTTTAGGTGCATAAGTCTTTGAGGACTTTAGCATAAGCGGGGATCTGGGCAATAGCATCCAACAAGGGGATATTCACCTGAAACTGTTTGAACACATCCAATATCTTCTCCACAGAAGGAGACTTCTTGCTAACCAACTTATTTGGGAAAGGGACAGGTGGGGTATAAATTCTTTCAGGGTTGGTCTTTTTAACTTCCTCAATAGAATCCTCTTTGGTTTTCTCAACCAAATCATCTGGTATATCTTTAGGTTCATCAGACGAACCTGGAATAATAGGCACTTCAATGGCCTCTTCAGAAGGGGGAGAGTCAACAGGAGTATGAGATGGTAAAGATTGAGGTGCACTAGCCTATTGATACTCACGGCCACTCCTTAAAGCATAAACAACATTTACTTGTCTGGAGGGCCCTTGGTGCTGTTGGCCTTGTGCAACATTGGTTGGAGGAGCTTGGGTACCTTGCTGAATATGAACCTGATGCCTAGGATTTGGCTCAGGTTGGCTAGGTAACTTCCCTGTTTCCCTCTCATGCAGGATTGTGACAAGCTGGGTGAGTTATTTTTCCATGTTATTATGGCTTGTCATGAGAAGAGCTATCTTGTTGTCCATCTCATTCAGTCTTGTTGCCTCTCCTGTATTGGTAAACCCTGGGGGTTGCTGATAAGGTGCAAGGAGAGGAGGCCTAGCAGAATTAATAAAAGGTCCTGGATGAGGACGAGGGGGAAAGGGGTTAAGAGACATTCCTTGGCTTTGTGGTGCATAGTTGGGCCTTTGGGCACCAACCTGGCCTTGATGGTTAAAGTTGGATAGGCCTGCTTGGTTCCCTTGATTCCATGAGAAATTAGGGTGATTTCTCCATCTTGGATTGTAAGTATTATTATATGGGTTATTTTGGTAGAGAGCACTTACATTCTCAGTGCTGAAATTGTCCACCAAGGTGTTGGGGCATTCCTGAGAAAGGTATCCAGGGGTTTGGCACCAACTGCATACCGACACATGGTTGACCTGGCTGACCGGATTAACTGGTATAGACTCTTTAAGAACTATGGACTCCAACCATTTTATGAGGCTGTCAAGTTTGGCCTCCTTGGCTGGCATACCCTCAATGAGATACCCCTTAGTGGTCCTTTCAGCCTCTTGGGAAGATTCCCATTCCCTAGTCTTATCATCCAAGTTGGTTAAGAATGTCCATGCATCATTCTCCTCAGAAAAAGAAGTAAAGCCTGCTGGACACATGGACTCTACAAGTTGCTTGGTCTGATAATCAATACCCTCATAAATAATTTGGCATAACTGCCATAAGTCAAAACCATGGTGAGGGCATTCTAAAAGGAGGTCCTTGAATCTTTTCATGAATTTAGAAAAGGACTCATGTGGTTTCTGCCTGAACTGGAGGATGTCACTTTTAAGCTTATTGGTCTTATGAAGAGGGAAGAATTTTCTCAAAAAGACAATGATGAACTCATCCCATGTATTAATGGATTTTTTTGGCAATCCATAGAGCCACTTCTTGGCCTGGTCTTTCAGGACAAAGGGCATAAACCTAAGCCTATCTGCATCATCAGTCAAATTTTGGACCTTAATTAGAACACAGACCTCCTCAAATTCCCTAAGGAAGAGATATGCATCCTCATTAGCCATCCCATGGAAATGGGGTAGCATGCTGATGAAGTTGGTCTTGAGTTCATAGTTATTCCCTGTAACAACAGGCAGACTAATGCATGAGGGTTGTGCAGCCTTGGTGGGGTAAAACCTATCCTTAAGAGTCTTGAGTTGTTGGTCACCCATGGTCAAAGGTGGTAGAGAAGGTGGTCTTCTAATAAGATGATTACTTGAATCACGAGTCCACACCTTAGCCACCTAAACAGATATGAGGTCTCCTTTAGAAAAATTAAAGAAAAATAAAACACTTAAAAAAAAAAAACTAGAAACAAGAGGGAGCCCAAGGTAGATAGTGCATCTCTATCCCTCAAAAAGCGAAACAATGGTTCAAAAGCTGTAAGGATGCCATATAGGTTGACAGCAAGGGAACCCGTATAGTCTTCTATAGCCACCTACGTGCAACTCCAATATGGATTCTGATGTAGAATGGAGGTCTACTATACATTTATGTTTCCAACACTCTCACTATGTCGCTTTCCTGTTATCAAGAGTGGTCACCTCCAAAGATAAGTAACATGTCAACCCACCCAACCAAGTCAAGATGTAGTATCATAGGTAACTTAATCCTATGAGGGACACCAAAAGATGGAGGGTTGAAGCATATGAAGGACTTTAGATTGGGCGCACACTATTTGAAACAGAAGAGAAACAAGAAGAGATTTTCAAAAACTGATTTTTTTTTTTTTTTAAAAAAAAAAAAAAAAAAAAAAAGAGAATAATAAACTAAAACACCTCAAACTACTTAAAAATCAGATAAATAAAATGGACAATAATCTCCCCGGCAACGGCGCCAAAAACTTGTTTGAGTTAAAATAAAACCGCAAGCGTACGGGTCAATCGTAGCTATGGGTAGAACACGAGGAGATATACGCCACTCTATTTAACTAACTTAAAAGTAATGCAAAGTGAACCAAATTAAAGTGTTAAATTAAACTAATTAAACTAACGAAAATCAATGCATCCTAACTCATAAGCATCTAACAAAATTAAGGGATTAAATCGGCGTCCTAACACATGAGCATCTAACGTATCAAACTAAAGCGAATTGAAAGGAATAAAAATGCAGCCACACATACTAACCACATAAAAAGAAATAAGGGAATAAAAATGCATCCATAAACCACAATCATATAAAATTAAAATAAAAGAAATAGAGGGGGAAGAAGAAGAAGAGAGAGACAGATAGAGGAGGTGGAGAATGAAAGGTTGAAAAATTAAAGATGCTTTGATTTTATTGCTTGGAGAAGATATCTACAAAAAAAAGGAAGCACTTGTTAGAATTGGAAGTTTATTTTTCTAGAAATAGAAGGTCTATGTAAACAATCGTCTCTTCTTCTTCTTTCTTTTTTTTTACTTTTTTTTTACTTTTTTTTTAGGATTCAAGGCATTGTAGGAAAGAGAAGAGAATATTCTCTTTTCTTAGGGAATATTTCTCCTACACTTCCATCTTCTCTCTTCTCCTCTCTTCCACCTATAAATACCCCCTACCTCTCTTATAAAAATGGCTCATTCACTTAGTGAAATTTCTTCTCTTCTTCTCCTTCTAATTTGTGATTTTTGGCTTTTCTAAGTTTTAGTTTGCTTTTATGATTTTTAGTTAATGGTTATAATAGGTTTAGTTTATGCTTTAATTTCAATTTAAGTCTTCAATTGGGTTGTAATTTCTTAATTCTAGTTTAGGTTTTAAGCCTTCTAGTCTAAGTTCTTAAGTTGATGACAAGACTAGAAGATTTAGAAGAGGAGGCCATGGTAAGTTTATGCAAGTATTCAAGCTTTTCAATTACATTCATGCAAGCACATCCAGGTTTTACTATCTATACTCTCAATCTCATTCTCCATCTCCTCAATCTCTCTCTATCTTCTTCTTCTTCCCCCTCTATTTCTTTTATTTTAATTTTATATGGTTGTGGTTTATGCAATGCAATTCAACATTTTTCTTATCCTCCCTTTAATGCACTTCGAACAATGGTGATCATCTGGTAGGGATCATCCGGAGGTCACTGCTGAACTTATTCAACTTGGGTTCAGGCCCAGACTTCAATCAAACACAAGTCCAGCCCCTAGAGGTCTTGTACAGTGATTCCAAGGTACAAATCCTAGTCATAACACGGGTCATGGGGGCATGCGGGGTTACCTGTAAACGGATATCTGGATCATCTCGTAAAGCTGTCCAATCATCACCAGTGGTCCTGATAGCTGGTTTAAAGCCTAGAGAATCATTCATAGTGTCAGACCCGGTTTGGGTACGTGTGTTACAATTATCTCCTTAAGTCCACCAAGAACAAGATCGATTACTACCAAATCAATGGCATTGAGATCATTTACAATATGGCCCATCTCGATAAGGAGCTTGTCGGTTACTGAGCGAAGCTACCGTTGATTCGACGCCTCATGCTGTCTCACCCGGAGGTGGAGTGGATCTGATGAATGGATAGCAATGCCCTCTTCATGGATATGGTGTTTGAGATTCCTCTGTCTAAGTACCATAAGTAAAATTTGGTCATCCATGGTTACCCGAATTTGCTGTTCAAGCAGAAATCATGGGTCACCTTAAACAACGATAGCTTTCTCTTTCATAATTTCCAATGGTATTTGGATTTGCGTCTTTCCATATGCAATAGACGATGGTGGTGGTGGTGGAGGTGGTAGTGGAGGAAGTTGGAAGGGAGGATTTTTCTTTTTTTGGCTTTCTTGCATTTTTGGGCTTCTTGACGGATCAAGAAAACGAGGGGCACAAAAAAAAAAAGCAAAGGGGGTTGGGGAGAAAGAACAGAGGAGGACGGGGTTGTGGCAATGGTGTTCTATGACGACGACAAAGAAGAAGAAGAAGAAGAAAGAGGAGGTGGTGGTGGTGGGGTTCCTGGGTCCATTTTTTATAAATGGGGGTAAATATGGAAAAGTACCTTCATTAAGGGTATTACAGGCATTTAGTAATATTTGGGTGATGACATCATCACTTAACTGTTCTCATCTAACAGTAGGGGTACATTTGTAAGAATCTTTAAAAATACAGGGAAGATTAATGAAATAGATGAAATTTTAGGGGTGGTAGACGCAATTGTTTGACAACACTGGGATGGTAAAACATAAATGTTCCTTTTATTGTTTTTAAAGGTATAGAGGTTTCTTATAATTGGGTAAAGGTAAAAAGTGCCTTATAGTTGGGTAAAGGTTTCTTACATCATGTTCTCTCTATCAAGGTTCGTAATCTTGGTATCGACTGGATCGAATTGGATCAGGAATAGATCGATCGATACGGATCGGGATTGCCCAAACTCGGGCAAATATGATACTTTTGCCCCCTTTTTTTTATAAAAAATTTGATTTTTTTTTTTTTACTTTTTTACCCTTGTCTGTACAGCTAGATCGGATTGGTATCGGCCAATACCAATCCGATCCGGCCAAAATCGACTGATCCGATCCAAGATTACGAACCTTGCTCTATTCAATGGTCGAATTATCACATAATTATAGCCTTTTTCTCAAAATGCCAGACCAATTAGGAAGCTTTTCTAAAAGGAACCCTTTCTTAGGCAATTTTCCCCTCATAATTTGTAAAGATGCTATCAATATTTAGTATTTATCTCCTTGTTTGGTAATATAGCAATCTTATGGGACTATGGATAAAACTTTGAGTTACTTATTTACTTTGTGTTAAAATTTTACTATAAAATTAATATTAAATCATTTATCACATTACATTTAGAGATTTTTTTTATTGACACCCCTTAAGGTATCAAATAATTTGTACTTTTTTTTTTACAATCAAGATAAATATTGTCAATTCATATGTATACATAATTATTATCATTGCACATGTATACTCGAAAGTATGCATAAGAATGAAACCTTTTGATAATAACATAATGATATGTCATTTTCAAATTATCTTGGAAAACCTTTTTATACCGTTAACTTAAGATCTTTTGGAAATGACAAAATGAGCAATTAAAAGAAAGTATCAAGTTCTAAATACACTTATATAGTTCTAAATACACTTATATGGTGTTATTTAGTGTGAAATAATTTATAACTTTACTTTTTTATCCTTTTAGTATGATATTTTTTTTTTCTAGTAACGAGAGTAAATAGTCATAACATATATGTACTCAAAAATTATGCAACAGAATGATAGCTTTTGATAATAACAATATGATTGAGTTTTCTGTAAGCCACAATGAAGGAGTATCCCTTGACTACTGCTTTCAGATGGGTGGGAGAAGGTATGACGTAATAGGAGAAGAATATATTCAACCACTCGTGAATAAGTGAATGTTTTAAGACCCGAGGTTGATGGTTGAAGTATTCTCATGTGGTGAAATTTTGTTTTTTTATAACATAATTATAAATTATGTACAAATTATTTTTGAAATCTTATTATATTCTTAAATTAAAAAAAATAACAATTAAAAGATGATGTCAAGTTCTAAATACACCAATTGATATATCATTTGAAAATATCTCTTACATTTGTTCCCATACAGAACTTTCTAAAGCTCTAGATGTTTGTTTTTCAATGCAATGACAAAAATAAGCTTAGGAAAAAAGAAAGGTTAAGACTAGAACCACATAATCTTTGATTATTTAATAGCATTTCTAATGATTCATAGACGTGAATCATTAATTAAACAATATTGAGAAGAAGGAAATATTTATTACAAAAAAGGGAAGCAATTTTCTGTACGAGAATGTAGCCTACACCAGTACTCTCATGTATCTATCTCTCTCTTCCTTAAAACATAGGGATAGAGATGTTTTTTCACATTGGGGTGAAGATAGATAGACTCATGGAAATACTGACATAAACCACACTCCCAAACGAAAAAACATACTTTTAACATATTTGAGTCTCGTGTTTTGACTCAAATACTATAGATATTCCCAGCAAAAAAGCCTACGAGAAGTTGGTGAGCATTTGTGGTCCCACATAGTTGTGGGTTAAAAAATAATAAATAAACAAAATTTTGAGGATGTCGGTGGAAGAGGTTGTCGGTCTTACTCCTGGCCAAGAGGTCTCATGATCGTGGCAATCTTTCGAACCCCAAATCTGCTTTTTTTCATGGAAAAGAATATACGTGTTCGTCTCCTCCTCCATGGGTTTCTACGTAAAAAAAAAACAAAAAACCGGAAAAGAATGTATGCTATTGGCGAATTTTTTTCAGTTAACGTGTGTGGAGCGTTGATTTGAATAAAAATTTTTATTATAAAAAAACAAAAAACGTCAAGTCTTTTTGTTTTATGTTTGGTTGAAAGGGAAAATCTGTCAGAACCAGATTTGTGCTGTCGTAATTATTTTGTCTGGATGGACATCAAGTATTGGGATCTTTATCACCTCAACGACAACTTTACTTCCTCTCACATTTTCTAATCATAACGCTCTCCCTCTCCTCTCTCCCGTTCCACATATGCTGGGCGTTTCCTTATCTACTGCAAACCAATTACAACCCATTATCATTACCACATGCGATATTAACTCCCAGTGAAAGACTTCCAATAAATGCTTCTAAGATTGTCTCTCTGTTGGGGTCCTCACAAGGAAGGATCCACTTGTGACCCTTGAGAGAGTCTTTCTCTCTCCCATTTGTAGACATCGTCAATGTGAAATGTCTATTCCACTCACAAAGTCAAAAAAAGGTGGGAGTGGGTGTAATAATAGTAACCATATTATTATGAAGACAGCATTACAGGGAGTAATGTATGCAAGAACAAAAACGAAGAAAAGAAAAACAAGAAGAAAAATGGGGAGGGGGTTACCAATCCATCACCATTGTCAACATGTTCAGCATAGACCATTGGATGGTGCACACATTTGAATAAAAAAAAGAAGGAAGAAATGTTTAAGAACCGTGTATGTGGAAAACCCTTCTCACTTATGGCCTATAAATTGGTGAGAGGGGGAGAAATATTGGCACACCAGACTATAAGAAATCCAACTAGGGAAAGCCTAGAGAGGGAGAGGATTCTTGTTGGTGTCTGGTAGTGTGCATTTATCCAATCTAAGAGGTTCTTGTCTTATTGTTGTAATCCTCTAGTAGTAATTGGAGAAGTTGTAATCTCATTTATTTGTAGTGGAAGTTTTGTTTGAACTAGATCCCGTGGTTTTTTCCTTCAATGGCAGTAGGATTTTCCATGTAAACATTTTAGTATATTTTTTACTTTTTGTTCCTTTGTATTTTAGTAGGGCCCACATAATTACTACACAAAGTTACTATTCATAGGATACTATTCACATGACACTATTTATATATACTAGTCATGTGAATAGTGTTGTCGTATTTCCTTCGTGGCTTACACACAAGTGGGAAACCAGTTTGTCGTTTTTCCCCTACAAGGGGTATTAGAGTCTGGTTCATGTGATCGTGTGTAATGGCGATGAAGGGAACTACTTCAACAAGGATGTTCAACTTGAATGGAGGCAACAGGATGATCTGGAAAGCGAGATGGAGGACTTGCTTTACTGCAAGGACTTGTACGCACCCGTCGCAGGGTTTTGTGGCAAAACCCGAAAAAATGTCTGATGCTAATTGGAAGATCTTGGATCGAAAAGCCGTCGAATTTATGCGACAATTTTTTGATGATACTGTTTTCCACCATGTATCCACAGAGACGTCAGTACACTCACTGTGGAAGAAACTAGAAGACCTGTACAAGAGATAATAAGGAAACTTATGAACCTAAAGTACAGAGAAGGAAGCTCAGTTGCATAACATTTGAATGAGGCGTAAAACATTGTGAACCAGTTGTCCTCGATGAAAGTGGTGTTTGACAACGAATTGTAAGCCCTGTTACTTCTCAGATCGTTACTTGATAGTTGGGAGACATTGGTGGTGTCTCTTAGCAATTCGGTACCAGACGGGAACTCACAATGAGTCAAGTAACAGAAAGTCTCTTGAATGAAGAGACAAGAAGAGGATCATCGAACAAACCTCAAGAAGAAGCACTTTTTACAGAGAACTGCGGGAGAAGCAAAAGCCAACCGAGGTATTAAGGGATTACATGCCACTACTGCAAAAAGGAGGGGCATATGAAGAGGGAGTGCTGAAAGCTAAAAAGAGATACAAAAAGAGAAGAGCAGGAGGAGAAGACAGATAGATATAGCACCACCACTGCCATTTACTCAGACGACGATGTTATCTAGTGCCTTTCAAACCTCAAGTGTCCGTACAGATGCCTCATTAGTCTTGTTCCAGATCCTCTCCTATAAAACTAATGAAGGGAGAGATGTACAACAAGATGATGGGATGTAGATGGCGGAGATGACGATGATAATATACGACTACTAAAGTTCCACCACATCAGTATATGAAGGTAAACCGGAATACCGATGAATATTGAAGTCGTGCAAGTGGAGTATTTGCATGATGAAGAACAAGTGATCGGTGCGAAGTTGGATCTGTACCATGATCGAGAGATGTTCGTTCGAGGGACTAGCATTGCACAGAATGGTACACATGCAATGTACACAGAATTGCAAACAAGTGGTGTATATAGAATGGTACACACAGAATGATACACGCACTATGGATGCGCAGGGTGAAAAATGAAATATGTACATCATTTGTAGAGTCGAAAAACCATGTTGTAGGATTAGTAAGCTGCAATGGGTACTCCTACATTGTGAGAAGATTTGTGATCGTCATGGTGAAGAGCTTGTGTATGGATACACAGATGTTGACATGACAAGTTGTGAGAGATTCTTTCTTGTGAGTCGGAGGGGGAGTTTGTTGGGGTCCTCCTCACAAGGAAGGACCCACTTGTGACCTATGAGAGAGTCTTTCTCTCTCCCATTTGTATACACCGTCCATGTGAAATGCCTACTCCACCAATAAAGTCAAAAAAGGAGGGAGTAGGAGTGTAATAGTAACCATATTTGCAGCATTAAATGAATGTAGGACAGAAAAGAAGGGAAAAGAAACAAGAAGAGAAGAAGAAAAATGGGGAGGGGCTACCAATCCATCACCAATGTCAATATGTTTGGCACATACCATTGCATGATGCACACATTTGAAGAAAAAAAAGGAGGAAGAAATGTTTACAGAACCATGTATGGGGGAAGCCCTTCTCGCTTATGGTCTATAAATAGGGGAGAGAGAGAGAAAGATTGGCACCCAAACTAAAAGAAACCAAACTAGGGAAAGCCGAGAGAGAGAGAGAGAGAGAGAGAGAGAGAATTCTTGTTGGTGTCTGGTAGTGTGTTTACCCAAGAGGTTCTTTTCTTGATGTTGTAATCCTCTAGTAGTAACTAGAGAAGTTGAAATCCCATTTATTTATAGTGGAAGTTTTGTCTAAATGAGGGCCCGTGGTTTTTTCCTTCAATGGCAGAAGGGTTTTTCACGTAAAAATTTTGGTGTATTTTTTACTTTCTGTTACTTTGTATTTTAATGGGACCCAAATAATTACTATTCACGTAGTTACTATTCACAAGATACTATTCACATGATACTATTCACATACACTTTTCATGTGAATAGTGTTGGAGGAATTGTCGTATTTCCTCCGTGACTTACAGACAAGTGGAAAATCGGTTCGCCATTTTTCCCCAACACTCTCATCATTCATTCACTCGAGAAGTTACCCACTCTCCCATTATTCCCCCGACTATGAATACTCCCTCTCGTACCCCTCTCCCACAACCTAACCAATCACCAAAGAAGCCAAGAGTTAATGTTATGGAGGATACACATATGGATTTGGATATTGAGATGCATTCTAGTGACCCGTCTGCTAACCCAAATTCAAATATGCTCCATTTTTTAGGGCATACCCCTATGGTGTCTGGTTTTCAGCACCACTTGTCACAATGACGATATTAGATTGGAACTGTCAGGGTTTAGGGAGTCCCTGGACAGTTAGTTCCTTTCATCATATCTTAAATTTGGATAATCCTGATGTAGTGTACCTTATGGAAACAAGATGTGGAGGTCAAAGTATGGAAAGATTGCGTAGAAGAGCAAAGTTTGATTCCATTTTTTTGGTGGACCCTCAAGGAACGATGGGAGGTTTAACTTTACTTTGGAATGACTTGGTTACAATGAACATTCTCAACTCAAATAATCGCTTTCTTGATGCGGAGATTCTCTCAACTGATAATCCAACCTTCTATCTCACATGTGTTTATGGTGACCCTATAAAGCATAAAAGGCAGCAAGTATGGAATCAGATTATTTCTTTAGGCTCTTCTCATAATGGTAGTTGGCTTTGTGTAGGCGATTTTAATTCTTATCTATCCGGGCATGAAACATGTGGAGACTCCCAGTCAGTGTCTAAAGATTCTGATAACTTCTGGGTCTTCTTAGATTCTTGCAATTTTTTAGATTTGGGTTTCCATGGTCCTTGTTTTGCATGGAATAACAAAAGGGGGGTGGTGACTCAAATATTTGAATCCGTCTAGACCGAGCTTTATGTAATTCAGATTGGCATCTCTCTCTTTCCCTGATGCTTGAGTGTTTCTGAAACCATGCTTCGGGCTTTGACCACTGCCCTATATTGGTAGATACTTCAGGTGGGTTATCTTTTGGCCAAAAGCCTTTTCGCTTTGAAGCTATGTGGCTTCACCATGCTGATTGTAGGAATGTAGCTTCAAAAGGCTGGTCGATTAATCCATCAGGCAATGTGTCACACTCCGGATCTGACCCCTGGAAGGATCCGACAAGCGACCCGGATACCCGAAGTATCCAATCACCTCCAGGATCCAGATGCAGTAATTACGTCACAAGCCCCACAATAAAGATAAAGAATTAAATAAGATAAACAAAGTGCAGTGGAAGGTTCCTATTAACTCAAAAAGATTAGGGGCATTGTTCTCTATGCCGCAGCGCAGCCTGCGCCCAGGCACATGGGGGTGGCGCAATGGCCACCTTGCCCCCTGGAGAGGCTGCCCATGTGCCTGGGTGCAAGCTGTGCTGTGGCACAAAGAACATTCTCCCAAAATATTATATCTACAGATGTTTACAGTTTCTTTTTCCCCATAACTTGGATTACATCCAATATGTAACCCACAGAACCGTAACAAGGACTTTACAAATATTTATAGTGGATCTTGATCCACCAAAAAGTATGTTATAAAAACATTTAGAAAAAAAAAGAGTTCTCAACATATCCTGTCACTCAAAAAATAACACAGTAATCACATGCACAATCGAGACCATGCCCATCGAGGTCCAAATCAGTATAGACACCTTCACCTTCAACTCCCGGCTCGTAATAATCCTCCCTAGCAGCAGTTAATTAACCTGGAATCATTGGAAATATACGTAATGGATAGATAGAATAGTCCACTAAACCTGGTGTTGTTTGGATAAAAAACATACGCTCCCAATGTGTATGGAGATGGTATTGATAGAAATATTGTTTTTAAACTGTGAGGTTTCTATCAAAAAACCGATAAAAAAAATAATGTGTGGGGTCTTAGTCATGGGCCCACATGCGAATTTTTCTAATGCCTAGTGGGCGATCCAATGAAATGTGTTATTTTTCTTCAGTAATTTTTATTCTCCATATTTATTTATGAATTAGCCCATTCATTACATTATGAATCCAATTCCTTATTCCGTTGCATTTGACGAGAAATTGAATCCTTCCCAAGTTCCCAGTCGTGAATCTGGTCTATATATCCATATAAGTACCGAATTAGAAAAAGATTATTTTGTTTTTTTATTTGGTTTTTGAATTTTTAGTTGCTGTCATGATTTCACGAGCTGAGTTTCAAAGTAATAAATGGGTAATTTAAAAGTCTTAACTTCTACGTAACTTAGTGCAACTCATCTCGTGAAACTTTTACAATAGCCTTGAAACGCTAGAGTGCTATGCTACTTGTCAAAATTATCTGGTTTTGCTTTCAGTGTTTTAATCAATAAATTTTTTGTTTTGGGGTCTTCTTCGGATTCTTATTAACTCCATTTCTGACATCCTCTATTTTGCTCAATCATTTTGCCTTAGATGGTTGACACATGCTATGTCGACTGTAAAAAATAAAGATAATTATTCAATCAATCCAAGTCTAACCATGGTTTTCAAACCTAACCCAATCCAATTCTAATCATGGTTTTCAAACCCAACCCTCGTCTCTCCCTCCCTCCAACTCTAACCTACTCACTCTCCTATCTCTCTCTCTCTCATTCTCTTTCTCTGTTGCAAATCTTGGAGACGGCAATGTTGCGTGTGAAAACCTCTATCGTTCGGTTCGTCTAAGGATGAGCCTGCAAAAATCGAGTGAGCACAAGAGAGCTGGTGTGGTCCCGACCAAGGACCCTCCGATGCTTAAGTTAGGTCTCTGGTGCAACAGCGTTTCAACTTAGTGAAAAGTGAGTCAAGCGTTCCAGCTTTATACCTGAATATTTATTGGATGAGTTGAGGCAGTTGGAGGAGTCCTTGCATGGTAAAAGTCTTCTATTGGTAGGACTCTTCTGTACGGAGCGGAATGGAGAGTTATTCTCGGAGTCGGGCTCCCAAAGAGATAAGAGTCCATATTGGAGTGTGATTTGATTCTGAGGGATCGTGGCCCGATTCGCATCCCGTGATTCTTGCGATGTGCTGACGTGGCTCCGTGATCCGAGGCGAGTCGTTGTTACTACTGCTGAAGAGGCCTCAGCCTCAGGCGGTCGTGCCCTTGGTGCTCGGCATCGTGCTTGGCACAAGTGACAAGTGAGTGGCTCCGTACGCGAAGTGCTCGACTCGGCAAACTCGACCTAGCGTTTGCCCTCAGCGATGATTGACCGTATGGCCGATCATAGCGGGCTTGGGTAAGTGCTTGGCAAACCTAGTGCTCGGCCACGGCGTTCGGCCATGTTGGTGATCAGGGGTGATCGCACTTCCCTCTGGTATCCGGCTCTTCACCGCACCATTTGGCTCAGCTCGGCCCTTGGCCTCGGCCTCGATCCGTCCATGTGTCACTCCTTGAGTGGACGGCGATTTTGACTCATCAGGCAACTCATTGATGCTTCCCCAATACCCCTACATGCACTGATGCGAGCAGAGGAAAAGAAACAAAGAACCCATTTCGGACTCGAAAAAGAGAAGAAAAATATGAAGAACCCATATGAGTGATGAGAAAATATCCTACATTTTTTTTTTGGTTGAAGAAAATATCCTACATTTGAAATGCTGAAATGGGGAATTTAAGTAGTCCGAGAGAGAGAGAGAGAGAGAGAGAGAGAGAGAGAGAGAGAGAGAAGCCGTGCGGATAATAAGGAAATCTTGTCCATTTGAGGTTTGAATACAAAAATGACGAATTTAAGAAAATATTAGAGAGAGAGAGAGGCAAACTCTCTATGAACATCGTCAATGAGACTACTGAGCTCGACACTAGAAACCCAAGAACAGAACAAGGAGAAGATTTCTTAAGAACCCCTAGGTCGCGTTTGGTTGAGTATGTCCATTGGTGCATATATCGACCCAAGATGACATTCTTGTGACAACATGTCTGATGAATTATAATTTTGACAGAAAAACTGTTTGGTTACCCTGAGTTTGTCATTTACAATCATCTTCTAAAACTGTTTGGTTATCTTGATTCTATCAGGTGGATTCACCCTGAATCATACTGAAAAATTGTTTGGTTACCCTGATTCTGTCAGTTGGATTCATCTTGATTCTATTTGAAAAACTGTTTGATTCCCATGTGTCTTTCAGTTGCCGTGTTACATTTTATTAATAAATTAATACAAATTAAATTATTGGTTTCATAAATATTCAAATAATAAATTGAAAATTTTAATAACAAAATTATATTAATTATTTTACTATTATAAGAAAGTTTTGTTGATGTGTCAACCATATCCCTGCAATTGGAAATTTGATTAAAATAAATAGCCAAAAAAAATAAGAAAGTTGATAATACCCTCTATATCATCTTCCTAATTAGTAGTTTTCAAGGCATTTATGGTTTAAACAGACACTTCGTTCTCTACCACTCAAATTGCAGAGGTCTTGATCTTGATGGATGGTAATGTTAAAGTAAAAAGAAAATTATGATATTTGGGTCAGTGGCCCACACAATACACAAAGCCTGAGCAGAAGAAGTTGGTTGTATGAACTGTCTCTGGAATCAATCCGGATAGATACCCTTCTCCCACAATTCATATCGACCATTATTGACTTTATTGGATGCTCTACAGAGACGAGTGAGACACAGAGAATAACAGAGGAAGTAACAGAGAGAAGGGGCCATGGGATTATAAATGTGAAAACTACTTGACATTAGACGGATATGTAAGGTGTATAGGAGTAGAACAATATGTAAAATAAAAAGCTTTATTTTTGCATAAATAAGTTTCAAATGGACCCCCCCCCCTCCTCATCAATCAGCCGTGATGTCCTTGCTTTCTTTCATATAATGTTCTAGGACCATGGGCCTATCTTCAACACTAGACTTCAAAAAGATCTTGGCAATGTTTTTCGTCTCCAACAAGAATTCCTTCGCATTCAATTTTGTTGTAAAATCAAGTCTTGGAACACCTTCAATTGCATCAAATAAAGTATCTATGAAAACATTTTCAGATTGTTTATCGGCTATCTTACTGATGGCATTAGCTATAATCTTTAGAGGACTTGAAATTATCTGTGCCCCTCCTTTCTTTTTCTTCTGTCTACTCTTGTAGCACTAGAAGAAGGCCTTCCACGATTACGATTGTTACTACCACCGGGAGTGAAATGTTCAATTGGAGATTCTGTTATGTCAATTTCACCAACAGTCTCAATGTTTTGACACTCATCAACTGGCACATAATTGGCTTCACCATCATCATTGACTACATCAGCTGGGTGTCTTGCATCAAGACCCATTGCTATTTCATTTCCCAACCAATTTGCAGTTTCCAAGTGGATGGGAAGCAATCGATGCTCTTTCCAAAATCTTTGTTCATTTTTCCATCAATCGAACTCAAACAGGTTAGATTTAATTCATATACATAATGAAATCAACACATAGTTGTGAAAATATTACCTTAAATTCATTCCAAATATGTTGGGGTCCATCGAATCTCATTTTCATTCCATTCTAGCCCATCCCACTTGATTTTTGGAGGTCACACAATGATTTCAGTCGTGCCTTCCATGTCCTGAAATGGTTACTCTAGGCACTGAAATTTTGCCACCATCCCTGGCAATGATGACAACGGGGCATGGATGAGGAACATCGCACCATTTCCTGCTGAAAAGCCCAAGAAAACAAGACCCACAAGCCCAAACTTACCCAAAAAGACCAAGGAAGCCCATTTAAGGCTCAAAAAGTAGGAGGAATGACCCACACTGTCCACGGCGCCATGGTCAGTCCCCCACGGCACCGTGGAGGCCTCCCCCGGTAGTGTCGCAAAAAACCACGTTGCCACGGGGGGCTGTGTCCACGGAGCCGTGGACAAGTCCTCCATAGCGCCATGGAGGACATATCCGGCACTGTAAGGAGTGGGGTACCCCCTATAAATAGGACGGTCCCCCTCCCCTCATTTCATGAATTCCAAGCCTAGGGAGATCCTCCCAATCCGATTTTTACCCTCTTTCAGGCCTTTGTAAGTGAGTTTTGAGCACTGTTCCGAGTTGTGGGTAGATCCATCAGTTACCCATTCGAGCGAAGAGCGATCCCATGCCAGTCAAGTCATTATTCCGTCGGTGTACGGATAACAAAAGTTTCTTTTTATAGTCGTTATTCTGTCCGCTTATAGATAACAAAAGACACATCCAGAGACCCATTACTCAGTTCAAAGAATAGGTGTTGATCCATCCATCCATCTCCCCCTGAGCCAAGGGATCGCCAAGATTCGAGGAATACTCATATAGAAGTATAATTATCGCATTTTTATCGTTACTATGTAGTCTCTCAAGTTTTCTCGTTTCGATGTATATAGTGTAAATGTGAGTATAATGTACATTATATAGCCCCATGTCATAGAGAGAGAATATTCGTCATTCCAGCATCTATAATGGAAAGATCGGTTTTTTTCGGGCAAGATGGGTGTCTAACACCTTCCCATGCTTGTAATCTGACCCCTTACCCGAATCTTTGACCAGGCCATATGGACTCTTGTAGCCCGTTTCCGTTCATAATGGATAGGGCTACACCCATTGGGTCCTAGGCCCTAACCCTAGGTGGTGACTCCTCATTTTTCTAATATTTTTACAAAGCATGACCCCAACCCCATGATGATGTGTCAAAATGATACCCCCACAATAATTTGTTTGATACTTGAGTTTTTTTTTTTTTTTAAATAAATGTCACTCTTAGTATCTAAACTAGGGTTTCTCTTTCTCGTAGAGGCACAATTCCATACCTGAAAAAGCCATTCTCACCAGTTTGGACCCGATAAGATGGAAGGTTGATCCGGGCCAATCCATCGTCCTTCTCTAGTTCTCCATCCTCTTCTCATTCCTCTAATTCATTCGTTGAGATATCACTTGTGAGCAACATGGATCCAATGGATGATCACCTATCTGAAAGTCACATGGAGCACCAAGTAGAAAGGCTGCAAACAAATATGGCAGAAATGCTATAACTCATGGCATAATTGGTGCAATCAGTCCATGAAATTTCCAAAGGGGGGTCCGCACCTAGATCCGCTGAACAAGAAGTAAGAAGAACTACCTCTACAACCCCCAAAACTCCGGTCACCATACTGGTAGAAGAAGGAGATGACAGTCGAACTTCGGGTCCCCCTGAAACTGAAAGGAAAAAGAAAATGAGAGAACAGGTTGAAGAGCTTGAGGTGGCAGTCAAAGACAAGAGTAAAGAAAAAGATGAAGAAGAATTGGTGTTCTTCCCCGAAGGGAAAATCCCTGAAGATTTCAAGTGGAAGTTGGATAAGTTCGACGGATCAAGCGACCCTAGAGCTCACCTCAAGATCTTCACCACCATTGCTAGATCTTGGGGACTTATGGAAAATCATATGTGACAGTCCTTTCTGTATTCCTTAGTGAGATCCACTTTGAGATGGTTGACTTAATTGGATCATACCCAGACCCAATCATGGCATCTATGGTAAAGGCCTTTACAAAGCAGTATTCGTATAATACTGAGAAGGACATCACCAGAAGGGAATTGGAGACTTTGAAACAAGAGTCAAATGAAGAATTTTCGAATTTCATCGTATGGTGAGTATCATGAAAAGATATATTACCAACACATCAAGACCTTCGATGCACTCATGACCATTGGGAAGAAGATTGAAGATAAGATCTTCAAGAAGAAACAACCACAAGGTGTAACCCGAGAGGCTGCGGGGACTTATTCTGGAAGGAAAGACTCAAAAGCAAAAGGAGCGAATGCAGCGGGAACAAGCCATCAAACGGCGGAAGTACAGATGGTGACTGCAGGGACCCCACCGCTTGTGATCCAGGCAGAGCCAAAATCTCCTAAAAGAGTCTTCAGTTTCGGAGGAATGGCGCCAACACTGTTGTTCATTAAGCTCAAAAAGGAAGGAATGATTGACTCAGTCCCCCCTAAACATGTGGACCTAAACAATCTGCCTGCATGGTACAAACCCAATCTCTATTGTCATTATCATGACTAAAAGGAGCATCACACTGATATGTGCATATTCCTCAGCCATGCGATGGTAAGATCGAACTCCAAACTAAGCAACAACCAAATGTGACTGCAAATCCTTTGCCAACTCACGGAGTGAATGAGTTCCAAGAGGATTCAAAACAAGGGGATCCCACCCTTTTGATCAAGCCAATGAGAAGAAAGAAGAAATTGATGGATGCACGTGTCTACAGAGCAATTTTAGCAAAGAGGCACAAAGGGAAGAAGAAGTGTTTGGTTCGGGAAGAGACCTCCCAAGAAGTAAATCCTACAGATTTCCCTTTTTATCATCCTAGGTCCCCAGGCACTACATGGATAGAATCTCCGACACCATCATGGAGAACACCGCAGCTTCTGCTGAAAGGGACTTACTCCCCTGAATCATCATCAGGATCAGTAAATATGTTGAAAGAGGGAGGGCCAGTTATGGATTCAAAAACATTGATCTGGCCTACCTTGTGGTATCTAGGGAAGGATGACCAGAACCGACGAAGAAGAGCTGATGGGATGCAAGTTTGCGTTCATTATGCCAAGACAAATTGTAACGGGAGTATCCCAATAGGCGGATAGTTGTGTGACTGTAGCAGGGGGATGGCATCCAATAGCCGGCTCCAAAAGTTGAATTTTCTAGAGAATGGTTTGGAAGGCCTCAACCCAGGGGTACCCTTACAGAAATATGGGTTCTCCGCATTTGAAATTTGCAGCCAGATTTAAGAACAAGGGACTCCTGAAAGGGAAAATGCGAATGACATCATGCATGTAACACCAAAGCTTCTCAAAGCTGTGTCAATGTTGGCCAAGACAGTCTCTCTTATCCACATAGGAGAAGACATAGATGATAATATGGAAAGAGCGAAAGAAGTTGGTAACACGGATATCTATGAAGAATGGATGGAGTTTGCTGAAGAGAAAATGTACCCCAAATTTGTCGAAGAAGAATTCCCCACGACGTAGTGGGTGAACAATGTCAGAGATGATGATGGTGATGATCCAACCAACCTCATCCAACCAATTCTATTGAGTGACGATGAAAGCAGAGATGATGAGGAGATATCATCCCCTGAAGCCCCTAGAGAAGAGTGGACTATGTCTGGAGAGAATTTTGATCGGTGGAGCATGAGCATTTTCTATCAAGTAGCAGATATATTGGATGTCACCACTAATACTCATGAAATTCTTTATAAGATCACTTCCCTATTTCCGAATTTGGTATACAGTAATTTTGTAGCACGGTGTGAGTGGTTGGTAATGCCAGATGAAAATGATATACTTGCTCGAACTCTCCATGAATTAAAGAACATGGCTTGGCCAGCCAATGCCCTGGCACGGGATCTATTTGGAGCTCCCCCTAAAATCTTGCACTCTTCTCAGATACTCTCCCTTACCCAGAACCCCCAGAAGAAGAAGAACCCGTTCCAACAAAATTCTCGATAGTATGGAGCAAGGCATCCGTGAAGATCATGAAGAAGATGTAATATTTTCCATGATTGGGATTGGGAAAGAACCAGCAGGGGATTCTGGCTTTCCCAAAGATACAAGCCAACACTAACCGTCATGGTTTAGGCTTCAGTCCAAGAAAGATTTCAAAGAAGGATGTCCCGTAACAGAGAAACCTTGCAACCAAAAGCATTCCTTATTTCAAGACCTTGAATGTTTACTTTGTGAAGGAAGGAGAAAACTTTCCTTATTGTGGAAACAATGAGCCATGGTTCAATCAAAAGAAGGGAAGGCTTCTACCAGGGCTTGAGATATTCTTTCAAAGATGAAGTAGATTGGGGGGCCATGGAACTAGATCGAGCAAGTGAGGATGGAATCCAAGAGGATCAGGGAATTGGCAGACTATTCAAAATAGTAGCAATCATTGAGGAAGGAGGAGAGCCAGTACCTCAACTTCTCAAACAACCTCTTCAAGGATCCATAGCAAACTGGGTAAAGGTTACAGAAAATTTCCATATTGTTGAGTCTAAAGTTGTAGCTAGCTCTGATATAGTCTTGTCTGAGTCTATTTCTGAGTTTGTAATTCCTTTCTCAAAGGAGGTTGGAAACTTCTAGTCTGTTGAGTCTGTCAGTACTCCCCCTCTTATCATGAATGAAATTGATGATTCCGAGTATGACTTGTCTTCTTCTTCTTCTCTATTGTGTAGGCCACCAAGGGGATGTTATTATCTCGGAAAGGAAAACCTCACCTATTTCTGGATCATCTGCCCTCAACCTTTTCTTGGGGAAATTGAATTTGGCAAATCCAAACAAGGCATGTTGGGTCAAATTGACTTTGCAGGTTCTTGAATGATGGGGTGTAGAAACGTGGGATGGACCAACATTAAATTGATAAAGACCGGCACTTTCGCATTTCTCCATTTGTTACATATGGGGATAACTTGCCCTCTTCAGCCCTTCAAAAGACCATTCATTTGGTAGCTGCATTTCTGGAGAAAATTCTTCTTCGACACCTTTTCCTTTTGCATCCATGAGAGTACGCTTAGGACTTTCCAGTTTAGATCTTTTCTCTGCCTCAATTTCAGATGCTTCCAAAGTATTACCAGAGTTTGTCATCCTAACATGATCTTCTTCCAAAGTTAAGTTAGGGGAAACAATCCTAGGAGTATGATGATGACTCAGATATGGTAATTGCGTTGACTCTGCCAAAGCCATCAGTTTTTGCACCATAGCGATCAAGTTGGACAACATATGATCCATATTGGTTACTTGAACATCCAATGATTCCAAACCAGTGAGAGAAGGGCTTCCACTAGAACTCATGCTTAAGGATCAATCTTGGTATACTCTGATAAAGAGAGGAGTGAAAAGGGACGCGGGTTAGAAATGGATGTTGGTGAGACCTCTGGACTTCAGGTTGATGGAAAATATCCTAAGACCAGAATGATGCCAAATTAATCATCAAAACTCTGCATTGAATCCAAAAGATGGTTGGAATAAATCCCTTCAACCTAAGTTTGGTGTTTGAGTTAAAATAAAACCGCAAGCGTACGGGTCAATCATAGCTACTGGTAGAACACGAGGAGATATACGCCACTCTATTTAACTAACTTAAAAGTAATGCAAAGTGAACCAAATTAAAGTGTTAAATTAAACTAACGAAAATCAATGCATCCTAACTCATAAGCATCTAACAAAATTAAGGGATTAAATCGGCGTCCTAACACATGAGCATCTAACCTATCAAACTAAAGCGAATTGAAAGGAATAAAAATCCAGCCACACATACTAACCACATAAAAAGAAATAAGGGAATAAAAATGCATCCATAAACCACAACCATATAAAATTAAAATAAAAGAAATAGAGGGGGAAGAAGAAGAAGATAGAGAGAGATAGAGGAGATGGAGAATGAGATTGAGAGTTTAGCTAGTAAAACCTAGATGTGCTTGCATGAATGTAATTGAAAAGCTTGAATACTTGCATAAACTTACCATGGCCTCCTCTTCTAAATCTTCAAGTCTTGTCATCAACTTAAGAACTTAGACTAGAAGGCTTAAAACCTAAACTAGAATTAAGAAATTACAACTCAATTGAAGACTTAAATTGAAATTAAAGCACAAACTAAACCTATTATAACCATTAACTAAAAATCATAAAAGCAAACTAGAACTTAGAAAAGCCAAAAATCACAAATTAGAAGGAAAAGAAGAGAAGAAATTTCACTAAGTGAATGAGCCATTTTTACAAGAGAGGTAGAGGGTATTTACAGGTGGAAGAGAGGAGAAGAGAGAAGATGGAAGTGTAGGAGAAATATTCCCTAAGAAAAGAGAATATTCTCTTCTCTTTCCTCTTTTACAATGCCTTGAATCCTAAGAAAAAAGAAAAAAAAAAGAAAGAAGAAGAAGAGAAGATTGTTTACATAGACCTTCTATTTCTAGAAAAATAAATTTCCAATTCTAACAAGTGCTTCCTTTTCTTTGTAGATATCTTCTCCAAGCAATAAAATCAAAACATCTTTGATTTTTCAACCTTCCATAGATGAGAAAATATAAATCTATCACAAGTAGAATTCTAGAAGTGCCCTTGAGAAGTTGGAGGAGAGAGAGAGTAAGGGTGATGACTAGGATTCCTTCAAGAATAAATAAAATACCCATTCTGTCCTTCAGAAAACGTGGAGCATGGGGAGCTTATATAGGCCTCACCATTGTATTCCTTGAAAAAAATCACCCAAAATAGACCTAAATTTCGTCCAATTCGGAGTTGGGGAGCCCAAGATATCTCAAGTTGAAGTTGGACTGTCCAGAGCCTTCCAAATCGAATCTTTTGGGTACAGTAAAGTAACTTCTGATAATTGTGTTAAGGCCCCTGGAATCCGAACTTCCGCTTCACTTTGGCCCCGCCGACTGTCAATAATTATAAATAAACCCCTATACACCATTTTCGCGCGTCGTTACGAAAACGGCCATAACTTCTTCGTTTCAACTCGGAATCAAGTGTCGTTTGAACCGTTGCGAAGCTGACTCGATGGGCTATGTATCCATACTATTAACACCTCGAAAAAGCTTAAAAACATCTCCTTAGCATCATCTCCTCCATTTTCACAATAATTCACCTAAACCCTGAAAAGCACAAGAAAGCATCGAGTAACTCTGTCCAATATGGTAAAATGTATGCTTTATGCCCTAAGATTTCACACATAAATCAGATTCCCCCACACTTGAACGTTACTTGTCCTCAGGTAAAGCAAAAGATAAACTAACCTAGAATGCAAACAGAAATCCTAACTCACTTTCGTAGGAATCACGGTTGCACTTAGCATGTGCAACAAGCCTTTCAACCCTTAGGTTACCCCTAGTGGACGAGTTGTGTCTCGTGGGTGTTTGCAGTGAATATACACCAAAAATTCAATAAATCAAAAAGAATGATGTAAATTTTTCTCATGGCATAAGTAAGATAGGGCACACAATCTCAAATAAATACTCAACTAAAGATTAAGGAGCCAAAGGTTCCCCCACACTTGAATTTTATCACCCCACATCAATTCAAGTAACAAGCATGCATCAAGGTTAAGGGATCTCCTCATATTTTCTAAACACTACTCACCTTCAAGTAAACCACTCATAGCACTGATGGAACCAAAGACTTAGGCATTGAGTATTTTTTACCATACTTTCTTTTTCAGGCATTAAAGCAAAAGTTTTTTTTTTTCTTCTTTCTCAACAACAAACTCTTTTTCTACTCTATTGCTGTTCTCTGAATGACATGGTGGAGCATACACCAGACACCCAAATACTTGGTAGCTTTGCTTTTTGCATGTATCCATAAGACATTGAGACATTGATGCAAGAGTTTTTTTTTTTTTTTGAGTTTCCTTCCAAGGAATTTCGATCAAGTCACCCTGCTTCATGAGGCACAGTGCCCTATCTAGTCCCAAGGAATTCTACTTTTCTTTCTGTTTCTCTCTCTTTTTTTTTTCTTTTTTTTTTTCATTCACTTTCACTTTCATGCCTTGCCACAAACAAATTGGTCTCAACTACTAGCCAAAAGATCAAAGGGGTCCATAAACACATAGAAGAATCTAACCATCACATAAAGTAGCACTCATATTTTCAAACTCAATCCCCATCACCGGATACAAATCAACTACAATCCTTGAAAAGGGATTTTTTTATTATTTTGCATGCTAGGACACCTAATTCCCTCTCACTCTCGCTTTGCAAATCGAAGAGACTTATGCACATAATCAAAAACTATCGCCACAATCAAAATTCACAATTAAAGTCCAACACACACCCCCCCCCCCCCACACACTTAATTCATGCAGTGTCCTCAATGCATGCAGAAAAAAAAGAATAAGGACAAGGGAGGGGATACATACCAGGATATCACGGGTCAAGGTAAAGAGGCTCATAGAGATCCATGACCTCTTCTTCAACGGGAGTAGGCATCTCTGTGTACGGCTTCAATCTTTGGCCATTGACCTTGAAAGTAGCACCTGTACTTGGATTGAGGACTTCAACAGCCCCATGAGGATAAACTTTTTGAACAATATAGGGGTCATCCCATCTAGAATGCAGCTTACCTAGAAAGATATGCAAACGAGAATTGTACAACAAAACTTTCTGGCCTACCTCAAAAGATTTTCTCAAAATGTGCCTATCATGGAAAGCCTTGATTTTTTCCTTGTAAATCCGGGCATTCTCATATGCCTCATTCCTAAGCTCTTCCAACTCAGATAGTTGGAGTTTCCTATGGACACCTGCAGTGGGTACGTCAAAGTTAAGCTTCTTGATAGCCCAAAAGGCCTTGTGCTCAATCTCTACAGGTAAGTGACATGCCTTTCCATACACCAGATGGTACGGAGATTGACCAAGATCGGTCTTGAAGGCTGTCCTATGGGCCCACAATGCATCTACCAACCGGTTAGACCAATCCTTGCGGTTCGGGTTGATGGTTTTCTCAAGAATTTGCTTGATCTGCCTATTTGAAACCTCAACCTAGCTACTGGTCTAGGGATGGTAGGGTGTGGCCAACTTATGGACGACACCATACTTTTTCATGAGGGCCTCAAAAGGTCGATTACAAAAATGCTTGCCCCGATCACTAATGATAGCCCGGGGAGTACCAAAATGGGAAAAGATGTTCTCCTTCAGAAATTTCACAACCACCTTGTGGTCATTGGTCTTACGAGCAACTGTCTCAATCCATGTGGACACATAGTCCACTGCAAGTAATATGTATAGGTTACCAAAAGAGTTAGGGAAAGGCCCCATGAAATCAATACCCCATACATCAAACACCTCAACCACTAGAATTGAGTTGAGGGACATCATATTTCTCTTAGTAAGACGCCCTAAGGATTGGCATCAAGAACATGCCCTGCAATAAGTAAAATCGTCTTTAAACAGACTAGGCCAATAAAATCCACACTGTAAAACTTTGATCGCAGTTTTATTAGGCCCAAAATGGCCTCCACAAGCCTGATCATGGTAAAAAGATAAGATAGATTGTTGCTCATGATCGGGGACACATCTCCGGATTACTTGATCCGGGCAGGTCTTAAAAAGATAAGGATCATCCCAAAAGAAATACTTAACTTGTGAAAAGAAACGATTCTTATCTTGGGTGGACCAATGTGCAGGTGTTACACCCGTAACCAGATAATTAACAATGTCAGCAAACCAAGGTTCACTAGACACTGCCATCAGATACTCATCAGGAAAATTCTCGTTGACTGGAGAATCAACAGTCAAGGAATTAGGCAGCCGGGATAAATGGTTTGCAACCAAATTTTCATACCCTTTCTTATCCCTAATTTCAAGATCAAATTCCTGTAACAAAAGGACCCACCTAATGAGGTGAGCCTTGGCATCTTTCTTCTGCACAGGATATTTGATAGCTGCATGCTCAGTATAAACAATCACAAGTGATCCAACCAAGTAGGGCCTAAACTTCTCTAAAGCAAACACAACAGCTAAAAATTCTTTCTCAGTGGTGGTATAATTAAGTTGTGCATCATTAAGAGTCCTACTTGCATAATAAATCACATAGGGCAATTTGTTGATTCTTTGCCCAAGAACAGCCCCTATAGCAAAATCAGAGGCATCACACCTAAGCTCAAATGAAACTGTCCAAATTGGAGCTTGAATAATGGGGGCTGAGGTCAAAGCTCTTTTCAATTGCTCAAAACTATCATAACACTCAGAAGAGAAATCAAATGGGCAGTCCTTTGTCAAAAGAGAAGTGAGAGATCTAGCTATTTGGCTAAAGTCCTTGATGAATCTCCTGTAAAAACCTGCATGGCCAAGAAAAGATCTAATGTCCTTCACACTCTGGGGTGGTTGTAAATTGGAAATAAGGTCCACCTTAGATCTATCAACCTTGATCCCTTCTTTGGACACAATGTGACCAAGAACTATGCATTCCTTTACCATGAAGTGGCACTTCTCCCAATTCAGGACCAAGTTCTTTTCTATGCATCTTTTAAGAACCAAAGAGAGATGATGCAAGCAATTAAAAAAAGTACAGCCGTGAATAGAAAAATCATCCATAAACACCTCTAGGAAGTGCTCTGCCATATTAGAAAAGATACTCATCATGCACCTTTGGAATGTAGCAGGGGCATTGCAAAGCCCAAAAGGCATACGCCGGTAAGCAAAGGTTCCATAAGGGCATGTGAAAGTGGTCTTGTGTTGGTCCTCTAGAGCAATAGGAATTTGCTTATAGCCTACATAACCATCAAGAAAACAATAATATTCATGGCCAACTAGTCTCTCTAACATCTGATCAATAAAAGGCAAGGGGAAGTGGTCCTTCCAAGTTGCCGCATTCAATTTCCTATAGTCAATGCACACTCTCCATCCAGTTTGGATACGGGTTGGAATCAATTCATTATTGACATTCTCAACTACAGTGACTCCTCCTTTCTTAGGCACAACTTGCACATGACTTACCCATTGGCTATCAGACATAGGATAAATGATGCCATGATCCAAGCATTTTAGGATCTCTTTCTTGAGTGTCTCTTTCATCACAGGATTAGCCCTCTTTTGGGGTTCCCTAGAAGATTTGGAATTGTCCATCAGATGTATATGATGTTGAACAATAGAAGGACTAATACCTTTGATGTCAGACATGGTCCAACCTATGGCTTCTTTATAGTCCTTTAGAAGCTTAATCAACTCTTCTTCCTGAATAGAAGTCAAATCAGAAGCAATAATAATAGGAAGAGTATGATCATGTCCTAAAAAGGCATACTTGAGGTTGGAGGGCAATGCCTTCAACTCTAATGTGGGGGGCTCAATAATAGAGGATTTGGGAATGAAAGTGGATAGGGGTCCAAGGGGCTCCAAAGGTGGTTGGATGCTCCAGACCTCAGATAAGGGGGTATCATCAACATCCTCCAATTCCTGCATACATTCTTAAAATCCCGAATCAAAATCAATCTCAAAGAACGTATCAATATCATCAAAAAATCCTTGAAGCATATGCACCTCATCATCCATATCAGGCTGCTTGCCCAACCTAAACACATTGAAGTCAACAGAAGTATTGCCAAAAGATAATTTCATGAGACCATTCCTGCAATTGATTAAAGCATTACTGGTAGCTAGGAATGGTCTACCCAATATGATTGGGATTTGGTCCTTGAAGTTGGCAGTGGGTTGGGTATCTAAAACAATAAAATCCACAAGAAAAATAAATTCCCCAACTTTCAATAGGACAGCCTCAATCATTCCCTTTAGAACTTTAACCGACCGATCTACAAGTTGAAGAGTAATTTTGGTCGGTTTCAGTTCTTCCAATCCCAGTTGTTGGTAGACATGAAAGGGTAAGAGGTTCACATTTGCACCAAGGTCCAATAAGGTATGATCAATAGTGGTATGGCCTATAGTGCAAGAGATGGTGGGGCTTCCAGGATCCTTATGCTTGGCTGCTACTGGCTGTGAGATTAGAGAACTAATGTTAGCAGCCAAGAATGCCTTTTTGGGCACATTGATGGTCCGCTTTTGGGTGCATAAGTCTTTAAGGACTTTAGCATAAGCGGGGATCTGGGCAATAGCATCCAACAAGGGGATATTCACCTGAAACTGTTTGAACACATCAAATATCTTCTCCACAGAAGGAGACTTCTTGCTAACCAACCTATTTGAGAAAGGGACAGGTGGGGTATAAATTCTTTCAGGGTTGGTCTTTTTAACTTCCTCAATAGAATCCTCTTTTGTTTTCTCAACCAAATCATCTGGTATATCTTTAGGTTCATCAGACGAACCTGGAACAATAGGCACTTCAATGGCCTCTTCAGAAGGGGGAGAGTCAACAGGAGTATGAGATGGTAAAGATTGAGGTGCACTAGCCTATTGATACTCACGGCCACTCCTTAAAGCATAAATAACATTTACTTGTCTGGAGGGCCCTTGGTGCTGTTGGCCTTGTGCAACATTGGTTGGAGGAGCTTGGGTACCTTGCTGAATACGAACCTGATGCCTAGGATTTGGCTCAGGTTGGCTAGGTAACTTCCCTGTTTCCCTCTCATGCAGGATTGTGACAAGCTGGGTGAGTTATTTTTCCATGTTATTGTGGCTTGTCATGAGAAGAGCTATCTTGTTGTCCATCTCATTCAGTCTTGTTGCCTCTCCTGTATTGGTAAACCCTGGGGGTTGCTGATAAGGTGCAAGGAGAGGAGGCCTAGTAGAATTAATAAAAGGTCATGGATGAGGACGAGGGGGAAAGGGGTTAAGAGACATTCCTTGGCTTTGTGGTGCATAGTTGGGCCTTTGGGCACCAACCTGGCCTTGATGGTTAAAGTTGGATAGGCCTGCTTGGTTCCCTTGATTCCATGAGAAATTAGGGTGATTTCTCCATCTTGGATTGTAAGTATTATTATATGGGTTATTTTGGTAGAGAGCACTTACATTCTCAGTGCTGGAATTGCCCACCAAGGTGTTGGGGCATTCCTGAGAAAGGTATCCAGGGGTTTGGCACCAACTGCATACCGACACATGGTTGACCTGGCTGACCGGATTAACTGGTATAGACTCTTTAAGAACTATGGACTCCAACCATTTTATGAGGCTGTCAAGTTTGGCCTCCTTGGCTGGCATACCCTCAATGAGATACCCCTTAGTGGTCCTTTCAGCCTCTTGGGAAGATTCCCATTCCCTAGTCTTATCATCCAAGTTGGTTAAGAATGTCCATGCATCATTCTCCTCATAAAAAGAAGTAAAGCCTGCTGGACACATGGACTCAACAAGTTGCTTGGTCTGATAATCAATACCCTCATAAATAATTTGGCATAGCTGCCACAAGTCAAAACCATGGTGAGGGCATTCTAAGAGGAGGTCCTTGAATCTTTTCATGAATTTAGAAAATGACTCATGTGGTTTCTGCCTGAACTGGAGGATGTCACTTTTAAGCTTATTGGTCTTATGAAGAGGGAAGAATTTTCTCAAAAAGACAATGATGAACTCATCCCATGTATTAATGGATTTTGTTGGCAGTCCATAGAGCCACTTCTTGGCCTGGTCTTTCAGGGTAAAGGGTATAAACCTAAGCCTATCTGCATCATCAGTCAAATTTTGGACCTTAATTAGAACACAGACCTCCTCAAATTCCCTAAGGAAGAGATATGCATCCTCATTAGCCATCCCATGGAAATGGGGTAGCATGCTGATGAAGTTGATCTTGAGTTCATAGTTATTCCCTGTAACAACAGGCAGACTAATGCATGAGGGTTGTGCAACCCTGGTGGGGTAAAACCTATCCTTAAGAGTCTTGGGTTGTTGGTCACCCATGGTCAAAGGTGGTAGAGAAGGTGGTCTTCTAATAAGATGATTACTTGAATCACGAGTCCACACGTTAGCCACCTAAACAGATATGAGGTCTCCTTTAGAAAAATTAAAGAAAAATAAAACACTTAAAAAAAAAAAACTAGAAACAAGAGGGAGCCCAAGGTAGATAGTGCATCTCTATCCCTCAAAAAACGAAACAATGGTTCAAAAGCTGTAAGGATGCCATATAGGTTGATTTTTGACAGCAAGGGAACCCGTATAGTCTTCTATAGCCACCTACGTGCAACTCCAATATGGATTCTGATGTAGAATGGAGGTCTACTATACGTTTATGTTTCCAACACTCTCACTATGTCGCTTTCCTGTTATCAAGAGTGGTCACCTCCAAAGATAAGTCACATGTCAATCCACCCAACCAAGTCAAGATGTAGTATCATAGGTAACTTAATCCTATGAGGGACACCAAAAGATGGAGGGTTGAAGCATATGAAGGACTTTAGATTGGGCGCACACTATTTGAAACAGAAGAGAAACAAGAAGAGATTTTCAAAAACTGATTTTTTTTTTTTTTAAAAAAAAAAAAAAAAAAGAGAAAATAATAAACTAAAACACTTCGAACTACTTAAAAATCAGATAAATAAAATGGACAATAATCTCCCCGGCAACGGTGCCAAAAACTTGTTTGAGTTAAAATAAAACCGCAAGCGTACGGGTCAATCGTAGCTATGGGTAGAACACGAGGAGATATACGCCACTCTATTTAACTAACTTAAAAGTAATGCAAAGTGAACCAAATTAAAGTGTTAAATTAAACTAATTAAAGTAACGAAAATCAATGCATCCTAACTCATAAGCATCTAACAAAATTAAGGGATTAAATCGGCATCCTAACACATGAGCATCTAACGTATCAAACTAAAGCGAATTGAAAGGAATAAAAATGCAGCCACACATACTAACCACATAAAAAGAAATAAGGGAATAAAAATGCATCCATAAACCACAATCATATAAAATTAAAATAAAAGAAATAGAGGGGGAAGAAGAAGAAGATAGAGAGAGATAGAGGAGGTGGAGAATGGAAGGTTGAAAAATTAAAGATGCTTTGATTTTATTGCTTGGAGAAGATATCTACAAAAAAAAGGAAGCACTTGTTAGAATTGGAAGTTTATTTTTCTAGAAATAGAAGGTCTATGTAAACAATCTTCTCTTCTTCTTCTTTCTTTTTTTTTACTTTTTTCTTAGGATTCAAGGCATTGTAGGAAAGAGAAGAGAATATTCTCTTTTCTTAGGGAATATTTCTCCTACACTTCCATCTTCTCTCTTCTCCTCTCTTCCACCTATAAATACCCCCTACCTCTCTTGTAAAAATGGCTCATTCACTTAGTGAAATTTCTTCTCTTCTTCTCCTTCTAATTTGTGATTTTTGGCTTTTCTAAGTTTTAGTTTGCTTTTATGATTTTTAGTTAATGGTTATAATAGGTTTAGTTTATGCTTTAATTTCAATTTAAGTCTTCAATTGGGTTGTAATTTCTTAATTCTAGTTTAGGTTTTAAGCCTTCTAGTCTAAGTTCTTAAGTTGATGACAAGACTAGAAGATTTAGAAGAGGAGGCCATGCTAAGTTTATGCAAGTATTCAAGCTTTTCAATTACATTCATGCAAGCACATCCAGGTTTTACTATCTATACTCTCAATCTCATTCTCCATCTCCTCAATCTCTCTCTATCTTCTTCTTCTTCCCCTCTATTTCTTTTATTTTAATTTTATATGGTTGTGGTTGATGCAATGCAATTCAACATTTTTCTTATCCTCCCTTTAATGCACTTCGAACAATGGTGATCATCGGTAGGGATCATCCGGAGGTCTCTTGAACTTATTCAACTTGGGTTCAGGCCCGGACTTCAATCAAACACAAGTCCAGCCCCTAGAGGTCTTGTACAGTGATTCCAAGGTACAAATCCTAGTCATAACACGGGTCATGGGGGCATGCGGGGTTACCTGTAAACGGATATCTGGATCATCTCGTAAAGCTGTCCAATCATCACCAGTGGTCCTGATAGCTGGTTTAAAGCCTAGAGAATCATTCATAGTGTCAGACCCGGTTTGGGTACATGTGTTACAATTATCTCCTTAAGTCCACCAAGAACAAGATCGATTACTACCAAATCAATGGCATTGAGATCATTTACAATATGGCCCATCTCGATAAGGAGCTCGTCAGTTACTGAGCGAAGCTACCGTTGATTCGACGCCTCATGCTGTCTCACCCGGAGGTGGAGTGGATCTCGTGGATGGATAGCAATGCCCTCTTCATGGATATGGTGTTTGAGATTCCTCTGTCTAAGTACCATAAGTAAGATTTGGTCATCCATGGTTACCCGAATTTGTTGTTCGAGCAGAAATCATGGGTCACCTTAAACAACGATAGCTTTCTCTTTCATAATTTCCAATGGTATTTGGATTTGCGTCTTTCCATATGCAATAGACGATGGTGGTGGTGGTGGAGGTGGTAGTGGAGGAAGTTGGAAGGGAGGATTTTTCTTTTTTTGGCTTTCTTGCATTTTTGGGCTTCTTGACGGATCAAGAAACGAGGGCACAAAAAAAAGCAAAGGGGTTGGGAGAAAAAGAACAGAGGAGGACGGGGTTGTGGCAATGGTGTTCTATGACGACGACAAAGAAGAAGAAGAAGAAGAAAGAGGAGGTGGTGGTGGTGGGGTTCCGGGTCCATTTTTTATAAATGGGGGTAAATATGGAAAAGTACCTTCATTAAGGGTATTACAGGCATTTAGTAATATTTGGGCGATGACATCATCACTTAACTGTTCTCATCTAACAGTACGGGTACATTTGTAAGAATCTTTTAAAATACAGGGAAGATTAATGAAATAGATGAAATTTTAGGGGTGGTAGACGCAATTGTTTGACAACACTGGGATGGTAAACATAAATGTTCCTTTTATTGTTTTTAAAGGTATAGAGGTTTCTTATAATTGGGTAAAGGTAAAAAGTGCCTTATAGTTGGGTAAAGGTTTCTTACATCATGTTCTCTCTATCAAGGTTCGTAATCTTGGTATCGACTGGATCGAATCGGATCAGGATTAGATCGACCGATACGGATCGGGATTGCCCAAACTCGGGCAAATATGATACTTTTGCCCCCTTTTTTTTTATAAAAATTTGATTTTTTTTGAAAACTTTTTTACCCTTGTCTGTCCAGCTAGATCGGATCGGTATCGGCCAATACCAATCCGATCCGGCCAAAATCGGCTGATCCGATCCAAGATTACGAACCTTGCTCTATTCAATGGTCGAATTATCACATAATTATAGCCTTTTTCTCAAAATGCCAGACCAATTAGGAAGCTTTTCTAAAAGGAACCCTTTCTTAGGCAATTTTCCCCTCATAATTTGTAAAGATGCTATCAATATTTAGTATTTATCTCCTTGTTTGGTAATATAGCAATCTTAATGGGACTATGGATAAAACTTTGAGCTACTTATTTACTTTGTGTTAAAATTTTACTGTAAAATTAATATTAAATCATTTATCACATTACATTTAGAGATTTTTTTTATTGACATCCCTTAAGGTATCAAATAATTTGTACTTTTTTTTTTTTGGTCATTTTAGTATAAATTGTTTTTTTTTTACAATCAAGATAAATATTGTCAATTCATATGTATACATAATTATTATCATTGCACATGTATACTCGAAAGTATGCATAAGAATGAAACCTTTTGATAATAACATAATGATATGTCATTTTCAAATTATCTTGGAAAACCCTTTTATACCGTTAACTTAAGATCTTTTGGAAATGACAAAATGAGCAATTAAAAGAAGGTATCAAGTTCTAAATACACTTATATAGTTCTAAATACACTTATATGGTGTTATTTAGTGTGAAATAATTTATAACTTTACTTTTTTGTCCTTTTAGTATGATATTTTTTTTTTCTAGTAACGAGAGTAAATAGTCATAACATATATGTACTCAAAAATTATGCAACAGAATGATAGCTTTTGATAATAACAATATGATTGAGTTTTCTGTAAGCCACGATGAAGGAGTATCCCTTGACTACTGCTTTCAGATGGGTGGGAGAAGGTATGACGTAATAGGAGAAGAATATATTCAACCACTCGTGAATAAGTGAATGTTTTAAGACCCGAGGTTGATGGTTGAAGTATTCTCATGTGGTGAAATTTTGTTTTTTTATAACATAATGATAAATTATGTACAAATTATTTTTGAAATCTTATTATATTCTTAAATTAAAAAAAATAACAATTAAAAGATGATGTCAAGTTCTAAATACACCAATTGATATATCATTTGAAAATATCTTTTACATTTGTTCCCATATAGAACTTTCTAAAGCTCTAGATATTTGTTTTTCAATGCAATGACAAAAATACGCTTAGGAAAAAAGAAAGGTTAAGACTAGAACCACATAATCTTTGATTATTTAATAGTATTTCTAATGATTCATAGACGTGAACCATTAATTAAACAATATTAAGAAGAAAGAAATATTTATTACAAAAAAGGGAAGCAATTTTCTGTACGAGAATGTAGCCTACACCAGCACTCCCATGTATCTATCTCTCTCTTCCTTAAATCATAGGGATAGAGATGTTTTTTCACATGGGGGAGGAGAGAGATAGACTCATGGGAATACTGGCGTAAGCCACACTCCCGAATGAAAAAAAATACTTTTAACATATTTGAATCTCGTGTTTTGACTCAAATACTATAGATATTCTCAGACAAAAAAGCCTACGAGAAGTTGGTGAGCATTTGTGGTCCCACATAGTTGTGGGTTAAAAAAAATAAAATAAAAAAATTTTTGAGGATGTCGGTGGAAGAGGTTGTCGGTCTTACTCTTGGCCAAGAGGTCTCATGATCGTGGCAATCTTTCGAACCCCAAATCTGCTTTTTTTCATGGAAAAGAATATACGTGTTCGTCTCCTCCTCCATGGGTTTCTACGTAAAAAAAAAAACAAAAAACCGGAAAAGAATGTATGCTATTCGCGAATTTTTTTCAGTTAACGTGTGTGGAATGTTGATTTGAATAAAACTTTTTATTATAAAAAAACAAAAAACGTCAAGTCTTTTTTTTTAATGTTTGGTTGAAAGGGAAAATCTGTCAGAACCAGATTTAGGTACCCGTGATTTGTGCTGTCCCAATTATTTTGTCCGGATGGCATCAAGTATTGGGATCTTTATCACCTCAACGACAACTGTACTTCCTCTCACATTTTCTAATCATAACGGTCTCCCTCTCCTCTCTCCTCTCCTCTCTCCTCTGTCCCGTTCCACATATGCTGGGCGTTTCCTTATCTAATGCAAACCAATTACAACCCATTATCATTACCACATGCGATATTAACTCCCAGTGAAAGACTTCCAATAAATGCTTCTAAGATTGTCTCTCTGTTGGGTCCTCCTCAAAAGGAAGGATCCACTTTTGACACACGAGAGAGTCTTTCTCTCTCTCATTTGTAGACATCGTCAATGTGAAATGTCTATTCCACTCACAAAGTCAAAAAAAGGTGGGAGTGGATGTAATAATAGTAACCATATTATTATGAAGACAGCATTACAGGGAGTAATGTATGCAAGGACAAAAAAGAAGAAAAGAAAAACAAGAAGAAAAATGGTGAGGGGTTACCAATCCATCACCATTGTCAACATGTTCAGCATAGACCATTGGATGGTGCACACATTTGAATAAAAAAAAGAAGGAAGAAATGTTTAAGAACCGTGTATGTGGAAAACCCTTCTCACTTATGGCCTATAAATTGGTGAGAAGGGGAGAAATATTGGCACACCATATTATAAGAAATCCAACTAGGGAAAGCCTAGAGAGGGAGAGGATTCTTGTTGGTGTCTGGTAGTGTGCATTTATCCAATTTAAGAGGTTCTTGTCTAATTGTTGTAATCCTCTAGTAGTAATTGGAGAAGTTGTAATCCCATTTATTTGTAGTGGAAGTTTTGACTGAACTAGGTCCCGTGGTTTTTTCCTTCAATGGCAGTAGGATTTTCCATGTAAACATTTTAGTATATTTTTTACTTTTTGTTCCTTTGTATTTTAGTAGGGCCCACAAAGTTACTACACAAGTTACTATTCATAGGATACTATTCACATGACACTATTCATATATACTATTCATGTGAATAGTGTTGTCGTATTTCCTTCGTGGCTTACACACAAGTGGGAAACCAGTTTGTCCTTTTTCCCCCTACAAGGGGTTTTAGAGTCTGGTTCATGTGATCGTGTGTAATGGCGATGAAGGGAACTACTTCAACAAGGATGTTCAACTTGAATGGAGGCAACAGGATGATCTGGAAAGCGAGATGGAGGACTTGCTTTACTGCAAGGACTTGTACGCACCCGTACAGGGTTTTGTGGCAAAACCCGAAAAAATGTCTGATGCTAATTGGAAGATCTTGGATCGAAAAGCCATCGAATTTATGCGACAATTTTTGGATGATACCGTTTTCCACCATGTATCCACAGAGACATCGGTACACTCATTGTGGAAGAAACTAGAAGACCTGTACAAGAGATAATAAGGAAACTTATGAACCTAAAGTACAGAGAAGGAAGCTCAGTTGCATAACATTTGAATGAGGTGTAAAACATTGTGAACCAGTTGTCCTCGATGAAAGTGGTGTTTGACAATGAATTGTAAGCCCTGTTACTTCTCAGTTTGTTACTTGATAGTTGGGAGACATTGGTGGTGTCTCTTAGCAATTTGGTACCAGACGGGAACTCACAATGAGTCAAGTAACAGAAAGTCTCTTGAATGAAGAGACAAGAAGAGGATCATCGAACAAACCTCAAGAAGAAGCACTTTTTACAGAGAACTGCGGGAGAAGCAAAAGCCAACCGAGGTATTAAGGGATTACATGCCACTACTGCAAAAAGGAGAGGCATATGAAGAGGGAGTGCTGAAAGCTAAAAAGAGATACAGAAAGAGAAGAGCAGGAGGAGAAGACAGATAGATATAGCACCACCACTGTGCCTTTCAAACCTCAAGTGTCCGTACAGATGCCTCATTAGTCTTGTTCCAGATCCTCTCCTATAAAACTAATGAAGGGAGAGATGTACAACAAGATGATGGGATGTAGATGGCGGAGATGGCGATGATAATATACGACTACTAAAGTTCCACCACATCAGTATATGAAGGTAAACCGGAATACCGATGAATATTGAAGTCGTGCAAGTTGAGTATTTGCATGATGAAGAACAAGTGATCGGTGCAAAGTTGGATCTGTACCACGATCGAGAGATGTTCGTTCGAGGGACTAGCATTGCACAGAATGGTACACATGCAATGTACACAGAATTGCAAACAAGTGGTGTATATAGAATGGTACACACAGAATGATACACGCACTATGGATGCGCAGGGTGAAAAATGAAATATGTACATCATTTGTAGAGTCGAAAAACCATGTTGTAGGATTAGTAAGCTGCAATGGGTACTCCTACATTGTGAGAAGATTTGTGATCGTCATGGTGAAGAGCTTGTGTATGGATACACAGATGTTGACATGACAAGTTGTGAGAGATTCTTTCTTGTGAGTCGGAGGGGGAGTTTGTTGGGGTCCTCCTCACAAGGAAGGACCCACTTGTGACCTATGAGAGAGTCTTTCTCTCTCCCATTTGTATACACCGTCCATGTGAAATGACTACTCCACCAATAAAGTCAAAATAGGAGGGAGTAGGAGTGTAATAGTAACCATATTTGCAGCATTACATTAAGTAATGAATGTAGGACAGAAAAGAAGGGAAAAGAAACAAGAAGAGAAGAAGAAAAATGGGGAGGGGCTACCAATCCATCACCAATGTCAATATGTTTGGCACATACCATTGCATGATGCACACATTTGAAGAAAAAAAAGGAGGAAGAAATGTTTACAGAACCATGTATGGGGGAAGCCCTTCTCGCTTATGGTCTATAAATAGGGGAGAGAGAGAGAAAAATTGGCACCCAAACTAAAAGAAACCAAACTAGGGAAAGCCGAGAGAGAGAGAGAGAGGATTCTTGTTGGTGTCTGGTAGTGTGTTTATCCAAGAGGTTCTTTTCTTGATGTTGTAATCCTCTAGTAGTAACTAGAGAAGTTGAAATCCCATTTATTTATAGTGGAAGTTTTGTCTAAATGAGGGCCCGTGGATTTTTCCTTCAATGGCAGAAGGGTTTTTCACGTAAAAATTCTAGTGTATTTTTTACTTTCTGTTACTTTGTATTTTAATGGGACCCAAATAATTATTATTCACGTAGTTACTATTCACAAGATACTATTCACATACACTATTCATGTGAATACTGTTGGAGGAATTGTCGTATTTCCTCCGTGACTTACAGACAAGTGGAAAATTGGTTCGCCATTTTTCCCCAACACTCCCATCATTCATTCACTCAAGAAGTTACCCACTCTCCCATTATTCCCCCGACTATGAATACTCCCTCTCGTACCCCTCTCCCACAACCTAACCAATCACCAAAGAAGCCAAGAGTTAATGTTATGGAGGATACACATATGGATTTGGATATTGAGATGCATTCTAGTGACCCGTCTGCTAACCCAAATTCAAATATGCTCCATTTTTTAGGGCATACCCCTATGGTGTCTGATTTTCAGCACCACTTGTCACAATGACGATATTAGATTGGAACTGTCAGGGTTTAGGGAGTCCCTGGACAGTTAGTTCCTTTCATCATATCTTAAATTTGGATAATCCTGATGTAGTGTACCTTATGGAAACAAGATGTGGAGGTCAAAGTATGGAAAGATTGCGTAGAAGAGCAAAGTTTGATTCCATTTTTTTGGTGGACCCTCAAGGAACGATGGGAGGTTTAACTTTACTTTGGAATGACTTGGTTACAATGAACATTCTCAACTCAAATAATCGCTTTCTTGATGCGGAGATTCCCTCAACTGATAATCCAACCTTCTATCTCACATGTGTTTATGGTGACCCTATAAAGCATAAAAGGTAGCAGGTATGGAATCAGATTATTTCTTTAGGCTCTTCTCATAATGGTAGTTGGCTTTGTGTAGGCGATTTTAATTCTTATCTATCCGGGCATGAAACATGTGGAGAGTCCCAGTCAGTGTCTAAAGATTTTGATAACTTCTGGGTCTTCTTAGATTCTTGCAATTTTTTAGATTTGGGTTTCCATGGTCCTTGTTTTGCATGGAATAACAAAAGCGGGGTGGTGACTCAAATATTTGAATCCGTCTAGACCGAGCTTTATGTAATTCAGATTGGCATCTCTCTCTTTCCCTGATGCCTGTGTGTTTCTGAAACCATGCTTCGGGCTTTGACCACTGCCCTATATTGGTAGATACTTCAGGTGGGTTATCTTTTGGCCAAAAGCCTTTTCGCGTTGAAGCTATGTGGCTTCACCATGCTGATTGTAGGAATGTAGCTTCAAAAGGCTGGTCGATTAATCCATCAAGCAATGTGTCACACTCCGGATCTGACCCCTGGAAGGATCCGACAAGCAACCCGGATACCCGAAGTATCCAATCACCTCCAGGATCCAGATGCAGTAATTACGTCACAAGCCCCACAATAAAGATAAAGAATTAAATAAGATAAACAAAGTGCAGTGGAAGGTTCCTATTAACTCAAAAAGATTAGGGGCATTGTTCTCTATGCCGCGTGCTGCAGCCTGCGCCCAGCGCACATGGGGGTGGCGCAATGGCCACCTTGCCCCCTGGAGAGGCTGCCCATGTGCCTGGGTGCAAGCTGTGCTGTGGCGCAAAGAACATTCTCCCAAAAGATTATATCTACAGATGTTTACAGTTTCTTTTTCCCCATAACTTGGATTACATCCAATATGTAACCCACAGAACCGTAACTAGGACTTTACAAATATTTATAGTGGATCTTGATCCACCAAAAAGTATGTTATAAAAACATTTAGAAAAAAAAAGAGTTCTCAACATATCCTGTCACTCAAAAAATAACACAGTAATCACATGCACAATCGAGACCATGCCCATCGAGGTCCAAATCAGTATAGACACCTTCACCTTCAACTCCCGGCTCGTAATAATCCTCCCTAGCAGCAGTTAATTAACCTAGAATTATTAGAAATATACGTAATGGATAGATAGAATAGTCCACTAAACCTGGTGTTGTTTGGATAAAAAACATACGCTCCCAATGTGTATGGAGATGGTATTGATAGAAATATTGTTTTTAAACTGTGAGGTTTCTATCAAAAAACAGATAAAAAAAAAATGTGTGGGGTCATAGTCATGGGCCCACATGCGAATTTTTCTAATGCCTAGTGGGAGATCCAATGAAATGTGTTATTTTTCTTCAGTAATTTTTATTCTCCATATTTATTTATGAATTAGCCCATTCATTACATTATGAATCCAATTCCTTATTCCGTTGCATTTGACGAGAAATTGAATCCTTCCCAAGTTCCCAGTCGTGAATCTGGTCTATATATCCATATAAGTACCGAATTAGAAAAAGATTATTTTGTTTTTTTATTTGGTTTTTGAATTTTTAGTTGCTGTCATGATTTCACGAGCTGAGTTTCAAAGTAATTGATACATCCAATATTCATCGGGCCAATCAGTGGCCGCCACGTGTCACAGGGCGACCCGCTCCAGAACCAAGGGAAACGAACCAGGGTCCCAATACCCGGGCGCGGCCAGCACCAAGGCGTGGCCTCCACTCGGGCGCAGCCTCACCTAGGCGTGGCCACAACCAGAGGCCTCTCACCCAGCGCGGCCACACCCAGCGCTGCCCGCACCCAGCGCGGCCTCGCACCTGCTGCTCGCACCCAGCGCGGCCGCACCCAGCGCGGCCCGCACTCCAGCGCTGCCCCGCACTAGGCGCGGCCCCGCACCAGCTGCCTACACCCAGCGCGCCCGCACCCAGCGACTCGCACCCAGCGCTGCCCGCACCAGCGCGGCCCGCACCCAGCGTGGCCGCACCCAGCGCTGCCTCGCACTCCAGCGCTGCCTCGCACCAGCGCGGCCCGCACTCCAGCGCGGCCCCGCACCCAGCGCGGCCCGCACCAGCGCTGCCTGCACCCAGGCGCGGCCACCACTCAGGCGCAGCCTCACCAAGGCGCGGCCACACCCAGGCGCGGCCTCCTCACCACGCGGCCTCCTCACCCCGCGGCCTCCTCGCCACGCCACTCGACCTCCTCACCCCGCGGCCGCACCCAGGCGCGGCCTCCTCACCACGGCGCGGCCTCACCCAGGCGCGGCCTCACTCAGGCGCGGCCACCACGTGGGCGCGGCCTCACCTAGGCGCGGCTACACACCCAGGGGCGCGGCTTGCACCCAGGCACAGCATCGTGGGCACCTGAGGTGGGGGCCACCCATCTATGACCCGATCGTATCGCCAAGACTCATGTCACTACCAGGACTCTAGACCGCCGCTTAGAGGTCACGTCATCCAGACGGATTCAAGCACCAAGGACGCTGTCACCACAGGTATCTATCCACCAAGGATCCTGATGCCACCAGGACACTCCCTCCCACAGGGAGATGGCCAATCAGGATAGAGCCCCGTTACCCAGGGCCTCTATCCACTCAACGGCACACTCGCCATCAAACTGGGACTCTCCACACCGCCATACACCGCCATATGCTACTATAAAAGGCAAGGTACGCAACCCCATAAAGGGGATCTAAACTCTTACTGAATAATCACTATTCATCTGTTTGCGCCAGGAGATCTAACTTTGGCATCGGAGAGCCCTAGGCCGGGACCACACCGGTTCTCTCTGATCGACCCCTTTGGTCCACTTGCAGGTGACGGCACTCGCAGGACCGCTCGACGATTTCTTGACGCAACAGATTGGCGCCGTCTGTGGGAACGACGCTAGCCATTACAGCTACTAGCTCGCTTCCATACTCATTCAATGGCACGAAGGAAGACTACCACCACCAACAACGGAGCAAGGAATGGATCACCACCCCCAGAGGGCTCTCGCCGCAGAGCCAACGACCAGGACCATGTCCCTCGGAGGAGGAGATCCCCCTTAATGACCCGATTCGTGATCGCGAGCCCAACAATGACGAGGCCAACGATGTGGTGGTGGAGGTGACACCGACCCCAATGCTCCAGCCACGTGGGTCGGATCAACGACCCGCAACGACAGATCCTCGATGAACAACGACTCTTTCGAGAATACCCGGACGCAGCGTGCGACATCTCACCGTCGGAGGACTTCACCAGAGCAAGGGTGGAGTCCATACCTCAACAAGAGCCAAACCCTAGGAGATCATCTCCCGGGCGCGAGATCGAGAGACTTGCGCGACAGCAACCCCCACTCCGCAGCGGGGAGCCTTCCCAAGATCCCAGGAGAACAAGAGACTCTCTCACCACCGCGAACGTGGGAGGACGCCAACACCCAGGGCGAGGGTGTCTAGCCCGCAGAGATCGGTCCGGAGGTCCGTGTTCGACGGACGACTGGAAGAAAGTCACATACCACGACGAAGCCGGACCTACAGAGAAGAAAGCCCCTCACCTTCACAACAGGGTTCATCCCAGCGTGACCATTCACCATCCCGCCAACACTCAAGGCGGGAAGGGACATCCAGGAGAGAACGTGAACGGGGTCGCAGCGAACGTCCGGCTAGGCGTGGGGGGCAGACACGGGACGAGGAGCTCGATCAAAGACTCCGCGACCTGGATGAGAAGCTGGAAGGGTTGAAGAAGCAGACCAAAGGCGAGACACATTCCATACCTGGACAACACCCCTTCTCGGCAGAGATCATGTCAGCCACACTACCTTCCAGGTTTCGACTACCCACCTTTGAACTCTACAGTGGTACCACTGACCCTAATGACCACATCAACTACTTTAATGGCATGATGACGCTGTATGGGGGGTCGGACGTGGTATCCTGTCGGGCATTCCCTGCGTCCCTCAAGGGAGCAGCCACATCATGGTTCTCCAGGCTACGACCGAGATCTATAGGCTCGTTCGCAGAGCTATGCGAACAGTTCGTCACCCGCTTCCAAAGCAGCGTCAAGCAGAAGAAGACCACTGTCAATCTACTGAACGTGGTACAGAACCCTGGGGAATCTCTCAGGGAATACGTTACCAGGTTCACCAAGGAGTCCCTGGAGGTTCGAGACTTGGATGACCAGACACAGCATGCAGCCCTAGCAGGAGGTATTAGGGACCTGGACTTGATCAAGGACCTGGCACGTCATGAGACCAGGACTATGAAAGAGCTCCTAGAGCGGTGCAACGAGTTTGCAAATATGGCCGAGGTACTACAAGCTAGAACAAAAATAATCGAGGCCAAGCCACAGGACAACAAGAGGTCAGCACCTGATGACCGCAAAGAGGGTAAGAGGTCGAGGACAGAGCGCCGACAAGAGAAGAGCGACCACCCGCCTAGGAGGACAGACCGCCGCCCAGAGAGAAGTGAGAGGGCAAGCACCCTTGAGTTCACACCACTGAACACCACCAGGTCCCAGATACTCATGCAGATCCAAGACCGTGACCTACTCCAGTGGCCACGACCCATGCTAGCAGCGCCAGAGAAGCGAAACCCTAACAAATATTGTCTCTTCCACAAAGAGAATGGGCACGACACGGAGGAGTGCTATCAATTGAAGAGAGAGATAGAACAACTGGTAAAAGCAGGAAGCTTGAACAAGTATGTGAAGGGGAGACGTGACAACCGCTCAGGCCAAGGAGATAGAGGTCGCGACGGAGACAGAGTGGAACCGAGACGAGAAGAAAGAAGAACAGATCGAGAGAGAGACCGCCCAGAAGAGCGAGAGATGCCACGAACCTAGTGGCACCAAGGGACCTCCTATCCTCACCATACTTGGAGGACCAGGGCAAGAGTCCACCGAAAAGCTAAAGCTCATGCCAGGTTCGTGGGAGTGGCGAGAGAAGCCCAAGAGATAGCCAGGACCGAGGCGGTGATCTCCTTTCTAGGATGAAGACCGGAAGGACTAAACTTCCCGCATGAAGATGCCCTGGTAGTACAGGTGGAGGTAGCCAATCGACTTGTACACAGTGGTACCGATAGACACAGGGCGTCTGTTGACGTACTCTCCTTGGACGCCTATCGACAGCTCGAGTTCGGGACGACCAGCTCAAACCAGAGCCCACTTATCTCCATGGATTCTCAGTGCCACCGCCTCCATCGAGGTACCATAGAGCTACCCGTTACCTTCGGGTACACCTCGACAAGTAACCATCATGGTAAATTTTATGGTAGTCAAGTCCGTGGTGTCCTTCAACGGCCTCTTAGGGCGACCATCACCGACCTTAGAGGAGTCATATCACCACTTCACCTGAAGATGAAGTTCCCCACCGAGAACGGGGTAGGCGAAGTCCGAGGAGATCGAAGAAGGCAAGGGAGTGCTACGCCACCTTCATGAAAAAGAATAATGGCAACACCGTGGAGTGGCACTCGCCCAGAGAGCATGATCAGTGACCGGAGAGATGAGCCGACAGAGAGAAGGGGAAGGCCGTGGAAGACCTCATCCCATGGCCACTCAGCCAGATGACCCCTCCAAGGTCGTTCAGGTCGGCTCACCGCTAAGCAAGGAACGAAAGAAGAACTTGGACACCTCCTCCAAGCAAACATAGATGTCTTCGCATGGTCAACCTCCGACATGCCAGGAATACCACGTTCCATAGCGGAACACCGACTACACGTCGACCCAACCAGGAAGCCCGTTCACGTAGCGGCGTAATCGCCCTCGACCGACAAGCAGCAATCAAGGAGGAGGTCGAGAAGTTAAGCGATCGGGTTCATCGAAAGGAGAAGTTCCCAACCTGGCTCGCCAACGTGGTCATGGTACCAAAGCCAAATGGGAAGTGGAGGATGTGTGTCGACTACACCGACCTGAACAAGGCATGCCCAAAAGATGAATACCCACCGCCCAGGATCGACCTCGATCGACGCCACCGCCGCCATGAGATGCCGAGTTTCATGGACGCCTACTCCGGATACAACCAGATCCTCATGTGTGAGGATGATGAGTCTTACACCGCATTCCGGATCGACAAAGAGAACTACCGCTACCACGTCATGCCATTCGGGTTAAAGAATGCAGGGGCCACCTATCAGAGGATGGTCAACAAGATGTTCGAGGAGCAGATCGGGCGCAACATGGAGGTATATGTGGATGACATGCTCGTGAAAAGCGTCCACGCCAGCCAACACCTGACTGACCTAGAGGAAGCATTCACAGTACTGAGGAGGAACCAGATGAAGCTAAACCCTGCAAAGTGCGCCTTCGGCGTAACGTCAGGAAAATTCCTGGGGTTCATGGTCTCAGTCCGTGGAATAGAAGCCAACCCATCCAAGATCAAGGCCATCCAAGAGATGGCACCTCCTCGAACGGTCAGAGAGGTGCAGAGGTTGAATGGAAGGGTCGCCGCCATTTCCAGGTTCGTGTCACGATCAGGTGATAAGTGCTTACCATTCTTCAAAACATTGAAGAACCTCCGAAGCCCTAAGGACTTCACATGGACGGAAGAGTGCCAAAAGGCGTTCGGAGAATTGAAGGAGTACCTAGAGAGCCCACCCTTGCTTGGGCGACCGGAACCTAACGAAGAGTTGAAGCTCTACCTGGCCGCCACCCCTGTCGCGGTCAGCGCAGTACTGCTGAAGGAAGAGGACAAAGTCCAGAGGCCCATCTACTACGTCAGCCATGTCCTGATCGATGCAGAGACCAGGTACACTAGGATCGAGAAGGTAGCCTATGCATTGGTAATGGCAGCCAGGAAGCTACGACCATACTTCCAAGCCCATACCATCATAGTCCTCACAGACCTACCCCTGAAGAAGATACTGCACAAGCCGGACGTCTCCGGGAGATTGATAGCATGGGCGGTGGAGTTAAGTGAGCATGACATCAGGTTCCAACCCAGGACTGCCATCAAAGGCCAAGCCTTGGCAGACTTCGTCGTTGAATGCACCTTACCAGAGACAGAGCCAGAAAAAAAAAAAAGGAAGAGAGAGAGGCCAAGTGGCTACAGCCAAGAGGCCATGGCCAAAAGACCATGACCAAGGGGCCACGGGCAAAGGGTTATGGTCGTCATCAATGAACGTCACCTATCAAAAGAGAGAGGCCAAGTGGCTACGGCCAAGAGGCCATGACCAAGAGGCCACGGCCAAGAGGCCATGGCCAAAAGACCACGACCAAGAGGCCACGGCCAAAGGGCTATGGTCGTAACCTATCAAGAAAAAAAAAAAAAAAAAAAAAAAAAAATTTTTTGGGTGCCATCCGTCAAAGGCCGCTGCCCAAAAGCAAAGAAGAAAAGAGAGAAGAAAGAAAAATAAAAAGGGGGGTCTTTGGCCATGGCCAAGGACCACAATCGACAAACCATGGTAGAAGTTCAAGGTTCGAGGTTCGAGGTTCGAGGTCAGGAAGTTAGAGATGGTTCGAGTTCTAAGGATCGAGAATGCAACTGTTGATGCACTGTCCAGGCTAGCCAATGATGAACTCAGAAACCTGGCCAATGCAGTGTACGTGGAAATATTACATGAGCTAACATGCCGGGAGAAGAAAGTTAATGAGATTGAGGAGGGGCCTAGCTAGATGGACCCTATACTCAACTACCTACAGGACGACGTCTTACCAGAAGACAAGGCTGAGGCAAGGAAGATCAGGATGAGAGCTGCAAAGTACACCGTCCTAGACGGGGTACTGTACAAGCGGGGGGCAACAGCACCACTACTCCGGTGCCTAGGACCCAAGGGGGCAGAGTACGCCCTAGCCGAAGTCCATGAGGGGATATGTGGAAGCCACATGGGGGGACGAGCCCTAGCCTACAAAATCCTCCGCCAAGGACTATACTGGCCACGAATGCAAGAGGAGGCCATCCAATATGCCAAGAAGTGCGAGCAATGTCAGTTGTTCGCCCCAGTACCCCATCTACCCGCCACCAAGCTGACATCAATCCTCAACCCCATACCTTTTGCCATGTGGGGACTCGACATCTTAGGCAACTTCACCGCAGCACCAGGAAACAGAAAGTACCTGGTCGTCGCGATCGACTACTTCACCAAGTGGGTTGAAGCTAAACCCTTGGCCAAGATAACGGAGACAGAGATGGAGAAGTTCATCCGCGACGACGTCATCTACAGGTTCGGGGTACCACGGATCCTCGTCTCAGACAATGGAAAACAATTCAACAACCCCAAATTCCAAGCATTCTGTCACAGCTACAACATCGACTATCGGCCTGTGTCGGTAGCATACCCACAGGCCAATGGTCAGGTGGAGGTCACCAACAGAACGCTACTGGAAGGAGTCAAGAAAAGGCCAGAAGGAGCCAAAGGCAAGTGGGTAGAAGAGTTACCCAACGTCCTGTGGGCATACCGAACTACAGTACGGACGCCCACAGGAGAGAGCCCATTCCGCCTAGCATATGGCACTGAAGCATTGGCACCGATAGAGGTCTGCGCCATGTCCCATAGGGTTCTGCACTTCAATGAACGCACCTATGTCGACAGACTGCGGGCGAACCTGGACTTTATAGATGAGGTCGGCCCACAGGAGAGAGCCCATTCCGCCTAGCATATGGCACTGAAGCATTGGCACCGATAGAGGTCTGCGCCATGTCCCATAGGGTTCTGCACTTCAATGAACGCACCTATGTCGACAGACTGCGGGCGAACCTGGACTTTATAGATGAGGTCCGAGAGAGAACACTACTAAGGAACGTCGCCTACCAGCAACGTACTGTCAGGTACTATAATGCCAGGGTCAAGGAAAGGTTATTCCACCAGGGAGATTTAGTACTACAGAGGGCAAGTGCATCACATCCACAGAAGGCAGGGAAGCTGTCACACAACTGGGAAGGACCCTACATAGTCTCCAAGCAGATACGCCCAGGGACCTACCGCTTGAAGACTCCAGGGGGCAAGAAGGTAGACCGTGCCTGGAACTCACTATACTTGAAGAAGTACTATCAGCAGAAATAACAACACGGAGTTTGACACCACCAACGAAGAGCTGAGAGATGGCATTACGGTTTCAAGGATGAATTGAAAAAATTCGGGAATGCTCGGCTTCTTCTACTACTCAACTGAGGCTTCGTGCCTAAGGCGGTATGCCAACATCGAGGCTTCATGCCTAAGGCGGTATGCCAACACTGAGGCTTCGTGCCTAAGGCGGTATGCCAACATCGAGGCTTCATGCCTAAGGCGGTATGCCAACACTGAGGCTTCGTGCCTAAGGCGGTATGCCAACACTGAGGCTTCGTGCCTAAGGCGGTATGCCAACATCGAGGCTTCGTGCCTAAGGCGGTATGCCAACATCGAGGCTTCGTGCCTAAGGCGGTATGCCAACACTGAGGCTTCGTGCCTAAGGCGGTATGCCAACATCGAGGCTTCGTGCCTAAGGCGGTATGCCAACATCGAGGCTTCGTGCCTAAGGCGGTATGCCAACATCGAGGCTTCGTGCCTAAGGCGGTATGCCAACACCGAGGCTTCGTGCCTAAGGCGGTATGCCAACATCGAGGCTTCGTGCCTAAGGCGATATGCCAACATCGAGGCTTCGTGCCTAAGGCGGTATGCCAACTCGAGGCTTCGTGCCTAAGGCGGTATGCCAACATCGAGGCTTCGTGCCTAAGGCGGTATGCCAACATCGAGGCTTCGTGCCTAAGGCGGTATGCCAACATCGAGGCTTCGTGCCTAAGGCGACATGCCAATATTGAGGCTTTATGCCTAAGGCGTTATGCCACCCCTGAGGCTTCATGCCTAAGGCTTTATGCCACCACTGAGGCTTCATGCCTAAGGCGTTATGCCACCCCTGAGGCTTCGTGCCTAAGGCGGTATGCCAACACTGAGGCTTCGTGCCTAAGGCGGTATGCCAACATCGAGGCTTCGTGCCTAAGGCGGTATGCCAACATCGAGGCTTCGTGCCTAAGGCGATATGCCAACATTGAGGCCTCGTGCCTAAGGCGGTATGCCAACACTGAGGCTTCGTGCCTAAGGCGATATGCCAACACTGAGGCTTCGTGCCTAAGGCGACATGCCAATATTGAGGCTTTATGCCTAAGGCGTTATGCCACCCCTGAGGCTTCATGCCTAAGGCTTTATGCCACCACTGAGGCTTCATGCCTAAGGCGTTATGCCACCCCTGAGGCTTCATGCCTAAGGCTTTATGCCACCACTGAGGCTCTATGCCTAAGGCGTTATGCCACCCTTGAGGCTTCATGCCACTACTGAGGCTTTATGCCTAAGGCAACATGCCACCACTGAGGCTCTATGCCTAAGGCGTCATGCCACCACTGAGGCTTCATGCCAACACTGAGGCTTCATGCCTAAGGCGACATGCCACCACGGAGGCTTCAGGCCTAAGGCGTCATGCCACCACTGAGGCTGTATGCCTAAGGCGTCATGCCAACACTGAGGCTCTACGCCTAAGGCGTTAACCCACCAAGGTCCAAGGATCACCAAGGCACGACGCCACTACCAAAATCCCATGACTATCAAGGGTCAGAGAGCATCAACGTGCAAACGATCACCAGGAGACAATGCAATCAATATCAAAGCGACAAGGATCAAATCATATCAACATCTACAGAAAGAGTCAAGTACATACAAAAGCAAGCATCACAATCCAAAAGTTATCATCCAAAAAGTTAACATCTAGAAAGAACATCTATAAAATCAGGGGGCATCTAGTGGAGGAGCAGCCTCTGATCCAGAAGGAGACATCATATCAGCCTCAGCCGGATGAGCAACACTCTCCTCTGGTAAGACCGCACCCTCCTCTGTCACCACAACATCATCCTCAGGAGAGACACGAGCCACTATAGCAGTCTCAGGTAGCAGCGTAGTGACCTCAGAGAACCTTGAGAAGTCATAATCACGGGTCTTCTCCAGGATGCGAACCGCCAAGTCCGAAGAAGTCAAGACGCTAGGAATGAAAGCCAACTTACTCCTAAGGTCACCAACAGGAATAGAAGCTCTGGAGGCCCTACGACCCCTACTAAGGGGGGAATCTCCAGAAACATCCTCCTCCCCTTCACTAGCAACAGGGGAAGGCAAAGAAGAAAAAGTATCAGCGGGGGAAGAAGACTCCTCAAGGGATCCAACCACGACCGCAGTCGGATCAGGGTCATTAGGGGATGACATGGATAAATAATGAAGCAGACTAGCTACTTGGTCAGAGCAACGATCTCCCAGACAAGAAGCCAACAAGAAAAATGAAATGAAGACCACCTGCAAAGTATAAACAGCAGATCCATCATAGACAAGAAGGAGAGTGGACAAACATGAGGGTCCATCACACCCACAGGCACAGCCATCCCAGGCTCAGCCTCACACCCGCAGGCGGCGGCCACCCAGACGCTGCCTCACGCAGGCGCGGCCTCAAGCCCCATAAGCGCGGCCACATCCACAGGCGCGGCCACCCAGGCGTGGCCACACTAGCGCGGCCTCACCGAGGCACGACTTCACCACGGTCTCACCGAGGCGTAGCCACACCCGCAGGCGCGGCCTCACCTAGGCACCGCCCTATTAAAAAAAAAAAAAAAAAAAAAAAAAAAAAAAAGAAAAAAAGAGAGCAAAAGAAAGAAAGGGGACCGATTTACCTCAGACAAAAAGGTGACCGCGCGGAAAGACAGGCACACGGCGACGACTTAGCCACACCACGAGGCACAATCAAGGGATAGAGGTCACAAGAGGCAAGGCACTCAAGCCAAGCACCACACAAGCCTTCCAAGCAAACCAAGGCACCAAGATAACACAACCCAAACACAAGGACCCAAAATCAATCAAAGTGGACAGAGCGGAGGTGACCCAAAAACAAGCACAGGGTGGGCACCAAAGAGAAGACAAAAGACAAAAAAGGGGAATTAAAGGAGAGCAAAAGGGGAGACAAGAAGTAAGAAAGAGAAATGAGAAGTGAAAGAAGAAGGGAGAGGAAGGAACATATACCTACAAAAAACAAAAAGAAAAAGTGTAGGAGGTAAGGTTTGAACCCCCAACCTCTCCTACCTCATTACTAGAGTTACAAGCAAGCCCCGCAAGGAAAGTCTGCTTGCGGCGGACCCCTCACTATGTAAAGGCATCTACTCTCTTGGACATCCTATCCCAAGAGAGTGGGGGCAAATGATACATCCAATATTCATCGGGCCAATCAGTGGCCGCCACGTGTCACAGGCGACCCGCTCCAGAACCAAGGGAAACGAACCAGGGTCCCAATACCCAGGCGCGGCCACCAAGGCGTGGCCTCCACTCGGGCGCAGCCTCACCTAGGCGTGGCCACAACCAGGAGGCCTCTCACCCAGCGCGCCACACCCAGCGCTGCTCGCACCTGCGCGCTCGCACCCAGCGCGGCTCGCACCAGCGCGGCTCGCACCAGCGCGGCCCGCACTAGGCGCGGCCCGCACCAGCGCGGCCTACACCCAGCGCTGCCCGCACCCAGCGCGACCGCACCCAGCGGCTCGCACCAGCGCGGCCTCGCACCCAGCGTGGCTCGCACCCAGCGCTGGCCCGCACCTCAGCGCTGCCTCGCACCAGCGCGGCGCTGCACCCAGCGCTGGCTCGCACCAGCGCTGCGCGCTCCGCACTCCAGCGCGGCCACCACTCAGCGCAGCCTCACCAAGGCGCGGCCACACCCAGCGCGGCCTCCTCACCACGCGGCCTCCTCACCCCGCGGCCTCACCCAGGCGCGGCCTCCTCACCCCGCGGCCTCCTCGCCACGCCACGCGACCTCCTCACCCCGCGGCCTCCTCACCACGGCGCGGCCTCACCCAGGCGCGGCCTCCTCTCCAGGGCGGCCTCACCCAGGCGCGGCCTCACTCAGCGCTGCCACCACGTGGGCGCGGCCTCACCTAGGCGCGGCTACACACCCAGGGGCGCGGCTTGCACCCCAGCACAAGATCGTGGCACTCGAGGTGGGGGCCACCCATCTATGACCCGATCGTATCGCCAAGACTCATGTCACTACCAGGACTCTAGACCGCCGCTTAGAGGTCACGTCATCCAGACGGATTCAAGCACCAAGGACGCTGTCACCACAGGTATCTATCCACCAAGGATCCTGATGCCACCAGGACACTCCCTCCCACAGGGAGATGGCCAATCAGGATAGAGCCCCGTTACCCAGGGCCTCTATCCACTCAACGGCACACTCGCCATCAAACTGGGACTCTCCACACCGCCATACACCGCCATATGCTACTATAAAAGGCAAGGTACGCAACCCCATAAAGGGGATCTAAACTCTTACTGAATAATCACTATTCATCTGTTTGCGCCAGGAGATCTAACTTTGGCATCGGAGAGCCCTAGGCCGGGACCACACCGGTTCTCTCTGATCGACCCCTTTGGTCCACTTGCAGGTGACGGCACTCGCAGGACCGCTCGACGATTTCTTGACGCAACAGTAATAAATGGGTAATTTAAAAGTCTTAACTTCCACGTAACTTACTGCAACTCATCTCGTGAAACTTTTACAATAGCCTTGAAACGCTAGAGTGCTATGCTACTTGTCAAAATTATCTGGTTTTGCTTTCAGTGTTTTAATCAATAGATTTTTTGTTTTGGGGTCTTCTTCGGATTCTTATTAACTCCATTTCTGACATCCTCTATTTTGCTCAATCATTTTCCCTTAGATGGTTGACACATGCTATGTCGACAGTAAAAAATAAAGATAATTATTCAATCAATCCAAGTCTAACCATGGTTTTCAAACCTAACCCAATCCAATTCTAATCATGGTTTTCAAACCCAACCCTCATCTCTCCCCTCCCTCCAACTCTAACCTACTCACTCTCCTATCTCTCTTTCTCAATCTCTTTCTCTGTTGCAAATCTTGGAGACGGCAATGTTGCGTGTGAAAACCTCTATCGTTCGGTTCGTCTAAGGATGAGCCTGCAAAAATCGAGTGAGCACAAGAGAGTTGGTGTGGCTCCGACCAAGGACCCTCCGATGCTTAAGTTAGGTCTCCGGTGCAACAGCGTTTCAACTTAGTGAAAAGTGAGTCAAGCGTTCCAGCTTTATACCTGAATATTTATTGGATGAGTTGAGGCAGTTGGAGGAGTCCTTGCATGGTAAAAATCTTCTATTGGTAGGACTCTTTTGTACGGAGCGGAATGGAGAGTTATTCTCGGAGTCGAGCTCCCAAAGAGATAAGAGTCCATATTGGAGTGTGATTTGATTCCGAGGGATCGTGGCCCGATTCGCATCCCGTGATTCTTGCGATGTGCTGACGTGGCTCCGTGATCCGAGGCGAGTCGTTGTTACTACTGTTGAAGAGGCCTCAGCCTCAGGCGGTCGTGCCCTTGGTGCTCGGCATCGTGCTTGGCACAAGTGACAAGTGAGTGGCTACGTACGCGAAGTGCTCAACTCGGCAAACTCGACCTAGCGTTTGCCCTCAGCGCTGATTGACCGTATGGCCGATCATAGCGGGCTTGGGTAAGTGCTTGGTGAACCTAGTGCTCGGCCACGGCGTTCGGCCATGTTGGTGATCAGGGGTGATCGCACTTCCCTTTGGTATCCGGCTCTTCACCGCACCATTTGGCTCAGCTCGGCCCTTGGCCTCGGCCTCGATCCGTCCACGTGTCACTCCTTGAGTGGACGGCGATTTTGACTCATCAGGCAACTCATTGATGCTTCCCCAATACCCCTACATGCACTGATGCGAGCAGAGGAAAAGAAACAAAGAACCCATTCCGGACTCGAAAAAGAGAAGAAAAATATGAAGAACCCATATGAGTGATGAGAAAATATCCTACATTTTTTTTTTGGTTGAAGAAAATATCCTACATTTGAAATGCTGAAATGGGGAATTTAATTAGTCCGAGAGAGAGAGAAAAGCCGTGCAGATAATAAGGAAATCTTGTCCATTTGAGGTTTGAATACAAAAATGACGAATTTAAGAAAATATTAGAGAGAGAGAGAGACATGAGAACATAGGGATGCAAACTCTCTATGAACATCGTCAATGAGACTACTGAGCTCGATACTAGAAACCCTAGAACAGAACAAGGAGAAGATTTCTTAAGAACCCCTAGGTCGTGTTTGGTTGAGTATGTCCATTGGTGCATATATCGACCCAAGATGACATTCTTGTGACAACATGTCTGATGAATTATAATTTTGACAGAAAAACTGTTTGGTTACCCTGAGTTTGTCATTTACAATCATCTTCTAAAACTGTTTGGTTACCTTGATTCTATCAGGTGAATTCACCCTGAATCATATTGAAAAATTGTTTGGTTACCCTGATTCTGTCAGTTGGATTCATCTTGATTCTATTTGAAAAACTGTTTGGTTCCCATGTTTCTTTCAGTTGCCGTGTTACATTTTATTAATAAATTAATACAAATTAAATTATTGTTTTCATAAATAGTCAAATAATAAATTGAAAATTTTAATAGCAAAATTATATTAATTATTTTACTATTATAAGAAAGTTATGTTGATGTGTAAACCATATCCCTGCAATTGAAAATTTGATTAAAATAAATAGCCAAAAAAAATAAGAAAGTTGATAATACCCTCTATATCATCTTCCTAATTAGTAGTTTTCAAGGCATTTATGGTTTAAACAGACACTTCGTTCTCTATCACTCAAGTTGCAGAGGCCTTGATCTTGATGGATGGTAATGTTAAAGTAAAAAAAAATTATGATATTTGGGTCAGTGGCCCACACAATACACAAAGCCTGAACAGAAGAAGTTGCTTGTATGAACTGTCTCTGGAATCAATCCGGATAGATACCCTTCTCCCACAATTCATATTGACCATTATTGACTTTATTGGATGCTCTACAGAGACGAGTGAGACACAGAGAATAACAGAGGAAGTAACAGAGAGAAGGGGCCATGGGATTATAAATGTGAAAACTACTTGACATTAGACGGATATGTAAGGTGTAGGAGTAGAACAACATGTAAAATCAAAAGCTTTATTTTTTGTGTAATATATCAAGGCGGAAGAAAACTCACAAGTGCCCATTTATTGGTTTAATGTGGTTTGACTGGTTTTGAGTTGAGTTTAATTTTTTAGGAAAAATAAGTAAGTTATTAAAGAAAAGAATTCATCAAAGGCATAAAACTAAAGAATCTGGCAGGAAGTTTCTTATGCCCCCAGGCAAGATTCTCGGAGTCTGCTCCAACCTTAGAAGCAGGATCTAAAATCCCATCCGAATCCAATGATATGAAAATCCATAACAACAAACATCTCCCAAAAGTATATCAAACCATCAAAAGACCGTCTAGTTATAAATCCAAACAACAAACCAGAATTTAGAAGGTTATCAAACCATCAAAAGACCATCAAGTTAAACAAATCCAAATAAGTTCATAGGTAGTTCTTTGCACAAATAAGTTTCAAATGGACCGCCCCCCCCCTCATTCAGCCGTGATGTCCTTGCTTTCTTTCATATAATGTTCAAGGACCATGGGCCTATCTTCAACACTAGACTTCAAAAAGATCTTGGCAATGTTTTTCGTCTCCAACACGAAAGTTTCTTTTTATAGTCGTTATTCTTTCCGCTTATAGATAACGAAAAACACATCCAGAGAGCCATTACTCAGTTCAAAGAACAGGTGTTGATCCATCCATCCATCTCCCCCTGAGCCAAAGGATCGCCAAGATCCTAGGAATACTCATATAGAGGTATAATTATCGCATTTTTATCATTACTATGTAGTCTCTCATGTTTTATCGTTTCGATGTATATAGTGTAAATATGAGTATAATGTACATTATATAGCCCCATGTCATAGAGAGAGAATATTCGTCATTCCAGCATCTATAATGGAAAGATCGGTTTTTTTGGGGCAAGATGGGTGCCTAACACCTTCCCATGCTTGTAATCTGACCCCTTACCCGAATCTTTGACCAGACCATATAGACTCTTGTAGCCCGTTTCCGTTCATAATGGATAGGGCTACACTCATTGGGTTCTAGGCCCTAACCCTAGGTGGTGACTCCTAATTTTTCTAATATTTTTACAAAGCATGACCCCAACCCCATGATGATGTGTCAAAATGATACCCCCACAATAACTAACCACCCCCCACAATAACTAACCAATAGTCTGCCACCAATAAGGCTGAGGAAACCTTGTCACTGGGGACCGCGGTACTTACAGTGGTGACTCCACTAGGGAGTCATGGGTGAACACCCACCCGAGGTCAAGCTTTCTAAAATAGATGCTACCAATAAATGCAAGAATATTCTCTCCAATTTTGTGTGAAAACCTGTGTGGCTAACTTTTCTTTGTACTAACTACATCATACATAGTAGTCAAAGTGAAATCAAACGACGAGGGTACTTCCTGTCGTACCTTTACCCCCGGGGAGGTGAGGTACGTCATACTAAGTACTCTAAGATTGGATGATAGCCGCTTCTTCCACCACTTTCGTGCACACACACACAGCATGGGAATACATTTACCCCATGGTTAGTCATTGGATACCATGAGTAGTTATGGGTAATTTGCGGCGAAGCCACAACCCTTGATATTTACTATACAAGTTTAAGATCACCAACGAGGGTAATCACTAGTGTGTTGTGGGGTGCTTTAGCCACACAAAAAAGGCACTAGCACAGTTACTCTGAGATTGTGTGACCTACTCTCCAGGTATATTAAAAGAACCACACATGACTTGCGCAAGCGACAGGTATATCGGTTCTGTCAAGGGTGACCTTTTTCTATCTCGTTAGCCTACCCATTTCATGCATTATGTAGGAAAATAGACCCTATATGATTAGGATAAGACACAAACTAACCCTTGTTAGCTTGAAGAAAGCCTGAGTTTTAGGTCATCTGATGATTAATCTAGCTTCAATATGAGGTCCCCCCCCCCCCCCCCAAGGTAAGAAATTCCATAGTCGCGCGATAGTCCCTCGAAGAAAGATGGGAGTCCACTCCCATGTGATAGAATCCTATATATCCCTCGAAAATGGGGCATCTCGTATTGATTCAAGATACAATCAGCAGGAACCAGAAATTGGGCTTCTTCATTATTTGTTCCTCTTAAGAAATGCTTCGGCGACGATGGCATTCGAAGTATGGTCTAAGGGAATTTCTGATGTTGGAAATTCCGATGACAACTTAGATTACTTGAGCCAAAATAAAACATAATTAAAAAAATTTGAAGAATAAGAACATACCCTAATTTGTTTGATACTTGAGTTTTTTTTTTTTTAAATAAATGTCACTCTTAGTATCTAAACTAGGGTTTCTCTTTCTCGTAGAGGCACAATACCATACCTGAAAAAGCCATTCTCACCAGTTTGGACCCGACAAGATGGATGGTTGATCCGGGCCAATCCATCGTCCTTCTCTAGTTCTCCATCCTCTTCTCATTCCTCCAATTCATTACTTGAGATATCACTTGTGAGCAACATGGATCCAATGGATGATCACCTATCTGAAAGTCACATGGAGCACCAAGTAGAAAGGCTGCAAACAAATATGGCAGAAATGTGATAACTCATGGCACAATTGGTGCAATCAGTCCATGAAATTTCCAAAGGGGGGTCCACACCTAGATCCACTAAACAAGAAGTAAGAAGAACTACCTCTACAACCCCCAAAACTCCGGTCACCATACTGGTAGAAGAAGGAGATGACAGTCGAACTTCGGGTCCCCCTAAAACTGAAAGGAAAAAGAAAATGAGAGAAAAGGTTGAAGAGCTTGAGGTGGCAGTCAAAGACAAGAGTAAAGAAAAAGATGAAGAAGAATTGGTGTTCTTCCCCGAAGGGAAAATCCCTGAAGATTTTAAGTGGAAGTTGGATAAGTTCGACGGATCAAGCGACCCTAGGGCTCACCTCAAGATCTTCGCCACCATTGCTAGATCTTGGGGACTTATAGAAAATCATATGGGACAGTCCTTTCTGTATTCCTTGGTGAGATCCGCTTTGAGATGGTTGACTTAATTGGATCATACCCAGACCCAATCATGGGCATCTATGGTAAAGGCCTTTACAAAGCAGTATTCGTATAATACTGAGATGGACATCACCAGAAGGGAATTGGAGACTTTGAGACAAGAGTCAAATGAAGAATTTTTGAATTTCATCGTATGGTGAGTATCATGAAAAGATATATTACCAACACATCAAGACCTTCGATGCACTCATGACCATTGGGAAGAAGATTAAAGATAAGATCTTCAAGGAGAAACAAGCACAAGGTGTAACCCGAGAGGCTGCGGGGACTTATTCTGGAAGGAAAAACTCAAAAGCGAAAGGAGCGAATGCAGCGGGAACAAGCCATCAAACGGCAGAAGTACAGATGGTGACTGCAAGGACCCCGCCGCTTGTGATCCAGGCAGAGCCAAAACCTCCTAAAAGAGTCTTCAGTTTCGGAGGAATGGCGCCAACACTGTTGTTCATTAAGCTCAAAAAGGAAGGAATGATTGACTCAGTCCCCCCTAAATATGTGGACCTAAACAATCTGCGTGCATGGTACAAACCCAATCTCTATTGTCATTATCATGACTAAAAGGAGCATCACACTGTTAGGTGCATATTCCTCAAGCATGCGATGGCAAGATCGAACTCCAAACTAAGCAACAACCAAATGTGACTGCAAATCCTTTGCCAACTCACGGAGTGAATGCGTTCCAAGAGGATTCAAAACAAGGGGATCCCACCCATTTGATCAAGCCAATGAGAAGAAAGAAGAAATTGATGGATGCACGTGTCTACAGAGCAATTTTAGCAAAGAGGCACAAAGGGAAGAAGAAGTGTTTGGTTCGGGAAGAGACCTCCCAAGAATTAAATCGTACAGATTTCCTTTTTATCATCCTAGGTCCCCAGGCGCTACGTGGATAGAATCTCCGACACCGTCATGGAGAACACCGCAGCTTCTGCTGAAAGGGACTTACTCCCCTGATTCATCATCAGGATCAGTAAATATGTTGAAAGAGGAAGGGCCAGTCATGGATTCAACAACATTGATCCGGCCTACCTTGTGGTATCTAGGGAAGGATGACCAGACCCGACGAAGAAGAGCTGAAGGGATGCAAGTTTGCATTCATTGTGCCAAGATAAACTGTAACAGGAGAATCCCAATAGGCGAACAGTTGTGTGACTGTAGCAGGGGGATGGCATCCAATAGCCGCCTCCAAAAGTTAGATTTTCTAGAAAATGGTTTGGAAGGCCTCAACCCAGGGGTACCCTTACAGAAATATGGGTTCTCAGCATTTGAAATTTGCAGCCAGATTTAAGAACAAGGGACTCCTGAAAGGGAAAATGCGAATGACATCAAGCATGTAACATCAAAGCTTCTCAAAGCTGTGTCAATGTTGGCCAAGACAGTCTCTATCAGAAGAAGTCTCTCTTATCCACATAGGAGAAGACACAGATGATAATATGGAAAGAGAGGAAGAAGTTGGTAACACGGATATCTATGAAGAATGGATGGAGTTTGCTGAAGAGAAAATGTACCCCAAATTTGTCGAAGAAGAATTCCCCACGATGTAGTGGGTGAACAATGTCAAAGATGATGATGGTGATGATCCAACCAACCTCATCCAACCAATTCTATTGAGTGACGATGAAAGCAGAGATGATGAGGAGATATCATCCCCTGAAGCCCCTAGAGAAGAGTGGACTATGTCTGGAGAGAATTTTGATCGGTGGAGCATGAGCATTTTCTATCAAGTAGCAGATATATTGGATGTCACCACTAATACTCATGAAATTCTTTACAAGATCACTTCCCTATTTCCGAATTTGGTATATAGTAATTTTGTAGCACGGGGTGAGTGGTTGGTAATGCCAGATGAAAATGATATACTTGCTCAAACTCTCCATGAATTAAAGAACATGGCTTGGCTGGCCAATGCCCTGGCACGGGATCTATTTGGAGCTCCCCCTAAAATCTTGCACTCTTCTCAGATACTCTCCCTTACCCAGAACCCCCAGAAGAAGAAGAACCCGTTCCAACAAAATTCTCGATAGTATGGAGCAAGGCATCCGTGAAGATCATGAAGAAGATGTAATATTTTCCATGATTGGGATTGGGAAAGAATCAGCAGGGGATTCTGGCTTTCCCAAAGATACAAGCCAACACTAACCGTCATGGTTTAGGCTTCAGTCCAAGAAAGATTTCAAAGAAGGATGTCCCGGAACAGAGAAACCTTGCAACCAAAAGCATTCCTTATTTCAAGACCTTGAATGTTTACTTTGTGAAGGAAGGAGAAAACTTTCCTTATTGTGGAAACAATGAGCCATGGTTCAATCAAAAGAAGGGAAGGCTTCAACCAAGGCTTGAGATATTCTTTCAAAGATGAAGTAGATTGGGTGGCCATGGAACTAGATCGAGCAAGTGAGGATGGAATCCAAGAGGATCAGGGAATTGGCAGACTATTCAAAACAGTAGCAATCATTGAGGAAGGAGGAGAGCCAGTACCTCAACTTCTCAAACAACATATTCAAGGATCCATAGCAAACTGGGTAAAGGTTACAGAAAATTTCCATATTGTTGAGTCTAAAGTTGTAGCCAGCTCTGATATAGTCTTGTCTGAGTAGATTTCTGAGTTTGTAATTCCTTTCTCAAAGGAGGTTGGAAACTTCTAGTCTGTTGAGTCTGTCAGTACTCCCCCTCTTATCATGAATGAAATTGATGATTCCGAGTATGACTTGTCTTCTTCTTCTTCTCTATTGTGTAGGCCACCAAGGGGATGTTATTATCTCGGAAAGGAAAACCTCACCTATTTCTGGATCATCTGCCCTCAACCTTTTCTTGGGGAAATTGAATTTGGCAAATCCAAACAAGGCATGTTGGGTCAAATTGACTTTGCAGGTTCTTGAATGATGGGGTGTAGAAATGTGGGATGGACCAACATTAAATTGATAAAGACCTGCACTTTCGCATTTCTCCATTTGTTACGTATGGGGATAACTTGCCCTCTTCTGCCCTTCAAAAGGCCATTCATTGGGTAGTTGCATTTCTGGAGAAAATTCTTCTTCGACACCTTTTCCTTTTGCATCCATGAGAGTACGCTTAGGACTTTCCAGTTTAGATGTTTTCTCTGCCTCAATTTCAGATGCTTCCAAAGTATGACCAGAGTTTGTCATCCTAACACGACCTTCTTCCAAAGTTAAGTTAGGGGAAACAATCCTAGGAGTATGATGATGACTCAGATATGGTAATTGCGCTGACTCTACCAAAGCCATCAGTTTTTACACCATAGCAATCAAGTTGGACAACATATGCTCCATATTGGTTACTTGAACTTCCAATGATTCCAAACCAGTGAGAGAAGGGCTTCCACTAGAACTCATGCTTAAGGATCAATCTTGGTATACTCTGATAAAGAGAGGAGTGAAAAGGGACGCGGGTTAGGAATGGATGTTGGTGAGACCTCTGGACTTCAGGTTGATGGAAAATATCCTAAGACCAGAATGATGCCAAATTAATAATCAAAACTCTGCATTGAATCCAGAAGATGGTTGGAATAAATCCCTTCGACCTAAATTGGGCTTCAATAAAGTTTGTGTATATCTTTAATATTCTCAGAGATTGACGCCAAACTTAGGTCTGGACGATGTGTCCCTCTACCAAAACATAATATGAGATGCAGATGATGTGCAAATTAAGGTCTTATGCATTTACTCAAATCATGAGATGCATACACGAGAAATTCGTGTGGAATAGGACTTTAATATGGTAATCTGAATCATGAAGAATGTAAGTACGAAAATCTCGTGCGGATTAGGGTTCTGAGATAATAACCCAAAATATGAAAAATGTGCACACAGAAAACTCGTGTGGATTAGGATTTTGATGATAAACCAAATCATGACATAAGGGTTTCAGATGATTATCCAAAACATGGAAGGTGTGTACAAGGAAGATTCATATGGAACAGGGTTCTAAGATGATAACCCAAATTATGGAAGACCTACACATGTGTGGATTAGGGTTTTGAAATGATAACCCAAAACATGGAGGATGTACACTAAAAAAAACTCGTGATGATTAGGATTTTGAGCCCAAAAACATGACATATGGACCACGGAAGGGGACTAATGAAATGGACACGGCTAGACAGGATCTCAACACCTATGGATGACAAAAGGGAAGAAATAAAGATACTTGGGGTGATGATACGTACAGTTTAATAAACAAAGTTTTGATCTGGGTCCTATGGCTTTAACTCAAACAATGGTCACTTCAAATGAATATAGATACTTTACATGACCTGGTATATGGTAAGGACTTGAGTGACATAGAATGAAGACGCACTAAACAAAGTTATCTCAATTAGGAGTAATCCCAACTTTGTGACGATTCTAAATATGAAAGTTGAAAAAACTCTTAACTGATAATCTCAAATAAGGCGGTCCAAATTAGAAAGTCCTAACAGATGATATTATATCGACCTAGTTCTTCGTCACTTTATAAAATAGATGCAACTGGGCCCACCCTTAATATTAAAATGCAAACACGCGGTCCTCTGTTGGTCGAAAATATGTGCACCATTTTTGGTTGACTATGTAGGCATTGCCTCTATCACATCCACCTTGCAATGGTTATGCGGGCATCACCTACTTTTTCAATCGTATGGTGAAAAGCTATTGACCAAAGGGGAGTATGATATTCGCACTTCTATGAAGAGGATGGAACCTTGAAGTCCTGTTGGTAACCGGAGAACTATGGCAAGATAATACTATCTGCTATAGGAGTTCCAAGTTGGACTTCAAACAATAGTTACGTTAGTTGTGTCATTCCTAAGTTCCAAAATGATGCCCCTACATGATGCATGCTAAAGTATGCAAGGTTGAAAAAATGGGTCCCATTGACCAGGAGCACCGGTGTACCCGTCACAATTGTATCCATAGGTACGAGGGCATTTCCATTTTATACACCACTTTAGGGAACAACTTGATCAAATCAGTTGAAATGTCTACCGTAATACCATTTGGGGCATACCTAAATGTATGTCCCAAAGATCATTAGGTTGATCTTCAACCAATTGGATAAGTTAAAAACTAAAGTTGTACGGTATCAAGGTTTGTGATGTCACTGGAGGCAGCCCAAATCTGCATAAGGGACCTTGACAATAACACCACGGGGGTATAGAAGCAGACCGTGTAGTGTATGTGTGAAAAAAGTGTATGCAATATGAAAGATAAATTAACATAGCAAGCCCTACACAAAGAATTGTTTTGTAACACAAAAAGGGTCTAATCAGGAGTTTGACATTCCCCAGTGGAGTCGCCATTATAGAGACAATGTTCCCCAAAATCCAATGAGATCGCGTCCCTTAAGTCTAAAGAAATATAGACTAGGATCGTACCACTTGGTCATACACGGTGTAAAAGGGGTTTGCCTATGAGATGGGCCACTCTGATGCCACATGAGGGCCCATCGAGCCAAAGAAGGGGAAGTCGCTACCTAGGTTAGAGGGCTTAGGGCCCAAATAGTGTCTCTCTTCTTTTAGAGGAGAGGAGACTAATGACTCAAGAATGGATAAGGCACTTGGATTATTCCCAGAACTCTGGGTGGGTGTCAATTTATAAGTTGAGAAGGTGTTATGCACCCAACTTGCCCGACCAGAAGGTCGGTCTCCTTGTTGTTGCTAGACCCTAAACAATTCTCTAAAATGGGGCAGTTTTCCTAGGCTGAGTGTAAGCTAGGGTAAAGTGTTGTCTTAGGCCAAGCCGCGATGTTTTCTTATTCTATCGTGTGAGAACAATAAAGCAATGATGGTGACATACCATAAACAAAATTACATGAATAGACTAAAACATCAAGCATGCATACCACAAAATAGGGACAAGAATAATGTATTATGACATAAAATGATGGGCCGGTCGAAGGTTCATTTAGCCATCTTAGGGTGGCTAGCCGAAGGGCATCGAGTGCCCGGACTCATATATTCTCATCCCAATGTGGTCCTACGTGCTGATCTATAGGCCATCACTCGGGGCCTTGATTTGGAAGGCTATGACTCCCCACACTTGCTTGGTTCAAAGGAAAAAAGGACATTTTAAAGATAAAAAATGAAAATAATAAAGAACCCTAATTGTATTTAGCAAATTAGGGAATGTTCGGCCCTAGGGGAGTCCATATATTAGAGTGGCCAATATAGAACGTCACAAATAAAAACTGACTCCAATCTAGACTAATTGGCTCACGCACAGGCCAATTCTACATTGAATGAATTGCTTCAATAGGAATGATATTTTGACTTGTATGAAAGTCTAAAATCAGATATGGATTCCAATGAAATAATGGACTTGATTTAAGCCCCGTATATAATTCAGGGATTCGGGATCCCTTGGCCTATGAGCGGACTTGAAACATGACTTGTTGAAAAGGAAAATTCTAGGTTCAATGTTGATGTAAGCCGAATGATTTCGGTTGAAGATCAAGAGTGATCTTAACCGTTCATTGAGGGCTATGAAGAGAAAACAATTTTTGAAATCAAAGATATTTTTGGGTTTTATCGAAAAATATTTGAGAAAACGAAATACAAAAAAGAGAAAAGAAAAGAATTTAAAAACTAATTCTGATGGGCCTGACTGGCCCTCAATTGAACCAAAGATAGACTTGACTTGGGGGCTGACCCTTGAATGGATTATGAAATTTTTTAAAGGGGCCTGACTGGGCTTTGACAAGAAGGGTTAGACCTATTGAATTCTGAAGTGGGCTTGAGACCCAAACAGTAAAATTATAAGATTGGGACAGCCATCTATTTTATTCATATAACCCATTAGATTCTGAAATGGGCTTGAGGCCCAAAAGTGAAATTGAGATTGAGATAGCCATCTACCTCAGTCATATAAACCCATTAGATCCTGGAATGGGCTTGAGGCCCAAACAGTGAGATTGTAAGATCGAGACAGCCATCTATTTTGATTATATGGACCTATTAAATTCTAAAATGGGCTCTACAAAATATGATGAAGTTGACATGTTCAGATTATAAAATAAATGAAAGAATTACTCAATTATCTCTTCCAACCATCATTCAAACAATTAAAGAAAGTTGATCCGATTAAGGACTTTAGTTTGTTATATGAAATAGACATCATAGATCATGGAGAAATAGTTGATCCGATTAAGGACTTTAGTATGCTATATGAAACAGACACCATAGATCATGGAGAAATAATACTAAGATTGTGAGCGTATCCATTACTAAAGATGGGGCTGGGAATATATTCATAGTTTCATAAGTCCAGAAACTAAGATGAACTAAAGTTATAAGCAATACTAAAAGATACCTCAGAAATGCCCATGAGGAATGGATCGCACATCTTAAAAAAACAAAAAAACTAATGATAGATCATGATGATATCCAAAGAATGGGAGTAACATTTCAGGTCCAGAAATCAATGATAGGAAACCATAGATTTAGATCTGGAAGTCAATGGAAGGAATCATGTATTTAGATCTGAAATCAAAGAAAGAGAGTAGCATTTCAGATCCGGAAATCAATGACAGGGGACCATATACCTTGGACCTAGCAAGATTAGGTTTCATAAAGACGTTCATGGAATGGGATTATATTTCAGGTTTGGGAAATAATGATAGGAAACCAAAAATTTAGATCCAGGAATCAATGAAAAGGAGTCATGCATTTAGATCTGAAATAATCAAAGATTACAACAACTCTCACAGAAAGGATCATGCATTTCAGATATAAAAATCATACATCGGAGATCCAGGAATCAGGAATTAGGGATCATAACAGCATTCTCAGGACAATGATTATGCCTTTCGGATTATCAAAGACAAGAATCAAGAACAAAGAAGAGAATGCCAAAAAGAAACGAAAAGAAAGGTCACAGAGGCATAAATGTGCTCATAACAAAATCTCGATCAGGTGCAGGCACATGCTTATTACAAATCTGACACAATAATTGACAATAAAATATTAATCAAGAAATTATAGAAACAACAGCATACTCATCACATTATCTAAATCAAGCATAAGAACTAAAATTGATCAAAAGCATTGGATCATCATTTATAGAAAAAAGAAAGGAGGTGAAAGATCTTACCTGAATGTGACCGGAGTTGTAGAGCCAGAATCAATTCTAGATGGTCTCTCTTCTTGACCTCCAATGTAGCAGTGTGAGACCAGTTTGGACAAGTGGGGGGTTGGGGATTTATATTACGGACCAGAATTTAAAAATCAAATAACAAACAGATAAAACTAAAGAAGACATAAGAGCTAGATCTGGAAGAGAAACGAAGATCTTCTAGAGTTCTAATGGCGTAGCAGCAATCTCAGATCCAGAGGCTCCGATCATCGACGGCCTTTGAGTGTGGTAGATGATCATCCAAATCGGAAATCAATCCTTGAAGGAATTAACAAGAATACCAGAAGGTTCAAGGATTAGAACCAGAAAACCCTAACCTTCTCCTTCTTCTCCCTCAAAATCATTCTGAAACCTTCCTTCCTCTTTTTTTTTTCCTTTACTCTCTTTTCGTTCTCTCCCCAAAATGGAAACCCTAAAACTAGAGAAATCAGAACCTTCAATTGATTTCCCTTTTTCCCACCCTGAAACAAAGGATGTAAACCCATTTATAAGGCTTACCGTGCGCCCCATGTGCCGGCAACTGCCTTCATTTCCTCTCAGTGCGCAGGGAACCAGCCATCTTCCAGATTCTTCTCCTCTTTGCCTTGGACGATTGCAGCTAGGGTTTTTTTCGATGACCCTCTTCTCTTCATTTTTTTGTTTTGGGTAAATTACACTGCCACCCCCTGAGGTTTGCCTTAAATATAGTGTGACCCCCTGTGTTTTTAAAATATACACCCCCTGAGTTTAGGGTATTTGTTACACTCAGCTCCACTCCGTTAAAGTATTCTGTTAGTTGCTGACGTGTTGGCCATTGATGCCTTAAAATGAAAAATATACCTTTGATATGGTGTGAACTTACCATTTTGCGCATAGAGCAGCCCAAACTTCACAACCCCTTCCTCTGCTACTTGAATCAAGGTTTAGGGTTCTGGCGATCAACCTCAGGCCATCTTCAAGTCCATCACCGATAACCTGCCTCAAGTTCTTGCTATGGCGATCTGCTGAGGCCATCACCGACTTGCCTTAGTCCTCTCTCTCTGCTCCTCTTCCTCTTCTCCTCTCTTTTTCTCTCTACTCTTGAACGACTTCTATTCTCTTCTCGTCTTACTTTCTCCGATATGACACGGTACAATAGGACAGGAGAAGACAAAAATCAGTTCAGATGCCGATGGCCGCGAGCCCAGTACCATCGGCCGATAAAGCTCTGATGGCTTCAATGATGCCTATCCCGGCAGCACAGATGCAGTTGGAGATGTTCGCAAGAGACGCTATTATCGCATGGTTCAAGGGAGAATTCGTGGCGGCCAATGCCATTATTGACGCTCTTTGTAACCACCTGACTCAACTTGATGGACTCGATGGCCATGGTGCTAAGTATGAATCGGTTTTTGCTACATTCCATAGGAGGCGATTGAATTGGATCCCGATCCTTCAGCTGCAGAAATACTCTATAGCAGACATTGCTTTGGAGCTTAAGAAAGTCGCGGCCAAGAAAATGATAGAGAGAGGGAGGAGAAAAGAAAAAATTGAGGAAGTCAAGGTTTTTTTATCATAAAAGGGAAGAAACTAGACAAGATGCCAATGGTAGTGTTCAGGTCGTGAATGGAGAATCCAGGGAGGAAATGAAGGAGAGTGAAGGTGAAGCAGTTGATGAGGTGGTGGAAGAAGTTTCGTCCGTTGACGATCAAGAGCAGCTCCAAGTTTGTATGATTTTTTGCTCGCTTCTTCGATTAGTTGTTCCCGATCTTCATTTGAGGATATTTTTTTCCTCTTTTTAATATTCTCCTAGTTAGCTAGAACTTCTTTCCCACTTTCGTTTTCTTTGGTTTCATTCCTTGTTATCCGCTCTGCAATCGGTCTATAGTTTCAACTTGGTTTCAGTTATCATCTTTCCTTCCTCATTCCCCTTCTAAAAATGCTGAATCTGGGTGAAGCATGAAAATAAGAGTTCCATCATCCGTGTGATTTCATGCTCTTTTTTTTCTTATGGAGGGCTATCGATTATTATATAGAAAATTTATATAGGGGTTTTAACTTGATTTAATAGTTTTTGTATCCCCCATCGTTCAATCCAACTGAAATTTGGGTCCCCTAGTCACAACGTTTCTCCTTCTTCGTATACTCTCCCTTCTGATTCAAGACTATTTAGGTTTCCTTCCTTTTTTTTCCTGGTAAAACAGAACTGAAGCAAAAATAAAGGGGTTAAACGTGCAAGAGGGTGGCTTTCTCCAGGGAGGAATGGCCACGAATTTCGCTTTCTATGGGGTTACTGGAAGAGGGTAGAGGATGGTAGACAGAGGTTGCAGCGGTGGTGGGGCGGTGGTTGAGGAAGAAGAAGAAGAAAGAATAAGAGGAAGAAATAGTGGTGGGTCCCATTATGTTAGAAAAATAAAAAAAATTAGAATATGATTAATTGAAGGGTAAAATTGTCATTTAAATTTTATACTTAACGCCATCCACTCAAGGGTCCACTCAGGGGGTGTGGCTGTATAATTTAGAAACACAGGGGGTTGCTCTGTATTTAGTACATACCTCAGGGCGTGGCAGTGTAATTTTCCCTTTTGTTTTTTTTTTGTGAGGGATAAGAGGCATTTTCCCATTTTGCCAAACAGAGCAGACGAGCTGCTTAAATAGAAAAACTTCTAAATACAAACAAACTAAACCAAGGTTACTAACCAAGGTTAATGGAAGACTTTTAATACAAACTACGGTTACTTGAAGACTTTAATACAAACCATAGTTACTTTAAGACTTAAATACAAACCACAGTTACTTTAATACAAACCATAGTTACTTTAAGACTTTAATACAAACCATAGTTAAATACTAACCAATCCTGTTGACTAATACAATACAGGACAAAATAAGACACGACAAGCACTAGTCTGTGTCGAAGTCGGTGTCACTGGTGTAAGGGATGAACATGTCCAATGCATTATCCACTTCGAACTCCGGTGTTCACTCATAATTCGCTGAATGAGTAGTCTGTAATTCGTTGTTGACGCCCCAAGTCAGACGGGTCTTGCGGAGAAGGCAAGCTGGTAGGGTTGTAGGATCAACATGGTTGTAGGAGCACATGGTGGTCATGAAGGTGTACCATCGTTCTTTGTGAGCTTCGGAATCATCACGGTGAACAAAGAGATCTTCGGTACTGGTGCCATGGAGAGAGAAGGTCGGATCATAGGCAATAAGATTGTGATTCAGGATGGAAGGTGTGACCAGGTGATGATGGATGAAATCAGGTGGTCGATGGAAAATATAGGTGACGAAGGGGTCGTCATCAAGAGCAGAGAGTGACAGAAGCCATTGAGGTATGGGAGCAAAGAGACGGAGAAAACGTGCTAGACACTGAGGTCGTTGGAGACGAAAGTAAACAGTGCCAATAGGATTGGAGAAGATGGTGGAGACTGTACTCAGATAGTGATAGAGAGTATGACGGTTGAAGGTGAGAGCAACTGTGTGAACAGCAAGAAGGTGCCAGAAGAACACGACACATTCTTTATCGAAGAGGGCCGGGTTGATGGTGAAAGGAGTAAGGAAAGGGAAATCTGGGTGACAGACTACCCAATCAAACTGAAGACCATTATTATGGACCATAGAGATAAGAACGGACTGGTAGGTAGAGATGCTATTGGTCCTAAGGGTACGAAGGGAAATATTACTGAAGAGGGATGCTGGAAGATCTGGTAAGAGGTCAAGGAGTGGGTCAGGTGGGTCAGGTGGTGGTGGAGCTGAAGAAGATGAGGAGGCTCCAGGGGTAAGGGGCATGCAAAGGGCAGGGATGGAAGAAGATAATGGTAACTTCTTCTTGGTCCTAGAGAGGAAATCGGCAAGGATATTATCTTTGCCTTTGATGTGACAAACCGTGAAAGACCATTGTGAGAACCACTGTGCCCATCGAAGTAGCTGAGATTCAGGGAGCTGTTTCTGCTTGAACTGTAACATCTTTGGGAAAGCGGTCATGTCCATCTCGATCTGGAATGAATAGCCAATAAGGAAGAACTGGAATTTCTCGATTCCACGACGAACTGCAAGTATCTCTTTGAATGTGGAGTGGTAGTGTTGTTCGGCTGGTTTGAACATGCCACTACGGTATCCGCATACACGTCGTAGCTTGTCTGGAGATTCTTCAAGTAGAACTGCACCCCATTGGGTATCACTAGCATCTGACTGGAGAATACGAAGTCCTGTAGATGGGATTTGTAGAGTTGGTAATGACTGGGCCAGGGCTTTCAGATCTTTGACTGCCTGGGTATGAACAGAGGACCAGGGTGGTGCATCCTTTCTGAGGAGTCGGTGAAGATGATGTGTGAACCGAACCTGGTGTGGTAAGAACTCGGTCATATAATTGATGATGCCGAGGAACTGCTGCAACTCTTGCCGAGTGAAGGGGCCATCTGAGAAGTCGAGGAGGGAGAGGCCAATATGTGGCTATAGCTGAAATTGTCCTTTGGATATAGTAACACCGAGAAAGGCAATAGTGTCGACTGCAACTTCCATCTTTGTGGGTGAGAGCATTATACCATAGGCTATGGTGATGTCTAAGAACTGCTGAAGTAGAAGAGCATGATCTTCTTCTGTACTGGAGAAGAGGAGTATGTCGTCTTTATAGATCAAAGCATGTTCTTGAATGGGAGCATAAACCTGTAGCATAGCTTGTTGGAACAGGGAAGGAGCCACCTTGAGACCAAAGGGAAGAACTGTCCACTGGAAGTGTCCACCGGGAATACAGAATCCGGTTTTGGACCTGTCATCTGGATGAATTCCGAGCTGCCAAAATCCTGCTTTGAGATCAAACTTGCTGAATATCTTCGCCTTAGAGAGTTGAAGTAGAAGGGCAGGCCTTGTAGGTAACGGGAATTTGTCGTCAGCCAAAAATGTATTGAGGGGCTGATAGTTGATTACAAGCCTGAGTTTGCCACGCTTCTGTTCAGCCCTTTTGTTCACATAAAAGGCTTCACAAGCCCAAGGGGAAGATGTCTTCTCAATAAGACCTTGTGCTTCTAGCAGGGCGACTTCCTGTCGTGTACTGGTGAGATGTTCAGGCTTCATACCAGAGTGACTGGCTTTGGTAGGATTTTCATCCTCATTCTTTTTGAAAGGGAGGCGGATGAAGAACTTCTGGTTCTGCCAGAGGGGATGATCACACTTGGTAAGGAAATCTGCATGATTCTCAGCACCACATCGGAGGAACAATTGTGCTTTAATATCTACAAGAGGAGTGATTAGTAGCAAATTGGGAATAGTTGTCCAAGGGATGAAATGCTTCTTGTGGCTGAGACCATGTATACTCCATCGGAGGTGGGGTAACTGACAAAGGATGTCAAAACCAATAAGGGCATCTCGACCGGGAAGAGAGGATCCAAGGACTGTATGACATAAGGTAAGAGAGGGAAATATTTGGAAACGGATAGGGTGTTTGGAGATGAGGTTGACCGAAAAGGTTTGACCATCGGCTGCAGTGAAGAACTGCTTGTGAGGTTTCCAACAGTCAGAAGGAAGGATATGGGGAGCTAATATGGTGGTAGAACAACCTGTATCAAAGTAACCAATAACTTTGATAGGACGGTCCCATACGGTAGGAGATATGGTGAGGCTAGCTTGAGGAAGTGGGGTCTTGGTGATAGCAAAAGCTGGTGACTGAGAAGGGTTAGGAGGGGACAAAGGAGAGGCTATCGGGTAGATGGGGTCAAATCCATCGGACTCGGAGTCGGGTGAGGAAGAGGTATCCAAGACTTCGTCTTCTTCATTGTGAAGGACAAATAGTAGGTCCGGGGAGAAGTCATCATCTACAGAGTAGAGTGATTCAACATCTGCATCTGGATCATCATTGATGGAAAAGGGGGCAAGCATATGCATTAGTTTAGCCTGCTTAGATTTGTCAGGGCAATTTTGAGCAAAGTGGCCAATTTTTCCACACGCAAAACATTTGGTAGAGGTCTTCTGCCGAAATTTCTTTCGTTTGAAGAACTTATAGGCCTGCTACTGAGACCTATGCTGATTCTGATGCTTACGTTTGAACCGATGGGATCTGTGAGTGCCATCTTTCCTGGGGAATCCTTTCTGGGTCGGGAATTGGTCTTGAAGTGGGACTTCTTCTTGGATGGACAAGAACAGGCTTTGTCTTTACACTTGATCTTAAGATGAGATGTGTCACACGCATCAGTGAGTCTATGAGTGGTCTTTTCCCATTGCTTGAAGAAGACTTGCTGATCACACAACTCTCGCAGAGCACTAAGGATCTCTTGGTAGAGACGACCGATAGGAGCTTGATCAATTTGGAGACCAAAATGGTGCAATGATTTGAGGGCTTCTTTGCCCAAAGGTTCAGGGAAAGAATTGAGGAACACTTGCTTCATATTTGGGTCATCCAATCCTCCAAGGATGTAAAATCGGTCTAACATCCGTGTATAGTGCTTAGCAAGATCATTCTTCTGAAAAGAGCAACACTTCATCTGGAAGTATTCTTCTCGGGCTTTGAGTCTGTTGTTCTCAATGGGTCCAATCATCTCATTGTACAATTGTGCGATGAAGACGTCAATAGGAATCTGAGTCCACTGGAGTTGCCGATAACCACCAAGGGCCATAAACCATTCTCTGAGGGTTCCATGGGTACTGGCCAAGAACTTGGTGATAACAGTACCATCTATGGCTCCAGCAACTAATATTTCTGCAGTGAGCCAAGCATGAAACTCCGAAATCCGCTCAGGCCATTTGTGAAAAGGGAGGCCATCAAAGGTGAATAGCTGCTTCGGGTCCTGATTGGTAAAGGGACTGGGATTCGGTGCCTGAGGGGGAATATGAGGAGCTGCAGGGGCGGCTCTGGGCTGGTGCTGCTGTGGGGCAGTAGCAACTTCACTGTCGCTGCTATAGATAATGGGTTCAGTTGGAGTCTGGGAGGCATCTGGCGCCGGGGGATGGGTTTGGTAAGCAGGTGGGGGACTCTGGGTAGTGGACGAGTCTGTGTCTGAAAAGGAGGTGACAGAGGCAACTTTGGCTATGGACAAAACCGGTATGGTCTTGGGTGGAGTCAAGGTCAACTGAGTGAGAAATGTACTGAGGGTGTTACTCTCTGGGAGAGGAATAGCAGGACAAGCTGAATCAGGGATATCGGGTTTTGATCTGGGAGGAGCCCAAGGAACAAAACCAGGGGGTCCTGGATGTTGGTCAGGTAAAGGCTGGAAAGTGGGTTGAACCATAGGTTTTTGCAAGGAAATAGGAGTAGGCTGGAAAACAGGTTGAGAAGAGACAGGGTAAGATGTATGGGAACGCTTCGGTTTCGGGGATCTGGCTTTGAGAGAAGCTAGATGTCTCTGTTGGTCCTGTAACTCTTTAAACATAGCAGTGGGAAAACTATGTGGAGTTGAATACTCATGGTAAACTGGGGTTGTGAATGAGTCAGGGAAGAGAGAAGGGCTGGATGGAAATGGTTGGGTTTGAGCCATCCTGAGCTGTTCTTCCAACAATTTCTTTTCTTTTTCTCGGCCAGATATCAGAAAGGAGGCATAAGAGGAATCTTTCACCGTCATAGCTATAGTCATGAGCTCCTGGTGGAGAGATTCAATCCGTGTTTTGAGGTAATGGATGTCGGATTCATTCTGCCGGAGTGCAAGAGTATGGTGCTCTTGGTAGGAAAGAAGCTTGTCCAGGTACTGGTTCTGGACCAAAGCATTTTCTGCTTGCCAGTTAAGCTGTGCTTCAACTGTGGAATTGGCAGCCATTTGGCCCATGTTGTCAAGGACATTGGGGGGAGTGGCTTTCCATTTGTGGCGGCGACGATCAGCATCTTCATAATCAGCAGTAGGAGGGAAATTCCTGCTGATCCCTTCCGAACTAGAAGCCATAAAACAGGGAATAGGGTGCTGAACTTGAGTCTGCCACAACATCAACGGGGGATCCGTTGGAGGGGAAGGCGGAGCCGAAGGTAACTCTGGTGTACAGTAAGGCGTGACCGGTGGAGGAGATTGAGCTGGTGGCGGAGAACAGCAACCCAAAGAACAGGGTTTGTGGTTGCCATAGTCCACTATAAATTGGTATCTGCCACGATCTTCTCCAAGTGGTCCGACATTTGGACAGCCGGCTTGGTAGCGAAGCCATAAAGAATCTGGCTGGCGCTTTTTCTTCTTTGGCTTTGGAGGTGGAGGAGGTGGAGGATCTTCTTCAAGATCATCGACGTCGTCCATCCAGGCTGGGAACACCGTAGGGATCATAGAGCACATGTCTGCAGGCTTTGGATATGTGACAAGTGTGCGGCCATCTTCAAGAGGCTTGTAGACAGGATTCGTAGCCGTCAGAGGTGGAATAGCAGCTGGGATGTTATGAGTAGACTCGTAAGCCGTGATCCATGACTCAAGAATGAGTTTGAGCAGGGCTGCTCTGTCGATTTGGCGAGGGACATAAGTGATAGTAGGGATTCGATCCTCTCCAATCTGAACGAACAGGGCTGCATCATTACTGGAGAATCCAGTATGAAGGTTCATGGCATGATTTTGGAGTCTGTAGCAGACCTGGTAGTGAAGAGTGGCTGCTATTGCTGTCTCTTTCTGAGGCGCACCTGTCAATTGTATCAGAAACTACCAAGCATCAGGCAGGTTCGGATCTTGCAGAGAGATGTTGTAGTTGGGATACACCGTGTAGAAAACAGTGCCATCGTTCAGGGTGGTCTGAACGTCCGTGACGGTTGCATGCGGGAAATTCTTGAACCTGGTGTCCAGAAGATTTAGGCGCATGGCTACTGGGAGACCCTTACGACCATGGAAGGTAACGGCTATTTTGACGGCACCAAGATGGAGATGGGTGTACCCTAACTGGATCCATTGTCGGATCAACTCAGAACTGATGTTCACAGGGAAATACTGCTCTTTGCCACTAGCAGTGATCTGATTCTGGGAAAAAGGAGGAGCCTGGACATATTCCTTTAGACCCTGAGTCTTTTTAGGAGATATGATTGTCCGGATCTTCCTGGTGACCGAGGTAGAAGACTGGGGAAAAACATCATAAGGGTTTATGATGGGGAAGTTGGCTGGGTGTATTTGTTGTTCAGCCGGGGTATAATTCAGTTCATACAAGTAGTCTACCTTAGAGGCATGGGAAGATTTAAGTGTCACTGGAGCAGTAGGAGGTTGTAAACTCATGATAGGAGGTAAGAGGGATGTCTTCCGTCCTTCAGAGATGCACCGGACTCTTATCTGTCATGGGATGAGAATTGTAAGCATAGTGTATGGCGAACAGTGTTCCTTTCTGACCAGACCGGAGGTAACCCGAGTGTGCCGGGATTTAGAGCGATCTCTGCCTGCAGACCCACACCTTACTCAAGGGACGTTACCAACCTGGTCGGAGAAAACCACCATACACCACACACACCTGTTTCTGATGCAGAGGATCCGTCGAACACAAGGCAAAGTAATCAGAGCCAGCTCTCGATGGGGGTGTGGATTGTGGCAAAGCTGCGGAGAAGGCAAGCTGGTAGGGTTGTAGGATCAACATGGTTGTAGGAGCACATGGTGGTCATGAAGGTGTACCATCGTTCTTTGTGAGCTTCGGAATCATCACGGTGAACAAAGAGATCTTCGGTACTGGTGCCATGGAGAGAGAAGGTCGGATCATAGGCAATAAGATTGTGATTCAGGATGGGAGGTGTGACCAGGTGATGATGGATGAAATCAGGTGGTCGATGGAAAATATAGGTGACGAAGGGGTCGTCATCAAGAGCAGAGAGTGACAGAAGCCATTGAGGTATGGGAGCAAAGAGACGGAGAAAACGTGCTAGACACTGAGGTCGTTGGAGACGAAAGTAAACAGTGCCAATAGGATTGGAGAAGATGGTGGAGACTGTACTCAGATAGTGATAGAGAGTATGACGGTTGAAGGTGAGAGCAACTGTGTGAACAGCAAGAAGGTGCCAGAAGAACACGACACATTCTTTATCGAAGAGGGCCGGGTTGATGGTGAAAGGAGTAAGGAAAGGGAAATCTGGGTGACAGACTACCCAATCAAATTGAAGACCATTATTATGGACCATAGAGATAAGAACGGACTGGTAGGTAGAGATGCTATTGGTCCTAAGGGTACGAAGGGAAATATTACTGAAGAGGGATCTTTGGAAGATCTGGTAAGAGGTCAAGGAGTGGGTCAGGTGGGTCAGGTGGTGGTGGAGCTGAAGAAGATGAGGAGGCTCCAGGGGTAAGGGGCATGCAAAGGGCAGGGATGGAAGAAGATAATGGTAACTTCTTCTTGGTCCTAGAGAGGAAATCGGCAAGGATATTATCTTTGCCTTTGATGTGACGAACCGTGAAAGACCATTGTGAGAACCACTGTGCCCATCGAAGTAGCTGAGATTCAGGGAGCTGTTTCTGCTTGAACTGTAACATCTTTGGGAAAGCGGTCATGTCCATCTCGATCTAGAATGAATGGCCAATAAGGAAGAACTGGAATTTCTCGATTCCACGATGAACTGCAAGTATCTCTTTGAATGTGGAGTGGTAGTGTTGTTCAGCTGGTTTGAACATGCCACTACGGTATCCGCATACACGTCGTAGCTTGTCTGGAGATTCTTCAAGTAGAACTGCACCCCATTGGGTATCACTAGCATCTGACTGGAGAATACGAAGTCCTGTAGATGGGATTTGTAGAGTTGGTAATGACTGGGCCAGGGCTTTCAGATCTTTTGACTGCCTGGGTATGAACAGAGGACCAGGGTGGTGCATCCTTTCTGAGGAGTCGGTGAAGATGATGTGTGAACCGAACCTGGTGTGGTAAGAACTCGGTCATATAATTGATGATGCCGAGGAACTGCTGCAACTCTTGCCGAGTGAAGGGGCCATCTGAGAAGTCGAGGAGGGAGAGGCCAATATGTGGCTGTAGCTGAAATTGTCCTTTGGATATAGTAACACCGAGAAAGGCAATAGTGTCGACTGCAACTTCCATCTTTGTGGGTGAGAGCATTATACCATAGGCTATGGTGATGTCTAAGAACTGCTGAAGTAGAAGAGCATGATCTTCTTCTGTACTGGAGAAGAGGAGTATGTCGTCTATATAGATCAAAGCATGTTCTTGAATGGGAGCATAAACCTGTAGCATAGCTTGTTGGAACAGGGAAGGAGCCACCTTGAGACCAAAGGGAAGAACTGTCCACTGGAAGTGTCCACCGGGAATACAGAATCCGGTTTTGGACCTGTCATCTAGATGAATTCCGAGCTGCCAAAATCCTGCTTTGAGATCAAACTTGCTGAATATCTTCGCCTTAGAGAGTTGAAGTAGAAGGGCAGGCCTTGTAGGTAACGGGAATTTGTCGTCAGCCAAAAATGTATTGAGGGGCTGATAGTTGATTACAAGCCTGAGTTTGCCACGCTTCTGTTCAGCCCTTTTGTTCACATAAAAGGCTTCACAAGCCCAAGGGGAAGATGTCTTCTCAATAAGACCTTGTGCTTCTAGCAGGGCGACTTCCTGTCGTGCACTGGTGAGATGTTCAGGCTTCATACCAGAGTGACTGGCTTTGGTAGGATTTGCATCCTCAATCTTTTTGAAAGGGAGGCGGATGAAGAACTTCTGGTTCTGCCAGAGGGGATGATCACACTTGGTAAGGAAATCTGCATGATTCTCAGCACCACATCGGAGGAACAATTGTGCCTTAATATCTGCAATAGGAGTGATTAGTAGCAAATTGGGAACAGTTGTCCAAGGGATGAAATGCTTCTTGTGGCTGAGACCATGTATACTCCATCGGAGGTGGGGTAACTGACAAAGGATGTCAAAACCAATAAGGGCATCTCGACCGGGAAGAGAGGATCCAAGGACTGTATGGCATAAGGTAAGAGAGGGAAATATTTGGAAACGGATAGGGTGTTTGGAGATGAGGTTGACCGAAAAGGTTTGACCATCGGCTGCAGTGAAGAACTGCTTGTGAGGTTTCCAACAGTCAGAAGGAAGGATATGGGGAGCTAATATGGTGGTAGAACAACCTGTATCAAAGTAACCAATAACTTTGATAGGACGGTCCCATACGGTAGGAGATATGGTGAGGCTAGCTTGAGGAAGTGGGGTCTTGGTGATAGCAAAAGCTGGTGACTGAGAAGGGTTAGGAGGGGACAAAGGAGAGGCTATCGGGTAGATGGGGTCAAATCCATCGGACTCGGAGTCGGGTGAGGAAGAGGTATCCAAGACTTCGTCTTCTTCATTGTGAAGGACAAATAGTAGGTCCGGGGAGAAGTCATCATCTACAGAGTAGAGTGATTCAACATCTGCATCTGGATCATCATTGATGGAAAAGGGGGCAAGCATATGCATTAGTTTAGCCTGCTTAGATTTGTCAGGGCAATTTCGAGCAAAGTGGCCAATTTTTCCACACGCAAAACATTTGGTAGAGGTCTTCTGCCAAAATTTCTTTCGTTTGAAGAACTTATAGGGCTGCTGCTGAGACCTATGCTGATTCTGATGCTTACGTTTGAACCGATGGGATCTGTGAGTGCCATCTTTCCTGGGAATCCTTTCTGGTCGGGAATTGGTCTTGAAGTGGGACTTCTTCTTGGATGGACAAGAACAGGCTTTGTCTTTACACTTGATCTTAAGATGAGATGTGTCACACGCATCAGTGAGTCTATGAGTGGTCTTTTCCCATTGCTTGAAGAAGACTTGCTGATCACACAACTTCTGCAGAGCACTAAGGATCTCTTGGTAGAGACGACCGATAGGAGCTTGATCAATTTGGAGACCAAAATGGTGCAATGATTTGAGGGCTTCTTTGCCCAAAGGTTCAGGGAAAGAATTGAGGAACACTTGCTTCATATTTGGGTCATCCAATCCTCCAAGGATGTAAAATCGGTCTAACATCCGTGTATAGTGCTTAGCAAGATCATTCTTCTGAAAAGAGCAACACTTCATCTGGAAGTATTCTTCTCGGGCTTTGAGCCTGTTGTTCTCAATGGGTCCAATCATCTCATTGTACAATTGTGCGATGAAGACGTCAATAGGAATCTGAGTCCACTTGAGTTGCCGATAACCACCAAGGGCCATAAACCATTCTCTGAGGGTTCCATGGGTACGGGCCAAGAACTTGGTGATAACAGTACCATCTGTGGCTCCAGCAACTAACAGTTCTGCAGTGAGCCAAGCATGAAACTCCGAAATCCGCTCAGGCCATTTGTGAAAAGGGAGGCCATCAAAAGTGAATAGCTGCTTCGGGTCCTGATTGGTAAAGGGACTGGGATTCGGTGCCTAAGGGGGAATATGAGGAGCTGCAGGGGCGGTTCTGGGCTGGTGCTGCTGTGGGGCAGTAGCAACTTCACTGTCGCTGCTATAGATAATGGGTTCAGTTGGAGTCTGGGAGGCATCTGGCGCCTGGGGATGGGTTTTTTTTTTCTTTTTCCCTTAAATCTCGCTCAATTTCCAGAATCTTCTCTAAATAAAACAATTCCCCTTTTTTAGATTTTAACTTCCTCTTTCCTCTCCCAATAACCCCTGAAAAGATGAACATATCCCCCCCTCTAACCAAGATGATTTCCGATTGGGTATTTTAAGGAGTCAAATGATTTAAACAAGAACGATTTCTGATTGAGTCATTGAGTTCAGGGTCGATTTGGTGGATTTAATTATTTTTATTTTCTGTGGGTTAAGGGACTGGTTCGGTCAATGGATGGGGACTTTATGGGTCTGACATTTTTTGGTCTGGGGCTTGATCAGGGATTCATGACCAGGTTTAAAAGATGATTTGATAAATGACTAAAATGCCCCTACTATTCCATGGCTTTGGGAAATCTCTATAAGCAAAATTGGGGTGTCTACATCCAGTTTGACCGGGTTTATTATGTATTAAACATTTCATACATTTTTTATTAACATGATCACATGCGATATAAACTTTTTGAGCAATGTATGTCCATAAGTTTTACTTTAAATTGGTAGTCACAACTAGGATTTGGGTTGGGCAGCCCTTATCATATGGTTGTCGCATTGGGTATGCCTAAACATGTTTGATGTTGTTGGGGTACAAATGCGAGTAAGCACATGTTGATGTGTGTATTGGCAAAGAATCTTATTTTGTCGATTTCCTTATGTATGACTGCCAGATGTAGGTTTGGGATACACATGTGTAGCCGAGACTCAATACTTGAGAGGTCATTGTCACTGCATGATGTGAGCGTATTCTTTGGTTCACCAATGACTGCGGTTTAAGAGAACTAAAGCCGGTGTTCTGAGAATGCGTAAATATTATGTGAGTGAAAGAGTTACTCAACATGGTCTCCACTGTTTGATTGAGAAACATTAAGGGAAGTTAGTTTGTGGATGGTCGGATTTGAAACAGGATCCTATACCGTTTTGTTAAATGGTTTTTGCAAAAAATATTTTCACATAAAATGACAATCTATAATTATGTGTTTGATTAAAGAGTTTAATCGTGTTTTGTGGTTTTCGATCATGTACACAGACACTCTAATACAGACACGTACCATAGAATGGGGTTTGGTAGTACTAGTGTGCATGCCCTAGATTCCATGACGACGATATTGTTTAGTGGAGGGTTAGTGCATATTTGATATATAGGGGTCTTTCTGGGATTTGCTAATTATCCATTAATTATATTAAACTAGTATGGGCTTGATGCAATTTATTTAAGGTCCATTATTGTTTAATTTAATTAATTAAAATATTCCTTTTTAGATTCTATTTCTTGCCTAATTAGAAACCCATCACTCAAGCCCATCGGGGTTTCAAGACAAACTGGAGAGAGAGAGAGAGAGTCAAACTCACATTGGGACTGGGGAGGCTGTTTAGAGCCTCACCTATATAAACACACTAGAGGGGGTGCAGAAGCTATCCAAGGGTTGGACAAAAATTTCCCCCCCCCCCTTGCAAAAACACAGACACTCTCTCTCCTCTCTCCTTCTTCTCTTTTGATCTCTTGCTCTCTAGAGTTTTGAGATCTGGTTAGGATTTTGGAAACCTAGTTTTATGGATTGGATCCAATGAGAAGAAATTCTGGTTTGGCTTGGGGATCTTCTGCTTGCATCAAGGAGATCCAGATTAGGGTTTGATCGATCGGCTCATTAGGGGAAGAACCATTATCTGGAGGAGCAACATTTGAGGCTCAACAGGTTAGCAAATTTTGATGTTTTTTATTTACATTCAGTGTTTTAATTATTTGATAATCATGGGATTTGAAAGAAACCTAAATCGATCTCTTTTTGTTACGCATTCGGGTATGGGATGGATCCCTCTTTCCATGTGATGGAAAAGAGATGAGTTTCTCCCTCTTGAGGATCCCATATTTTTTATGGGACAAGAAAGAGAGGGTTTGGTTATAAATTTTTATACCAAACCCTAATAGAGATTCACTAGGGTTCCCATGGGGCAACCATGGGATTGCCCTAGGGTCACCATGGGAGACCATGGGCTGACCCAGATTTCCAATAGTTGTGAATCCAACATGATGGACAATTAATTCATGTGTTTGATGATCCCATGGACTGTAGTTTGCCTACAGTGTGGTATCCGAGCCACTTTTCTCACCCATGGATATCATATAATTATTGTTTGATGTAATTATTATGTATGGGATGCAATCTTTTTTATTTAAATATTCATGGTAGAATATAATTATGAATGATTGCACATGGGTTGTTAATATGGTTGTAACAACCTTTCCATGTGGCACATGGGTGGTTACAAGGTAGTTATTCATGTAACTGCTGTGTCATGTGCACATGGATGGTTATGGTTGTTGTAACAACTTTGTCCATGTAAGACGATGAAATTTTTTTTATTGATTAATTTTTTATTTCATCATGAGATTTAAAACCCAATATTTCAGAATTAAAAAAAAAAAAAAAACAGAATTTAATTTTTATTATTTTTGTTTTTTGGTTGGAAGAAAAAGATGGGTAAAGCGATTCTTATCTTCACCCTCTTGGAATTAAATTAATTTTAAATTTTGAGCTTGGGTACATGTTGTCACATGAGATGTGATGGTTTAATTTTGGAATGATCCATGTGATTGTGGACCCATAGATGATGTTACATTATCTATGTGATTATGGGATTGAGTTTCTGATAAAACGGATGGCGTGTTTATGCATGTGATGTGTTGGTTTCTTTATGGGATTATGGGTGGATGTGATGCTTCTCTCTCTCTCCCTCCTCTCCCCCCTTTCATTTTTATAAACAAATGTACTCTACCCCATAGGCAGTCTAAATGGTGGGTTGGTTTCTCCATGCGGGATTTCTTTACTATAGAAAAGAAAGTGTATAAAAATTTCTTAGATTTCCATTGTAATTTTAGCGGAGTTAGGACTCCTAAGGCATGTTAATGTTTGATCCACATGTGGTGATTAAAGATTATGGAGATGCAAATCAATAACTTTGAAGATTTGATCAAGCAAATGAGAGGGACGAGGCATGGCAACTGGAATATCCTGGCATGATGATGCACCCATGTTTCATAGAAAGTTATTAGATTTATTTTAATTTTTTTATGGGAGGGTTTAATTATCGCTTCTATTTAAAATTGCTGCCATCTCATAATCACTTTAATTGTTGCTAACGGTAAATTGTTATCCATGTATAATGTGAGAGTTGTTATTATCCCTCTTTAACGGTAATACATGTATGATATAGATTAATCTAATCTAGTAGATCAAATCCATAGCCTCCCATTGAGGATAAATATAGAAATTGTGTGATATCGCCTCGCTGATGCCGATAGGATAAGGCCCCGTTCATATCACATAATTATCTATATTTATCTCCTTTTGAATAAGTAGGGTATGGATAGTGAAGGGGCACTGCGACAGTGGGCCATCCTTCATGTTTTCGTGATACTAACCAATGCAATGGGTATGTACATGACTTGAGTGTGTGTCAGCAGATAGGATCTGGACATGACACTCAGGTGGCTGAAAATATTGGAAGCCCAAGGGGCGGACAGCATAGTCCAGATTGCCAAGGTATGTATAATCACTCTCGACAAGGTAAGTTATGCATGCAAGGATGGTAGGTATCCAATTCATGTTACAAGTCGTGAGGGAGACTTGAATTGTGAGAGACCATTGATCATGATTGCTTACTTTTATTATTTTGTCGATGGTTATTAATTCATGTGATCGAACTTGTGCATATGTAGATTGAGATTATGATGGCTGCCGTTAATTCAAATTTATTAGCCGTTATAAGTTATTCGAAATTGATTGACGCAACTATGTTGATTGGTACCGAAGCATTAAGTTGTTCCTGACTGCAGAAAGACTCATTAGTGTTCTTGATGAGGATCCTCCTCATGAATCCCACCAGAATAATGACCCTGAAGTCATAGATACTATGATGACTTCATTGTGAGGGATTTCAAAGCCTCACTGTATATCCAGGGATCTATCGATAAGTCATTAGTGGAGTCTATTAAAGACATAAGGACTACTGAGGGTAAAATGGATAAGCTTGCAGAGTTGTTTAATAGATAGCTCAGTCATGCACATTACGATGTGGTGAGCCAGATCCATAATACCCGGATGTCTAAAGGGTCCCCAGTAATAGGTCATGTCATGAAAATGATAAATCTATTTTGAGAAACTGGAGACCATGGGGACAACATTCGATCTTCTTTACAAGACAGATGTTATTTTGAACTCTCTGCCAGGGTCATATGCTTCTTTTCGAATGTCTTATAAGATCAGTGAAAGACAACTGGAATTGACTAAGTTGGACAATGCTTTGGTCGAGGCAGAGAAGACCCTGTGAACACCACTGATGCAAAGCCTTCTTCCAAGCTGAAGAAGAAGAAAAAGGGTTACAAGAGCAAGACCCTGAAAGCCAAGGGTGAAGGTGATGGCAATAAGAAGGCATGTGGTAAGTGCTTCTATTGCAAGAAGGAGGATCACTGGAAGAGAAATTGTCGTGCATTCCTGGCTACTGTGAAAGACAAGAAGCCAGAAGAATCAGGTACTCCTAAAGAAGGTACATTTGATATAAATGTTCTTTATGAGTCAATTTTATCTATTGAACCATCTAATTCATGGTTGGTGGACTTTGTGGCCATTATCCATGTTTGCAATATATTGCAGGGGTTCAGAGAGACAAGGAAACTGGAAAGAAATGAGGTGCGCATGAGGATGGGCATTAGAGCCGAGGCCATGACAATGGTTGTTGGAACTTTTACTTTAACTTTTAGTTCTTTTGATTTAGTTTTAAAGGATTGTTACTGTGTACCCTCTTTTAAGAGGAAGATTATTTCAATTTCAAAACTTGTTTTAGACGGATATAGTTTTTCCTTTAATTCTAAATTAGTTATTTATTTTAATAATTCCTTTGTGGCATCTGGTTATTTGCAAAAAGTTTTATATTTTCTAGATTACCCTATTAAAATGAATTTAATTTCAAATGTTGATTTGAAACGAAAAGCAGCTCCAGTGAATCTAACGTACCTGTGGCATATAATATTAGGTCACATCAATATGGACCGAATCAGTAGGCTGGTAAAGGATGGAGAGTCTAAAAGTCGAATCCTTTCCCACATGTGAGTCATGCTTTCAAGGCATGATGACAAAGAAACCCTTTAGTAATAAAGGTGTTAGAGCCACAGATTTGTTAGAATTGATACACGCTGACGTGTGTGGACCCATAAATGTACAAGCTAGGTATAGATTCGAGTACTTTATAACATTTACTGAGGATTATTCTAGATATGGATATGTCTGCTTGATGCATAAGGAATCGGAAGCCTTTGAGAAATTTAAGGAATTCCAAGCCGAGGTCAAAAAATAGATGGATAAACGCATCAAGTCTTTGCGATCAGATCGCTGATTAGAATATTTATCGGATGAATTTACAAAGTATCTTACATCAGAGGGGACTTTTAGTCAGTTAAAAAATCCAAGAACACCACAACAGAATAGTGTGTCCGAACGGAGCAACCGAACTCTATTAGATATGGTTCGGAGCATGCTTACTTATAGTGAGCTCCCTCTATCTTTCTGGGGGTTTACGCTAGAGACAATGATGTATATCTTGAATAGAGTTCCAACTAAAGCAGTCACTAAAACACCTTTTGAGTTGTGGAAAGGGAGTAAGCCTAGCCTGCAACATCTTAAGGTATGGGGTTGTATCGCACATGTGTGCAAATAATAGACAGATAAGTTGGAATCCAGGACTTCAAGATGCTATTTCTTGGGTTACCCCAAAGGCATGATTGGTCATTACATCTATGACCCAATGACCAAAAGGTCATTGTAAGTAAACATGCTACTTTCCTTGAGGAGGAAACACTCACAAGAAGATCAGACCCTGTAGTTACTGAGGAGTTATTGGATAACTCAGAAACATCACTCCCTAAACTGAAACCAAGCAACGTACCCATTGAAACCTCAACACCTCAAGAACCTCGACGCAGTGGGAGGATAACTAGACCACCCACAAGGTTAGTTTTTCTCACTGACGATGAGAAAATAGTGGAAGAGTTCCACATGGTGTCCGTTAAGTCAGATGATAATCTGATAACATACTCTGAGGCTCTTAAGGATGTTTATGCTATTAAATGGTTGGAAGCAATGCGCTCTGAAATGGATTCAATGCATTCCAACAAGGTCTGGACTCTAGTCGATCCACCGGTTGGGGTAAAATCCATTGGATGTAAATGGATCTTCAAGAATAAGAAGGGACCTAAAGGAAAAGCTGAAAGGTTCAAAGCGAGACTGATGGAAAAAGGATACACCCAGAAAGATGGTGTTGGCTATGATGATACCCTTTCCCCAGTGGCGATGATGAAATCCATCAGGATTTTATTGATAATCGCAGCGTACTTTGATTATGAGATCTGGCTGATGGATGTGCAGATCGCATTTCTAAATGGATACCTCAATGAGGATATCTATATGACACAGCAAAAGGGATTCTCTTCCTTGGAGGAAGAAGGCAAAGTATGCAAATTGCAATGGTCTATGGACTTAAGCAGGCTTCCAGAAGCTGGAACATCAAGTTTGATCAATCAATCAAAACTTTTGGTTTGGATCAAAACATAGATGAACCATGTGTTTACAAGAAATTCAGTGGGAGTGCGATTTGTTCTCTAATTCTATACGTAGATGGCACATTGCTAATCAGAAACGATGTGGGGTTTCTTACATCGATTAAACAGTAGTAGTCCACTACTTTTCGATGAAAGATCTAGGAGAAGCAAGTTACATCCTAGGGATTAAACTAGTAAGAGATCGCCAAAGATGGATGTTAGGCAAGTCACAAGGCACCTATATAGATAAAGTTCTGGCCAGATTTGGTATGGGGAACTCCAACAGGGGAAGCATTCTTTTTTGGTATGGAGTCAATCTTTCATTTCTCAATGTCCTCAGACTCAGACGGACATTGAAGAGATGAGGAGGGTTCCTTATGCTTCCATAGTAGGGAGTCTTATGTACGCTATGTTGTGTACGATGCCAGATATTTGCTATGCAGTAGGGACTGTGAGCCATTACCAGTCAAATTCTGGATGAGAGCATTTGAGTGTTGTGAAAAACATCCTCAAGTACCTGAGAGGGACTAAGGATTATTTCTTACTTTATGGATGTGATCAATTATCGGTTCTAGGGTATACTGACTCAGAATTTCAAACCGATAAAAAGATGACATGAAATCCATGTCTGGGATGGTTTACTTAATGGGAGGAGGTGTCATTGTATGGGGGAGTGCAAAACAAAAATCTACGACCGATTCCACTACCGAAGCAAAATACCTTACAGCCTATGATGCGACAAAAGATGGTGTTTGGCGGAGGAAATTTTTATCAAATTTGGAGGTAGTCTCTGACCTTGTCAAATGCCCTATTCCCCTATTATGTGACAATAGAGGGGCAATTGCATAAGTAAAGGAGCTTAGGGCTCATCAGAGGAACAAGCACGTGCAGCGGAAGTATCACCTTATCAGGGAGATTATCTAGCAAGGCAATGTGAGTATCTCCAAAGTGGGCACAGCTGAAAAATGTCTGGGACACCATGACAAATGGTTTATCCCCTAGAGTGTTTGAGAAACACATGGAGGGCATGGGCTTAAAATGTATGAGGAATTGGCTTCGATGTATAAGTGGGAGATTGTTGGATTTGTGTGTCCATCAAACCCGATTCATCCGGTTCGACCCGATTTATTATATATTAAATATTTCATACATTTTTGTTTAATACATTTTCATATTTGATATGCAGGGGTATTTCTGGGATTTGCTAATTATTATTAATTATTTTAAACTAGTATGAGCTTGATGCTATTTTTTTAAAGCCCATTAGTGTTTAATTTAATTAATTAAAATATTTTTTTTTAGATTATGCTTCTTCACTAGCTAGAAGCCCATCACTTAAGCCCATCAGGGTTTCAAGACAAACTAGAGAGAGAGAGAGAGTCAGACTCACATTGGGAATGGGGAGGCTCTTTAGAGCCTCACCTATATAAACACACCAGAACGGGCACAAAAGCTATCCAAGGGTTGGACAAAATATCTACCCCCTGCAAAAATGCAAACATTCTCTCTCTCTTCTCTCCTTCTCTTTTGATCTCTCGCTCTCTAGGGTTTTGAGATCTGATTAGGATTTTAGAAACCTGGTTTTTTGGACTGGATCCAAATGTTTGAGAAGATATTCTAGTTTGGCTTAGGGTTCTTCTGCTTACCTCAAGGAGATCCAAATTAGGGCTTGATTGATCAGCTCGTTAGGGGAAGAACCATTATCTAGAGGAGGAGCAACACTTGAGGCTCAAGAGGTTAGCAGATTTTGATATTTTTATTTATATTAAGTGTTTTAATTATTTGATAATCATGGGATGTGAAGGAAACCCGAATCGATCTATTTTTGCTGCGCATTCGGGTATGGGATGGATCCCTCTTTCCATGGGATGGAAAAGAGATGAGTTTTCTCTCTCTCGAGGATCCCATATTTTTTATCGAACAAGAAAGAGAGGGTTTGGTAATAAATTTTTATACCAAACCCTAATAGGGATTCACTAGGGTTCCCATGGGCAACCATGGGATTGCCATAGGGTCACCATGGGAGACCATAGGCTGACCCAGATTCCCAATAGTTGTGAATCCAACATGATGGACAATTAATTCATGTGTTTGATGATCCCATGGACTGTAGTTTTCCTACACCTTCATCAAGTAATGCGGTTTGAAACCAGATGTGGACGACAGACGATTATTAGCTGTAGAGTCCTTACGATTCTTCAGGGTATGGTACATCGTCTTGACAGAAAAAAATTCCAGGTTTGGCTCCCCCCCCCCCCCGAACCAGCCTATCTTCATGGGAGTAGAGGCTTAGTTTAATCTTGCAAAGTTCTAACTTTCCACTAACAAGTTCCAAGTTCAAACACAGGGATCTGAAGATCGAAAATGTGCTGGTGAGATACTACTGAGATCGGATGATCACATTGATCAATTTCAACCTCTCATTAAAATGCGATGATACAACATCAACGGTTCACCTTTAATGGGGAGGGGAAAGGAAGAAAGAGAATCCAGGAAGGAAATCAAAATTGCAAGGGGAAAAGAGAAGAAACTAAGAGGTGAAGAAGAAGAGGGGGGGGAATCAGAGTTGCAGGGAGAAAAGAGAAGAAGAAGGAAGAAGGGGGGGGGGGGCAGAGGGTGCACATGCGCACAACCAGAAACTCAATTCATTCTTTCCATTATTCAATTCTGTTCCACATTCCTTTTCAAAATACAGTCTTTTAAAGACTCAAAATCAAAAAAAAAAATTACAAAAAATAACTCCCTAACAACTACTTCTATAGCTATAATTGTCCTCTAATAACTACTTCTATAGCAATAACTGAAATAAAAACTAAATGCAGGGCTGTTAGGGCTTGAGCTTGGGCCTGAGATGGTACCCCTTGGAATATCTAATTGGGCTTGGGCAAGGGCTAGTTGCCGTCATAAAGCAATTACAGAGATGGATGACCATCAGCATTGTTAGTAAGGTTAAAGGATCTAACTCACATCACTCCACACCATACACATCACCACAGAAACCATATCTCTTCACCTGTTAACTAGCCATGCTTTTCAAGTTCCAAAGCTCGCTCCCATCACTCTTTCCCTACTGGTTCTTCATCGACTTTCCATTTATCCAAGCGTTTCATAGCTTTCTCCACCTAAAATTTAAGTCACATTACAACTATTATGAACAGATACATGAACACAAGAGATCAATCATGCCTTGACTCACTTTATTTCATTTTTTTTTCCTCTTCTACTTTAAAGATAAAAATGATAGTTTATCAGACTCACCTCTTTCTTCCAATCTGTCCTTAAGGTAACCCACAGTAAAATGATAGTCTGAATTGTTGTGCCACCTATCATCCCTGACCATATTCCCTACACCATCCACAGATGATCAAAGAGTGAATTTCCATAAGTAAATTATGGTAATGTGAAGGATATCAATAGGAATTTCATACCTTGGCACCTAAGTTGTACTTAAAACCCAGCAAAACCCCTAAGGGGATCCCAATGATGTAATAACATCCCACGTTAACATAAGCAACGAATGTTTGCCATCCACATCCAACAGCTACACCTGAAAAAGAACTTGGCTTTATACCCAATTCTTCAAACAACCATAGTTCAAAATTTCGCGAATATTTCCATAATTTTGAACCCCCGAGATGAAACTGTTGGATATAAACATCATACGACGCGTCGAAACTCAAAATAGACAATGTTTTGATTGAAACTTTGAAAATTTTGTTTTGGAATCACGTTTATTTCGGTCTAAAAATGCATCGTTTTGTCATCGCTTCAGTTATTTCAATATTTAAGCCTTTCTCATCCAAAAATGACAAAACAAAAAAACTTATGAAAAAAAATACAATGTTTTAATGAAATTTCGATATTTTTCTTATCTCGATCTGATCGAAACGAAACGAATTTTTGAAAATAATCAAATTAATTTAAAGAGTTTCAGACATGAAGTTGTAATAAAAAAAAATGTACCTGACAAAACGGGTTGGACTCCATTGAGGATCATAGTGATGGCTAGTAAAGGGCAAAGGTCTGAGACTGCTTGGGCTACAGCTTCTCCACCAGTAAAAGCATAGCTGATGACATCTCTTAATGCAAGCACCACTGCTGATAAGATCAATGCAGTTACAAAAGATATCAAAGTCACCACCACTACTGAGAATGCTGCCGATTTAGGGTGTCCAGCTCCAAGCTCGTTGCTCACCCTCACACTGTTATTATTATTGTTTTTTTTATCAAAAAGAAAAGAATGAGGTTAAAAACCAACACACTTTAGAACTATCAAACAACCAAGGTTGTGTTTGGTAAGCATTCTCTGAATAGATTTAAATAGATAAGAAGAATTGGGTTTCAAACCATGTTCTCGACCCAAAATCTATTTCAATAATGCATACCAAACACAGTTTAAGATTCATAAAAAAAAACCTCACATGGTAAACCCAAACCCAAACCCAAACTCTAGCATGGGCAGTTATGGACCTGGGTCTCTGTTAACCCAAGAAGAGCAGGCCTAGCTCAACTTTTTTTTTTTTTTTTTGGCCCAATTCCTTGTGGAGGAAAGAACAATTCCAAGCAATAATAATATTTAAATTAAGAAATCACAGTTCTTTTTATAGAAATTAGAGACAAACCTTGCAGCAGCATTGAATCCAACCGAAATCATGAAAACCCAGCCACTTATTGTCATGCTGCACATTGTACACGTACACATATTTGAGTTAACAAAAAACAATAAAAGCAGGTTTCGGATCCGCCCATATACTGATACCATCTGGCCGATACCGAACTAGTGGTTAGAAATGGATACGGGTATGATATGATAATATATCTTTGAGACCCCCTACCCAAATCCATAATTTTGGTTTTTTGGTTAGGATTTGGATTCAACCCTATAGCCCAACAGAACCCACCGATTGAGACCCCCTACCCAAATCCATAATTTTGGTTTTTGGCTAAATCTAGGGCTATAATAGGGTCGGGTTGGGTCGGGCCTTTTAAAACCCCAACCTAACCCTGAGTCCCCTTAGCTGGACTCAGGCCCGACCCTGTCCTAACTCAGGATCAGAAAAATTCAACCTTGACCCGTCCTCAAGGTTGGGCTGGGATGACCCTGATTGGCCCTGACCATAAGGAGGAATGGAGATGCATGGGCCGACCAAGCTAGGAAAGGGAGATGCATGAGCTGGCCCGACTGGGAAGAAGAACAACAACAACAACAAAAATAAAAAAGAACAAGAAAAAGAAGACAGGGTCGGGTTAGGCCGGACCGGGCTCAACCCGAGCCCTCAACCCTGACCCGGCTCAGCCCTGACTCAAGGCCGGAATTTCCCAACCCTAACCCGCCCTTAAGGCCAAGGTATCTCAACCCAGGCCCTATTCGGGCTTAGGACAAGTTAGGACAGGTTCGGACTGTCATGGCCAAACTTACACCCCTACCTAAATCCATAATTTTGGTTTTTGATTTGGTTTGGTTTGGTATTCACCCTTATAGCCCAACAGAACCCATCGATCCGATCCATCTATCGAGAGTTGAGACCTCCTACCTAAACCCATAATTTAGGGGACCCTAATTTACAGTATTTCAAATTACCCCGCCATGAGCAAGCAATGACTCGTAGAGCATTACAGTGGGAACCACTCCACACATGCAAGTCACACTTTGTTTTTTTTTGTTTTTGGATTATGATGCGAGTCAGACTACGGATCACAATACAGATCCTCTGCTGCCCGTAGCGGCCTTAGCGGCGCATTCACAGGGTCGCACATTATGTGAACCCGTAGAGGATCTGTTGTCCTATGAATTGCAAAATGCAAAATAAAAATGGTTTATTAACAGAGTTAAGGAAGCTCTAGTGCTTTACCAGATAGAGAGAGAATTCAACGATAACTGAGGGTTCTCCAGCAAGCCAGCAAGCAAAACTAGTATCTGAAAATACCAAATCTCCAAGCACAACATCACCGCCGACGAAACCGATAGCTTAAAAAACTCAAACAGCCCTGAAAAAGCTTCCAATGTGAACCCGGTCCATGTCTTCTTACACTTCTCACTCTTCACTATATAAACGAACTGAGCCACCACTATAACCCACCACGACAAGCTCAGCAACAAAGAAGCCCCAAACAACCCAAGCCCGATCTTGTACACCGCCACCCAGCTTAATAACATATGCAGAACCAACGTCACCGTCGCTATGTAGGCACTGGGGGTCACAATGCTCTGTGCCTGCAAGAATTTCTGTATAGGGAAATTGGCTCCATAGGCGAATATCTGAGGGATCAGACCATAAACAAACATGGAAGCTGCCGATGCGATTCTTGATGATTCCCCAAGGAGGATCAAGATTGGCTTAGAAAAGATGTAAAGGATGGTAACTGGGATTCCAGTTAGCATAAGCAGGATCGTTGATCTCTGCATGTATACACCAAGCATTTCATATTTCGATGCACCGTAGGCTTGCCCACATAGGGTCTCCACTGCACTCCCCATTCCAAGCATGACTCCATAAGTGAAGCATTGGATGCCGGTGTTGCCGAGGGAGGCGGCGGCGAGTTCGAGGTTACCGAGGTGGCCGGAGAAGATCTGGGTAGACATTGACATGAGGTAGTTGATCATGTAGACGATCACAGACGGAGCAGCGAGATAGAGGAGGAGTTTGAGCTCGATTATGGTGGCTAAACGAAGACGTTTCAGTTGAGGTAACTGGGTATCTGATAGAACATATTCTAGTTGATCGCTGGCTTGGATATCTGGAGAAGATGATATTGGGAAAGAAGATGGTGATTTTGGAGAGAGGAGAGGTTGATCGAGTTCAGTGTATTGGTTGTTTTGATGATCCATATTGAGATTGTTCTTGTAAGAAGGTTAGGGTGAAGAGTGTAGAGAAATAGATGAGATGGGTCTCGTACTTGAAACTTGAAACTTGAAAGCAGTAAGAGCTGGTTTCTTAAAGTAGGTTTCTGAGTTCTGACCGCAGTTTAGTGGAGGGTTGATGTTCGAGTAACGGGAGACTAAAAGAGAGAGAACATGTTTAGGTGGTTTGGCTTCTAGATTCGTCTTTTAAAGTAAAATAGGCTGGAATTAGACGATCTGGATCCGTGAGCAATTTGTTCGAGTGGGGTAAGGCGATTTTTGCATGCAGCATCGTATCTGACAGCACATTCCTACTTAGACAAATCAGCAGTAGAGGATCTAGATCCATGAATGAGGGATGAACGTGACTTTAGAGTACACGTAAGAATGCTCTTTCGTGTCTTCATCTATGAAAGTTCAAGTCCGTGGCGCGTGTGAGGTTGCTTGAACTCGACCCAGCGTACGTACCACGTGGTTCATATGGCATGTTTTATGGTACAGAAGTCAATGAACCGCGTGAGTATGAGAGTGAGAGTGCTAATAAAATTCTCATTACCAAAAAACAAGAGGTGAGATTAGTATTATCTCGGAGAAGCGCGTTGCACGTGCTTTACTTCTCTGTTCCCACGTACACGTATTTAATATGAACTTATTAACAAAAAAAATTGATTTGTAGCATTTTCAGTTTTTTGTTTTTTTTGTTTTTGGTCTGAGTTTTAACAGAACTTGTGGTACCCACCTTGTGTCTCTCTCTCGGATCTGTATTCTCTCAATTATATTGTTCGTACTTGACGTTAAGTACATTTAATTGAGCAGGCAAAAATAACTATCCTATTCCCTATCTGAACACACTGCTTGATGTGGGGTCTATATGGGGTCCATTTTCTTCTATTAGATGTACTTGACGTCAGGTACGAACAGTGTAATTAAGAGGATAAAAATTCCTATTTCTCTCCCCTCCCCCATGGAAAAGGATCACCATGCCCATCCCGTTGGACAAGGCCGTCCATCTGCTTACTTGAAGTGGGTGGCATATCCAATCCTCTTGAGATACGTACACTTATAAATCTAAGGGGTAATTATTATCACTATCCTACACTTAGCTTGTATTTATTAAAACTACCCTGCATTAAACTTCTTTTCTGATACTTCCCTGCTTTTAAATTTTTACATCTCCTTCTACCCTCATGTTTTTAAATACGTAGATTACCCTTTTCACCTAGTAACCTGCTAATCTATGTAACCTACCATTCATCTTCTACTTTTTATTATTTTTGCCAGTAAAATAGTAAAAAATGAAAGCACTCATCCACTTCTTCTCTCTCCCGCTTTTTACTCCATTCGTTTTTTTTTTTCTTCAATTTCTCTATCTAATTAATTTTTTATTCAACATTTCATCCTCATCGTTTTTCTTTGAACAGATCATGGTTCTAAGTATCAGTATTGTATCGCCCGTATCGAACAATACATACCGATGTTGCTAGTCACCGATATTGATACCGTATCGGTAACATGTTACGGACAAGGAGTAAAATGGTCAGAAAACTCATTTTTAAGGAGATTCAAGGGTAATTTTGCCCGATACAGCCAATCCAAGCCGATATCGTATCGGTATCGTATCGATATTGTAGGTTACCGATATCCATTCCGATACCGTGCACTAAACCATGGAACAGATCGACTCTCTTCAAAGCACCCCACTTCTTCTCTCTCTTCCTATTTTTATTCAATTTACTTTTTGCTATTTTTGAAGAGAGTCGATCTGCTCCATGGTTTTCGTGCACGGTATCGAAACGGGTATCAGTAACCTGCAAAACCGATACATTATCGATCTGGTATCGGTCTGGATCTGCTGTACCAGGCAAAATTATCCCTGAATCTCCTTAAAAAATGAGTTTTCTGACCATTTTACCCCTTGTCCCGTACCGTATAGTATCGGTTTCAATGACTAGCAAAATCGGTACCGGACGATACGATACGATACTGATACTTAAAACTATGATCTATTCAAAGAAAAACGATGAAGATGAAATGCTAAATAAAAAATTAATAAATAGAAAAATTGAAGAAAAAACAAAAAAAAAAAACCGAATGAAGTAAAAAATAGGAGAGAGAAGAAGCAAGTGGGTGCTTTCATTTTTTACTATTTTAATGAAAAAAATAGTAAAAAGTAGAAGATGAATGGTGGGTTAAATAGGTTACTAGGTGAAAAGGAAGGGCAATCTGGGTATTGAAAAACATGATGGTAGAAAGAGATGTAAAAGTTTAAAAGCAGGGTAGTTTCAAAAAAGAAGTTTAAGATAGGATAGTTTTAGTAAATATAGGCTAAGTGTAGGGTAGTGATAGTAATTACCCCTAAATCTAATCCTATAGAAAAATAGTATCAGTGGTCTGTTGCAAAAAATAAAGAAAACCTAATGAAAGCAATGGTTAAGCTAATCCTAGGAAGTAAGTAATATGTTGGAAAAAAACAAAAAAACAAAAACAAAAACAACATCTTTTTTTTAACCCTTAACTCTGGGGTTACTCAGGTTAGCAAACCACGATTCACGACCCAACAACCCTACTCCGCCTCGCCTCTAATGGCCTCAGCCGCAGAACTCCTTCGAAGTTTCATATTCCATCTGGCGATGTAACCCACCATCTCCCGCCGCCGGCGTAACTCCATTGAAGCACCTAAGAATGAAGTGAAATGCTTACGGGACTCAATAGGATACTTCATCTGCTATTCTGTTCTGTTCTACTCTCCCTGCTTTACTTCGTCTTCCCCACCATTTCCAATTAATATTCTTCACTGTTATTATGTCTTTCTTTATCTTTACCGCATCATTTAGCTTTTTCATTTTTCTTTTTTGTTGTACATTGTCTTCTCTTCGGGAATCCAGAAACTCATTCCAGAAAATTCTTTAGAATTGCTATCAGTGGTTGATTTTGTGAGATGTCTCTTCCACCACTTTAAAATCAACAATGCTTTTGTCTTTAATTTGTGAGATCTCTCTTATAGTTGGGTAAAGGTTTCTTACATCATATTCTCACATAATTTTAGCCCTTTTTCTCAAAATGACAGACCAAATAGGAAGCCTTTCTAAAATGAACCCTTTTTTAGGTAATTTTCCCCTCATAATTTATAAATATGTCATCAATATTTTGTATTTATCTCCTTATTTGGTAATATGGCAATCTTATAGGACAATGGTCAAACCTTTGAGCAACTTATTCACTTTGTGTTAAAATTTTACAGTGAGATGAGTAATAAGTTATTTATCACATTACACTTCTAGAGATTTTCTTATTGACATTTCTTAAGCTATCCAATAATTAGTTTTTTTTTTTTTTTTAACCTTTTTAGTATAACATACATTTTTCTTCCAATCAGTATAAATATTTATTGTCAATTCACATGTATACATAATTACTGTCATTTCACATGTATACTCAAAAATTATGCACAATAATGAAACCTTTTGATAATGACATAATGATGTCATTTTCATATTATTTTTGAAAACCCTTTTATACCTTTAAATTAAATAATTTTTGGGAAAGACAAAATGGGCAATTAAAAGGTGTAAAGTTCTAAATACACTTATATAGGTGTTATTTAGACACTCAATTTTCTTATTAACACCCATTAGGCTATGTTTGGAAACCAAGAAAAAAAAATAAAATAAAAATTCAAAAGTTTTTTAATTTGAGGAAAGAGAGCCACACACAAAAACCAATGATTGTGTCTCTGTGAGATTTCATAAGGTAGGCTGACATAGTCTCATTTTTGTTTTTAATAAAATCGGTTTAGCAGTGTTGATGGAAGCTACCTTAATGGTATGAGTCCAATTGCTATGTGTGGACGTAAGGTATTGTTTCCTTAATGGGAAGAAAACCCTAATTTCTATGCAGGGTTGGTCCCTACCCTCACTACTATAAATAGTTGTCACTGACCCATTAAGTGACTAATCTTAAGAAAACCTAAAGTTGAGTGGAAGAGGGTAGACCAGACCAACGCAGTTCGTGTGCGACAGAGATCGTTAAGAGTTTGGCTTCCACAACTATGGATCCAGGTACGCCAATCACACATCTGTTATTCTTGCATGCTCATCGATCTCCATGAATGTTCTGCATGAATTATTCTATCAATGATATAAGAGCAGTTTCATGATAGAGAAGGGACTACAATTTTGTTTTGTGTTTTCATGACCGATTCGGTGGATTAGATCCAATTGCCATGTCTGAAACCATAGCCTAGCCTTTATTCAACCGATCATTGTGAAAGTAACCATCTATGGCTTTAGACCCTTCTAAGTATGTATCTCATCCGCCAAGAACCAAATTCATAAAAATAAAAAAATAAAAAAATAAAAAGGGAAAAAGGGTTGCGTCCGTGGTTGAAACCATGGCTGCAAATAGTCTCCGCAGAACTGTTCCTCGTCGTTCGGTGATCTTGATCCCTGTCGGGGTTCACCTAATGATCCTGACCATATGAAAGTTTTTTTTTTCATGGTTGGAATCTGGGTTTATGGTCCTTGTTAATATATTAAAAAAAAAAAAAAACCTTTAGATCAGAAGTTGAACTCGGTTGTCTCGGTAGCCTTCATCTATTGGCTTTTTCGGTGTTTGGACACCGGCATCTTAAACCGGAGTTGTCATAGCTGGAATCAGGTGGTCGTTCGTCCGCTTTTATCGACGCCGTCGGTGAAGGCAACAATGTATTTTTTGGAACCCTTAAAAGGGGGTTTCCTGGTTTTCTGTCAGCGTTGGGTTTTCCAGGCTGCCACTGAGGACGGGGTTTTGGATTCAGGAGCGTTACGATCCTTCGCTGGTATTTTCCAGGCCACCAGCCCTCTCGTTTGGCCGCTGTCGGAAGTGCTGGTAAACCTTGAAACCCCAAAATAAGTTTTCTTTCGTTCTCTGCTTCTTGCGATTTGGGGAAGAAGGAGGGAATATTCCCTCTCCGCGATTCCTTCTTTTAACCTATTTTGATTTAATAATAAAAAAAAAAAAAGACGGTCAACATGGTTTTGAACCGTGTAATAAAACAGAAACCACCTTTTTGGTAGTGCAACTAATAAAAAAAAAAAAACTACCTTTTTGGGTAGATGTGCAACTATTTAAAAAAAAAAAAAAACCAAAGCATGTGGTGTCAATTTTGTCTTTATTCTTAGTTGTCAAAAACCGGATTTTATGGGTTGATTATGGAGTTTTTTTTTTTTAAATAATCAAAGAAAAGGTTTTGCCTTTTATAATTATCATGGGTGTGTTTTGTCTATGATGGATATGCTAACATATGTCGATTCTTGGTGCTAAAATGCACCACGGTTCTGGTCGACCCGCCAATCCAATTCGGTGACCTGATCCATCGACCCATATATATATATATATATATATATATATTTTATTCATGACCTGATCCGATTGACCAAACTTTTTGAATTGGTTCAGCCCTTGGTTCAAATCTGATTTCTGATTTAATTTTGTTCAAGTTGGTTCTTATGGGTTTATTTGTTGTGACTTTTAATTCTGTCACGAGTATGTGCAATATTTGTTTAATTTTGCTTTTACCTTGTAATGTTACATATTGAAACGATAGAGCACATATGATGTATACATGACGGGATGTTCTATTTCTATAATGATAGCGAACATTATTGAATGCCAACACTTAAGAAAATTATGTGTTCCATATTACCTCGTGATGTTCCCTCTTGTAACAATAGAAACAATTTAAGTGTTTGATTAGTGTCTCATTATGTTTCAAATTGGCACAATAGGAAATTTTTATGCATGGTAACACACTTAAATTTTATTTTTGTTATATTTGTTACATGCTTAAAGAGGATTTTTAATGGAAATAAAATGAGTCCATTCAGTTTTTGGTGGTTTATTATTATAAAGTTCATTAAATTGAAAATGCGTAATATGGATATAAGCCTATATTAATTTTATTTATTAAAGGCTTATCATTGTTTTATGCCATGTCTAGCACATTGTCATATTGATTGATCGAACCGGTGGGAGGACGAAATTATGTACTCCGAGTCGGTTATATGGTTCAACCAGTGGGACAATGTAATTATGAACTTTGTTCAGATTTTGGCTCAATTTTTGTCTGGTTTGGTTCAATTTTGGCTATAGATTATTCGTAGAAATTGATTTGGTTCATTCTATTTACAGAAGTAATTTTTTGTTGATATAATTCATGAAAATATTTCAGAGAAATATTTTTTTACTTCAGAATATTATTTATGTTCCATAGAAACACTTCTATTTCAGGGAAACAATTCTGTTTTAGAAACAGTTTTAGTAAAACTAATTTTCTAAATTATTGTAAGGCTATTTTTAAGCCATTTCTGAACCGTTTTAATCCTGAATTTAAAGAATATCTTGAACCTGTGGGAGTATAAAATTTAAATCAAGGGTAATTTAATGTTCCATACAGTGTCAGAAACGTGTTAAAGCATACTCTCAATTTGAGAGACATTAAATTAAACTCACACAGAAGGGTCTGTTTAGCTGCTTTATGTATCTCTTTAGCCTTCTAAGGTGTTGTATGGATACATAAAGAATTGTTTGGTTGTATATTAGTTATTCAATTGTTTAATCGTTTAATATGATTATTATACTTGTTTTCCCTCATGCTATGTCACATACATGTATTTTTTACAACATCACATTTTGGACTATTCTAAGTGTGGATTTAGTGCCATTAAGGTTGTGACATTTAACTATGTCACTAGGCAGTATATAAAACTACATGTATATTATAATACATTAAGAAATTTGTGACATTTTGTATTGCCATGAGGTATTATAATCAGTGATATACACTTTTGGTTATTTGTGACATTTAGAGAAACACAATCTTTAATGTTTGATATTTATAAATTTGTCATTGAGGGGATATTGTTACCACATGTTCCATCATTTTATATCTCATAAAGTTATTTTAGGCAATCTTATAAATATGTGAAGGCATTGAAAATTTAATTTTTTGTAACTCCTGTACAAGATGAACATGATGATGTCCACGTATAATTGAGGTTTTGGATCATAAAAGTAGTAAGCTTGAGCTTATAAAGTTACGGATTAAATACTTCCATCATAGTTTTAATGAAACCTACTTGAAAAGTCTTATAAATGGATTGACCATAAATTGTTTATGGAAGTGAATCAGAAATCATACGATTTAAGTTTGATCTATTGAAATAATTTCTAAATTCTAGATATGACCTTATGATTTTTGTATTTGGCTTCATTTCTAGAAATCGTTTCTGTAGATTGGTTATATACATCATTTCTGGTCTTGAAAATTATTTATCAATAAACATTTATGGATTACTTTCTGTGCTTACAGTTATTATTTTGGAACATCTACGATATCGTAATTATGAATCTATTGACTAGTTTTTTTTTTCGATGAAAAATGACATATATATTTAGTTAGAACGAGAAAGCCTGTACACGGTAGTGTTTGTGGTGTCAACCCACCTATAAGATATGTTAGAAAAATTATGTGTTAGTTCTGTAAATTCAAAAAAATAAGGTAAGCAACTCCAAGGTATAAAAGAGAAGGTCTGTCTAGACAAAAGGTCAAAAAGAGTCTTGTTGCATCACCATATCTCCCTTAGAATGATATGATCTGCAACCGCTGTCCTCCATCCATGTAGAATGCCACAGAGCTCTGCCACCAGTTCATCTTTAGAAGTCGTTCGACCGGAACTGGTTTTAAATCTTTTCCCTTTATGGAACATCGAAAATGTCCACTTGGCTATTCCAAGTTTGGGATCAAAAACTCCTATGACCAGCAAACCAGGCAAGCCCATTGTAAGGTCAATGATAGAATTATCAGTAAGTTGTGGATAAAGTGTGTGGTGAAGTGTATGTTATGCATGAGGAAGTAAAGTATTTGTTGAAGAGGGAGTTAAATGTAGGTCAGAGATCCAACGATTAACAAAATGGATGATCTGGATAGGGTCAGCCTTAAACCCATCATTTAAAACCTTATTTCGTACAGACCAAACAAAATAACAGGTATTATAAAAATAGAAAAAAACCAACAAAAAGACTGTTTTTGCATAGCACTGGAGCTAAGGAGGGAAGCACACAGACATATGAGCGAGAGAGTAGATAAGTGCTCGGTTCTCAATCCAAGTGGGCCAGAAGCCGAGATTCGCTTAGTCCAATCACAAGATAGAAAAAGATGCCAAAGTGATTCCTTGTGAAAGCCACAGAATACACATGAAGGCTCGACATGTATCCATTCCGAAAGCGAATCTCTGACAGGAAGCCCTGCATTTAAGACATGCCAAAAGAAGATTTTAAATCGCGGATGTAAATTAAGTTTCCAAAAAAATTTCCACCATTGGCTAATCAGAGGATTCGGTAAAATAGAGGTTGTAAGTTGTTTAGCAGCTAATCTGGTGGAGAATCTACCATTCTTAAACAAAGTGCAAGCCCAAATATTAGTACAATGGGAGATATTGATTCGAAGTATACTATTAATAGTTTGAGCATCAAAGTAAGAGTTTAATAATCCGGCCCGTCGACTTGTTTTTGGGCCAGTAGGCCCGTTGCCAGTATGGTCTTTTGATTTTGACTGATTTTGGTCTTTTGGTTTAAGACAAAGATTCAAACAAGGTTGATTAGTTCAATAGTGAACAAGTTTTAGATCTTATATGAAGTTTTCTTATGGTATCACGATGGGAAGATCGAATTCTATCCTATTATAGGTGATGGGTGCATTACACATTGGTTTATATGCATTACACTTGTCTTTCATGAATTTTAACCAACTTGATGTATTTTTACTTGCTCATTGGTGTTATATAGTTTGTGACATTCAGTTTCGTCACGAGAAATTGCATGTAGCCTATTCTTGATATTGACATCTAGTGATAATTCTAAACGTCACGAAAAGATTAATTTGGTGATATTTCTGTAAATATATTGACTATGTGTGTTTTATGATAAAAGCAATCTTGATGGAGATTATTGAAATAAAATGGGCATTAAGTAGCAATCCAAGTCTATGGGGTTCATGATTTAGGTGATTATGCTTTCCACTTAGTGGGCTAGTTACTTGGATTGTGAGATCATCATTGAATATTCGGATGGATTAATTGCAGTCAAGGAAACCATATGGCGAACGATGTGCTCTTGCCACCACAGGTGAATCATCGTTCGGCCTATTTCGCTTGATGGTGTTAGGGTGATGTTTTAGGCTTCGCAGCTCTAGAGGTTCTTGTCTTGCCACCACAGATGACAGAATCTTCAGAATGGTGTTGTTTCAAACGTCTCACCTTACATGTGAAAGAGTCCATTGCGTGTTGGGCGATCTTGCTACCACAGGTGTGATCCCGATGGTGCCAGAACTTTCTCCAGTTGTTATTTTCCTATAGTTATTAAAATAAACACTAGGATAAATCTGATTAATAAGCTCTAATTAATCAGTTTTAGTCATATTATTGGGATATTGATATGCCTTAAGTTATTACATATTGTATGTTTTGGTATATTTTGTGTGATCATGTTTGCCAGCTTTAACTTCCTAATTATCTTCCATCAAAATGTTGAATGATTCCAATTTAGGGAATGTAACGAATTCTTGAATGTTTTCTATAGTTATAATGAGAATGGATTTTGCCATTTTAGAGTTGACAAACCTCCCAAGCCATTGGCTGACAACTCTATTGAAGATAAAGGTCTTTATGAAAAGTGGGAGGAGTCAAATCGGTTATATCTGATAGTCATAATATATATTATGGACATGACCATCAAGAAAAATATCATTTTTGATTGAGAGTGATAAGGAACAGAAACTCATTACACCTATAAACAGAAGATTCATTATTCATGATAAGCTTTAAAGAACACTTACATGGATTTTGTGTTGTTTACACCCAGTTCTTATAATAGTGTAAGTGTGTTTGTGAATATATTATAAATTACTAATTATGTCATACAAGTTGAGTTAAATAGAGATAAAATACTTGATACGTTTTCTTGAATGGTATATTATTTAGTTATTCTTGTCATAGTTTGACAACATTTATCTAAAGATCAGTGGGAGTTAGATAATCTTTTTTTGTATTTTATAGTAATGATATTCTTGCTGCAATTAATAATGTTACCCTTTTACTTGAGACAAAACAGTTGTAACCATTTTGATAATGTTAGCATATTAACATTCCATTAATCACAGAGGTTTAGGGATTACCTGAACCGAATGGAATCGCAGCGGAAGGGATGATCGAATGCGGCTTGCAGTTACGAGCAGATCACGATCATGAACAATCTTAAAAAGTTTCTCCACGAAGAAGAACCCCACACCACAAAACCCTAGGCAACAATGGAAACCCTAGAAAAAGCAGAACTTGAAAGAGAGGGAGAGAGTTTCTAATTGTGTTACTCACTTAGGGTTTGAGCCAAATAACATATTTATAGGCTAAACCCCTAGGGCTCCCCACTAATCTGATTCCCTCTAGGAATCTAATCTAAGGGATAAGAAGGGGGAAAGGAATCGATCACTTAAGTGATCGTTCCTCCCTCTCTCGTCTTGGGCCTGTGATCAGCCCCCACATGTGGGCCATCAAGTTAGGCCCAAAGCCCATTAACGTTTTACATCTCCCACTCGCCCACATAGGGCGCATAAATTTAATTATGCATTCAAGTTTCTCTCATTTCGCATTATCCTCCATACAGGTAATGGGGCGTGTAACCTATCGAGATGATACAAGGTAGGAGTACTATATCAAACTTCCATCTAGCCAACATAATACATCACTCTCAAAAGTCTCGAAATACCCCAAACGATCCACTTACACCCGATCTAACACTCTCGACCCCTCATGATGAGCAGTGCTAATCCTTGGTATGTAATGTACTCATGACTGCGTCGATCACAAATACGACACGTCGCCCGGGCAATGAGTCACATAACAAAGTTGTAACGTCCAATGGTTTTCCCTAAGCCCCTCATGTCAATCCAAATATCCCTAACAGCTTTCCCAATCACTTCCCGCTGGACCGCATCATGCATGGTCCTAAGGAGAACGTCAAAGTAGCGTCATTGAGTGTCCTTTTCATGACATTGTCTCAGGTAATAAGGGTACTATGGGATTAATATAATCCACGTGGCTCACATAGTGATGAAGCAGGGATCTATTCGGTCACTCTCACAATCGATCGATATAATAAGCACATGCAGTATGATGTGCATGCTATGGCATAACTCCCACTAGGGTGGGCATGTCACTCGTAATAAATAAACGCCATACAGATCTTAGTCTAGTCGCTTCTCTAAGCGCCTAACCTGAGTCTCTAGCGCAGTCACCCTCATGGTTTCTGCGTAGAACCTCACATCTGGCTTCTAACAAGCTACTTGGAAGTGTGGTGTCTTCCAAGTTGGACCAAGTAAAGGTCACATCTTAGCTCTAACTAAGGCCCCATAGAGCACACATGCTCATGGGCTCATCTCATTCGCTACACCCTAGTGCTGAGGCGAATCACCCGCGTGAGTGGGTCGATTCTAAGCCTGGTGACATCTTTACAAATAATGAATGTATACACACAAGATTACTCAAACAAATATATGCTCATCAATAAATGTAAGAGAAATACAGATAAATGTCCATCATAAACTAAGTGTTCTCAAAGAAAATACATATCAGATCCGCCTGAGTCCCAAGTTCCTAACGTGAACTAGGAAAACGTCTCTGGCAATGTGCTTAGTCAATGGATCAACCAAAATATTGCTAGTGGAGATATGCTGCAGAACCACTTTACCTTGCGCTACCATATCTCGAATGTAGTGATACCGTATGTTAATGTGTTTGGCTCTACCATAGAACTTGGGGTCCTTCGTAAATGCAAGCGCTGTCGTACTGTCACAATGTATAACCACAACGTCGTCTGAGTGAGCAGAAATGCAAAGTCTCTGCAAGAACCTCCTAAGCCAAATGGCCTCCTGTACTGCTGCCGAACATGCGACATACTCTGACTCCATCGTGGACAGGGCGATGTAGGTCTGTTTTTTGCTACTCCAAGTGATAGCCCCGCCTCCCAAGATAAACGCATACCCCAAAGTGGACTTGCGTTCGTCTCTATCACTAGCCCAATCAGCATCACTGTAGCCTCTCAGTCTCAAGTCTGAACCACTGAAGATGAGTGAGAGGTCTACGGTGCCACATACGTATCGAAGTATCCTCTTTATTGCCTGCCAATGAGCTGGCCCTGGGTTACTCTGGTAACGGCTCACCATGCCAATAGCAAAGCAAATATCTGGACGTGTGCACATCATTGCATACATCAGACTACTTACTGACGCTGCATAGGGTATTTTGGATATTTGGTTTCTCTCTTCATCACTCTTAGGGCATTGGTCTAGGCTCAAAGTGCATGCCTTGTCCATTGGAGTGTCAACGGGTTTCGAGTTGCTCATATGAAACTGCTCCAGGACTTTCTTTATTTAAGTTTCTTGAGACAAACTAAGAAGTCTCCTAGTGCGATCCCTCACAATCTTCACGCCCAAAACAAAGTTGGCCTCACCCATGTCCTTCATCTCAAAAGTAGAGGACAACCACTCTTTAGTGGCGACAATCATTTCAATGTCATTCCCAGCCAACAAGATGTCATCAACATACAATGATAGGATAAGGAACCCCGCCTTGGACCGTTTAACATACACACAGTGGCCCTCTTCAATCATGTCAAAACCCACAGTGGTAATGGCATGGTGAAATCTAATGTTCCACTGCCTGGACGATTGCTTAAGGCCATAGATGGAACGTTTAAGACGGCATATTTTACGCTCATGTCCCTTCTTCTCAAAGCCCATAGGCTGAGCCGTAAAGATCTCCTCGTCCAGTTCTCCATTGAGAAAATCAATTTTAATGTCCATTTGGTAGAGTTCCAAATCCAACTTTGCGACAATGGCTAGAATGAGGCGTATTGAGGCCATTCTCACCACAGGGGAGAACGTCTCAACATAGTCTATACCCTCCTTTTGGGTATATCCCTTCTCCACAAGATGTGCCTTATACTTGTCAATTGATCCATCTGCCTTTCGCTTGACCTTCAGGACCCACTTGTTCCCGAAGGCCTTACGTCCAAGTGAAAGATCAACTAACTCCTAGACTTGGCTCTTGCTCATGGAACTCAACTCATCTTCCATAGTAGCTTGCCACATTTCCTTAGCTGGAGAAGAGAGCGCCTCACTCACTGAGGCTGGCTCATCCTCATCCCTCGGGACACAGACAAGGGCATCGTCCGCTTCAATCTCAAAATGACGTCGAAGAACGTGTCCACGTGCGCTCTTAAGCGCAGAGGGTTCTTGACCCATGGGTTGTGCACTTTCATTAGGTAGCGCACTCTCACCCTCTCTGGTAATCTCATGATGAGTGTTTAATTCCTCACCCTCGCCAAGAGTAGGTGAGACGCTTTCATCAGTCTCTATCTCAAAGAGATCAAGGTCTCTACTAGCGTCACTAATGCTAGGAAAATCGGTCTCTAAAAAATCCACATCGTGGGACTCACTCTCTGTCATTCCTCCATGTTGATGTTCACCGTATACTACATAGCCTTTCGAGGTATCAGAATATCTTATAAAGATACTCTTTTTAGCTCTAGGGCCAAGTTTTTCAAACTTATGGGAGGTACTATGAACATATCCTGCACATCCCCATGGTCGCATATGCCCCAAAGTGGGCTTTGCGTCTTTCCACAATTCATAGGGAGTGGAGGGAACTAACTATGATGGCACGCGATTAAGGACGTAAGCAACGGTCAACATAGCATCCCCCTAGAAAGATATTGGGAGGTTGGCCTGCGCCATCATTGATCTAACCATATCTAAAAGCGTCCTATTCCTCCGCTCTGCTACACCATTTTACTGTGGAGTGTAGGGAATAGTCAGTTGCCTAGTGATTCCTTTTTCCTCACACATCTCTTTAAATTGATCGGACAGATACTTGCATCCTCGGTCAGTGTGCAGAGTTTTTAACCTCTTACCTTGTTGATTCTCAACCTTTGCTACAAAGCGTTTGAAGCAGTCTAACACTTTGTAGCAGTGAGCGATCAGATACACATAACCATATCGTGAATAATCATCGATAAAGGTGAGAAAATAGGAAGCACCATGACGTGCCTTCACATTCTTTGGTCCGCAGATGTCTGAATGGACAAACTCTAGGGTCTTGGTTGCCCGTTTAGCCTTTCTAAAAGGCTTTCGGTGGGCCTTACCCGCTAAACAGGCCTCACATAGTGGTAAGTTGACTTTAGCGAGTGAGCCAAGAAGGCCTTCTCGAGCTAGCCGTCCCATCCTATCTCGACCTATGTGTCCTAGTCTAGCATGCCAAGTAATTGAATCTAGACTAGTATTAGAATCAACTACAAAAGATGAAGATAAAACAATAAGAATTATCAAATCTAATTTAATAAAACCATTCTCAAGCCTACAATGTCCAAAACTACTACCATTCCATCGTATCTCAAAAGAGTCAGCATAAAAAATAAATGACTATCCTAAAGTCAATAATGCAGTAACTGAAAGTAGATTATGCTGGATTTCTGGTGCGTATAGCACATCATGAAGTAGCAAGATGCACCCAGTGCGTAAGGTGAGCTGGTAGGTACCAATTCCTGGAACTGCTTCACTAGTGTCATTACCCATGTATATACTTTGGGCGTCATTCGAAATCTTTCTATAATCTACAAACCCTCCTCAATCTCGCGCTATGTGTCTTGTTGCACCTGTATCCACAATCCAATCAGATTGAGTTTGGGCAACCAAAAAGTGTGTACATACAAAAGTACAAGGAGAGAGGCAGAAATGGTACCTGCTTCGCTTCAGTGCAGTCACGAGCGAAGTGCCCCATCTTCTGGCAGTTGTAGCACTTGACCTTGGTGATATCTTTCTTTCCACCTCGCTTGCCACGTCGGTGCTTGGTGGTTTACGCCCAGTACGCACAGCTTTCTGAGCTTGATCCTGATTCCCAGTGGTCCTTTGTCTCTTGCGCTTAGACCCATTCTTGCGCTGCCCCGCTTGGGTGACAAGGGCATGTGATTGGGTAGCCTCTAGGTACTCCGCCTCTAGTTCCACATGAGCGGCAATGTCATTAAATGTCTTGACAGTGTCATTATGTGTCAGAACTATCTTCATCTGTCCCCAAGAATCAGGCAATGTCCTGATGACGACCTATACTTGCTGCTCATCGGTAAGGTGTACCCCAACATTATCCAATTTTTGGATCATGTCTTTCACGACCCTGAGGTGTTCAATCATAGTATGCTTGGGGTCCTTACGGTACATCTCAAACTTCAAGGTCATGGACCTAAGTCTGGTCGTGGATGTACCGCCACAGTCGAGCCTTACCTGGTCCCACATGGACTTGCCAGTCTCGCACTTCTCATACTGGCCAATAAGATCATTATGCATCGTACTTAACATAAGAAAGCGCGCACTACGATCTCTCTTAAATCGATTGTCATACGCCTCTTTTTCTTGACGGTGACGGGTTGTAGTATCCACTTCGGATGGGGCCATCTCACTGGTCAGGAGGTCTAGGTAATCTTGCTCATTAAGCAAGAACTTGGCCTTTTGGTGCCACATGTCATAGTTGGTGCCATCCAACTTATTGCCTTGGTTAAGGTCAACAACAACACTTTTCAAGGTCATCACTACAATGTGCAAACGAGGACATTTAGTATACATCCATAAATCTACAAATTTGTTCAAGAAACCCTAATTAAAATTAATGGTACCCTTCCCCACACGGTGAGACCAAAAACTTCGCTAAGCTAGTAATCAAATCTCACAATGTGTGGGTCTGGGGACATATAACTTTAACTGATTTCAAACAAATGTAGGAGAAAAAACAAGAATCTCCTAACCACAGTTTAATGCGCCATACACATGGGTGCGCAAGGGACTCATCACACAAGAGACCCAAGTTTGGTATTTGAAGTGATATGCCGAGTCAGTACGGGGTTATGATAAGCAGTGCAGTAGCTCCCATTATATGGCTTCTAAAAAAATATTAAAATTAAAACCGACTCTTTACATTCAAGATCAAACTACCGGCGAGCACTGCACTTTGTATCACTTCCAGGCACTAACTCTAACGCACATCTATCCAAATAAACACATCACTTGACAAGTATCAAATCCATCCTATGAGAAATAAATAATAAAACATATGGTTGCTTGGGAAGGGGTGTTTGACAGCGATACCCTAATGGTAGCGTCAAACATGGTTGTACCGCAATGGGGGGAATCGCATGTTTCTTTATTAACAAAATGGCCTTGGGCGATCTCCAATACACATGGAAAAAATATGGAACGATCTGGGACAACACCCTATCTTCCATTTTTCTCCCATGAATCTCACAAAATGATTTCTCACTAATGGGGGGTGCACCTGACATAAATAAAATACCCCCAAAAATGAGAAACCCTATAGGAGATATCCCCAAAATTTGTTAGGGGCCACAAGAACAAATCATAAATAATACATATATCAAATTACATGTATATAAAAAATTATGATTTATCCCTAGATCAAGAAACCATATAATAACCAACTCAATAACAATCCCCAATACATGTATAACAAATCAAAGCATATGCATACAGTTGTAACTAACCATAAATATAAGCTTATTAGGGGGGGGGGGGAAAAACGGTAAGGGGGTGGGTGAAGGGATTCCCACTTCACCCATCTCCTTCTCCTAAAAAACCTTAAAAACAAATCCTTAAAAAAAAAAATGAAACTACCATTTTTTTTTTTTTAATATTTGTAGGGCTAGCCGCCATGCCAGCAGCCACAGTAGCTGCAGGCCACGGCATGTTGTTGCCACTGCTGTACGCACAGGCACAAGCCGGCAGATGCATAAAAACGAAAAAAAAGAAAAAATGCAGTTTAAAAAAAAAAAACTTGTCATCATTACAGTATGACATCATGATGTAATGGTTTTTTTTTTCAAAAAAAACTCCTGATTGCAGTAATGATTTTCCTTTTTTATTTATTCCTTTTTTCTTCTATTTCTTTCTTCTTTCTTTCTTCTCCGTTTCCATTTTTTTTAAACCCACCTACTGCTAGGAAAAAAAACAACCGGAACGATTGCAGCGGCCGTGCTTGGCCACTGCTGAGCATGGCCACTGCCCACTCAACGTTCCCTTTTTTTATTTAATAAAAAAAAACTACAGCCGAGTGCGGCTCGCCTTGTGCCAAGGTCGCTTCCAAGGAGGGTCGATCGATAGGCGAAGGAAAAAAAAAAAAAACTACGAACAACAAGCCCTAACCGGCTCTGATGCCAATGTTAGCATATTAGCATTCCATTAATCAAAGAGGTTTAGGGATTACCTGAACCGAATGGAGTCGCAGCGGAAGGGATGATCGAATACGACTTGCAGTTATGATTAGATCACGATCACGAACAATCTCGAAAAGTTTCTCCACGAAGAAGAACCCCACACCACAAAACTCTAGGCAACGATGGAAACCCTAGGAAACACGGAACTTGAAAGAGAGAGAGAGAGTTTTTAATTGTGTTACTTACTTAGGGTTTGAGCCAAATAACATATTTATAGGCTAAACCCCTAGGGCTCCCCACTAATCCGATTCCTTCTAGGAATCTAATCCAAGGGATAAGAAGGGGGGAAGGAATCGATCACTTAAGTGATCATTCCTCCCTCTCTCATCTTGGGCTTGCGATTAGCCCCCACATGTGGGCGATCAAGTTGGGCCCAAAGCCCATTAACGTTTTACCGATAAGAAAATCTTGGTGAAGCCTCTTATGTTTAGGCATTAAGATTCACTATACTAGAACTATGTACATTCTTGATTTGTCTCAAAAGACTTCTTATGAAAGAAAACAAATTTACTAACACTTAGTGAACTCAGGTGAATAATACTCTTTGTGCATCTAATGTTGGTAGTTTAATGTAACTTCAAGAATACATATGAATTGATATTGCTTATTTTATATTTGACTAATCTTGGAGTAGCATATTAAGTAACTGCCAACATGACCTACAAGACCACATGTGGATATCTGTTTGTGATGACAGATGGTGTTATATATTAGAAAAGTGTCTAATAGGCACCGACTGATTTTCCATATACAAACAAGGAATTTGTGATTTATTATGATGTCACTACTTAGACTCTATGGCTGATGAATTTTTTAACTCAAGGCATTTGATAGTTTAATGTAACTTCAAGAATACATATGAATTGATATTACTTATTTTATATTTGACTAATCTTGGAGTAGCACATTAGGTAACTGCCAACATGACCTAAAAGACCACATGTGGATATCTGTTTGTGATGACAGATGGTGCTATATATTAGAAAAGTGTCTAACAGACACTGACTGATTTTCCATATACAAACAAGGAATTTGTGACTTATTATGATGTCACTGCTTAGACTCTATGGCTGATAAATTTTTTAACTCAAGGCATTTGATAGTTATGCTTCCTTGTTAAAGAGAAAGTATGCGAGTTACAAAACTCAGTAGGGTACATTACTACAGATAGTATGATTGTTGATCCTCTCACTAAGGACTTGACTCCAAAAGTTTTCAGAAGCATGTTAGTAATATGGAATTTATTAGTTCTTTTGTTGTATTTTATTAGTGGGAGTTTTACCTATGTATACAGTTGCAACTGATTTCACATTCTTGTCTTTTTGTGATATTTTATTCTCGAAAATATACATACATCTTTTATTATGGCCTTTTGTTTATATGTATACACTTGATTAATTGCCTCCTACAGAATAAATTGAGGTCATATGTGGTGTATTTACCTCATTCGGTATATAAGATTCTAGTCAATGCACGCATATCCAGTTATTAGTAAAAGTCTCATTTGAATCCGAAGCATGAAATAAATGCATGCAGATTCTATTGTATACACTTGATTATTTGCCTCCTTCAAATATTTGAGGTTATGTGGTGTATTTGCCTTCTATAGTATCTAAGGCCTTCAGTAAATATACGCACATTTTATTCACTAGTAGAACCTCGTTCGATTTCAAGGACTTATACTAATATGTTGGGACGTTCGGACCCAGTCCCAATGAGCTTTCTTATGTGAAGTATTTACGTTTGGGCCACGCGTATGGTAAATGAGACCTCCAGTATTTATCTTATGCGGCTTATTCGGTTTTCAAGCCTGGACCAATTTGAAAATTGACATGTTGATCATTGTATCATGAATTTTCCATACCACACTCTCATATTGTACAGCCCAAGTCGGTGAGGCCATAAGCACTTTGACGTGTTAGGTCCCATGTCTTTTTAGATGTGATGATCCGCACTATTGGATGTTTATAGTTTCATTCAAACCAATGTATCAAGTTTAAGGTGTACTCCATTCAACACTTTCGTTTGTGACCACAATCAGTTCTTCTAAACCGGAAAGTCATTTTAAAAGATTTTCAAAATCAAAACTTATGACATATGCAGCCCAAGTAGGAGATTGTAAGATTCCATAAGGTAGGCTAGCACAACCCCACTGTTGTTTTTAATAAAACCGATTTAGCAAGTACTAATGGGAACTACCTTAATGGTATGAATCCAATTACTATGTATGGACCTAAATATTGTTTCCTTAATATGAAGAAAACCTTAGTTTTTATGCAGGGTTGGTCCCTACCCTCACCACTATAAATAGTTGTCACTAGCCCATCAAGTAACTGACCCTAAGAAAATCTAAAATTGAGTGAAAGAGAATAGACCAGACCAACGCAATTTGTATGCGACAAAGATCGTCAAAAGTTTGACTTCCACAACTACTGATCCAAATACGCCAATCACACCTCTGTAATTATTGCATGCTCATTAATCTCCATGAATGTTATACATAAATTATTTTATTAGTGTCTTCAAGTTTTTTTTTCCTTAGGTCACAAGTTTAAAAAGTTTGAGGCTCATAGTAAATCTAATTGTTAGTTGTCGTCATAAAGCAATTACAGAGATGGATGACCATCAACATTGTTAGTGAGGTTGAAGGATCTAACTCACACCATTCCACACCACACACATCACCACAGAAAACCATATCTCTTCACATGTTAACTAGCCATGCTTTTCAAGTTCCAAAGCTCGCTCCCATCACTCTTTCCCTATTGGTTCTTCATCGACTTTCCATTTATCCAAGCGTTTCATAGCTTTCTCCACCTAAAATTGAAGTCACATTAGAATTATTATGAACAAATACATCAACACAAGAGATCAATCATGCCTTGAATCACTTTATTTCATTTTTTTTTTCCTCTTCTACTTTAAAGATAAAAATGATAGTTTATGAGACTCACCTCTTTCTTCCAATCTGTTCGAAAGGTAACCCACAGTAAAATGATAGTCTGAATTGTTGTGCCACCTATCATCCCTGACCATATTCCCTACACCATCCACAGATATATGATCAAAGAGTGAATTTCCATAAGTAAATTATGGTAATATGTAGGATATAAATTATTTCATACCTTGGCACCTAAATTGTACTTAAAACCCAGCAAAGCCCCTAAAGGGATCCCAACAATGTAATAACATCCCACGTTAACATAAGCAACGAATGTTTGCCATCCACACCCAACAGCTACACCTGAAAAAGAACTTGGCTTTATACCCAATTCTTCAAACAACCATAGTTCAAAATTTCTCGAATATTTCCATAATTTTGAACCCCTGAGATGAAACATCATACGACACGTTGAAACCCCAAATAGACAATGTTTTGATTGAAATTTTGGAAATTTTGTTTTGAATTCTCGTTTATTTCGATTTAAAAATGCAACGTTTCAGTTATTTTGGTATTTGGGCCTTTCACATCCCAAAATGACAAACGAATTTTTAAAAATGATCACATTAATTTAAAGAGTTTCAGACATGAAGTTGTAATTAAAAAAAATGTACCTGACAAAACGGGTTGGACTCCATTGAGGATCAAAGTGATGGCTAGTAAAGGGCAAAGGTCTGAGACCGCTTGGGCTACAGCTTCTCCACCAGTAAAAGCATAGCTGATGACATCTCTTAATGCAAGCACCACTGCTGATAAGATCAATGTAGTTACAAAAGATATCAAAGTCACCACCACTACTGAGAATGCTGCCGATTTAGGGTGTCCAGCGCCAAGCTCGTTGCTCACCCTCACACTGTTATTATTATTTTTTTTTCATCAAAAAGAAAACAATGAAGTTAAAAACTAACACACTGTAGAACTATCAAACAACCAAGGTTGTGTTTGGTAAGCAATCTACGAATAGATTCTGGGTCTAAATAGATAAGAAGAATTGGATTTCGAAACGTGTTCTAGACCCAAAAAAAAAAACAAACTCATATGGTAAGCCCAAACCCAAACTCTAGAATGGGCAGTTTTGGACCTGGGTCTTTGTTAACCCAAGAAGAGCAGGCCTGACTCAACTTCTTTTTTTTTGGCCCAATTCCTTGTGGAGGAATGAACAATTCCAAACAATAATAATATTTAAATTAGGGGGTAGTTTGTAAGCATGCACGGTCGTGTCCCATTTCTCAAAGAGTTGAAAAAGTCATAAACCCGCACCCATTAATTAATGCCTTGAAACTCCCACCCTCACACATACACAGCTTACACAACTTACACAACCGTGTATGAAACTTTCCCCTTTAAATTAAGAAATCACAGTTCCTTTTATAGAAGTTAGAAACAAACCTTGCCGCTGCATTGAATCCAACGGAGATCATGAAAACCCAGCCACTTATTGTCATGCTGCACATTGTATACACATATTTGAGTTAACAAAAACAGTAAAAGTAGGTTTCGGATCCCACCGATATAATGATACCACCTGGCCAATACCGAACCAATGGTTAGAAATTGATAGGGGGTATGATATGATAGTATATATTTGAGACCCCTACCTAAATCTAGGGGTGTAAATGAATAGCCGGAATCCGTGTCCGTATCCGTGTCCGCTTAGCACTATCTGAATCCGTCCGAAAGCTAAAAGGATACGGATAGGCTATAGCTATCCGAAAAGCTATATTTACATGTAAACAGATAAAATATCCGATCCGTATTCGTGTCTGTATCCGTTTAGCACTATTCGAGCCGAATCCAATCCGTTTACAGCCCTACCTAAATCCATAATTTTGGTTTTTGGTTTGGATTCGGATTCACCTTTATAGCCCAACACAACCCACCGATTGAGACCCCCTACCTAAATCCATAATTTTGGTTTTTGGTTTGGTTTGGGATTAACCCTTATAGCCCAACAGAACCCATCGATTAAGAGTTGAGACCCCCTACCTAAATCCATAATTTAGGGGACCCTAATTTATAGTATTTCAAGTGACCCCACCATGAACAGAACCCTGGTCCTGTACTGCCGAACTACCCGGCAGACCCTATTCCCACATAATAAGGCAGGGAATGATCGCCTTACCCCTGTCGAGTGCCTTGCCCGTATAGGGGTAAGGCGGTCATTTACTGTCTTTCCCTTGTTTGGACAAGGCACTCGGACAGGGGTAAGAAGAACATTGCACAAAACCCTGTGAGGGCAGCGCGCCACAAAGGATCTGTATTGTCCTACAAATTGCAAAATGCAAAATAAAAATGGTTAATTAACAGGGTTAAGTAAGCTGTAGTGCTTTACCAGATAGAGAGAGAATCCAACGATAACTGAGGGTTCTCCAGCAACCCAGCAAGCAAAACTAGTATCTGAAAATACCAAATCTCCAAGCACAACATCACCGCCGACGAAGCCGATAACTTAAAAAACTCGAACAGCCCTGAAAAAGCTTCCAATGTGAACCCGGTCCATGTCTTCTTACACTTCTCACTCTTCACTATATAAACGAACTGAGCCACCACTATAACCCACCACGACAAGCTCAGCAACAAAGAAGCCCCAAACAACCCAAGCCCGATCTTGTACACCGCCACCCAGCTTAATAACATATGAAGAACCAACGTCACCGTCGCTATGTAGGCACTGGGGGCCACAATGCTCTGTGCCTGCAAGAATTTCTGTATAGGGAAATTGGCTGCATAGGCGAATATCTGAGGGATCAGACCATAAACAAACACGGAAGCTGCCGATGCGATTCTTGATGATTCCCCAAGGAGGATCAAGATTGGCTTAGAGAAGATGTAAATGATGGTAACTGGAATTCCAGTTAGCATAAGTAGGATCGTTGATCTCTGCAAGTATACACCAAGCATTTCGTACTTCGATGCACCGTAGGCTTGCCCACATAGGGTCTCCACTGCACTCCCCATTCCAAGCATGACTCCATAAGTGAAGGCTTGGATGCCGGTGTTGCCGAGGGAAGCAGCGGCGAGTTCGAGGTTACCGAGGTGGCCGGAAAAGATCTGGGTAGACATTGACATGAGATAGTTGATCATGTAAACGATCACGGACGGAGCAGCGAGATAGAGGAGGAGTTTGAGCTCGATCATGGTGGCTAAACGGAGACGTTTCAGTTTAGGTAACTGGGTATCTGATAGAATACATTCTAGTTGATCGATGGCTTGGTTATCGGGAGAAGATAGTGATATTGGGGAAGAAGATGGTGATTTTGGAGAGAGGAGAGGTTGATCGAGTTCAGTGTATTGATTGTTTTGATGATCCATGTTGGGGTTGTTCTTGTGAGAAGGTTAGGGTAAAGAGTGTAGAGAAATAGATGAGTTGGGTCTCCTACTCAAAACTTAAAAGCAGTGAGAGCTGGTGTCTTGAGTGACTTCTGAGTTCTGACCCGAGTTTAGTGGAGGGTTGATGTGGGAGTAAAGAGAGAGAACATGTTTGGGTAGTTCGGCTTCTAGAGTCGTCCTTTAAAGTAAACTAGGCGAGGTTATATGATATGAAAACTGTTAAAGATCATATCATCAGTGTAATAGGAGGATGGTTTGTAGTCTCGGATCGGATTGGCCAACTTGAATCGGATTTTTTGGATTGATCAACTTTAGATCGGATTGATACTTGTTATTTTTTTATTTTTTTTAATATCTTATTAATATTTTTACTGATCCAAGCTCCATCCAATAAAATCTGAATTTTAATCATTTTTTATCTATTCAAACCGATTTTGACCGATCCAGATCGGACTCAGGATCAGTATCGGCCTTGAATAGAACAGAAGACACGAGGGATTTGAGTGGAAGTTAATTCAAGTAAAACACATGCAAGTTGAAGTGTTACCAGATCCTGCATGTTTCTCGTGATCATGACTTTTTTTTTATTTTATATTTTTTGGTAGGGGTGCCAATGACTTTTTATTTCTCGTAATTGACAGTGATTTTTATTTTATTTTATATTTTTTGGTAGGGGTGCCAACAGTACAAATATTCTGGTAAAAAGATTGTGATGTTACGTGACAATTTAAATCATTAAGGACTAAAAGAAAGCCATTAGGTACTGCAACTCTGCCACCTCTGCAAGTAAGACAACAGAAAACTTGTGCTCCGCCAGTTGTATTTGTGTTGTGGGGACAATTTCTTGTGTACTTAGAGGATCTTTATCCATTCAATTTGTCTATCCGTATTTGATGTCAAGTATATCTAACAAAGGGGGGCAGAAATGACTATGTCACCCCCTATCTGAGGTGGGATCCACGTGGGATTTACCTCCCTCTATTAAATATACTTGACGTTAAGTACGGACAGGTAAATTGAGAATATAAAAATTCGTACCTAAACGGTAAGCCAAACCTTCTTTTTGGAGACATGACAAAGGTCCTGAGCATAAAAGTAAGTAGTTACTTATTATCACCTATTGGTGTTGTACATGACATGTGGTACTCTTCTATAGCGTGATAGGGTGTGTAGCGCACATCCAATGGCTTGCAGTGCCTGGGCACATAGCCCAACACCCTGTCCGTGTGTTGGGTTGTGTGCTCAAGCATTATGGGCCGTCAGATGTGATCTACAAGCCTTGTCGCGCTACAAAGGATCCAAATCTGGTACTTGGCTGGGTTAGGGCAAGAAGTATGTACTACTGGGCAGGGGTAGGGGAGAGAGCATGGCGAGGTGGGGCACAGTTGCAAGGGGTTGAGGCAATAGTGATGGAAGCAGTGGTTGGGAAGGTGGAGTTGAAGGTGGGGTTGAGACTTGAGAAAGATAAATATGGAAATTTAGAATAGGGCTAACTTAAAAGGCCATAAAGGTCAATTTTAAAAAATTGGGCATCCAAAAAAACCTTTTCATAAAGATTGGATACCCAAAACAACTTTTTCATAATGATTAGGCACCTGTGGTATAATTTACTTATTTCGATTTATGTGATCGGTTCGGATTGACCTTTGACACTCTTACATAGCAAAACACCTTATTTAAGTGTTTCTCTCTCCAGCGTGTCTATGCTAATAAACAAAGCTAGTGTATAAATCACCCCCCTAAAGGTAATATTACCTATTATGTTAAGTCTAACTAGTTAATTAAAACTTGTTTGTTCACTCTAATAGACATAATCAAATTTCAAAAAAAAAAAAAAAATGAACAAATTAAGATACTTTCACCACAATCCTCGATACGAACAAAAAAATGCTGACTAATTCTACTTAGAAAATTAAAGTTAAGACAAAAAGTTTAAGAATATAATAATTACCCAAAATAATTACCGTTCTAGGAGAATGTTCTTTTCACAGAAGTGCTCTTTTTCGATTCCTTGCTGTGAGAATACTCTCGTAGAAGAGAAACAGCGTTTGGTAAAACTGTTCCAGAAGGGCTCCACGAACAGAAAAAGAACAGAAACAGTGTTTGGCAGACATTTTACAAAATCACTTCTTTTATACAAAAAAAATTACATAAATGTCATTATGTTCATTATTATCCTGTGATCAGACTTCAGAGACACTTTCTCTACTTTGACAAAAGGCATTTAATTAAGTTATACTAATTATCTGACATAATTAAACCACATTTAGCTTTTCTAGTGGTTTTGCAACTTGAGACTACAGAGGTTGAAATTTTAAATTTAGATGGTAGGAGAAACTGTAAAGAATGATAATGAAATTTGACAATCAAAAGGTGCTAATCAGATTTCTGTGCAGTGGTCAAAGTGGAAAGACAAAACCATTCATTAGTCACTAGGGTATTGGGTTGCTCGAAGGTGCAAATCCACCAACCAACCATCTCTGTAATGTGTTTAAACTTGAAACAATGGATTGGGAGCAGTGAAGGAATCATCTTAAAAAAAAGGGACAACCCCACCATTCATTAATTAATATCGTTCTTCCCAAGTAGAGGGGCCTACCACCAATATAGCAACCATGAATATTGATGATGATGATGATGGAGTTGGCCCATGTAAAATATGGAAGCATGAAAAGGACCCAAATATATTTATTAGACAACCACACACAGCTTTTAGGGGGAATCTGATCATGTGTGGATGAAAAGACAAAAAAAAGGTAATAAAGAGAAAGTCTAATAGTTCACCTTGTAAGACAGTCCTCTGGATATAATTCACCTTGTCGTTCAATTGGTATGACCATGAAGGAAGGGTGTTTGTTTTCCATGGGAAAATGGATATATATTATGGGTCCCATGAAGGATGTTTTCAGTTTTGACTTCAGGAATTAAGGCAGAATTATATGGATAATCATCCTATTATAAAATACAGAAAAGAAGAAGAAGAAAATATGCGTCTATGTATTGGAGATCGGAAAAAATTACAGAGGATCTCAATCGAACAGAGGGGATTTGCAAGTTATCGTCTGTTGTTCGTTACAGAAACCAGAGCTAAAATCTGCAGTTTACAGAGGATCTCAATCGAACAGAGGGGATTTGCAGGTTACCCCTGATGTTCGTTACACAGAGAGAGAGAGAGAGAGAGAAGGGGATCAAACCTTGTGAATGAATCGATGGAGTTGCAGGGAGAGGGAGACGAGCTCAGCCGTGAGAGAAGGGTATAGCGTGAGAGAGAAGGGTTTTGTGGGTTTTGCGTTTTGCGTTTTGCGTGAGAGAGAAGGGTTTTGTGGGTTTTGCGTGAGAGAAGAGTTTTATCGGGAACACACCTCTATTTTTTCACTTTTTAATCTGTAAGTTGAGCTGAAGAATCGAAGAAGCTTCTAATTAGTATTTCTCAATTCCTGATCTTCTCATGTTTTTTGAACTGGTTCAGTCTGTGAGAACACAAGATTGAAGCATGTGTGCCAAATGCATTTCTACTCTATATGCACTCCCATAGAACAAAAGAACACCAGAAGCACTCTCCAGGAGTGTTACCAACCGGGACCTAAGTCCATATAGCTTACCTCCAAAGTACCAAAGATACTAGTAAATAGAGAAAAGATACCTATTGGGAAGAGTGTGGCCCCTACGTATGCATGCGGAAGAATCATGAGGACGGCATTTCATTCTTTCATACATAGGAGTGGAGTAATCATTTTGCCCCGTGTTTGGGCTCTATGCACACGTTGGCGTTCTTTTTCAATCAAATTATTAGTACCTAAATCCTTAAACAAATGTATATTACCAAAAATTATATTAGTGTTAGTACACCACAACTATTACTTTTGCTTAGAAATGTAGAAATGTGGATTGCCTGCCTAATCCTAATAGATTTGTCGTTCAAGGAAAAATAGAAGGAAATAAACAATTAAATAGCCAACATGTAGATGGATTGATGGATATCATTTAATTCTATTGGAGAGAGCGATCATTTTGCTTACTTAGTGGTTGGCTCTTCATGACCCAGCAAATGTTCAATGTGAATTGTTATAGGACCCCACATCTAGATCTAATGGTAAAGTTTTAGTCAAAAAAGAAGATAAAAAGTGTCTTATAGTTGGGTAAAGGTTTCTTACATCATGTTCTAACATAATTTTAGTCCTTTTTCTCAAAATGACAGACCAAATAGGAAACCTTTCTAAAAGGAATCCTTTTTTAGGTAATTTTCCTCACATAATTTATAAAGATGTCATCAATATTTTGTATTTATCTCATTGTTTCGTAATATGATAATCTTATAGGATTATGGTTCAAACTTTGAGCTATTTTTTTTTTTTTATAAAAGAAAAACTTTGAATTATTTATTCACTTTGTGTTAGGGTTTTCTAATTCGAAATCACTTTGGTGAAACTCAGGTAACTGTATCAACCCCTTCTATGTTCAACAACATTTTGATTGGAAAAGCAATTACTATTAGGGATGAATTACTTGAAACTCTTTCAGAAATAATCTATATGTTGGTGGTGGAGAGTAATAGCCAAGAGTTCATCTCTTATTTATGTAATTTCATGAAAATTCTTGCTCTTTTAATTAAGTCGATTGTCACTGATGTTAAACATTTGATTACTTATTTTGATCAGGTTTCATTTCAGTCCTGAGAAACCAATATTGTGATTGATTCCCTTTTTAAAAAGATTTTATCTCTTACGAATAGGATAGTTTGACCCATTCAACCTCAGATCCATGAAATGTAATACGTGTTCTTCAACAATATTTTTGTTTTTTAAAAAAAACTATTAAAAGATGATGCCATCGATGGGTCATTTAGAAATCTTATCTTACCACGTGGAACTTTTTAAAGCTCCAGATGTGAACCTCCTCATAATCTTTGACTATTTAATTGGATTTTCCAATGATTCATCGATGTGAAGTGTGAACCATTAATTAAGCAATATTGAGAAGAAGGAAATATTTATTAAAACAAAAAAGAAGCTACTTTTAATATACTCTTTGATTCAAGTGCTTGACTGTCTGGGTATCTGTCTTATTTATTTGTTTATTTTTACCAAAAAAGAAAAAGACGGATACCCAGACAAAAACACCCACGAGAAGCACGGGAGGGAAGGGCAAAGACGTCTCGAAATTCGTAACGGATATGCGTCGTCGATACTTTGACTGTTACAACCTGTCCAATCCCAAATCGAATCCCTGTTTGCGTTTGAATCTTACATGTGCAAAATTTCTGTTTTTATTAGAAGAGGAATCTACAATACAGTTCTAGACGCTATCCGCGGTATTTTACAAATTACAATTTACCTGTAAAGTCAATAATATTTATCCAAAAAAACAAAAAATAAAGTTAATAATGGACACTAAAATATGGGAAAAGATTCTGACCCTGATTTGTGCAATTGTGCTCTCTCAATTACTTTTCTTTTCAATCCCTTCCCATTTTTATTCAAAAGCTATCTATATTTTTTAATTCTTATTATTATTTTTGTTTTCATTCAAATTTCTATGATCAAAACCACTTTCAATACGGATTTGATATCAACTCATTATTGATCCGGTACAAGACCGATTCATATCATATCGATATTGATAATACCATATGATATATCACTATGATGATCACGGCATATCATGGGATTGTGATATAGTACGATCTCACGGTATGGTGTAATCTGATCTCAATACGGTGTGATTCAATCATGATATCGATATTCTTTTGACCATTTTTTTTTTCCTCTTCCTTCAATCGAATCCACTTTTAGTACCGATCTGATACCAACTCATTATTAATTTGATACGCGATCAACCCATATTGTATCGATATTGATACAATATCATACGCGATATCACTATGATGATCATACCATAGCATGGATTACACCATATCGCAATATAGTGTGATCTCGCAATAAGACATGATTATCATAGCGATATGACATGATCCTTCTACTAACATCAATTTTTTGGTGATAACAAAAAATGATAAAGGGTAATTAAAAAGCAAAAAAATCCATAAATTTTAAATAAAATAATTAGAAAATAATAATAATTGAAAAAAAATCGATATCTTTTGAATAAATATAGGAAGGGATTGAAGAGAGAGAGAGTAAATAGGTAGCTTTTGAACAAAAATAGAAAATGATTAAAGAGATAGCAATTAGAGGAGCACTTGAGAGAGACCATTCCTTGAATCCTCTCCAGCACACGTGGCTGATGGAGAGATCTCACTGGGAGATCCCCAGCCAAGTCCCACTGGAGAGGATCCAAATCCCTTTGAGCCTAGAGAGGCGTAAGGTATACAATGCCTTTTTCACATTGTTGCGTTAAGAAATCGCCTGGTGGTCCCTTCGAGTGTCGTAACCTACAAAAGGACCTTGGTGACAAGGGAGAACCAGTGTGGTTCCGGCCTAGGACTCTCTGATGCCTAAGTTAGATCTCTCTGAGCAACAGATGAATAGTCAGAATTCAAGATGGGTTAATGGGATAGAGTACCTTGAAATTTATAGTGGAGTGTGGCGGTGTGGAGAGTCCCAGTTGATAACGAGTAGTCCTCGTAGTAGATAGATGTTCCTAGTTGGTAGGATTCATCTCTTGGCTGGTTGCTCTCCCATGGGAGGTAGAGTCCCAGTAGGGAGGATGTTCTCGGTAGATAGACATACATGCACCCTTGTATATTGGATAAGGTCCTTGGTGCATGAGTCCGTCTGGAATTGTACCTCTGGTAGGTGGTACCCTCAACTGATGAGGTAATGCATATCTTGTCGGTGACGATAGTAGCTTACGTGTAGTACTTGGTCTTGGTTCTTGGACTTCCTTGTTGATTCTTTGCCTTCCGGGCTAATCAAGTGAGACCTAAGGTGGCCGGGCTTGGGATGGTCTTCCCACTTGGGCCAGGACACGTGGTGGCTCCTGATTAGCCGGTATAATTTTGGGTTTATAATTTGCCCCTCACTCTCTTGGAACGGAGTGTTCAAGAGAGTAATTCTCTGTCTTTGTGTCAGTGAGGGGTTTGTTATAAATAAGTTCTCTCGAAAGATATTTCTGTGAAACCTTTAGTGAAGTGGGAGAGGTTAAGGGTTCTAATCCCTCCCACTACACTTTTTGCATTTCTCTTTTCATTTTAGACATATCTTCTTTTCTTCCCTCCATTCTTTGCTTTCCATCTCTCTTATCTCTCTTATCTCTCTCTTGTTTTTTGCTTTTCCCCCTTTTGTTTTGAAACTTTTCTCTCTTGCTTTGGAAGCGACTTGGACAGAGAAAAGGCATTACGTGCATCTTTGTTACTGTTACAGGGCTTTGCATTTAAGGGGGGTAATAAAAAGGAAAAATAGTTGAGAGAGAGAGAGAGAGAGAGAGGGGGGTGATGCAGGTAAAGTAATCATACCCAGGGATGGTAGTTTTCGTAAGGAGATGTATATCCGGCTTTTTTCATGTTCATAAGAGGCGAGGTGATTAAAGGTAGGGGTCGGGGATGGTGAGAGATGAGAGAAAAATGTTTCTTTTTTTTTTTATGGAAAAAGAAAAGTTTATAAATAAGAACTGGAACTCTTTACAAAAGATGAAATATCACACTCTTGTCTCTAATGGCTTGGAGAGCCATACTTTCTACACAATTAATTAAATGTTCCTGCTGCCCCAATTGAAAGCTCAAATTTGGAATCATGCCCTTCCTCTTTAGGTTCACAAATACCTACTTAGGTTTTTATATTTTTCGAAATACTTTGAATTCTAATTTGAGGCATACGAATGATACAATTGGAGCAGAAGGAACATGGCTGCAACCCAAATTTGTCCAAAGAAGACTGAGGAGGGGCTTTGAAGGAACTTTCTTTGCTTAAAAGTGGCCATTAGGCTCTTACCATAAAAGCCGGTAACCAGTGACAAAGTGAAAAATCAAATGGGTGGTTTAGATTACTTTCATGCTGAATCTACGGTTACAATTAAAAAACGTGAAAATAAGTTTGCAATACGTATGTACTGCCACCACCCACCCAAAGAAGAGAGAAAGAAATAAGTAAATTACGAAAAACACTACAAAGAACTGAAAATTACTTAAGTAGGTAACTAATCAAGAAATTTATTGAGGATACATATTGGAAATAACAATCATTATTATCCGGTGCATTGCTCGGGTCTATTGCTAATTGAAACCAAACTTTTGTCCCAAAAACTCAATACCCAGTAGGAACATCTAGTCTCTACTTCTCATAGAAACTATTAAATTAACATATTTGGATTTCTCCCAGGAATTCTCCTCTGCTAAGTGTTTGGCTATATTCTTTGTAAATCTCTGGAACAGGTTGTTGATTATGGCATCCCCAAAGTGTTTAACCAACAAGGACTCTGTAACAGCTCTTAGATTTCTTGCGATATTTTGTGCACTTGTGAACTTGTCAAACATGAATTCATTATTGTCGTCAACAGAAATATCCCAAATCATCTCGAACATCTCTATCTTTTCCAGAAGAAATGACCCTTCCGTTTGAATTATGGTCCTTACTTCTTCAGCACATGGTGTATAAACAGGTAAATTGAATGCATCCACTTTAGTCTCTTCAACGAGCCCCTGGTGCAGAATAAATAACCTTTATCATATCATGTGTACAACATAGAATTTGAAGCATAATAATTAGTAGTAAGAAAGCTTACTTCTGAGACAAGGTCATAGAGTGACTTTGCTAAAAGCTCCTTAAGGCAACAAAAATCTGTGCTAAAGTCGTCCACAGTTTTCCTGCCAAAAAAGGTTATGACCATATGTCCTCCAGGTAATATTTCCTCATAACGTGAAGTCAAAAAAACAGAGAAATCCTTCTGAAATTGCTCCAAGTATCCCTTAAAAACAGTAGGAGGGCTTGTCTGTGCCAGGTAAATATGTCCCTTGTTATCCTCAATCCCGGGTGGAACCTATCAATGAATCATGGTTAATTAGGTTCCCTATAAAACAGTTTAATTAAAAACAGGTAGCTAGGTAATTTTCATGAATATAATAGATTATCAAATTTTCCTTATTGATTTCAACAATGTTGAGAATATATAATTACAAGAGAGAGAGTCCTATTAGATGTATTCATCAGAAGAGGTTGAGATAGAGAAAAGAGTAACATGTGATATAGAAGTAGAGAGGAGAGAAGAGTTACATGTGATAAAGAAGTGTAGAACAGAGACAGGGTTATAAAATAAGAGTCCCACATAAGGAGAGGTAGTAGGAGAACTGAATAAGAGTCTCCTAGATAGAGAAGACTCCTATATCGGGTGATACACCCCCGCAAATTGTTGAATTGACTAACCTAAGGAGATGGCAACAGTACGAATAGAACAAACAGTGGTGGGCTTCAGAACAGGTTTAAATGTTTTTGTATAATCAAGGCCCTCCTACTGGTGAAAGCCCTTTGCAATAAGATGTGCCTTATACCTATCCAGGGAACTATCAGCTTTCTGTTTAACTCTAAAAATCCATTTGCGACCTACAAAGTTCATGTGGGGTGAACGATGAACAAGAGTCCAGGTTCCATTTTTTATAAGGGCATTAAATTCATCAGTTATGACATTACACCATTAAGAAAATTCTTGGATCTGTGGGAAACAGGTAGGTTCATCAAGGGGGGTGGGGGTGACAAAAGCCGTATGAGAAGGGGGGGGGGGGGCTTGTGTGAGACCGAAGCTGCATGCGGCGTAGTAGTGTGGTAGACCTGCTGGTTGGGGGGGGGGGACATGGGGCCGGTGGGAGGCCTGCTGGGGTGGTAGAGGGAGTGTTAATGAGTTGCTAGCCAGATGGAGGGGAGATATGATGTTGGTGGTGCGGATGTGGGAGAAGATGCATGGAGGTCCCTAAGGGGGGCGGGGACGACAAAGGGGAGAGGGGGAATCGGCTTGTTTGGGGGAGGCTAGGGGAATAGGGGAGAGGGGAGTTGCCGTTTGTGGAGATGGTGCAGGTAAGTGAGGATATGGTGTAGCTGATGTAGGAAATGCTAAGATACATGTAGAGACAATATTTGGAGCAGCAGCCCAAGGGGTGGGGCTGGTAATGGTAGGCAAGGATGGAGGAACACAAAAAATGGAAGAGGAGAAGGGAAAGCTAGACTCATCAAAATGGACATGGCACACAATATACATACGGTTAGTAGATAAGTCAAAACACCTATAACCAGTGTGAGAGGCACTATATCCAAAAAATACACACGGGGTAGACCGAAAATCTATTTTGTGACGGTTGTAGGGACACAAGTAAGGGTAATACAAACAACCAAAAATGCATAGAAAAGAATAACCATGAACTTTGTGATGAAGTAGTTGAAAGGGAGTTACCCTATATGTAGTTTTAGAAGACATACGATTAATTAGGTAAACGATGGTGTCAAAAGCAAAATTCCAATAACATTGTGGAACGGAGGCATGAGCAAGGAGGGAAAGAACGGTCTCTACAAGATGGCAATGTCTCTGTTCCACAAACCCTTTCTGCTCATGAGTATGTGGACAAGAGACACGATGGGAGATGCCAAGCTTTTGAAAATAAGTAGGGTAGAGAACAATATTCCCCACCCCTGTCTATTTGGATAGCCTTTATTTAGTGAGAAAAAGTGCTGCTCAACAAGAGATTAAAAAGTAAGAAAAATAGAAAATACATCAAATGGGTTAACCAAAGGTTAAAAGCCAAATAAAATTGGTATTATCATCGACAAAGACTACAAAATATTTGTGACAAATAACTGTAGACGCTGAATTTTGTCACCCCCTGGCGATGATGACAACAAGACATGGACAAACATTGGCATCTCTCTTGAGAAGGACTCTTGCCCCTGCAGCCAAGACATATCATCATCACATACCTAAAAATTATTCAAAAGACCCTTTTTAACAAATTTTGAAAGATGTCCTACTCACCTTCTCCGACCACGGTGGTCTGCTGGCCGGTTAGCGGGTCGTGGGGGTTGTAGTGGTAAAGTTGTTACACCCGTGTCGTAAAATCCGGGCTAATTTGAATTTTTGCTTATAGGTCCGAGAACCTAGGTCCTAACTACTAATACACTGTGGTGCATTGACCCCGTGGTTGAATTTAACGAGGTAGCCACGTTGGTGAGGACCCACATACCATTGGGGAGGCAAACACCATCCCCGTGCAGTTGTATAGTACATCACCAGATGTACATACTAAGGTAAGTGCCCCCCTAATAATTATGAGATCCTGCCCAAATAAATAATACATTTGACCTAAGAACCATGTAGGGTAAGTGGTTACGCAAAGGCCTTGGCCTTTGGGATGATCTGACACATAAATAGCAGATAAAGACACTATGGTCGATCTGATCGACCAGTCCAATCAACAAGAGTTGTTGTACTCAGTAATTTGAGTCTTGGGAGTGTGGGACCCGGTGCCACGCATCGTGGATCTCCTTGCCATGTCCCGGGAGCCTAGTGGAAGTATTTCCCCAACAATTGGGTTGAGCGGGACCCGCGCATTGGCCCATGTACATAAGAATCGGCCTAAAAATCAATTTTTGGGCAAATAATCCCTTAGCTAAACAAACCCTTAGGACACCTTAACATATAAACCAAAGTCATTCTAAACTCATTTATTCAGCCCAATTCATTGTGAGGGAGAGGAGAAGAAAAGAAAAGAAAAGAAGGAGATGTAGAGGAAGAAGAAGGAGAGGAGGAAGGAGAGGCTTGGATCACCTCTTGCTGTCCAGATTCTAGTTTGAGGTAAGGACTACCCTCAACCTCACTCTCTTTTCCCTCTTGAATTGTTCCTCTCACCAAACCCTTATTGGAATCAAGTTTCCTTTCCATGATTCAGCTTGTCTAGGAAGAACCAAGTGTGAAACTCACTTTTATCCCCAATTTCAGCAATTGAAAAGGTAATATCCTATCACTACTCTAAATCCACTTTGTTGAGGAAATCGTCCGATGGTCCTTTGAGTGCCGTAACCTGCAAAAGACCCTAGGTGACAAAGGAGAACCGGTGTGGTTTCGGCCTAGGACTCTCCGATGCCTAAGTTAGATCTCTCTGAGAAAATAGATGAGTGAATAGAATTCAAGATGCCTTATGGAGTCACATACCTTCCTTTTTATAATGGAGTATGGCAGTGTGGAGAGTCCTGGTTGATGGCGAATAATCCCCGTAGTAGATGGAGTCCCAGAGTATCTGGGGTTCTTCATGGTTGGTCGCTTCTCTATGGAGAGATAGTGTCCTGATAGGAATGGTGTCTCTAATAGATAGATATAGGTGTGTTGTTGGATGAAATATTTGTGTCCATCTTGGATTGTGTAGTTGGTAGGGGATATTATAGAGTCCTGAAGGTGGTATAGGTCTTCTTCAGGACGGTGGGAGAGAGTCCAGGTAATGGTGTAGTTCTTGTTGGGGACGATGGTAGTATCCTAGTCCCAGTCGGTGAAGGGTTGTTGTTTGGTCCGGGTTCATTGAGGTCTGTATGGGGTGAACCCACGGTCGGCCCACCGTTGGCTAAGCTTTGGTCCACCTCCTTAGACCGGGGACCCGTGGCGACCACCTATTGGTGGGTGTGAATTTGGGTTCATCATTTTCCGCCCACTCTCTTGGGCCAGGTTGTCCAAGAGAGTACATCTTGTCTTTTTACCCTCTCAGGGGGTTTGTTGCAGATTCTTCCTGTTGGAGGATGTGTTTGAAAATTTCTTGGTGTAGGGAGAGGTTGTGGGTTCAAACCTCTCCTCTAACTTCTTTTTATTTATTTATTTTTTTTTGTAGATATATCTCCTCTTCTTCTCTATTTCCTTTTTCACTTTTTCATTTCTCAGTTTGGCTTTTCCACTCTAGCTTTTTACTTTTTCACTTTTCCATCTTGAGGTCTTCTTCCCTCCTTGCATTGGATAGTTGCTTTTTGGTGCCCCCCCAAGTGTTTGATTTTGGGTCACATGGAACAGTAAGGCTTGGTGGCTTGCTTGGCTTGGCTTGGCCTTTGGTCTTTGTCTTGGCGGCCCATCTTTGTGCTTGCGGTCTTGCCTTTCACGCGCTTGGCTGGTGTCTTGCGTGGGTAGCGCTAGTGCACGCGATCTGCGTCGGGGGTCACCGCTTGTCTGATCGACGCCTATGGCGGTCCACGCCTGGTGCCACTCATTTGGTGACGGAAGATCATTGTCCATCGTCCGTCGTTCACGATCAGTGCCTACGGGTCCGTCGTTCGATGATTGGCCATTCTCGTTTATGAGCAGCGTCCTTGGGTTCGTCTGATTAGCCGTCTCATCTGTGATCTCAGGGTCCTCGGGTCCTCGTTCGACAATTGGGCCAACCCTATCACATCCTCGTCCTCATTGCCTTCTTCCGATGATGGCGCCTGGACCGTCTCGTTCAACGATTGGCTGTCTCGTTTGCGATCTCAGCATCTTCTGGCCCGTGGTTTAACGATTGGCCGTCTCTCGTTCATGATTAGCGCTTGTGACTGGTGATCAGCGCCCGTTTGTTGCTCGACGATCGACGCCTGCGTGTGTCCTTCGTTCGCGATCAGCGTCTGCCCCGTGATCGGTGTTCAGTGCCTGTCGTTTGATTATCGACGCTCGTGATCGTGGTTTGGCATTCGATTGGTGCCCGCCCGTTCACGATCAGTGTCCGCCGTTCTCCATTCGTTCACGACCTCTTGTTCAACGATTTGTACTTGCGGCTTCTACTTCGATCCACGTGGCTGGTATGGACTCGTTCTCTTCTCTCTCTTTTTCTTCTCTCTTTGTATTTTTTATTTTTTTTCTTCTTTTTTTTTTGTTTTTTTGACTAATTTGCTGCTGATGGCTGTAGGTTGGCGGTCTTCTTGTGTCGATTGCCTGGCATCGGGAGGACCTAGTTTCGAGTAAGTCACTTGTTTCATATTTATATCTTCATGCGTTGATTCTGATCTTGCCACGGTTGTGGTTGGGTCCTCTGGGGAGCCCTTGTCAGGGTCTTCTTCCCCTGCAGACACTATCCCTTCACCACCTCCTCCGACCTCTAGTGAGGAGGATGGGGTCTCTAGTGACTCTGGTCCTAGTGGGAGACTTGGCACCTCTCTTGTAGCGGACCCTATTAGTAAATTATCTTGGATTTCCAGTATTGTTACTGCCTCAAACCGCGCTTCCCTTCACCAAGAGTTCCATATACCTTCCGAGATGGTTCTTCGTGTCCCAGGACCTAGTGATCGGGCTTCTCACACCGAGCGGATGAGATCTGTCCCTACCCCATCTTCTTTTCTTGTGGTCTTTGGTTTCCCATGGTTCGTTTTGTTGAGTTGGTGCTAGGCCATTGGCACCTCACCCCTGGGCAGGTATTGCCCAAATCCTGGAAGATCATCCAGGGCTTCTATGTATTTTTTGCTCGGATGGGGCGCGCCGCCACTGTTCCCCTATTCTCGTATTTCTATATGTTGAAGAAGGGGGAAGGCGTATGTTATCACTTTTCCCGTCGCCTCCCTAAGCCGCATCTTGCCAATCTTGACCTTCTCGAGGGGATCACTGATTCGGTGAAGCGTTGGAGGGATCATTTTTTCTTTGCCATAGTCCCCCCTGGTTCCCTGCATACTACTTGGGAGGACATCAATATTAAGAGGGTGAATCTCCATCTCAGGTTGAGTGGCTTTGAGAGAGAGTCCCTCAGGCGCTGTCAGGGATGTGAGCCGTTCAACGTCCGGGAGTTAGACTCAGAGGCTTTCCTGTTTCTTTGGAAGCTGAGTCCTGGTAAGATGTTCGGTTTTGTACTTGGTACCTGCATTGATGCTTTTCTTTCTGGATCTTGGTGGCTTTACTGATGTATTATTGTTGTTGTGCAGTGGACCGTCGATCAGATATTATTATCTTTCGCGCGAACCTGGGAAGAAGGCTGCTCAGGGTGGCTCATCTTCTGGTGGGTGTGTTCCTATAGCTTCTAGACCTCCTCCTGCTGTAGTTGCTGGTGGCAAGCGGAAGGGAGGTCCTGATCCCTCCAGTACGAGGAGTGGTCTGCAAGTTATTCTCCCAAGACTGAGGCCTGCTGCAGATGTCCCAAGACCTTCTATTCCCTCCTCTGCTGCGATTCAAGGGGTGGCTTCTTCTTCTGTCGGGGCGCCTGCTAATCCGCCGACTCTATCTACTATCGACCTGTCGGCTCCTTCTACTTTGGTGCTTCCTTGGGACCTTCATGAGGGTGCGGCCTTAACTCACCTTGGAGTACCTTGTGAGTGGTTGGACCTGGGGAGGCTTCCAACGAAGCGTTGGACTCTGCAGGGGATGAGTGACTTGGTTCTAGTACACTCTCTTTATCAGGACCTGGCTTTAGTAAGTCATATTTCTTCGGTCTTTACTTTTGATGTACTTGTGTGATGGGCTTCTGATGCTCTTGTTGTTCATAGGTCCAGCATCGCACTACGGAGATAGTACTCCGCCTCAAGCAAAGAGCGTTCCAGGAGATCTAGCTGACTCGTAAGTGGCGCAACATGGAGAGGGAGCTCCAGGAGCATTGGGTCGCCCGAGAGGAGGCCGCCGTTCAGGTACGGAGGATGGCTGAGGAGCTCAGGGCTATGTCTTCCGAGAGCGTGACTAGGGAGGTCGAGACCTCAGCCAGGATTCTCGCTCAAGAGGAGGAGCTTCGAGACTTGAGGGAGAGCCATGAGGTGGAGTTGGCCGAGGCTGGTAGGCAAGTTGTAGCGGAGTACCAGTAGTCTTTGGAGCTTATGGAATGGTTCTATGAGGAGAACTAGAGGATATATAATGCAAGGATCCAGGATTTGGCCGCCTCTGTCCTTAAGGAGACTCCTGGCTACAACTTCTCACGCTTTGCGGGTGTGGCGGCATTGACCTCTATCGCTGCTGTGGCTACTGTCGTTCTGTTGGGGAGAGTACTACGGTGCCCGAAGAGGGCGTTACTCCACTCGATGAGGGCACTGTTCCTGCAGAGGAGGGTATGGCACACCTGCCCGAGGCTGAGATGGCCTCCCCTCCAGAGGAGGATGTGACTCCCCCAGCGGAGGTCTCTTGATCTTTTTTACTTATCACTTGTTGGACTTGTGAATTCTGAACTATGAGTTGTAATTACTGTAACTTTCTTTTCTGACTTGTGTGTAGTTAACTACTTACCTTTTTTCACATATTGTTTCTTGCGACTGATGTGTATGGTAGTCATTTGATCCTTATTGCTTTAAGGGTTCCCATACCTTAGTACTTCAGATGGTCTATGGACCTTGGTGGTTTGGTAGTCTACAGACCTTGGTGGTCAATGGACCTTGGGTGGTCTACGGACCTTGGTGGTCAACAACCTTGGGCGGTCTACGGACCTCTGGTGGTCTACGGACCTTGGGTGGTCAACGGGCCTTGGGTGGTCTACGGACCTTGGTGGCCAACGGGCCTTGGTGGTCGACGACCTTGGATGGTCTACGAACCTCGGGTGGTCTACGAACCTTGGGTGGCCGATGGGCCTTGGGTGGTCTACGGACCTTGGTGGCCAACAGGCCTTGGTGGTCGACGGACCTTGGATGGTCTATCAACCTTAGGTCTAAGGACCTCGGGTGGTCTATGGACCTTGGTGGCCAACCGGCCTTGGTGGTCAACGGACCTTGGGTGGCCAACGGGCCTTGGATGGTCTACAGACTTTGGTGGCCAACAAGCCTTGGTGATAGACGGACCTTGGATGGTTTACGGACCTCGGTGGCCAACGGGCCTTTGTGTTTTGGTGGAAGTGATTCGATCGACATGTAATAGATGAGTATACCAACTATTTACTTTAAATAAACTTCTAATAAAATTTCAAATTATCCTTGAAAATGCATCTGCCTGACACCTCACTACGCTACTGCGACTACTACTGGTGGTACTGCTACTACTGATGGCACTGCTGCTACTGGTGATACTGCTGCTTTTATTGGTAGTACTTTTTCAGGTGTTCATAGTTCCAGGTACGGTCTACCTTCTTGTCCCCCGAAGTTTTCAAGCGGTAGGTCCCTGGACGTATCTGCTTAGAAACTATGTATGGTCCTTCCCAGTTGGCTGACAACTTCCCCTCCTTCCGCGGTTGTGATGCACTTGCCCTTCTTAGGACTAGGTCTCCCTGGTGGAAGAGCCTTTCTCTTACTCTGACGTTATAGTACTTGGCCGTCCGTTGTTGATAGGCCACGTTCCTCAGGAGTGCTGTCTCACGAACCTCATCCAGGAAGTCAATGTTTGCCCGTAGTCCGTCGTTGTAGGTGCGCTCGTTGAAGTGCAGTACTCTGTGGGACATGATGAGTACTTCTATTGGTGCCAGTTCCTCTGTATCGTATGCTAGGCGAAATGGGCTTTCTCCTGTGGGTGTCCTTACTGTGGTTTGGTAGGCCCACAAGACACTTAGGAATTCCTCAACCCACTTCCCTTTGGCTCCTTCTAGCCTTTTCTTAATTCCATCTAGTAGCATTCTGTTCGTCACCTCCACCTGACCATTGGTGAAGTAGTCAATGGTGACCACCAAGTACTTGCGGTTCCTTGATGCTGCTGTGAAGTCACCTAGAATGTTGACCCCCCACATGGCAAAGGGGATGGGGTTGAGGATTGATGTTAGTTTTGTGGTGGATAGATGGGGTACTAGGGCGAACAATTGACATTGCTCGCAAGCCTTAACGTATTGTATGGCCTCCTCTTGCATCTTCGACCAATAGAGTCCTTGGCGGAGTAGTTTATAGGCTAAAGCTCATCCTCCCATATGGCTTCCACATATCCCTTCATGGACCTCCACCAGGGCATTCTGGGCTCCCTTGGGTCCTAAGCACCGAAGTAATGGTGCTGTGGCCCCCCTCTTGTATAGTACGCTATCTAGGACGGTGTACTTTGTAGCTCTCATTCTTATCTTCCTTGCCTCGACCTTGTTATCTAGTAGGATGCCATTCTGTAGGTAATTGAGTATAGGGTCCATCCAACTAGGCCCTTCAATCTCAATGACCTGCTTTTCCTGGAATGTTGGCTCATGCAGTGTTTCAACGTAGACGACACTGACCAAGTTACGAAGCTCATCATTGGCTAGCCTGGACAGGGCATTGGCCTTGGCATTCTCGATCCTGGGAACTCGAACCATCTCAAACTTCTCAAAATCCTCGATCAATGCTCGAGCACGTGCTAGGTATGATGCCATTCGCTCGACCTTCGCCTCATTCTCTCCATTCACCTGGTTCACTACAAGCTGGGAGTCACTCCGGGTAGATAGATGTGTGACTTGAATCGCCTTGGCCACCCAGAGTCCAGTGAGCAATCTGCTTCATTATTGGATGCTGGGAAGGTGAACCGGAGAGCATACTAGATTCAAAATCCTTCGGGGCTGGTGAGTATGAAGCCAGCCCCACTTCCTATTGCATTACTCGATCCATCTGCGTACATCTCCCACGATCCTCGATCCTGCTCCTCTGGTTCTGTCGCTCCTGGTCCGTCTGCCAGTGCCTGGCCTTTGATGGCCGTTCGGGGTTGGAACCTGATGTCATGTTCACTCAACTCGACTGCCCTGGCAATCAACCGTTTGGAGATGTCTGGTTTGTGCAGTACCTTCTTCAATGGTAGATCCATGAGTACTGTGATTGTGTGGGCTTGAAAGTATGGTCGGAGCTTCCTAGCCGCGATCACCAGTGCATAGGCTACCTTCTCGATCCTGGTATACCTGGTCTCCACGTCACTCAAGACATGACTGACATAGTAGATGGGTCTTTGCACCCTTGCTTCTTCCTTCAACAGTACCGCGCTTATCACGATCGGGGTTGTAGCTAGGTAGATTTGTAACTCTTCATTGGGATCTGGACGCCCCAGGAATGGTGGATTCTCGAGGTATTCCTTCAGCTCATCGAACGCCTTCTGACACTCCTCAGTCCAGGAAAAGTCTTTAGGACTTTGGAGGTTCTTCAACATCTTGAAGAATGGCAATACTTATCACCTGACCGTGACACGAACCTTGAAAGGGCGGCGACCCTTCCATTCCATTCAACCTCTGCACCTCCCTGACCGTCCGTGGTGGTGCCATCTCTTGGATGGCCTTGATCTTGGGTGGGTTAGCTTCTATTCCACGTACTGAGACCATGAACCCTAGGAACTTCCTTGACGTTACTCCAAAAGTGCACTTTGCAGGGTTTAATTTCATCTGGTTCCTCCTCAGTACGGTGAATGCTTCCTCCAGGTCAGTCAGATGTTGGTGGGCTTGAACGCTTTTCATGAGCATGTCATCCACATATACCTCCATGTTGCATCCGATCTATTCTTCGAACATCTTGTTGACCATCCTTTAGTAGGTAGCCCCTACATTCTTCAATCCAAACGGTATGACACGATAGCAGTAGTTCTCCTTGTCCGTTCGGAAGGTGGTGTAAGACTCATCATCCTCATGCATGAGGATCTGGTTATACCCAGAGTAGGTGTCCATAAAGCTGAGCATCTCATGGCCTTCTATCGCATCGATCAATCGGTCAATCCTAGGTAGTGGGTACTCATCCTTTGGGCATGCCTTGTTCAAGTCGGTGTAGTCGACGCACATTCTCCACTTCCCGTTAGGCTTTGGTACCATGACCACATTTGTGAGCCAGGTAGGGAACTTCTCTTCATGGATGAACCCTGCTCGGCTCAACTTCTCGACCTCTTCTTTGATAGTTGCTTGCCGGTCGAGGGCAAAATTCTACCGCTTCTGTTGGACGGCTTCCTGGTCGAGTCTATGTGTAACCTGTTCTCTGCTATGGATCGGGGTATGCCAAGCATGTCCACAGTTGACCATGCGAAGACATCCATGTTGGCGGGGAGGAGGTGTCCTAATTCTTCTTTCTATTCATTATTCAACAACAAACCAACCTATACCACCTTGGAAGGGTCATCCTCACTGAGTTGCCATGGGACGAGGTCCTCCACCAGCCTACCCCTCTTCTCTATCTATTCATCTCTCTGGTCGCTGACCAGGTTCTCCATGCACAGTGCCATTCCCCTGGTGTTACCATTTTTCTTCTTGACAAAGGTGGCATTGCATTCTCTGGCCTTCTTCTGATTGCCTCGGACTTCACCCACTTCGTTAGCAGTGGGGAACTTCATCTTCAGGTGGAGTGGTGACACGACCCCTCTAACGGCTATCAAGGAGGGTCGCCCTAGGGGACCGTTGAATGAGACCATGGACTTAACCACCATAAAGTTGAACATGATGGTCACCTATTGAGGATGTTCTCCAAATGTGACGGGTAGCTCTATAGTGCCTCTGATGGAGGTAGTGGCGCCTAAGAACCCATGGAGGTAGGTAGGCTCCGGCTTGAGTTGGTTGTCCCTAAACCCAAATTGTCAATAGGCTTCCAGTGAGAGCACATCCACTGATGCCCCTGTATCTATCAATACCCGATGCACGGGTCGATTGGCGATCTCCACCTATACTACCAAGGCGTCCTCATGTGGAAAGCTTACACCTTCCAGGTCCGCATTCGAGAAGGAGATCACCGTCTTAGTCTTTGCTACCTTGCTCTGCTTCTCTGTTACTCCCACAAACTTAGCATGGGCTTTGGCCTTTCTGGTAGACTCTTGCCCCTGTCCTCCAAGTATGGTGAGGATGGGGGCTCCCTTGGTGCCGCTGGGTTCAGGTACATCTCTCCTGTCTTCTGTGTAGTTTCTCTCTCTATCTCGATCCGCTCTCCTTTCTTCTCTTCTTGGTTCTTCTCTTTCTCGCTCACGACCTCGGTCTCCTTGGCCTGAACAGTCGTCACGCCTTCCTTTGATGTACTTGTTCAGACTCCCTGCTCTTACAAGGTTTTCTATCTCCCTTTTCAGTTGGTAGCAGTCTTCTGTGTCATGCCCGTTATCCTTGTGGAAGAGATAGTATTTTTTGGGGTTACGCTTCTCAGGCCCTGCTAGCATGGGTCGGGGCCAATGGAGTAGGTCACGATCTTGGATCTGCATAAGGATCTGGGACTTGGTGGTGTTCAGAGGTATGAACTCTAGGCTGCTTGCTCGTTCACTCCTTTCTGGGCGATGCTCACTCCTGACTGATGGTCGATCGCCCTTCTCCTGTCGATGCTTGGTCCTTGACCTCTTGCTCCTCTTGCTCTCTTGTTATCCTGGGGCTTGCCTTCGATCGTCTTCTTCTGGGCTTGTACTATCTCAGCCATGTTGGCGAACTCATTGCACCATTCCAGGAGCTCCTTCATGGTCTTGGTTTCATGACGTGCCAGGTCTTTGATCAGGTCTAGGTCTCTGATGCCTCCTGCTAAGGCTGCATGTTGGGTTTGGTTGTCCAAGTCTCGAACCTCTAAGGATTCCTTGATGAACTTGCTGACATACTCCTTGAGGGACCACCCAGGGTTTTGTACCACGTTCAGTAGATTAACCGTGGTCTTCTTTTGCTTGACGCTGCTCTGGAAATGAGTGACGAACTACTCACACAATTCTCCCAATCAACCTCGGTCGTAGCCTGGAGAACCAGGAACTAGCTGCACCCTTGAGGGACGCAAGGAATGCTCGGCAGGAGACCACGTCCGATCCACCATATAGTGTCATCATACCATTGAAGTAGTTGATATGGTCATTGGGGTCCGTGGTGCCATTGTACAGTTCAAAGGTGGGTAGCCTGAACCTGGATGGGAGTGAGGCTGACATGATCTCCCCTGAGAATGGGTGCTGCCCAAGGATCGAGTGTGTCTCGCCTTTGGTCTGCTTCTTCAACCCTTCCAGTTTCTCATCCAACTCTCAGAGTCTCTTGTCTAGCTCTTCATCCCGTGTCTGTCCCTCATGCCTGGCAGGACGTTCACTACGACTTCGTTCACGTCCTCTCCTCGAAGTCCCCTCCCATCTTGACTGTTGACGGGATGATGAAGGATCACGCCACAATGAATCTTGACGTGAACGTGAAGGGCTTCCTTCGCGGTATGTTTGGCTTCGCTCTGGTGTATAACTTCCTCCTAGTCGACCTTGGAACACCGATCTCTAGATGGACCCTTCGGGGTTGGGTACCCGGATCGGTGTGATGGTGTTCTTCCCTGGTTCGACCGCACTGGGAGGTCCACTGTTCGCTTGGGAGGTTGGGAAGGCTCTCCCCACTACCTGGTGTGCCTCTTTGATCTATCTCCCCTGGGAGGTGACCTCCTAGGGCTCTGGTCCTATCGGGGATTCGTCCTATGACGGTGGGACATCTCTCGGTGCCTCAAGTAGTCACGGAAGAGTTGCCGATCATCGAGGATCTGTCGTTGCAAGTCATTGACCTAACCCATAGTCGCTGGTGCATTAGGGTCAGGCACTGGCTCCGCGGGGGCTCCAATGGCTGCTTCGGGGTTGAGGTTGACTACCCCCACCTGCTGGTTCTCTGGAACCCCCCTCTCTTGAGAGACACGGTCAGTGGCTCTCCGACATGAGCTCTCTGGAGGAGGTGATCCGTTCCCCTAACTTGCAACATTGTTGGTAGAGGGAATGGTCTTCTTGCCTCATGGTGCCATGGTTGGGGAGATATGGAAACAAGCTAGTAGAGGTGACAGCTAGCGTCCTTCCCATAGACGGTGCCAATCTGTGGCGTAAAGAAATTATCCGATGGTCCTTCGAGTGTCGTAACCTGTAAAAGACCCTGGGTGATAAAGGAGAACCGGTGTGGTTCTGACCTAGGACTCTCCAATGCCTAAGTTAGATCTCTCTAAACAAATAGATGAGTGAATAGAATTCAAGATGCCTTATGGAGTCACATACCTTCCTTTTTATAATGGAGTATGGCGGTGTGGAGAGTCCTGGTTGATGGCGAATAATCCCCGTAGTAGATGGAGTCCCAGAGTGTCTGGGGTTCTTCATGGTTGGTCGCTTCTCTACAGAGAGATAGTGTCCTGATAGGAATGGTGTCTCTAATAGATAGATATAGGTGTGTTGTTGGATGAAGTGTTTGTGTCCATCTTGGATTGTGTAGTTGGTAGGGGATATTATAGAGTCCTGAAGGTGGTATGGGTCTTCTTCAGGACGGTGGGAGAGAGTCCAGGTGACGGTGTAGTTCTTGTTGGGGACGATGGTAGTATCCTAGTCCCAGTCGGTGAAGGGTTATTGTTTGGTTTGGGTTCATTGCGGTCCGTGTGGGGTGAACCCACGGTCGGCTCGCCGTTGGCTCAGCTTTGGTCCACCTCCTTAGACCGGGGACCCATGGCGACCACCTATTGGTGGGTGTGAATTTGGGTTCATCACACCCTATAATCTTTTCCTTAGCTTAGAAACCAATACCAAATTCTGTTATACGCTAGATCATCTAACTTACATGCTTGGTTGTTTATATGGAATAATGAAATTAGGAACCCAACACCATGCATGCATGCCCAAACCTCATCTTTATACCATACTTGGGATTAATATGTACTTCAGATTACAGCCATGGGATGACCATCCATGATGCCAACCTATGATCTTAGTTCAGAATTTATGATTTTAGAACCCAATCCCCTTGCATGCATGTTCAATCAAATCAAATAGCCTAAGTCTAATGTTGTTTCAACCTAAATCTAATCTGTCCTCACCTACTATGGTGTTATGGATTTAATCAAGGGAAAATTACACTGTGGCCCCCTGAGTTTCTAAATTATATAGCCGCACCCCCTGAGTTGACGGTGTTAAATAATACAATCTAAAATGCCACACTTTTCCCTCTTCTAATATCCTGTTAAGTAATACAATGTAAAATGCCAAGTTTTCCCTCTTCTAAGATCATAAACCAAAAACCTATTCAAACCCTCTTTGCCATTGCCTTCTTCCCCAAAACTGAAGTTGCCGAAGTCATTGGACCTGCAACTCCACCGCATAGGTATACCCTTCTCCACCTACCATTATCTATTTCTTCTCTCCCTCATCTCAACTACTCATCTCTTCTCCCTCTCTTCCCTCTTGTATTTTTTTTCTTTCTCTCATGCCCATCCCTTATCGCCATTAACCTTAAGAGAACGGTGAAAAAACCCACCAGAACTAGAAGAACCCTAAACATAACCCTAGACGCAACAACACTGGTAAAAATTCAAACATATGAACATTGAGGAATAGACAAAGCATTTAAGCCAGGAAAACAACAAAATTCAATTTGGGTTAACCCTACCTGTCTCGGATTCCGGGATCTAGTGCTCATAAATCTAGAAGTTATGTTGGAATTCTAGAAGACAAACTCACAATCAAAGAATGGGTCTGCAGCGACAGAAATTAGAACCTTCCAGTTACAAGAGCTGCTGGAGTTCTCTCAATTCCCTTTTATTTACCAAAAAATCCAAATTATTTACACACCACAAGAAGAAGGAGAAAAAGAATAAGAACAAGAAGAACACAATAATGCAATCAAAATTCAATTTTTCCACCTGGAACCAGAAGAACCCTAAAATGCATATGCATCTTCCTTCAAGTAGCTGAGGAAGGAGTGCAAAAACCCTAAACCCTCTTTCTGATTCATGTAATAAGGGAAGGGGATGGGAAGGGGTGTGAAGTTAAGGATCCCTATAGGAAAAATGGTAAGCTCACCCCCCATTAGGGGTATATTAGTCATTTGAAAGCAAACTTAACCAACACCATAACACCTAACTAACGGAGTGAGGCTGACTGTAACAACTAACCTAAACTTAGGGGGTATGGCTGTATAATTTAAAAACACAGGGAGTAGCTCTATATTTAGGACAAACCTCAGGGGTTCACAGTGTAATTTACCCTTTAATTAAAGGTTCCAGCCATGTATGGCTACTTTAATGAAATTGAAACCCAACCCATCATATATAATTGATTCCATCTCAAATCCCACGGGATTCCATCATCTATCCTAAATTGAATGTAATTGAACTTGTTGAACATCATACCATAGCAAATTTGGAAGAACCATGTGAAAATCCCCAGTAACCATTCAAATTTTTGTGCTTTACATGGTCTGGTCGATCTACTCTGGTCGATCTGAATGGACCAGTCCAATCGACTAGAGTTGGTCCTTGAAGCAAGAAATGGATCCAAATACCTTGAGACCTTTGGTATTGTCCCTGAGGGAAATTAAGGTAAAACTACATAAAATCCCCAAGATCTTTTCAGCTTTGTTTCTAACACTTGAGACAGGTTGATCCACTCTAGTCGATCTGGATCAACTAGTCTAATCAACCTGAGTGGGTCTTTAGAGCCAAAAACCTAAATCAGTCATGTGGAGACCTATAGTACTGTTCCCAATGGAAATTGGGATGGAACCACATGGAAACCCCCAATAATTCTTCAATTTTGGTGCAACTACCAAGACTGGTCCATCAACTCTGGTCGATCTGGATCAACCAGTCCAATCAACCAAAGTGCTGTCAGCCGATTTTGGGTTTGAGACCTGACTAGGGTTATGAACAAGTTCTATTTTACATTATGATTGGGTCATCTAAACCCTTAAATGTCTAATTTGTCATGATAAGAACTCGATTCCATGCATGCATGATAAATCCCAACTCAAAATTGATTTTTTTTGAAAACTTCTATTCTGGCAGATTGACTCCTGCTTAGTTAAAATGACATAACTTCATAATCCAAACTTCAATTGTGTTGATTCTTGATTTTTTAGAAAATATAATCATAGAGCTTTCCACAAAAATAGAAATAGGGTGTGTCAAATTCTGTCTCTAAGTGAGCTAAAATTTCACTTCAAGATGTTGTCAAAAATAAAATTCTTCTATTCTAGCAGGTTGACCCCTGTTTAGTTAAAATAACATAACTTCTTCATCCGAGCTTCATTTGCTTTGATTCCAATTTTTCTTAGAAACTAGACCTATAGAGCTTCATTTTGTTAGAAGGAACCATTGTCATATTCTGCATCTAATTGAGCTGAAATTTCTCTTTAATCCAAGTAAAAACCTCTACTTTCCCTTTGAAATTCTGTTGTTGTTGTCTCTGGTCGATCCACTTTAGTCAATCCAAATCAATCAGAGACATCAACTAGAGTTGTTGTCTGCTCTATTTTGGGTATGAACCATGTTCAAACCTAAACCTAAGGGTATCCTGAAACTCTAACATGTACTATTGATTTAATAAACATAGGTCATAACCCCGTGTGCGATGAAGCGTATCGAAGTTCAATCGGAACCCGACAATCAAGTGAACAACCAAATTCTAGCCAAGGTGAGTGGGGATACACCATTCATGTAGGTGTAACACTAGTGTTGTGTCATGATATTATGGTTAAATATATTACATCTCTTTCTTTTATACTCGTTGTGGATATGGAGCTTGAATGGAAAACGGATGAGATACTATTATGTTGGAATGCATATTATTGATATTGTTAGATTAGATATTGTAGTGGGCTTGGAAATGAGGAGGGTTGTGGCTCGTAGTTATGGGATGCAAATGGCACCACTCAACTCATACGATGTCATATAGAAAGCATATGTGTTACACCCGCACCCTAAATATACCCCTATACCCGGGGCAGTTTAGACCTTTACCTAAGGGGCAATGCCATGGTGGCACATGCCAACACCTACAACCTTAGACTTAAAATATTACTAAAAGTATCCCCTCGAAGACCTGGAAGTGTGGGCCAAAGCCCTACAACTTTCTTTGAAGTTTGGGCTATGACAGCAGCATTGGAGTCACGAATAGACTCAACTATATTGAATCCGCCCGAGGATCCGCCCATGCTATCATCTACCTTTTTGGTTTATTTTCTTGTGGGACCCACATCCCCGTGTCCCGGACACCATAATGAGACCTTTGGACCACATGGACCCCTACCCTTACCCTTAGATGGATAGTTGAACCATGAAGGTGGGCCCACAAGGCTTAACTTAGGTGAATAATGGGTTTTATACACCCTAACCTAAAACCAAATAGACCTTAGGGGACAATTAAGTCCTGTGGACTTAGGGTGCTTCCCAAACATGACCTAATGAACCTAATGGTTAGGACTAAGGCCAAACAAGCCCTAAGACCTAACCAAAACACATTTAAAGCCTAAGGACTAAACTACATTCTAAAGACCCCTAACCAAACATAACCTAAGGTCCCTTCTACCCCTTAAAGATAAGAAATCCCTCCCATTCACTTATCTCTCCCCCTCCCAAAAACCGTGGAGGAGAAGAGACAAGAGAAGAAGGAGAAGAAGGAAAGAAGAAGAAGAAGTAGAAGTAGGAGAGGAATAGGAGGGGAAGGGAAGAAGGTGGAAGCCATGCAAAGATTGCTGGCTGCCCCACATCTCCTCCCAAGCTGGCCGGACCCAAGGGAGAAGAGAAGGAGGAGGAGAAGAGATGGAGAGAGTGGCTGGAAGAAGGAAGCTCACCAAGGTAAGCTCCCCAAACCTAGCTCTCCCCCACTTCTCCTTGATTTTGGTAATTCCTTGAGCTAGGGCTGACCTAGGGTTCCATTTGGGACTCAAGGTGAAGCTCGGCCCTAGTTGGGAGCTCTAATAATGCTGACCTAGGCCTCTAAGTGCTGCATTTGCAGCCATGGCTGTGGAATCCCTGGTTTAAGCTTCAAACCCAACCCTTGGACCAATGTGAGACCCAAACCATAAAGGATCTTGGATCCTTAAGGTGAGCTTAGGACCTAGTGACCCTAGGAAGGCTAAGACACCTCTCCCTTGTCCCTGAGAGCTTAGCGCACTCCAAGTTTCAAGCTAGAGCAAAAGCCCTCTGAAATCTCAGAAGAGACTGCCAGCGAACAAACGACGGGATCCACCAATTGTGGTACCGTTCGTCAGGCCACCCAGTATAAACCCTGTGCCTTAGCCTGAGCGGACGAAGGCACGGATTCACTCTGTTTGCCTCTGCACTGGCCTATTTCTCTCGGGTGTGTCTCAGGAAATGAATGGATGCTGGGGCGGACCCGAGAAGCACATCTGCCCATTGATCTACTCCTTTTTAGATGTGTCTCAGGTATCGAACGGATGCACGATCGGATCCAAGTGAGATGTTCCGCTCGTGGGTCCGCTCGCTCTATTTTTACCTTTTGGCCTAAATAGAGTTAGGGGCGGATTCACTTTTGCTGAAACCATCCGTGAGTGCGCTCGTGCTATCTTGGTCGAAATATGATTTTAACCTTGAGGGTCTAGCATAGGACCCTTCTATGCATGCTTTAATGGTTGTTTTTATATTCCTAGGCTACCCAACTCGATGGATAGCGGGGAGTCCAGGTGAGATTCATGTCAACCACACACGGCGACGCCCGTGTTAGGTGAGTGGGTTCTGGATGATTTGTCGGGCTTGAATATATAGTTAATATGAAATCTTAAGCATACTATTATATATTTGTAAGTATTATGCGCATTGTATTGTTTATCTTAAATGTGATCTTTTATGAATGTGATAGTATGCTCACCATTGTATCGGGCTACAGTACCGGGTGTGTCGGTATCGGAACCCCAATTTATTTAAATTATGAAAACTGCTATATGTCATCCTGATCTGTATGTGTCGTGCCGTGCTGGTACCCGGGTACTAGATGGAATAGGACGTTGATGCACCCGGAATACCTGTCGGGACGATAGGACTTGCATATAGTATATCTACGACTAGGATGCCTGTTCCCTTAGGCTACGACCCTTGCCTACAGGGGTTTATGTGTTGGATAGTCTGAGCACCTATGGTCTGTGGAGGTGGGAGAGCCCAGGATAGGGGTAGTGATGGCTATCGGGGTCTGCCACTGGGTGGTTATAATGGCTTCTACCGGCGTAGGTCCCCTCATGATAATTGAGGTTTCACTGGGGCGATAAGATAAGTGACCCTTAGTGTCTCCCGAGTTATCACAGTAGCATACACTTGACAGATAGAATTGTGTGCTAGGTGGAAAAATGAATCTAGCATGCGCATGCATTATTCTGCTTGAGATTGATTGTATGGTGTATGTGCATTCCCCTTTGCTCTCTCACTAGCTAGTGTAGCTAACCCTGTTATGTAACCCCTTTTTAGTTGTTATGCAGGAGATACTACTTAGATGAGCACCGTTGGATGCGAATCAAGTGGAGCTAGTGGCTGTGACTTTGATGTAGATGTACACCCAAGGATGGTGCCCTTGGGGCAATTATTTGTTATTTTATTATTTTCTATCTTCATTCCACAATCATGTATAACCTGTGTGTTTATTATAGGAGAGGTTGAATGGTTACATTTATAAACAGTGTACTATGTGTTATCATTAGAGAACCGATGTTCTATAATTTCACATGATTTAATTAAATTTTGCTTCCGCTAACTCTGTGATTGGAATGGTTTATTCCATTTTGGTACGTTCCTTTCTGTTATCAATACGTGATGACAGGGTGGACTGTGGCTCGGCACAGTTTATCTGTGATCCTGGTAGATAGTGGGATGATACGGGTTGTCCCAGTCACCCCCTGTGTGGCAGTATATATATTACATCGGGATGGGGGCGTGATGCTCTGCACCGACCACGGTCCAGTGTAACCTCTTGGTTTACTCTCCATAAATAGGTTCTAAATTAATAATCTCAAGAACATAAAGTGTTGTATTTGGACATAGGAGAAGACTGATTGGAGTGAAAATAAGAACCTAGAAGGATAATAGACAACATGGAACTTAAAACTTGAAACATAGGCTGTTGAATAATAATTATGCAATTGTTTGGCTGAGTCCAAAGTAGATACTAGCTGGGTAAGTATATGTTATAATTCATAAACGGTAATGAATTAAACATAACCAACCATAATAATCCACAATGATCTAAACAAGGGGGATAATATATATATATTTATACAAGACTAATTATAATTTCCATACTGTTCCAACTCTTCCGTGAAGTCAGTCAAGCCTTTCCCAACTTCAACCCGTGATATCATTCATTCCAACCTGAGGCGTGTGATTTTATCCTATTAAATCATGCATATAAATTCAACCATCAAATTGTTTCAAATTTCTGCTTGGGCATAACTGTGTCCATTCTAACCTCAAGCACAAGGTTTCAAAGATCCAACCCAAAACACCTGATTTGTTCCACCCAAATCAAGGGTACATCCATCCATTACAATTAAAAGTTTCTAAAAGCTCACCAAACCATCTGACCAGAAGAAAGAAAAGAAAATGCAAGAAAAGCCAAAAAAAAATAGTTTCAACATCCCAAATCTACCATGAAGACAAGAAACTAAAAGAACTGATCCACTATAACTTCAGAGAACTACTGGAGAAGAACTGAGCTAGGCATCTTCACCACCGCCACTACCGCCACCCAGGAAGGCATTGAGATCTTTCACTCCTCACTCTATGGTCTCTAGACGCCGAGCTTGATCGGAGAACTGGTTCTTGACATCGTCGAAGCCATCCGTCATCCTCCAGTTCAGTCATCGAATAGCCATCATGATGTCGCTACCTCCCCCAGGTACACCTGAAGTACCTACTGCAGATGGTCCAAAACCCATAAACTCTAGGTCATCATCATTGTCATCCTCATCCTCCTCCCTAGCCCCTCTACCATCCCCGTACTGCACCTGTTCCCTGCACTGTCATAATCATAATATAAATTCATCTTCTATAGTACATTGAACCCAAAAGGTCCCTCAGTGCATGTTCCCTTGGGTTCACAGTCAAGATCAATCCCAAGGAATAGGAAAATCCTGGTAAGTAGTCGATCGTAGGGTAGAGTGTTGTTTCGAGCAGGATTCATCACCGCATGGGCCATGTGCTGCATGACCACGTGAGGTAGACAGATGGGCTGGCCAGTATACAGAGAATGAGCCAGAACTACAGACATCAATGGAGGCAAGGTGTTGTGTGCCTTAGAAGAAGCTAGATTGGTCCTGGCTATAAAGATCAGAACCCGCTGTGAAGGAGGGAACTTGGAAAGATCTTCCTTCTCCTAGAACCTATCATTGGAGAGAACCTTAAATAATTTTCGCTTCTCATTTGAAGGGAGGCACTAGTTAGGATGACTGCCTGGAGGATAGTATACTCTCTCACCCTCTGAGGATACACTGAGAAGAACCCCCAGCTCCACGGCATTAAAGCTAATGACCACTCCCTTTACATAGGAAGTCAACCTGGAGCCGTCGTCATCTTCCTGGACCATTACTAGATTTGCATAGAACTCCCTGACCAGAGTGGGGTAGTAGAAGTCTGATTGAGTGAGCATGTCAGTCCACTGCAGTCTATCAAACCTGGCCCCCCCACCTTATAGGCCAAAAGCTCTTCCACTGTGACGTCTCTCTCTACAAGAATCTTTCTATTAAAGAGATGCTCCCTGTAGATTCCTTCGGCCTTTTCAGAGGTAAAACGGTTCACGGTGTAAGCCGTGGGAGCGAAAGATACAATGGATAGATCTCTCCCTCTTTTTGGACCCATGATCAGATTTCCTACACATAAGGCACAAATCAAAGAAGGACGATAAATGTAAGCCCAATTGAAATGATGACATACAATTGGCTAATAAATTATGGGAGTAGAATGCTTAAATGATATGGAGATGATGAGAAAAGAAGGTTATACATGATGGGGGAAATCAAAATATACACATGTAAATCATGAGAAAATGGGATATGTTGAGGAGAAAAGAAGCAAGGTTAATTCACACATGAGCAAGGTTAATTCACACATGAAGCCTACATGAGATCCCTAGTGTCAAAATATGAGGTCAACACAAACGATGTATGTGCTCTTGAATATTATGTATTTCAACCAATGTCAAACAAGCAAGTTATTGAATGAGATATCCCAACAAGAGATAAGGACTAAATAGAGGATAAGCCCCAAGAATTGTGCAAATAATCCCACAACTAAGAAATGCATTGGGGATACATCAAGTGAATGAATTATTTGGAAGATGAAGGATAGAATTCAAAGGTTTGTCAACAATCTTACAAACAAAAGAAGATGCTTGAAGATAAAATAGTTAGGTAAATTCCTATGAGGTTCTAGGGCATATAAAATTAAACACAAACTTGAAGGGTTGTCCTAAGCAAGGAAGGATTGAGGTTTTACCCCAATTTAAACCTAGAATTGTCCAAGTAAATCCAACTACACTTGACAGCCATAGCAATCAATCTTTAAAATGCTTACAAGGACTTTAAAATTTATAAGGAATACAATGAACAAACAAGGAATCCAACCATGTAGTGCCATTAATCGATTGGGGCCTGATTCTAACCCTAGAACCCTAGCCTAAATAGATTTTAGCATGGATTTGGTGTGTATAACCATGATAATGCAAACAAAATCAAATCCTATCACAACCTAGGATTATCTATCTCAAATCCAAGAAGAAACAGGAAGAGAATATGAAGAGACACAAGTAAAATCTTACAATGGAAGAAAGAGGAGAACGGAAAAGCGAAAGGAGAAAGAGAAATCTTACCTTGAGAATGTAGAGATGAACCTTGAGGCTTGAGATTGCAAGAAGAACCCAAGAGAGTGTTAGGAAGCCCAAACGAAAACCCTGTAGAGCCCTCTCCCCTTACGGTTGTGTTTCCCTTCTTTGGAGCCAAAAGTGAGTTTTAAAACTCGCGGCTCTGTTTTGTTAAAATTCTGCGAACGGATGAATGAACGGAACCACTAATCGTGACTCCGCTCGATAATCCGTCCCACATAAAACTTGAAATTTTGGATTATTAGCCTGAGCGGATTAATGAGCGGATCCACATTTATGAGTCTGCCCGTAGATCTGTTTGATTCATTTCCTCTTGGCCTTTGACCCCTCTGAGAACAGACGAACGAACGGATTCACGTTTCGCATCCTCCCGGTCAGTCAGCTCTCTTTATTTTTGGTGGAGCCATGAATGGACCCAAAACACTGATTCCGTCCGTGAATCCGCTCGATTTCTTTTAGGATTTTGAGCTCAGATTTTGGAAGCCTTTTAACCCCACCCATGTATGATGATTTTGTGCCTATACCCTAAATTGGACACCCCTATATGTGACCCATTTGTGGGGACCACCTAAGCCTTGTCTATTGCCCCGAAATTGAAAAGGGATTAGAACTTACACTCGACTAGGCCAGCCAATGTGAGATGGCAGGCATCAGTGTGCGTGTAACTCCCCTTCTATGCAAGAGGAGGGGAGTTATCTTTATGAATAAAAATCCTTAGGCCCCGTTAGTAAGTGAGCCGGAACCTATGGATAGAGGAACCTAAACCTTCGGGGTGTGGGAATTCTTATGGGGATACATAGGATCCAACTTTTAGCCAGGCCGGGAGAAAGGAAAACACTAGGCTGGTTTGGACAGGTTTAGTTGAACGATCCATAAGGGCCATGTATACTCGAAAATCATTCATGACACCTCAAGCTAGTGACGACTCTATTTGTGCTTTACTTGTTTCATCCAAACCTTGTATAGGCTCATAGAGGGAGTCCTACACTGTGACTTGGTTTCCAAAGAGACCTAGTATACCATTCCTAGAGCTAGCTTGTTCCTATGGATCGACCTAGGTTATAGATATGTCCATAGGGATATGAATGTAATTATTAAACTTATACCTATGATGGTGTGAAAATAAATAAAATAAATGTGTCTTTTCACCCTTATGTGTGGTAGATTAGTTCTCCTGAGCCACAAGTGTGACTTTGGATTGACCTTATCATGATAACTAGTTGAGCCTCAACCCTGGTCCACCAGACCTTAAGTTAATAGGGAATTAATTTAATAATGACCGGGTAGGTTAGTAATGGAATCTGTTTAAAATATTTGACTCAGACTCAAACTGTGAGAGGATTGTGTGGTTCTCAAGAGAGGACTAGTATGGACTTTTCCCCTGTGGGATAACTGTGTGACAGGGTTAAAGGTTGTGAAAGTTGAAACTGAAAAAGGTAACAAGACCTTTTCCGACGACGGATATAAAGGGAGTAATGGGTCGCCAATGCATTCCCTCCGTGCTAGGAGTGACACATATGGAGGTCCCATCAATATTCCAAATCATTCTGAAGTTGGGTTAGGTAATGAGATGACCCGAAGTAGAAGCATTCAAAATGTAAACCCTATGCTAGGAACTAGGCAGGTTGAGTCCTGCAACCCAATGATAACAAGAGTAGTGAAGGCCTAGGTGGTATCACTTGATCTGGAAGATCTAGGGAACTTCCCGTTCCTTATGACTTAGTTTAGTGTAGAAGACAGTGTAGTTACCTCTGGAATACGGTAACTACCGACTCTTAACCCAATGGATCTTAGGGTTACTATGAATCACACCTTTGTGGTGATGAGACCCTAAAAAGGAAAAGAAATTGAAGAACCTGACCAGCTGTGTCATGCAAACACTGCCTTACTTTGACCTGACCTTTGACTTAGTCCAATTAGTAGACAACTAGACATGTTGTTAATCAACAAGCCCTTATCCTGGAGACCTTAGTCGTCTCAAATTTTGAGGACAAAATTTTTAATAAGGTTGGGGGGATTTTATAGCTGCACCCCAAATATACCCCTATACCCGGGGTAGTTTAGACTTTACCTAAGGGGCAATGCCACGGTGGCATAGGCCAACACCTATAACCTTAGACTTAAAATATTACTAAAAGTATCCCCTTGAAGACCTGGAAGTGTGGGCCAAAGCCCCGTAACTTTCCCTGAACTTTGGGCCATAATAGCAACATCGGAGTCACGAACGGACTCAACTGTATTGAATCCGCCTAAGGATCCGCCCATGCTGTCATCTGCCTTTTTGGTTTATTTTCTTGTGGGACCCACATCCCCGTATCCTGGACACCATAAAGAGACCTTTGGACCACATGGGCCCCTACCCTTACCCTTAGATGGATAGTTGAACCATGAAGGTGGGCCCACAAGGCTTAACTTAGGTGAATAATGGATTTTCTACACCCTAACCTAAAACCAAATAGACCTTACGGGACAAGTAAGTCCTGTGGACTTAGGGTGCACCCCAAACATGACCTAATGGACCTAATGGTTATGACTAAGGCCAAACAAGCCCTAAGACCTAACCAAAACACATTTAAAGCCTAAGGACTAAACTACATTCTAAAGACCCCTAACCAAACACAACCTAAGGTCCCTTCTACCCCTTAAAGATAAGAAATCCCTCCCATTCACTTATCTCTCCCCCTCCCAAAAACCGTGGAGGAGAAGAGACAAGAGAAGAAGGAGAAGAAGGAAAGAAGAAGAAGAAGTAGAAGTAGGAGAGGAATAGGAGGGGAAGGGAAGAAGGTGGAAGCCATGCAAAGATGGCTGGCTGCCCCACATCTCCTCCCAAGCTAGCTGGACCCAAGGGAGAAGAGAAAGAGGAGGAGAAGAGATGGAGAGAGTGGTTGGAAGAAGGAAGCTCACCAAGGTAAGCTCCCCAAACCTAGCTCTCCCCCATTTCTCCTTGATTTTGGTAATTCCTTGAGCTAGGACTAGCCTAGGGTTCCATTTGGAACTCAAGGTGAAGCTCGGCCCTAGTTGGGAGCTCTAATAATGCTGACCTAGGCCTCTAAGTGCTGCATTTGCAACCATAGCTGTGGAATCCCTGGTTTAAGCTTTAAACCCAACCCTTGGACCAATATGAGACCCAAACCATGTAGGATCTTGGATCCTTAAGGTGAGCTTAGGATCTAGTGACCCTAGGAAAGCTTAGACACCTCTCCCTTGTCCTAGAGAGCTTAGGGCACTCCAAGTTTCAAGCTGGAGCAAAAGCCCTCTGAAATCTTGGAAGAGTCTGTCGGTGGACGAATAACTGGATCCACTAATCGTGGTACCGTTCATCAGGCCACCTAGTATAAACCCTGCGCCTTAACTTGAGCGGACAAAGGCATGGATTCACTCTGTTTGCCTCCGCCCGGGGCCTGTTTGTCTCGGGTGTGTCTTAGGAAATGAACGGATGTAGGGGCGGACCCGAGAAGAACATTGGCCCATTGATTCGTTTCTTTTTAAATGTGTCTCAGGTATCGAACGGATGCACGATCAGATCCAAGTGAGATGTTCCGCTCGTGGGTCCGCTCACTCTGTTTTTACCTTTTGGCCTGAACGGAGTCAAGGGCGGATTCACTTCTGCTGAAATCGTCCGTGAGTCCGCTCGTGCTATCATGGTTGAAATATGATTTTATCCTTAAGGGCCTAGCATGGGGCCCTTCTATGCATGCTTTAATGATTGTTTTTGTATTCCTAGGCTACCCAACTCGATGGATAGCAGGGATCCCAGGTGAGATTCATGTCAACCACACACGGCGACGCTCGTGTTAGGTGAGTGGGTTTCGGGTGATTAGTTGCGCTTAAATATATAGTTAATATGAAATCTTAAGCATACTATTATATATTTGTAAGCATTATGCGCATTGCATTGTTTATCTTAAATGTGATCTTTTATGAATGTGATAGTATGCTTACCATTGTATCGGGCTACGGTGCCAGGTATGCCAGTATCGGAACCCCAATTTATTTAAATTATGAAAACTGCTATATGTCATCCTGATCTGTATGTGTCGTGCCGTGCTGGTACCCGGGTACTAGATGGAATGGGACGTTGATGCACCCAGAATACCTCTCGGGATGATAGTATATCTGTGGCTAGGATGCCTGTTCCCTTATGCTACGACCCTACCAACAGGGGTTTATGTGTTGGATAGTCTGAGCACCTATGGTCTATGGAGGTGGGAGAGGCCAGGACAGGAGTAGGGATGGCTATCGGGGTTTGCCACTGGGTGATCATGATGGCTTCTACCGGCATAGGTCCCCTCGTGATAATTGAGGTTTCACTGGGGCGATAGGATAAGTGACCCTCAGTGTCTCCCGAGGTATCACAGTAGCATACACTTGACCGATAGAATTGTGTACTAGGTGAAAAAATGAATCTAACATTAGCATGCATCATTCTGCTTGAGATTGATTGTATGGTGTATGTGCATTCCCCTTTGCTCCCTCACTAGCTAGTGTAGCTAACTCCGTTGCGTAACCCCTTTTTAGTTGTTATGCAGGAGGTACTACTTAGATGAGCACTGTTGGATGCGAAACAAGTGGAGCTAGTGGCTGTGACTTGGATGTAGATGTACACCCAAGGATGGTGCCCTTGGGGCAATTATTTGTTATTTTGTTATTTTCTATCTTCATTCCATAATCATGTATAACCTGTGTATTTATTATAGGAGAGGTTGAATGGTTACATTTATGAATAGTGTACTATGTGTTATCATTAGAGAACCGATGCTCTATAATTTCACATGATTTAATTAAATTTCGCTTCTGCTAACTTCTTGATGGGAACGATTTATTCTATTTTGGTATGCTCCTTTCTGTTATCAATACGTGATGACAGGGTGGACTGTGGCTCGAGACACTATATCTGTGATCCTGGTAGATAGTGGGATGACACGAGTTGTCCCAGTCACCCCTATGTGGCAGTATATATATTACATCGGGATGGGGGCGTGACAATATGGCTAGGTATCATCACCCGTACTATGAACCCTTACCAATAGGGGTTAAGGTGTTGGATGCCTGTATGAGTACCAATGTCCAAGAGGCATTGTTCGGTTTCGGACCCATCTTTTAAAAGGGTATGGTAACACAGGTTAATCCTAGAGGGCTGGTCAGGCTGATCTTGGGAAGAGATGCTGGAGCTACTCTTGGGAAGAGATGCTGGAGCCGACTAATCTTTTCTAACAACTCAATTGGTGTATCGCGGGAAGGTGTTAGAAGCCCGCACTAGGGAAACATGTATTGGGGATTGTAGTAGTACTTACTTACCTAGTGACTTAGTTTCGATGTTAGGTGGACTAGAGAATAAAATATGATCTCATGCATATAGGATCATTGTGTTGCATCTGTATGCATGGCTTATTATTCACTCATTGGGCTTAGTGGAGCTCACCCCGTGGAATCTTTTATTTTAGATGATTTTGCAGGTATTAGTTTACCAATGGATGATGAAGCTGTTGATGGAACCGTAGATCTTCCTTATCTTGCTATTCTATGGTAATTTTATAATTATTTAAATTTCTTTCTTTCAAAAAGTGTAATCGTCAGGATATTGTATTTTTTAGCATAAATGGATATATATATGGTATAACATAGGTATTCGGGATTTTACTACAAATGATATAATCCATTTATGGGTAGTTCATGTCTTCTATTGCACTCTGATAGTCATTTTTGTCTATTTACCCTTTTTGTGTGGTTTGTGATATGTAAGTACTGCTTTTGGATCCTGGAGGATTGGTGGATATCATAGGATATCCGGGTCACTAGCTGAATCCTCCTAGGGGTGGTTTCAAAGTGTGATAGAGTGGTATCAGAGCGTGAAACTCTATTTACATTCACAAACAACGGAAGTAGGATGGTGGGTGCTCTAAAGATAAAGAATAATATTTTTAAATAAACACACAATTAAAGAAATAGAAGAACACAGTAGGAGACTAGCTAGGTGCAAAAGTCGATAATTTCATAATTGAAAGAGCATAACCCATTACATTCAAAAGAAACTGGGAGTACTACTTCCAAACACAACATAAAAGAAATAAACAACTGATAAGTAGAAACAAACACGAACATAAACAGAGAAATTCAAAATTTAAAAAAACATTAAAACCTAGACCTACTTTTGAGCTAAACATAAGCTTAAAATGATAATCAGCAACTGTAGATACCTACAGACCCATCTGTACCATGATCGAACCTTGACAGCCAGGGACTTCTGGATGATTGAACGAAGGATAGGCTACCTCCAAAGTCCAAACTACAGATGTCAAGAGCTTACTCAATCGATGGTTGGACCAAATCCAATGCTTAAATTAGAACGCACGAGTGTATATCTTGCTTAATACTGCTTTATCATCATCGCACCCATGCATTCCAAACTTCTTGTTCCAAATCATTCCATTCAAATATTTCAAGTATGTAAATGCCATCTCAATATATGAAATATGTTGAATCTTCGTGTTACATCCAAGTAATCTTAAATCCCAAATTTTTTTCAGAAAGCAATCATGGTTTGAACCAGATCCAACCGAAATGTTTCTCGTGGAGCGTGTCCTCTGATTATTCATCCAGTCCATCCTCTCAATGAATCCATTGCTCAGAACATAGAAGTTCCTACCTCCGCTGTAAGTATACCTAAGGTCCCTCCAGCTCATGCACCTATACCATCCCCTGTTATGACTGCTTGTGAGGTGACTTCCATCATGGTCAATATGATGCAGTCCATGCACCAACAGCAACAAATCCAGTAACAAATCCAACAACAACAGCAAGAGTTTCTAGCCAACATGAGCGCTAAGTTTGTGACCACAATGCAACAATAGTAGCAACAGTTTATGACTTGCATGAAAGCACACTTTCAAGCTGCATAGCAGGCATAGGCCGTGTCACTCCCCTGGAATGCCTAGACCTAGTGGGGTCCATGACACCGGTTCTAGTTGGGGTCTGTGTAAGTTAAACTTAAACTTTCACATAAACATATACTATGAATGGATCATGAACATTTATGGAGTTTAAAGCTCCGCTGCAATCATAGGTAATTTATCAATTTATCAATAACACAATATCCATCAAAATCATAGCGGAAACATTCATGGTTAGGGGCATCAAAATGAAAACAGTTAAAACATTCGATCTTACATAGACCCCAATACCCATCTGTCGGGTAGTAACACTATTGGCCTCTAACCTTACTAATTACAATCATCCTTTGAAAATATTCTTTAAACATCCATAATATTGACCTTATCTAAACTTCGAAGAATAAAAAAGTTTTCCTCAATCTGAGTGACCCTGATCAATTACAATTTCATTTCCTTTGTCCTGGGCTCCTTGCTCTGTAAAACATTTAACAATAATGAAATGAGCTTTACAGCCCAGTGAGCAAGATAAACAATTATGTACAACTATACAAATACATAAGTCATAACCATTTCTAGGGTAACATGCATTTTACAATATTTTCATCATTTTTTAAACCATTTATAAGTTACCCAGTTCCATTCTTAGCCTTAGTCACAACTTTCCCATAGATATGGTATTCCTTTGTGTCAGGCCGTGTCTTGGCAAGAGCCTTGACACCTTTCATAACTTTTATGTTGAGTCATGTATTGGCCTTAGCCTCAATGTCTCTCACATCATTTCCATCGGGTTATGTCTTGGCTTTAGCCTCAACGTCTCTTATGACACCATTTCATACCATCTCGAGTCGTCTATTGATTTAGGACTTGAAATGATTTTCTTTCTTTATCCTTGAACATTCATTGTGTACTAGAAGCACCTTTAAATAACCCATTCTTAACATCATAGACATGTAAATGATACATAGGGAGCATATACATCAGTGGCATGCACAATAAGAGTACATAACATTCATTCCATTCCTTTGTCCATTCATAGTCCTATGTAACCATACATTCCTTCATCCATTCTTATTATAATAGACATAGGGGAAATATACATTGCATCATCATCAATCATAGTCCACTCATAGTCCATCAATCATACATCCCTATCATTCTACCATTCACCATAACATAAGGCATATTTAGCATCTCTGACCACGTTGAGCCTTCATACTTATATTCAGCCATGCATCCTATATATTTAACATATAAGCATAGTTAATAGTTGGCATAAACCTTAGCATTTATTCATTCCAATCATCCTTCATACAGTTTTACCGTTCTAACCATTCACCATACATATAATGCATAAATAACATCTTTTATCACATTGAGTCTTCATACTTACTTTCTACATATATCTTTTATATCTATCATGTGTACATCGTTCATAGTTAGCATCATTTATCGCATTCATTTATTCCAATCTTCATTTATTCATTCTTATCATTAATAGCTTATAACTAGCATCTCTTTTTATTTTGAGTTCTCATACTCACTTTCTAACATGCATACTTTAAATCCATCATGTGTGCATCATTCATAAATAGCATGGTTCATAACACTCATTCATTTTAATCATCATTCATACATTCTTGTCATTCTAAACATTTACCTTGTGCATAACTTATAACTAGCATTTCATTCCATAACTAGCTATTATACTTACGTTCTACTATGTAATCTTTATATCTATCATGCATGCATAGTTCAGTTAACATAAATTATAGTAGTCTTTCATTCCATTTATCTTTCATTCATGCATAGCTTAATAGCTACATGTCCTAACATATTTGAGTATTGTTACTCACCTTTCAAACGCTTCCCAATCTTCCAACTTTAAGTCAACTTCGAGTGGCCCTATGGGTCACCAAAACATCAAATTAATGCATAGTTTTTGGTATCCAAAGGCTAACCAAACTAAGGAATAAATCCATGCAAAAGCATTCCCTAAAACCCAACTTCAAAATTTGACCATTCTGTCAAGGGTACCGATTGTCCGGTCCACGGGGCAGTGCTGTTCGAAAATGCTAAAATTTCATGGGGTTCTTCCCTAAAGTTGGGGATTTCACTTCTAACCCTCCAAACTCGAATTCCAGAATGGAAAACCATTAAATTAAGTTTCCAAAACATTCTAAATTACTCAAATAATCCAATTAATATCAATCAAAGGAACCAAAATGGGTTTACTTTCTTCTTCAAAGAAAACCCCCAAATTCTAGGGTTCTTCACTTGAATCCACACTCAACACTTAGAATCTCTTCAATCTTTCATTTTTCTAAGATCAAAACAGTCTAAAAAGTCATTCAAACATTTAAGTAGCTAAACCCTCTCTTGAATGTTAAACCAAAACAAGAAAAAGCTACCTTACCATTGAAACCTTCCCATAAACCTTCGAACTCAAGCTAAACCTCTTCAAAATAGATTCTACCTCCAAAACCCTTATAGGAAATGAAACCACACAACAACTGCCCATATGACCTTTAGACTCGGCCTCCGGAGAAGCTCCCAACCCAATTTAGAAGAAAAGAGACCTGAAGGATTTACATTCCAAACAACAATATCATCATCTGAAGCATTAAGCCTTGTAATATTTTTGAGCTGGCTCCACATAATCTCAAGGGCAATCGATCTCATTGGTCCCGGGTCCCAACCCCCATCAACTAAAATCGAAAGCACAAGAGCAAGTCTGTCTGAACCTACATCATACCAAATTCTATCCCCAAATCTTTTGATGGGAACACTCTTTGGATGCCATGGATCAAGCCATAATCTGGTACCTTCACCACTACCAATTTTATGCTAGATCAAATGCTCAACTTTGCCTGTATACTTCAATATTTTTCACCACACCTAAGAACAACCCTTCAGAACTCTCACTGTCCACAAAGAATCAACTTTTAAATAGTTTTTATGCACCCATAGGCTGTCCTTGTTGGAAACAATCCTCCAAATCAATTTAACAATCCCTGCACCATTCATGTCCTTGATTCTTTTAATCCCCAATCCACCCTCCATGGTAGGTTTGCAAGTAGAATCCCAAGAAATTAATTGCATCTTTCTTTCCAAACCCAGACCTGACCATAAAAAGTTGGCAAGCATAGACTCCAACTTTTTTATACCTTACTTGGCAAGGTAAAGAGACCACACCAGTAGATATAACCTTCTTGTAACACCAAATTTATTAATTGCATCCTGCCACCGTAAGATAAGAATCTGTATTTCCAACCCTCCAACTTCCTACGAACCATCTCGAATAAAGAAGCACAATCACTAATCTTCAATTTTCCAAAGACTAGCGGCACCCCTAAATAATTAAAAGGAAGCTGCACTTCCTTAAAACTAGACAAGTACACCAACTCTTGCTTGACAGCTTGATCAATGCCTCTAATAATAATAAAGGACTTGGCTCTATTGAGCTGTAGCCCAGAGTAGCTAGAAAATGAATTAAGAACCTCCAAAGCATTTGAAATAGAAACTCTACCCGCCCTCATGAAGAGCATAATGTCATCAGCAAAAATCAAATAAGATAGATTCAACGCCTTACAATTGGGAAGGAGATGTAATCCTTCATCCTGTACCAACCTGCCAATCTTGACTGTCAAAGCTGCCATAGCAATAGTGAATAGATAAGGGGACATCGGGTCCCCTTGACGACTTCCCCTTCTACTATCAAAGTACCCAGTCGGACTCCCGTTAATTAAAATAGAGAACATGGATGACTCCACACAGGCTTGAACCCATTGGATAAATCTCAAAGGGAATCCCATACGACACATGGCATCGAACAGGAAGATTCTATTCAAAGAATCATAGGCATTATGCAAGTCGATCTTAAGGACTGTCGAAGGGGAAACATTCTTCCTTTCAATACCTCTCACCACATCATGGCAAACCAAAATGTTGTCAGAAATAGTTCGTCCCCTAATAAATGCTAATTGATTTTCAGAAATCAAATCTCCCACCATAGCCTGGATCCGGTTAGCCAAAATCTTAGTAATAAATTTATAGACAAGATTGCACAAAGCAATTGATTTATATCAAGCAAAGTCCATGGCCATATCGAATTTAGGAATGAGGCAAATAAATGTTGAGTTAACTGACCTGGGCATAATAGACTGGGAGAAGAACCATTGCACCGCCTCAATCACATCTACAACCACCAAATCCCAAGAGGATTTAAAGAAACTTGCACTGAACCCATCAGGCCATGGAGCTTTACTGTCACAGCTAGAAAGCACCACTGCCTTGATATCCTCTGCTGTCATATCAGCCATAAGATCTCTCCTTTGTCCCTCTGTAAGGACCCATGAAAAAGCAAAGCTATCCAGTAGGGACCCTCCAATTTGCTGGTCCTACCCAAATAACTCCTTGAAATAGATGACAGCTTCCTCCTTAATGAGTTTAGGATCCTCTATGGTGGTACCATCCACTCGCTTCACCTCAAAATTATGATTAACATTTTGTCTGCACCCAACCGATTTATGGAAGAAACCATTATTACCGTCCCCAAGTTGAAGCCACTTTACCCGAGATTTTCGCTGCAAAAAAGCTTCCTCCATCTTAAGACAATTCAAAACCTCTATACTAGCTTCCTTCTCTTCTCCCACAAGTTGATCATTTAATGGATTACTTGAAAGTAACCTCTGAATCTCTTGTAATTTCAAGTTAGCAGCCTCAACTCTCTCATGAACTTCACCAAAGGAGGATCTATTCCACTCATTAAGCTCTATTTTCACATTTTTTAGCTTTACTGATAACCGTACTAGAGGATTTAAATGATTGGGCGTAACCACAGACCACCCCTTCAAGATAACCTCCTTGTAGCCCTGTTCTTTAGTCCAAATATCAAAGAATCTAAAAGGCTTGGGACCAAAGTCCAGATTCTCTAAAATTGATAATTTAATAGGGCAGTGATCAGACACATTTGGAAGGAGAAAATCTGCTTCCAAACACTTCAACACCTCCATCCAGATGGAATTATCTAGTTTTCTATCAAGCTTACATACAACAAATCCTCTCCCTCCCTGTTTAACCATTGCTCCAAGTGAATCTCTCACCTTTCCATTTCAAATCAGACAATCCTGCATCAAATATACATTTATTAAACTCATCAACAGCCCTCTGGTTAATGCGAAGACCTCCAACCTTCTCCAACTGATTTCTAACCGCATTAAAGTCACCTAATACAGTCCAAGGTGCAAAGACTGATTGAGAAAGCCTTAACACATCCTCCCATAGTTTCCTTCTTTCCTCCATACTATTGCCACCATATACTGCTATACAAAAAAAAATCAGGTCTTTTCCTATCACTTTGACCTGAAGATGAATGAATTGATCAAACATTTGTAAGGACTCTACTTTTAATTTTGAATTGTCCCATCCAACCCACAATCGGCCAGATGGATCCACCCTCCCATTATGAATAAAATCCCAACCGAGATAAATTTTAAGAAACCTCTAGTTCACATTATCCATCTTCACTTTCATTTCTGACAAAATACACATCTGAGCCTTTGATTTCATGATCATGAGTCTCACAGCTCTTTCTTTCTCAGGGGAATTAATACCCTTGATATTACAAAACAAGCACAACATTGATCAACTCAAATTAAAATTATTGAAGAAGGGAACAGAAGACCAACCTTGGTCAGCTCAAATTCTTTCATAGGTGAGCCCATCATATGGACTCTTCCGAACTCGCCCTGACCTTCGCGGACCTTGGGATTTCTTTGCTTCTGCATCATGAGACTGAAGTTGCAGGTTTATACAACTATGAATAGCAGGTTCAAGTACATTATTTACCGTAAACTCGCCGCCTTCCTGGTCATGCAAGTTTGAGTTCCTTCGACGATTCTCTTCCGCCATCACAATGTCTTGATCCCCTACCTCTGTATCGGTTTTCTCATTGAACATAGCTTTTATTTTATCGTACCAATCATTTTTAATAAGGGAATCTGGAGGAGAGGATCATCAAGTTTCTTCTATGGGGTTCTCAGCCTCGTCATAGTCCATCCGAGATAGAATTTGATTTTGTGGTTGCACAACATGTACATCAGTTCTAATAATGACCACCTCAGCTTCCAGTGCCTCACCATTCAAAACAATTTGAAAATTCTCCTCCTGAGACTTCATGCTCATGCCTACATTGTGATTCGCTACTCTCTTGAACATGGAGGGAGCCAAAATCCACCTGATTGATACGTGTTGTGGGAATAGTGGTTAGAGAGACCAGGTTGTGTGTATTGTCCAAAGACTCCAAAGTGGTGAATTTATTAGTGACCAAAAGCAGGGTAGCAGCAGCTTCACCAGTGCCTGCTCTAAAAGAAATTTCACCAACATGGAAATTTTTGGGACGTCCCCCAATAGTACCCTCAGTCTGCAAGCTGACCAGAGGAGATGTGGCAATAGTCCCTCCTTGGTAATCTACCCCCACCTGCAGCTCCAGCTCACTGGTTGGACCTTGTAGCTGCAAACCATGAGAACCTGCTCGCAAAGAAGGATCCTGAGTATTGTTAGGAAAATTCTTCCCTCCCTCCATAAATATTTTGATGATAACAAATGAGTTGGCACAAGCCATTGTGTTCTATTATGTCAACAGGTTTAATGGAATAATAAAGAAGAACGAGTCAAGGCTTAAAACACGAGGAAGCTCAAGACAAAGCCTGAAAAGATCAAGTATGTAAAGAATTTTCAAGATAAATAGCTCTTGAAGAAAAGACCATTTGAAGATCGTAGAACATCTCTTAAAGAAGAAATCAAGTTGAAGACCAAAATGAAAATGCTCGTATGTACATACACATACACACACTTGCATAATTATAATTGTAATTATATACATATAAATGAAATTTCATTTGCATCATATAGAAACTCTTGGAAGGTACTTAAAGACCCTAGAAGTCCTTAGCATTCGCTAGGAAAAGACTAAATCAAAGACTGTCAGAGATAGGTTGGCAAAATTCCTTAAAATCCCAAACGGTCGGACAACTGGTCGACCGGATGTAGAGCCAAATCAACCGCTGAAAATAGTGAGCAACCGGTTTCAATCGGTTCCCTCAAACGGTCGCCCAATGCTTGTCGGTCGACTAGCTATCGATCGCTTGGACATGATAAGTCCTAACGGCTCTATTTTCCCCAACGGCTATATATAGCGGTCGATCGGTTGAGCAAAAACTAGTCATTTTATAGCCGTTAGAGCAATTTTAACACATGATTTTTTAGCATTAAATGATTCCTATAAATACCATTCATGTCATACCTTTTAACTATCACTACAATCTAAAGGAATACATTATTGTGAAGTGAAAAAGTCAATTCAAGCTCTCAATGATATTATTTCAAGTCAAGAAGAAAGTTTAGTTACTCAAGCTTAACATCACAACTCAATGACTTATCTTTTTCTAGTATAAAGCTCAAAGTTCAAGTATCTTCATACTATTCATTATATATTCACAATCGCATTGCGTTGGAACACTTTCGCTTAAGTAACATTTCCTTTTATCTCTCTTATTAATTAATTTCTTACTCTTAAGTCAGGTTGACTTTAGACTAGTAAGGTGCGCTTATATTTTCCTAAACTGTATTTAGGTTTTGTAAGGGATTCTCTTATCCTTAAAAGATTATGGGATTCTCTTGTCCTTAAAAGATTGTAGGATCCTCTTATCCTGATAACAAGATTTGTAAAGGTGTTTTCCACACCTATTATACTAAAAGAGAAAAGGTTAGTAAAATTCGCTCAAGGTTGAGAGGAGTGGATGTAGACTCAAGATTGAGTCGAACCACTAGAAATGCCTGTGTCTCTCTTATTTTAATTTATTTTAAATTACATTGTCTTGAAACTCTAGTATAATTTTAAAAGAACAAAAATTCCACTAAGGTAACCTATTCATCCTCCTCTAGGTTATCCAACACTTAGTATCAGAGCGGGAGCTCACTTTAAGAGTCTAAAAGATTAATGGAATCATATCACCCTACTGCACTTGAAGGGTTGAATGTATCAAGACCACCATTGTTTAATGGAGACAATTTTTTAGTGGTCACTAGAAAAATTAGATTAACAAATTTCACATGTGCGTATAATCTTGATGTGTGGCATGTGATTGAAAATGGACCACATCTATAATCTAAAATTGTAGATGGTGAAACTGTACTAAAGGACACATCTAAATTAACTCCCTTGGAAAAAGAGAAAGTTCAACATAATTACAAAGTTATCACCTTTTTGCAATATGCATTGAGCGATTCTGAATTCAATAAGATAGCTATATGTGAAACGGCTAAGGAAATTGGGATACGCTTGTAGTTTCATATGAAGGAACCTCACAAGTAAAAGAATCCAAATAGACAAGCTTATTCATGAATATGAACTATTTAAGATGCTAACAAATGAGAATATTACTAATATGCTTTTACGAATTACTAACATTATTAATAAACTGAAGGGTTTCAAAAAAATCTATACCAAATCAGAAAATGTTCGAAAGATTCTTAGATCACTACCTCCAAAGTGGAAATCAAAGGTAACTGCAATCAATGAAGCCAAAGACCTTGAAAAGGTAAGTATGGATGAATTATTGGGTTCTTGACTAACTTATGAAGTTGAGTTGAATGGGGATGAAAAATATGCTGAGACAAAAGAACCTAAGAAGAAAGTCATCGCACTCAAAATGTCAAATATATCTGATGACGAAAGTGAGGAGGAAAATAACATCACCTTCTCTGACAAAGAAATGTCCTTGATAACAAGAAAATTTTAAAAGTTTCTCAAAAGAAGAGTAGGAAGATCATCCAATAAAGGAAGCTCTTTCAAGGAACAAAAAGGTAAATTCCCATCTAAAGACAAAACTGTATCTACTAACAAAAAGGATATTGTTTGCTTTGAATGTCGAATACCAAGACATTTCAGAACTGAATGTCCAAAGTCTGGAGAAAAGAAGAAAACCTCTGCTGCAGAAATTTCTTGGAACTCTAGCGAAGAAGAACAAGAAGAGGACTCCGATGATGAACAAAGTAATCTAGCATTACTCAAAAGAAAGACAATGATGAATTAACTTCTGGATATATCACATCATCTAAATATAGTGATTTATGTGATGATGTAGGTACTGATAATATTGATGAAAATGACATTGAGAAAGGCTTTGAAGCACTATATGAAACTAGTCAACAACTAGAGATATCCAAAACCAATCTTGAAAAAGAAGTCGTTTTATTACATAATAAAATAGATGACTTATATTCCTATATTGCAAAGCTTGAAGAGGAGAATGAAAAATTGACGAATGCTTTAATACCTTTATCGAAGGACAAAAGTCCTTAGATGCTCTTCTTGGTACACCACAAAAAGGACCTCCGGATAAAGAGGGACTATGTTATAATGGAAAAATCTCATATCAAACCAAAGGCAAAGGAAAAGTTGTGTATCAAGAAGACAAAAGATTCAATCAAGGTCAGACATCAACTTCTCATGGTCCTCATTCAAGAAATAGAGAAATCTAGGAATCAAAGGTATGAAAAATAAAATAATTATGCCTTTCAATATACATCTCGAAGAAGGGATAGACCCCAAAGAAACTTTGCACCTCAAAGAATCCAAAGGCAATACCACAAACCTTAGGCTCCATACATGATGGAAAGAAGGCCTAAACCTCAACATAATCATAAGTCATATATGACTTATCATCCTGAACAATATGGTTATTATAGACCAAATATAGACCAAAGAACTCAAAGAGGAAGGAGGCCTCAAAAATATCTTAATCATCAAAAGTCACAAAAATAAGTAAGGGCATCTTCCCCATTCGATATCTGTGATCCTAGGTATCAATGACCTAAAGGTTATATTCCAGATAAGAACAATAACTATAAAAAGGTTTGGATACCTAAAGGAAGATTTGATCCTAACACCGATGGATCCAGACCAAGTTATAATTGATTTTGTTTTGTAGGTATGCTTGAAGAGCAAAAGCAAAATTGAATGGTACATCGACAGTGGTTGCTCCAAGCATATGATGACAAACTCTAAATTATTCACCGAACTAAAGAAGCAAAATGGTGGATGGGTGACTTTTGGAGACAATGGAAAAGGAAAAATCATTGGTATTGAGAACATTAAAATCGGAGGTACAATAATGTGTGTTTAGTAACTAAATTAGCATACAATTTGCTGAGTGTTAGTCAACTATGTAGTGTGGGATATAAAGTAAATTTTGATGTATCACATTGTTTGGTAGTTAATTCTGAAAATCAAGTAATATTGAAAGGAACTAGAAGAAACAATATCTATACATGCTTGATTGATGAATCTAACCGTAATAATACTTACCTTATTTTTAGCACTGAATCTAGTGTATGGCACAGGAAGCTTGGGCATATAAATGTACAGCTAATCAAAACTATTGCCTCCAAAAATTTAATTAAAAATCTTCTAAAATTGAATTTTGACAAAGATCATTTTTGTGATGCATGTCAAAGGGGTAAACAGACCAAGATATCACACAAGGCCAAAAATATAATGTCAACTGATAGACCTTTGAAACTATTGCATCTAGACTTATTTGGACCAATCACAACATATAGTCTTGGTACAAAACACTATACCTTTGTGATTGTTGATGACTATTCAAGATTTACATGGACTTTATTCTTGAGTCATAAATACAATGCTTTTGATGAATTTGCATCTTTGTGCAAGAAAATTCAAAATCAAAAGGGCTATATGGTTTCAACGATCCAAAGCGACCATCAAGGAGAATTTAATAACCAAAATCAATTTGGAAAGTTTTGTGATAATCAAGGGATCACAGATAACTTTTCTGCTCCTAGAACTTCCTAGTCAAATGGAGTAGTTAAAAGGAAAAATAGATCTCTTCAAGAGACTGCTAGAACTATGTTGAATGAATACTCATTACCCAAATACTTTTGGGCTGAAACTGTAAACACAACTTGTTATGTACTGAACCGAGTCTCTATTGAAAAATACTCTCAAAGATACCATATGAGCTGTATCATGGAAAAGTCCCCAAAGCCAACTATTTTCAAATTTTCGGATGCAAATGTGGTATATTGAATACTAAAAACAAGCATGAAAAATTTGATGAAAAGTCAGACGAAGGCATCTTTCTTGGATACTCAAATAGTCATGCCTATAGGGTATTTAATAAGAGAAGCTTGGTTGTCAAAGAGTCAATGAATGTTAAATTTGATATTTCTCCACCAAAGGAGAAATATAAACCTTTGGATGATGATGATGAACACTTACTAGTAGAAATCAATAAGAAAACTGAAGATACATATCTTGACAAGCCACAAGACCAAACTCAAGAACTGCCTAAAGAAATGATTTCTGTAAAACACCATCTTTTGGAACAAATTACTGGAAATCTTGATATAGGTGTACAAACTAGATCTAAAATTCAAAACACCTGCAATTTTGCTGTTTTTCTATCCAAAATAGAACCCAAAAACATAAAAGAAGCACTTAGTGATAATGATTGGTTTATATCTATGTAAGAATTACATCAATTCAAAAGAAGTGATGTTTGGGAACTCGTATCTAAACCCAAAAATAAAACAATTATTGGCACTAAGTGGGTTTTTAGAAGTAAACTTGACGAGGATGGAACAATAGTAAGAAATAAAGCTTGGCTGGTTGCTCAAGGATATAATCAGTAAGAGGGAATAGATTTTGATGAAACTTATGCCCCCATTGCTAGACTTGAATCCATTAGAATGTTACTGGATTTTACCTGTCACAAAATTTTTAAATTATTTCAAATGGATGTCAAAATTGCATTCTTGAATGGATTCATAATGGAAGAAGTATATGTTGCACAACCTCCTGAATTTGAAGATTCAAAATTTCCATCTCATGTTTTTAGATTAAAGTGAGCATTATATGGTCTTAAACAGGCTCCTCGAGCAGGGTATGATAGATTAAGTAAATTCTTGCTTGAAAATAATTTTTCTATAGGTAAAGTAGATACTACATTATTTGTTAAACACAAGAATTCAGATTTAATCATAGTTCAGATTTATGCGGATGATATAATTTTTGGTGCTACAAATGACTCATTATGTGTTGAATTTAGTACTTGTATGAGCAATGAATTCGAAATGAGTCTGATGGGTGAGTTAAATTTCTTTTTAGGACTTCAAATAAAACAAACTTTAAAAGAAATATTTCTAAATCAATCTAAATATGTGAAGGAATTATTAAAGAAATTTGATATCAACTCACAAAAATCATCTAGCATTCCAATGAGCACATCCTTAAAACTATCAAAGGATGAGAATGGTAATATCAACTGATGCTACTCGATATAGAGGAATGATAAGAGTTTACTATATTTAACTACTAGCAGACCTGATATCATGTTTAGTGTCTGTGCTTGTGTCAGATTTCAAGCAAATCCTATACAATCACATGTTAGTGCAGTAAAGCAAATTTTTAAATACTTGAAAGACACGATTGACGTTGGATTATGGTATCCTATACATAATGACTTTGATTATATCAGCTTCTTTGATGCTGATTTCACCGGTTATCACCTTGATCGGAAAAGTACTAGCGGTACGTGTCACTTCCTTGGTTCTTGTCTTGTTTCCTGGTTTAGCAAGAAACAGAATTCCATTGCCTTCTCCACCACTGAAGCTGAATATATCGCTGTCGGTAGGTACTATGCCCAAGTCCGTTGGAAGAGACAAATTCTAATGGACTATGGAATATCCTTCCCACCATCAATAATTCAATTTAATAACATAAGTACTATAAATCTCAGCAAGAATCCCATTCTTCACTCCCAAGCAAAACACACCTATATCAGACACCATTTTCTAAGGGATACAATTCAAAAAGGTGAAGTGACACTTAGCTACATAGAAACCAAAAAACAATTAGTCGATATCTTCACAAAACCCTTGTCAAAAGATAGATTTTGTACTCTTAGAAGGGAATTAGGGGTTTGCAATCCATTTGAATAAATCTCTGTAAAATTTCCCCAAGTAAACCCCAGAACAGATTCTAGGTCCGAAATCTGAAAAATTTGAGTTTTTACTCAAACCGGTCGACTTGTCCGATCGTACCAATCAACCAGTACGTGAAAAATCCCTATTTAAACCCAACCCGTGGGTCCATTTACTCACTTGTCTCTTCTAATTTTTCATCCTCTTCTCTTCCAAAACCCTAGGGCAAGTAAACTAGGGCAAATACTCTTCAAAATCTCTTGATTCCTTGTCCCTATTCCATCAAAACTCTCCTTTTCTCCTTCTAAATGGCTCCTAAAGAAGGTGTTCCCAATAAGAAGAGAAAGACTTTTGCCAATAAGGGCAAAACCTCTTTCAATCATGCTGTGTTTTCATCCTTAGAGGGTTCAATCTTTTGGCCTAAGTACTTGGAGAGGAAAGTCATTCAAGAATGGCATGTGAGGACTTCGGAACTCCAAACCGGTAATATCTCTGAGTATTACTCCTTTCTAGGTTGGGATGCCACTCTTTATCACAATAATCTTTGCTATCCAAATATTGTCAAGTACTTTTATTACAATCTTCAAGTTGTTCAAGAGTATGATGACATTAGAATCAATTCTCTTATTAAGGGAACTCCCATCTCTTTTACCTTTGATCATCTTGAAGACATCCTCAATATTAGGGCTTATGGTGAAAAGAAGTTCTTCAAGACCAAACAAAATTTTGATGAATTTATGAATGAGGCTAAAGTGTATGAAAAAACTATGCTTGATTACAATGGGGACTCTCATAACCTCAAGGCTGTCCAACTTCATGACACCCCTAAGATCATGTGTCTAATCAACTCCTACAATACTCTTCAATTCCTAAAGGAGGACAAAGGGATGCTGTGCCTTTCGAGGCCTTTCTCGCCTGGTGTCTTGTTACTTGAAACCAAATTAGTCTTTCTTATCTCATGAAGCGAGTTATGGAGACTGGCTCTCGAAGGACTACCAAGAATAGTCTATCTTATGGTAGATCTCTTACTACTATCTTTCATTATTTTCAAGTTGATTTTTTTGGTGAAATTCCTGAGGACAAGCCCTATGATATTGATGCCACCACCATCAAGAAGATAACACTTTCTGTGGTTCCTCCCTTTGTTGATACCTCTCAAGCTCGAAAAAAGAGGGCTACCCAAAACAATGCCTTCAACACTAAAGATGAAGACTATGATGAAAGCGAAGAGGAGGATGAGGATTACAACCCTGAGATAGGTGAAGGATCCTCTAGTGCATCTGGTGACAGGAAAGTTATAATGGACTACATGGAGAAGACAACTGGGTGGCTCGATGAGATGGAAAGAAGCTTGACTCCATTGTGTTTGATCTCGCACGCATCACCAGCTACTGCAACATGCCTCCTCCTCCTGCCCCTTAGTTTTTATTCAATCTCTGATGACTCTAAACAATTTTAATTTAGGTTGTAATAACTCTAGATTTGAACTCTTTACTTTTCTTTCGGTCTACAATACTCCCTAAAACTTTAAGTATCTTTGCTAATATGGATTATATGTTTTTAATCTTATTTCGGTACCTATATTTGCTACTCTTATTTCATTTTAATACATATGTTTAGGGGGAGTATGCTTATGGATATGCAGATTTTATCTGCAAGGGGAGCTTCTTTGAAATTATTTCTTTCTAATGATGACAAAGGGAGAGAAGAATCATGATTTGAGTTTACTTACAATGCTTATGCTTATGTTTATAATGATTTAAAATGATGATGCATGAGTTGCTTTTCTTATTTATTATCATTGCATTATACCTGTTATAACAAAATCATATAGTTGTCATCATCAAAAAGGGGGAGATTGATGGAAAAATTCTTCCCTCGGTCCATAAATGTTTTGATGATAACAAACTAGTTAGCACAAGTCATTCTGTCTATTATGTCAACAGGTTTAATGGAATAATAAAGAAGAACGAGTCAAGGCTTAAAACACAAGGAAGCTCAAGACAAAGCCTGAAGAGATTAAGTATGTAAAGAATTTTCAAGATAAATAGCTCTTGAAGAAAAGACCATTTGAAGATTGAAGAACATCTCTTAAAGAAGAAATCAAGTTAAAGACCAAAATGAAGATGCTCGTATGCACATACACATACACACACTTGCATAATTGTAATTGTAATTATATACGTACAAATGAAATTATATTTGCATCATGTAGAGACTCTAAGAAGGTAATTAAAGACCCTAGAAGTCCTTAGCATTCATTGGAAAAAGACTGGACCAAAGACTGTCAAAGACGGGCTGGCAAAATGCCTTAGAATCCCAAATGGTCGGACAACTAGTCGACCGACTGCAAAGCCAAATCGACCACTGGAAACAGTGAGCAACCAGTTTCAATCGTTTCCCCCAACGGTTGCCCAACGCTTGCCAGTTGCACAACCGATCGATCAGCTATCAACCACTTGGACATGATAAATCCTAATGGCTCTATTTTCCCCAATGGCTATATCTAGCGGTCGACCGGTTAAGCTAAAAATTAGCCATTTTATAGCTGTTAGAGTAATTTTGACACATGATTTTTTAGCATTAAATGATGCCTATAAATACCAATCATGTCAAACCTTTTGACTATCACTACAATCCAAAGGAATACATTATTGTGAAGTGAAAAAATCAATTCAAGCTCTTAGTGATATTATTTCAAGTAAAAAAGAAAGCTTAGTTACTCAAGCTTGACATCACCACTCAAAGACTTATCTTCTTCTAATATAAAGCTCAAAAGCCAAGCATCTCCATATTATTCATTGCATATTAACATTTGTATTGCATGAAATGAGTTGGAACACTTCCGCTTAGGTAACATTTTCTTTTTTATCTCTCTTATTAATTAATTTCTTACTCTTGAGTCAGGTTGACTCTAGACGAGCAAGGTATGCTGACATTTTCCTAAACTGTACTTAGGTTTTGTAAGGGATTTCTCTTATGCTTAAAAGATTGTGGGATTCTCTTGTCCTTAAAAGATTGTATGATCCTCTTATCCTGGCAAAAAGATTTGTAAAAGTATTTTCCCCACCTATTGTATTGAAAGGGAAAAGATTAGTGGAATTCTCTCAAGGTTGAGAGGAGTAGATGTAGACTCAAGATTGAGTCGAACCACTATAAATACTTGTGTCTCTCTTGTTTTAAGTTACTTTAAATTACATTGTCTTGAAACTCTAGTATAATTTTAAAAGAACAAAAAATCCACTAAGGTAGCCTATTCACCCCCTCTAGGTTATTCAACAAGTATCACCATCTTCAGAATCGGACACTCTATTGGATGGGCTCGCTGCAATATGGTTCTGGACATCCCCTTTCCCATCCGAATCTCTCCCCTTAATCTTCCAACGGCCTTGAGCTCTAGTCATAGGGCCATGAGAACCACCAAATTTGCAAGCTTTAAAGGAGTGCACAAACACATGGCAGCTATGACATGCAGGCGGTTTCCATTCGTAACACACATGTTGGAGGAAAGAAAACCCCTCATTGTCTTCAACTTGAATAATTTCTTGTAGCTTCGTATCCGCAGATAACTCCACACAGATTCGAGCATTGGCCAAGCAATCTTGAGCTCAAGTTCTCTGGTCTGAAAACATCGGAACACCTACAATGGACCCAATGGCACTCAAACCTTGCTCTCCCCATAGATGGAATGGTAAGCCTGGAAGGCTTAACCAAATCGGCAAAGAGGTTAAGTTTATCTTGTGCATTTCAATGTTCCTCTCCCATTGACGAAGAATGGTTGGCTTCCGAGTAACCATCCAAGGCCCCTCCTCTAGGACCTTAATCTTATCTAATTCTTCAGAGAACTTACAGATAAATAAGCCATTTTCAAGCACAAAAGTCTCCACCGCAGCTAATGGCTTCCACAATCTCAGCAAGACCTCCCTCACCAAGTGAAATGGAGGTCTTTTTCCAATAAAATTCCCAATGAGAGAGTTTTTCCACTTGGAAATATCCTCTTCCAGATCCTCGATATGAATCTTGGCCACCTTAGCATCACCTGATCGAGATGGTGGAATAAAATGAAGATCAAGGCTTGCATTCCCAATGCTCTTACCAGCCCCAAATAGGGAACTCCAAGACGTTTTTCTGGATGGGAAGGTTCCTGGAACAATAGAGGATTTGATTAGATCGATTTCAGAATCACCCTCCAACTCTTTATCACCACCACCAGTGACACTCTTCCTTCCCAGAGGAGGGAAGTTAACACCATCCAAGAGAGTGTCAGTGGAAGAAGAAGCTCTTTCCTGCCCATTTTTTGGCAACACCACCACGTTTGGAGATCCCATGACTTCTGACTCTTCCACACATCTTTGACCTAACTCCAGCACTTTAGTGTTCTGCCGATTACCCGCACCCTTCTTCTTCTTCTTTCTCATTCCGATTACCTCCTTAAGCAAGCCCTTCAATGGTTGATTTTACCAAAAAAATTAATCAGCAACAAAATGGTGCAAGATAACTCTACCACTGCTAGCTCATTTACATCAACGTGGAATCCTTTTGATTTCATGGTGCATTACGTTGAGACCTATGCTAGATGTGGTTTGATTGTAGGGCATTGTTATAAGCCCATTATTTATGTTGAGTTGTCCAGTTGCATCTGGACATAGTGTAAGTTACCAATGGGTGCTGTGAAACCATTAGGGTCTCTATATTTAGGGACTGGAGTAGGGTAGATGTCATGAGTCATAAGTGTGACTGAAACATCATTTGTCGTGGGTGTGACCTCTCAGTTTCATGTTGGGTAAATTAGTATTGAGTAGATGTTGAGGTCAGAGTGACCATTACTCTGTGCAGACAGGCAAATTGTCGATGCACGTATTTCTCTATGTTGTGAATGCTTTCTTGTTTTTGTTAGAAGTGTTTTTCAGTAGAATGGGTGTACACATCTAGTAGAGCCATTGATAGTAAGGCTAGGGTATGTATGTGTATGTATGCAATCTGTGAGGAACTCCAGCAGTGATTTTGGTTGTGTACCTGAGTGACAGTACAGAGTGTGAATAGCAACTCTTGGTAGCAGTACTGTGACTATGGTTGTGTGAGCCTATGAGGGTTTCCAAACAGAGTGTAGTTTGGTGCTTGTGTATCTGAGAGGCCTGTGTAAGTGATTGTGTTGAGTGCCTGAAATATAAATAGGTGAATTATGAAGTGAGCCTATTGAGGAAAAAATTGGTTTTTAGTCCACTGATTCACTCCCCTCTCAGTGGCCATCACTGTTTAACAGAGAGGACCGCTCCACTGCCACAGCATAGGATCTTTTAGCCCAGAGATCTACCCCCCCCCCCCCCCACACCACCTCTATTAGAAGACTCAGGGACTCCCACCACTTGTGCCACCACTCCACCTTGGGCCTTCCTAAAGCGGGGATCCACAACCTCTTCTACCGGAACACCTTCGTCCAAAGTCAACTCAGCACCTACCATCTCTCTCTACTGGACATCCAACCCTAACAATTTGTGGTACCGATTTATTCTCCTCCATTAGGTTATTATTATACAAGTCAAAGTGGAATAAATTCGCCATTAATTAAGATTGTACCTGAGAGAGCCAATGGAGACTATAGGAAGAGTGAACGAAGTGTAGACTTTTGCTTGGGAATAGCCTTCCATAGAAAGAACCAGGCAGTCCAGATATGAAACAGGGACCCAATTGGTGTTCCTTCTCCTTCTCCAGCTTCTCATAAAAAGCTAGCAAGGACTTGAAGATGGAATTGAAATCGTTCCCTGGAAGATCATTCAGGGTTACATGGTATTCAAGTGGTGGACGGCACATTCCATTGCGTGCTGATTCAATGGAATCTATGATCTCAGTGATCGCCAATAGGGTGTTGGGTCCAGAACCGCAACCTAAATCTGCTATATAAATGCACTTAGGGAGTGTTCGGATGTAGAGATTGACTATGCTGTCCTCTATCAACGGCTTTGCCTTCGTTATTCCTATTTTCTGAAAGAACCAACAAAATGAAAGTAAGAAATACATACTTATGAACAAAAATACAGAGAGAGAGAGAGAGAGACTTGAGTGATTGAGTTGAGGGCATAGCTACTTTCCCCTTCTCCTCCAACCATGTGAAGAACATGATGGACATCCATGGTTTTGCTTTCTTGGCCTTTGATTTCCGTTTGTTAAAAGATCCCTTGCTTTGTTTCCGCGGGGCTGTGACTGCTGTTATTTATAGGAGGAGCCAAAGACCTTCCAGGAAGGGAGTGCTTAACATTATGCCATGAACTGTGGAGATCGAGTTCCATCTAAACAGCTGTGAGTCGTTCACATTCCCTGCTCTCAAATAAAATAAGCAACTACCCAATAGCAAATTATCTCCTCCAAGGGCCTAGCCCACTTTTTTTTTTTTTTTTTTTTGTAAGAGTGCCTAGCTCACTAGGTATAGTGTAGAGCGCTAGAGTCCGTCCAGTCAGGAAAAAATTTTGCTATTACACTTGTTACATTCCTGCTACAAGACTGGCAGCCAAGCAAATAGAATAATTAACTTCCCTTTTGGGTTCATAAATACCCTCCTAGGTTTTACTATTTTCTAAAATGCCCTTTAAGATCTCATATCCTTGGCTGCCAGGCTTGAAGCAGGAACCTGCAAAATTTAGCTCGTCGAGTCAGGTGGTTCGGGTTTAAACCGCATGATTCTCACCTACCCTCCCCCCACAGGCCACAGGTCAAATTATCAAAGTAGGGAACATCATATTTTGTTCATTGCATCGGGACATGATGAGGCCCATGAACATTAGTGATATTCAGAAACCATGGCAATCAAAGAGAAAACTCTTTTTCATAAAAAAAACGTACAACTTTTTCTCACTCTCAGATGATAAAAAGTCTCACAACAGCCAAAAGCAGTGCTATGATAGGACCTTATATCTTCCAAAGTTTCAACCGACAGCCATTGTGGCAAATGCATTGGTGCCATTCGTCCCATTCGTACCATGATGTAATGATCTTGTTTTGTTCTTCAAGCAACCAGATTCTCATCATCCATCCCGACAGGCCACATGACGAGTTGAGCTCGTCACCAGGGAGCCCAGCACACTCAGGGAGTATCCAGCCGTTGGGCTGTGCCACACACATCTCTAGATGTGTATTGAGATGTGTGCAATACAATCCTACCCTTGGATGCCCCCTGGACGTGCCCTAGGTGCTGAGCTTGAGGGTGTCAAAAAAAAACTGAAACCGTTTACCAAAACCGAATCGAACCTTTTAAACCGGAACCGATAGATCGTTTAAATAAATGGTCTGGTTATGGTTTCAAAAAAGCCACCGTTTAACTAAACGGTTCGATCCAGTTTTAACCAATTAATCCAACGGTTTCATGCCGTCTAATCCAATTACCACCGATTATAATCGTTTAAACCAAACATCAAAAAATTTAAAACCTAGCAATAGCAACTACTAAGTACTAACCATTAAGTCACTAACTCACTAAGTCACGTTTCTTCAAAAAATGATTTTCTTTTATCAAAAAAAAAAAAAAAACTAATAACTTCTTAATTAATAACTAATTAGTATTAGTAAATAGAAGGTAAACTGTTTCTACCCAAAAATAATAATAAAAAATGGATAAACAATGATTGAAGGTACAACATTTTCATGGGATCCGTCGTCCATTGAAGGTATTTACTAATTAAAAGAGATGCACTACAATTTACAGTCCATTGTCTATTAAAAAATGCAGGAGATTTGGTTTAAAAACTATTAAACTATTCAATAAATCAGGGATGTTATTCATAACCAGCTAACCCAAACCGTGTAAAATCGTGTAGGACCATTTAACCGAAAATCGTGTATAACCATTTAACCAAAAACCATGTAAAACCATGTATAACAATTTAAAATCGTGTAGGACCATTTAACCAAAAATCGTGTATAACCACTTAACCAAAAACCATGTAAAACCGTGTATAACCATTTAACTGAAATCGTTTACTAAACGGTTACGGTTTTGGATATACAATCATTTAGCTAAATGGTCTGGTTACGGTTTCTACCCTCAAGCAGTCAAAACCTAACCAAACCGAACCGTTTAACACCCTTAGCTGAGCTCCCTGGAGAGGAGTCGGATCCCCACATGACAGGGTCAGCTACCAGATAAAGGAGCACATGAGTTTTCCCCCTACTTTTGTCCGTTAGTTTTGTTGCAAAATTTATATGTTAAGAAATTTTGCGATGTTTGTTATTAAGATGTAAAATGTCATTGTAAATTTTTTCAATGTTTGTTTGGCATAATTATTTAAAATAATTACATAAATGTCATTATAACAAATTTGAATTAGGTAATCCATATTAAATTATTGTAAGAACCATGTATTGTCTTACCCAAAAAATAAAAAAACTATCATGTATTGACATGGGACCCACGTATAGATAGGTTTAATGTGATCCAAGGCGTGCTTTCTAAATCTGTACATCCCAACTCCGTCGCTGTACGTGTTTTCTTCTCCGTCGTGAACTCTATTACCATTTGACCCTGCAACTCCGGTGATTTCATCCTCTGAAGTATGGAAGATAATCCCGAGCCATCGTCATCACAGCTCCCCTCTCGTGCAGCAAGCACGCCTCTCCAGGACGACGACGATGATGAAGATACCTTGGCCTTAGAGGAAGGGATTGAGGATCGATTGGAGGGCACTGATAATAATAGTCTGGTGGGCCAGATTGTTTTCTGTAAACCTTACAGGCGCCAAGCTGTTTTGGAGGCACTCGTTCACGCTTGGAATCCTCGCTTCCCTATCATTATCACTCCCATGCAGGATAATCGTTATCGTTTTCAATTCCAGCATGAACTTGATCTGTTGAATGTGTTGGATGAAGGCCCTTGGGCGGTTGGGGGGAACCTCCTGCTGCTGGAACATTGGAATGTCGATCAAGAGTGGGGATTTCACAGCACAGATTTCTGGGTTCAGATACATGACGTCCCCTTGGAGTTGCTCAACCTAGAAGTGGCTTCTCAATTAGCAGCGAAGGTTGGCCTTCCCAAGCAAGTGATCCTGGTTCAAGGTACTCAGTTTGGGACGAGAGTCATGTATGTTAGGGTGCGGATTAAGATCAGTGTAATCAAACCTTTGCGCCAGGCTATCACAGTCAAGCGAAGATCGGGGAGCAAAACCACCGTTTTACTTAAGTATGAAAGGCTTCCTAGTTTCTGTTATTACTGCGGTTTGTTCGACCATGAAGCCAAGAGATGTGTGTCCCTCTTTGATGCTGAGCACAAGCATTGCGTGGAGCATGGCTGTAAGAAGGCCTCGACCTACCCTTCCTTTCCTGCATTTCGGTATGGCTCTTCTGTGAGGGCTACTCCCCCGGATCCCAGGCTTCTTGAAGGCATGCCATCGCAACTGCTTAATCAGTCACAGAATGTGTCCATGACCGGTTCTAGAACTCCAGTGACAAGCTCTTCCAATGGTGTTCAGAAGAAGAATGTTGATAATGGCAAGTCCGAAATTGCCAGAGCCGTCTCATGCTACTCACTCTCTTTCCACTTCGGGATTGGTACGCCAACCACATAATATCGCTCCATTACCTCCCCAGATCCCGCAAGATTTGAATCCTAACCTTATTAGTCACCCATCCACCAACCTAAATCAAATCCTAGCCAGTAACCCAATCTTCAGCCATCCTGATGTGGCAACTCTTCTTTCTAATTTAATCCCACGCCTCTCCACTATATCTTTGAATCATCCTTCCAAACTTGACCCACCATATCAGAATCCTACTACCCACACCTCACCTACTCATGAACAGATGTCTCCCCAATCCAATATTCCTTTATTACCTTCACCACACCCGACCCAATGGACCCACAACTCACCCATGGATATAGTTGAGACGCAGTTACAACAAGGAGGGCTTGCGGTGGTCCATCATGAACCAGATTGTGCCATTGATTCGGGTCATGATAAACAGAAGAGACCCAGGTTGGAGTGTCCAGGAGAGAGGCAAGACCCAGTCGAGACAACTCAAACTAAGACAAATGCTGTGGATCATTTTTTATACTTGGAACCCACGGTAGCTGGGGAGGCCCAGCACCGCGGGAATCAATGAAAATCTTGAGCTGGAATTGTCGCGGCAATTCGTTACCTAGTTCATCTCTCTCATGTGGAGAAACCAGAAATAATTTTTTTGATTGAAACAAAGACTGGGAAGGATAATATTGCTCAGCTGTGTAGGAAGTTAGGCTTGCATTCTTGCTTCTCAGTGGATGTGAGAGGCGCCTCGGGTGGTTTGGCTCTTATTTGGACTCAAAATGTTACTGTTGATGTTATTTACTCTGATAGCCATGTAATAAATTCCAAGGTTTACAATAAAGACAACTCTTTCTTTTATGACTTCTGTTTATTGGGCTCCTATTAAGAGTAAAAGGAAAGAAGTGTGGGAGAAGTTAACTCAAATAGGGAGTGGTAGACAGATGGAGTGGCTATGCTATGGTGATTTTAACTCTTTTTTGGGCTGGCATGAGAAGGGGGGTGGTAACCGAACTGGGCAAAGAGATATTGAGGGGTTCAGGGACATGACCATAGCTTGTGCTTTGGATGATATTGGCTCTCATGGTCCTTGTTTCACTTAGAGTAATAAGAGAAAGGGTGAGGCCAATATAAGAATTAAGTTGGATAGAGCTCTGGCGAATGATGCTTGGAGATCTTCGCACCCTGATGCTGCAGTATTGGTCAAGTCCACTCTGAACTCTGATCATGCTCCCTTAATTATTGATTCGGTGGGAAGCCGTTTTAAAGGGAAGCGCCTCTTCTATTTTGAGTCATCCTGGTTTCGCCACCCCGATTGTGAGAAGACAGCTAATGCAGCATGGACTATCCCTGTGCCAAGTACTCCTCTGCCTGCCTTACATCATAAGATGAGTGGTATTCAGCCGGTGTTCAGATGCTGGAACAAGGAGGTTTTCGGCCATATTCAAACAAAAATTAAAGACCTCCAGTTGGCTCTGATCAAATTACAAGAGGGACCGATAGATGATGATTACCATACCTAGGAGGAGAATCTCACAGCTCTTCTTAATGAAGAATTGGAGAGAGAGGAGGAACTTTGGTGTCAGAAGTCTCGTATTAGTTGGCTACAATAGGGTGACCGGAACACCAGATTTTTTCACATGTCCACCATACAACGCCGAAGCCACAACAGGATCTTGAAGCTCTAGGACAGTGAAGGACGGTGGACTCATGATGAAAAGAGAATTTTTGATCTGATGACTGAGTACTACCAAGACATCTTTACTTCTGAAGGGCTAGACTCTGTAGCACTGGATCATGTTCTCTCTACCATGCAGCCTCAGGTAGATGCTACCACGAACTCTTATTTGTGTGCCCCTCCCTCTTTAGAGGAGACTAAGAAAGCATTATTTGCTATGGCACCTTTAAAATCCCCTGGTCCAGATGGGCTTCCCCCGACTTTCTTTCAAAAATACATGGATTTTACTCACCCAGAGATACATTCCTTTGTTTGTAATTTTTTTATTACTGGTGTGCTCCCACAAGAATGTAATGAGACCTTACTGTGTTTGGTTCCAAAGGTTTCTAACCCCTCAAGTGCAGATCAGTATAGACCTATTAGCCTATGCCCTGTGATTGTCAAGGTCATCACGAAGATTATGGCATCTAGGTTGAAGGGTGTTCTGGATCAGATTGTGGCTCCAAACCAGTCTGCTTTTATCCCTAGCCGATCTATCTCCGACAACATTCTTATGGCCCACGAGTTATTCAGCTACATTAATAAGAAGAAGAAGGGGAAGCAGAGATTTTTAGCTCTAAAGCTGGATATGAAGAAAGCGTACGACCGTATAGAATGGAATTTCCTGGAATTAGTCCTCTTGAAGTTGGGTTTCAGCTCTCAATGGGTGAACATGGTCCTCTCCTGTCTTAAAACGGTTTTGTACAACATTATCATCAATGGGGCAATAAGGGGGAAGGTAGTTCCCACCAGGGGTATCCGCCAAGGGGATCCTCTATTCCCAGCTCTTTTCATTTTGTGCTCACAAGCCCTAAGTGCAGTGATAGCCCACTCTGAACAACAAGGTCTGGTTAGAGGAATCAGGGTCAAAAACAGGACTGAGCCGATGACACATCTTCTCTTTGCAGATGACTGCTGCCTGTTCTCATAAATGAAACTTGAAGAAGTGTGCAACCTGAAGGATTGTGTGGATGTTTACTGTAGGGCAAGTGGTCAAGCTGTTAACCTAAAGAAATCTTCAGTTACCTTCAGCCCTAATGTAGCAATGCGGTTTCGAAGATGGTTTTCGCATATCCTGAAGGTCTCTTACTCTAAAGGTCCTTCTAGATACCTTGGTTTGCCTACAGATTTTGGGGTTTCAAAAGCAGCACTCTTCCAAGATCTTGCAGATAAGGTGGGGCATCGTTTCTCAGGATGGAAGAATAGGTGTTATCGCATGCAGGGAAGGAGATCATGCTTAAATCCGTGGCTCTGTCAATGGGGAACTATGCCAATTCCTATTTTAAGCTGCCGGCTTCACATCACTCTCGGATTCGCAAGGAGGCCACGAGTTTCTTTTGAGGAGATGACACAGAGAAAAGGAAGATCCGGTGGATTGCTTGGCGTAGGTTATGTAGATCTAAAGATCATGGTGGCTCGGGTTTTAGAGATCCAGACCTTCAAAATAAAGCTCTCCTTTCTAGAATGGCTTGGAGAATGTGGAAGGAGCCTGAGTCAATGTGGGGGAGGTTTATGAAAGCAATTTACTTCCCCAATGGGGATTTCCTTTCGGCTAGGTTGGGAGCTCAACCATCTTGGGCTTGGAGGAGTCTTTTGGAAGGGCGCAAGGTTTTGAAAGATGGTTTGCTTTGGAAAATAGGGGGAGGTGAGAATATTCAAATTTGGGGGGATAATTGGGTACCTTCATTACCTCATTTCTGGTTACATTACCCCCCTATTGAGGCTGACCCCCCTAGGCTGGTTGGGGAGCTAATTGATCATTCCTGTAGAAAATGGAAGGAAGATGTTCTTTCTAAATACTTTCATCCTAGTGATAGTGAAGCTATTAGAAGAATTCACTTGAGTCTTTTCCCTAGGAGTGATTGCTTGAATTGGGGAGCTGCAAAGGATGGTCATTTCTCTGTTAAAAGTGCTTACCATCTTCTCTCCAACCAAAGAATGGAAAGTGAGTCTTCTAAGCCCTCTTCGGCGAAATTACATTCTTGGGACTTGGTGCCGAGATCAGTGTGGAGGTTAATCTGGTCGAGTAATACTCTCCCTAAAATAAAGGCCTTTCTTTGGAGAGCGTGTGCTGGTGGGTTGGCTTGTGCTACTGCTCTACACCAACGTCAGGTTCCAGTTGATACTTGTTGTCGAAGATGTGGTGCTCATGAGGAATCTATTGATCACATTCTCCTCCATTGTAAGTTTGCGAGAGCTGTTTGGTTCGGCTGTAACCTGCACCCCCTCTTGCCTCGTGGTGACAACCTTTATCTGTATCAGTTCCTTTAGGTGTGGCTCTCCCTTGCTAACAAGGGCAAGTCTACTTTTAAGGAGGTAACAACCCTTTGCTGCTTTGTTATTTGGCATCTTTGGACCTCAAGGAATGACCTCCTTTTTGGTGGTTAGAATTGGACCGGTGAAGAGGTCACCCAGGCTGCTCAGAGGGCGTGTGAGGAATTTTTTAAGGCCACCAGTATTGCCCTTCCCTCTCAAGCCCCTACTCGGGCTCCAGTTCGGGTTGCTTGGCTTCCCCCTCTTCTTGGTTCCTTCAAACTGAATTGTGATGCTTCTTTAGATCCAGGGGCGAAGAGAAGTGGTGTGGGTTTCATTATCAGGGATCATTTTAGTAGATGTTGCATTGCTGTCTCAAATCCCATTCCCTTTAATGATATTCTGGTTGGTGAGGTGATGGTGATCAGAGAAGGGCTGTTGGATGCCATTTCAGAAGGAACTCTCTCCATCACCGTGAAAAGTGATAATTTGGGCATTATTTCTTCACTCTTGAATCCTTCGAAGGTCCCGGATTTTATTGTGTTGCCTATTGTGGAGGACATTAGACACATCTCCTCCTACTTTGATGATTGTACTTTTGTTTATATTCCAAGGGCTGCTAACTCTCTAGCAGACTGCCTTGCCAAGAGGGCCCTATCCGTTGCGGGGAGGATGGTTTGGCCCAATTCCAATCCCTTGTTTTCTGAAGTTGCGACTTTGGATTCAAGGAGTGTTTCCCGTTCTTTGCAATAAATCTATCTTTAACCAAAAAAAAAAAAAAAAGATTATTTATGGGAGCCAATGCAGAAGATCATATTTTTCTCTTTGTACCGGGACGTGATGAGGCCTATCAATTGAACAATAGAGTTAGATCATGACTCATCACTAATAACGTCACAGTCTTACAGTATATCTCAAACTCCTCATGTATTCGGTTAACCAGTCAATTTTTTTATTTTTGTTTTTTGGCTAAAAGATCCTATGTATTAAAAGAAGAATAAAACAATGAACACCTTGAATCAAAAACCAAGGAAACCAAAAAAAAAAAAAAAAAGGTTTTTTTCTCGTACCCCCATGAGGTTTGACGTAATTATGAAAAAGTTTTGAAAAATTCTGCGTGCCTCCTAAGGTTCTTAACAGTTAACAGATACCCACATTCCGTTAGTCTAGGTCTAACAATGTTAAAATCAAGGGAAACTGACAAAAATGCCCTTATAAAAAAAATAAAAATTAAAAAACCTGCAACTCATCTTCCCCAAATCGATTTGGGAAAGATGAGTTGCAGGTATGAACACCATTGGGTTCTTGAGGTTTTGGGCTTGGATTCCAACAATTTTGCAAGGAAAAAAAATGTACAGCCTTAGATTTGGGGTTTTGAACCCACCGGTTCAGACACGAATCTACATCAAGATTAGCTAATCAGAATTCTGGTTCTGGCCCGTAGGATTTAAACCGATCAGAACACATCCTGATTACCCATACCATCCAGATTTACACCCTCACTCCCCATTTATTTGAAGTAATTTACCAACTCAGCTTTCTGAAACTTTGCTGTTGCAAATTTAGTAATGTTCTCTGGCTCATATCTCAACTTGCCAAACCACTCCCAGTGGCCGGGGGTAGAGAAACTCAAAATAGAAACTAAGGCATCGGGTAAGAAGTGTCGGTCAAACAACGGTCCAGGGATCAAACCATGGTTCCGTAGGGAAACCAATTATAAACCAATTAGGGTATTGCACGCCCTGGGTTATCCCATGGTGTCCCATGGGTGCCCCATTTTAATTTTAGGGTGTCCCATGGTTTCCCATGGGAACCCTAGTGCATCCCTATTAGGGTTTCTCCTTCCCTATTGCGTCCCATAAAATTAATTATCACAATAGGGACGGAGAAATTCGTCTCTAGTCCATCACATGGCAAGAGGGATCCATCCCATACTCGAATGCGCAGAATGCGCAGCGGAAATTAATCGATTCGAGTTTCTTTCGCATCCCATAAATATTAATAATCAATGAACATAAGGAATTAATAAAGAACTGCTAACCTGGTGAGCCTCAAGTGTTGCTCTTCCAATAAATAGTGGTTCTTCCTCCAGTGAGCGCTCCAAGCAAATAGATCTGAACCTCCAATGGTGCTACCAAGGTTCTACACGCCAATCCTAGATGCCCTCAAACTCCTCAGCACATATCTAGGGTTTCATAAACCCCAACTCTCAAACACAGGTGAGAGAAGCAAGAAGAAGAAGAGAGATCACAAGAGGGAGAGAGAGAAACCAAAAATGCAGGAGAGAGAGTGTGTACTCCAAAAACATGGAGAGCTTCTTCTTCTGCGTTTTATGGCCCCCTATTTATAATAATAGGGTTTAATTAAATCCTAGATAGATTTAATAGAGCCCTAGTGAGAGTCGACTCTCTCTCTCTCGATCTGGCGTTTGTTTAAACTCAAAGTGCTACAGGTGAAGAAGCGAGAATCTAATAGGAAAAGTATTAATTAGATTCTTTATTTAATTATTAATGGATAATTACAATTAGCACCAAATCCATTAATTAAATAAAGAGCCAATTAAATTAGAAAATTCCAAATAACTCCCTATATGATAACAATTTATCATATACAACCCCCACTAATCAACACCATCATTATGGAATCTAGGGCATGTACACATGTACTACCAAACCCCAATCCATAGTACATGTCCATATAAGAGCGTCTGTGCATCCGATCGGGTCCGCAAAAAGTCAATAAAACACTTTATTTGAAATAACTATAAATAATGTATCATTTTATGTAAAATAAATTTTGCAAAACCATTTCCAAAACGCAGTCTGGATCCGATTTCGATCCGACCATGCACAGATAGTCTCTATCTTGGTGTTCCCCAATCGGGCGTGGTGACCATGTTGGATAACTCCTTCACTCACAAAGTGTTCACGCATTCCCGAACACGGCTTTGACTCGCTTGAGTCTCGGTCATTGATGAACCAAAGAATGCGATCACACTGCGTGAGGGTTCCCTCAGGTATAGGGTGTCGGTGACATATATCTATCCCTTCCTACATCCGCAGTAATACATGAGGGAATCGACAAAGTAGATTCTTCGCCAATGCACACATCAAACATGTGAGCACTCGCATTCGTACCCGACATCACATGTCTAGGCATACCCAATGCGACAACCATATGATAAGGGTGCCCAGCCCAAACCCTAGTCGTGACTACCATTTTAAGTATAACTTATAGACACATAATGCTCAAAAAGTTTATATCGCATGTGACAATATTAAACTAAAATGTATAAATGTTCAATACAAAGGTGAACCGGGTTGAACCGGACCGAACCGGGTTTGATGGACACACACTTGTCCAATAATCTCCCACTTGTACATCAAAGCCAATTCCCCATACATTTTAAACCCATGCCCTCCATGTGTTTCTCAAACACTCCACAGTGACAAACCCTTTGTCATGGCATCGGACACATTTTCGATTGTGTCCACTTTAGAGATACTCACGTCACCGTGTTGGATAATCTCTCCGATGAGGTGATACTTCTTGCACGTGCTTGTTCCTCGATGAGCCCTAGGCTCCTTAGCTTGTGCAATGACCCCTCTGTTGTCACATAACGGGGAATAGAGCCCTTGACAAGATCGGGGACTACCTCCAAATCGATAGGAATTTTCTCGCCAAACACCTTCTTTTGTTGCATCACAAGTGCAAGGTAATGCGCTTCGATAGTAGAATCGATTGTAGACTTTTGTTTCGCACTCCGCCACACAATGGCACCTCTACCCATTAGATATACCATCCCGGACGTGGATTTTCTGTCATCCTTGTCAGTTTGGAAATCCGAATCTGTGTATCCCAAATCGACAAGCGATCGAGATCCAAAAACCAAGAAACATTCCTTAGTCCTTCTCAAGCACTTGAGGATATTCTTGACAGCACTCCAATGCTCGTGTCCAATGCCTACTGCATAGCAAATATCCAGCCTCGTACACAACATGGCGTACATAAGACTCCCTACTACTTGAGGCATAGGGAATCCTCTTCATCTCTTTAATATCATGCGAGACCGAGGACATTGAGATCGGAAAGGCTGACTCCATGTCGAAGGGAACACTTCCCCTCTTGGAGTTCTCCATACTAAATCGCCGGACTTTGTCTATATAGGTAGCTTGTGACAAGCCTAGCATCCTTTCTAGCGATCTCTTACGAGTTTGATCCCAAGGATATAGCTAGCTTCACCAAGGTCTTTCATCGAAAATGTTGTGGATAACCACTTTTCTTATGATGAAAGGAATCCTACATCGTTACCAATCGGCAATATGTCATCTACGTATAAAACAAGAAAACATCACGCCCTCCCATTGATCTTCTTGTAAGCATGGTTCATCCATGTTTTGATCAAAACCAAATGATTTGATTGATTGATCAAACCTGGTGTTCCAGCTCGAAGCCTGCTTCAGCCCATAAATGGACCTCGCAATTTGCACACCTTTCTTTCTTCCTCCAAGGAAGAGAACCCCTTTGGCTGTTCCATGTAGATTTCCTCTTGAAGGAACCCATTTAGAAATGCGTCGCACATCCATCCGGATCTCATAATCAAAGTGTCTTGCGATAGCTAATAAAATCGATGGATTTCATCATCGCTCTGGTGAAAAGGTTTCCTCATAGTCTATACCCTCTTTCTGGGTATAACCCTTTGCCACCAGTCTCGCTTTGAATCTCTCGACCTTTCCATCTGCACCCTTCTTCTTCTTGAAGATCCATTTACATCCAATCGGCTTGACGCCAAGTGGTGGACCGATTAGAGTCCAGACCTTGTTGGAATGCATCGAATCGATTTCAGAGCGCATTGCTTCCAGCCACCTAGTGGCATCAACATCCTTTAGAGCCTCAAAGTATGTCATCGGATCATCATCCGATTCAACCGATACCATGTGGAACTCTTCCACTATTTCTTCTTCGGTTAGAAGAGTTAGCCTGGTGGGTGGTCTAATAGTCCTCCCACTGCGTCGAGGTTCCTCAGGTGTTGGTATTTCAGCAGGTATGTCGAGTTGGTCTCACTCGGAAGTGACGTTTCGAGCCATCGATAGCTCTTTTATGACTCTGGTTCGACCTCGGGTCATCATTTCTTCCTCCAAAAATATGACATGTTTACTTACAATGACCTTTTGGTCAACTGGGTCATAGAAATAATAGCCTATCTTGCCTTTGGGGTAGCCTAAGAAATAGCATCTCAAAGTCCTGGATTCTAACTTATCTATCTGTTGCTTTCGTACATGTGCTATGCAACCCCATACCCTAAGGTGTTGAATACTGGGCTTTCGCCCTTTCCACAACTCAAAGGGTGTCTTGGCTACAGACTTAGATGGAACCCTATTCAAGATATATATCGCCGTCTCTAAAGCGTACCCCCAGAAAGAAAGAGGCAGCTCACTATAAGTGAGCATCGTCCTGACCATATCCAATAGGGTCCAATTGTGTCGTTTGGATACACCATTTTGTTGTGGTGTGCCTGGATTAGTTAGCTGACTAACTATCCCTTGGGATATGAGATGTTCTTTAAACTCATCCGATAGATACTCCCCTCCACGATCTGATCGTAAGGACTTAATGCGTTTATCGAGCTGTCTTTCGACCTCGGCTTGGAATTTATGCATCAAGTATATGTAACCATATCTAGAGTAATCATCAGTGAACGTGATAAAGTACTTATACCCATATCTTGCTTGTATGTTTATGGGTCCACACACGTCGGTGTGTATCAACTCCAACAGATCGTGGCTCTAGCACCTTTATTGCTAAAGGATTTCTTGGTCATTTTGCCCTGAAGGCATGACTCACGGTGGGGAATGGTTCCACCCTCGGACTCTCTAAGGGCCCATCCCTCACCAATCATCGATTCGGTCCACATTAATGTGACCCAATCTTAGATGCCACAGATATGTTGAGTTCACTAGAGTCGCTTTCGTTTCAAATCAACATTTGAAACAACATTCGTTCTAATAGGACAATCTAGAAAATACAAACCACTTTGCATATATCTGGATGCCACAAAGGAATTATTAAAATGAATAATCAATTTAGAATTAAAGAAAAAACTATATCCGTCCAAAACAAGTTTTGAAACTGAAATTATCTTCCTCTTGAAAGAGGGTACATAATAGCAATCCTTTAAAACTAAACTAGCAGAACTAAAATTTAAAATAAAAGTTCCCACAGCCAATGCCATGGTCTCAGCTCCAGTGCCCATCCGAAGACACACTTCATTTCTTTCCAGGTTCCTTGTCTCCTTGAACCCCTACAAATCATTGCAAATGTGAAAAGTGGATCCACTATCCACCAACCAAGAATTGATCGGTTCAAAAGACAAATTAGACTCATAAAGAATGGGAACATCACATGTACCTTCTTTAACAGCCTCTGTTTCATCCGGCTTCTTGTCTTTCAAAGTTGCCAGGTAAGCACGACAGTTTCTTTTCCAGTGACCCTCCTTCTTGCAATAGAAGCACTTGCCTTTGCCTTTATTGTCAGACTTCCCACCCTTGGCTTTCAGGGTCTTGCCCTTACTTCCCTTTTTCTTTTTCTTCCCATTTGAAGAAGGCTTTGCCTCAATTGCATTAACCTCAGCCTTGTCCTTTTTCAAGGATACTTCAGCCTCTACCAGTGCATTAGCAAGCTCGGTGAGCTCCATCTCCTTCTCAGACATCTTGTAGGACATCCTAAAAGGTGCGTGGGTAAAAGTGAGTGACGCTAAGATCATATCAGTCTTGTATCGCAGGCTGAAATCAGTCCCCATGGATTCTAGTTTTTCAAACAGATTGATCATTTTCATTATATGATCCATCACTGGAGTCCCCTGAGATATCTTGGAGTTATGGATTTGACTCACCGCATCAGAATGTGCGTGTGTCAACTGCTTGTTGAACAATTCAACAAGCTTATCCATTTTACCCCTAGCAGTGCGTATATCTTTGACTGAGTCTACAACTGATTTTTCCAACGATCCTAGGATATAGAGTGATGCCTTGGAATCCCTCATGAGGAACCCTTGCATCACTTCATTTGCCTCAAAATTGTTCGGGTCGGGTTGAGGAGGAACTTGGTCATCTAGAACTGTGTACAGTCCTTCAGCAGTCAGGAGCAACTTAATGCTCGGGTACCAATCGACATAGTTTGTACCATTAAGTTTGTATTCGCTAATGAGTCTTAACAGGTTAGAATTAACGGCAACCATCGTATATTAATCTACACATGCACAAGTAAATAACCACATGCTAATTAATGACCATTGAAAATAATAAATTGAGCACACACACATCAATAGTCTTTCATGATTTGAGTTTCCCTCATAACCCAAAAGATGAATTGGATACCTACAACCCTTGCATGCATAACTTACCCTGTCGGGAGTCATTATACACACCATGGTAGTGTGGACTAAGCTATCCGCCTCATGGGCTTCCAATATTTTCGGCCACCTGAGTGTCATGTCCAGATCCTGTCGGCTGACATACACCCAAGTCATGTACTTACCTATTGCATTAGTTAGAATCATGGAATCATGAAAGATGGCCCACTGTCGCAGTGCCCTCTCACTATCCATACCCAAACGTATCTAGATGGAGATAAATATAGATAAATGCGTGACAGAGGTCCTGGCAATGTCCTGTCTGCTTATGCGGGGTCATGTCACACATTTTCTACATTTATCTTCAATAGAAGGCCATGGACATGTCTACTGATTAAGACTAATCCATATCATACATGTATTGTGAATAAAGAGGGATTAATTAACTTTCACATACATGGATAAATTTAAACAACATAATTAATCAACATTAATTAAAAGTGATTATGGGATGGCGGCATTTTTATCAGAAACAATTAAAGAACCCTCCCAATAAAAATAAAACTAATAACTTTGGGTGCATTTATCATGCCATGGATGCCACGCCTCGATCATCTCCTCCGCCAGATCACGTCTTCAAAGTAGGTGACTTGCATCTCCATAAGCTTTGAGCGCCACATGTGGATCACCATCTACATGCCCTGGGAGTCCTAACTCCTCTAAAATTACAATGAAAACCTAGAAAAATTCTATACACTTTCCTTTCCATAATAATAAAGAAACCCCGCATGGAGAAACCAACCCACCATTTGGGTTGCCCATGGGGTGGAGTACATTTGTTTATAAAAAAGAAAGGGGGAGAGAGAGAAAGAGAGAGAAGCATCACATCCACCCATAACCCCATGTATCACATACATAAACAATCCATCCATTTATTAGAATGCCATTCCCATAATCACATCATAATATAATTTCATGCATGGGCATTAAAGTAAGTGAACCAAAAATTAAAACATGGATTCCTTCAATTATTGAACCACCACATCGCATGTGATATCATGTATCCAAGCCCATAAAATTAAAATCGCATTTTAATTGCAAGTGGGTAAAGAGGGAATCTCTTCACCCATCATCATCCTCCAAAAACAAAACAAAATAATAAAATTCTGTTTTGAAAAATATGTTTTTTTTTTTTTGTTAAACTGTAGGGAAAACAAGGGGTGCATGCAGCCCACTTGCGCAGCTGCGAGCACTCCTGCGCAACCCATAGGCACGGGCCCACTGACAGCCCGTAGCCCGCAAGCTTGCTGCCGCAGCAGCAGCCCACAAGGGGATGCACAAGGGTAGGTTCATGGGGAAGGGCGGCGCAGAGGCTTGGCAGCGTGCGCTCCCCACATATAGAACATGATTAAAAATTTTAAAATAAAAATTAGTAATCACAACCTAATTGGATACATGCTTCAATAATTGGAATAAACAAAACAAACCAAATCCATCATCACATGGGTAGGTTGTTACACTAACAATCTTGTAACTACCCATGTGCACATGGGAAGGTTGTTACAACAACCATATCCTAACCACCCATGTGCCAACTTGCATCCCACTCATGATAATCATATTAACCATTAATTATCTAATATTCATGGGTGGGAAAGGTGGCTCTGATACCACACTGTCGGTCAAACAACGGTCCAGGGATCAAACCATGGTTCCGTAGAAAAACCAATTATAAACCAATTAGGGTATTGCACGCCCTGAGTTATCCCATGGTGTCCCATGGGTGCCCCATTTTAATTTTAGGGTGTCCCATGGTTTCCCATGGGAACCCTGGTGCATCCCTATTAAGGTTTCTCCTTCTCTATTGCGTCCCATAAAATTAATTATCACAATAGGGACGGAGAAATTCGTCTCTAGTCCATCACATGGCAAGAGGGATCCATCCCATACTCGAATGCACAACAGAAATTAATTGATTCGAGTTTCTTTCGCATCCCATAAATATTAATAATCAATGAACAGAAGGAATTAATGAAGAACTGTTAACCCTGGTGAGCCTCAAGTGTTGCTCCTCCAATAGACGGTGGTTCTTCCTCCGATGAGCGCTCCAAGCAAACAGATCTCGAACCTCCAATGGTGCTACCAAGGTTCTACACTCCAATCCCGGATGCCCTCAAACTCCTTAGCACATATCTAGGGTTTCATAAACCCCAACTCTCAAACACGGTGAGAGAAGCAAGAAGAAGAAGAGAGATTACAAGAGGGAGAGAGAGAAACCAAAAATGTAGGAGAGAGAGTCTGCTCCAAAAACATGGAGAGCTTCTTCTTCTGCATTTTATGGCCCCTATTTATAATAATAGGGTTTAATTAAATCCTAGATAGATTTAATAGAGCCCTAGTGAGAGTCGACTCTCTCTCTCGACCGCGATTCGTTTAAACTCAAAGTGCTACAGGTGAAGAAGCGAGAATCTAATAGGAAAAGTATTAATTAGATTCTTTATTTAATTATTAATGGATAATTACAATTAGCACCAAATTCATTAATTAAATAAAGAGCCAATTAAATTAGCAAATTCCAAATAACTCCCTATATGATAACAATTTATCATATACAACCCCCCACTAATTAACACCATCATTATGGAATCTAGGGCATGTACACATGTACGCCAAACCCCAATCCATAGTACATGTCCATATAAGAGCTTTTGTGCATCCGATTGGGTCCATAAAACTCGATAAAATACTTTATTTGAAATAACTATAAATAATGTATCATTTTATGTAAAATAAATTTTGCAAAACCATTTCCAAAATGGCATCGATCCGATTCGATCCGACCATGCACATGACAATCTCTATCTTGGTGTTCCCCAATCGGGCGTGGTGACCGTGTTGGATAACTCCTTCACTCACAAAGTGTTCACGCATTCCCGAACACCGGCTTTGACTCGCTTGAGTCTCTCATTGATGAACCAAAGAATGCGATCACACTTTGCGGTGAGGTTCCCTCAAGTATGTGGTGTGGTGACACATGTCTATCCCTTCCTACATCTGGTAGTAATACATGAGGGAATCGACAAAGTAAATTCTTCGCCAATGCACACATCAAACATGTGAGCACTCGCATTCGTACCCTAACATCACATGTCTAGGCATACCCAATGCGACAACCATATGATAGGGGTGCCCAGCCCAAACCCTAGTCGTGACTACCATTTTAAGTATAACTTACAGACACATAATGCTCAAAAAGTTTATATCGCATGTGACAATATTAAACTAAAATGTATAAATGTTCAATACAAAGGTGAACCGGGTTGAACCGGACCAAACCGGGTTTGATGGACACACACTTGTCCAACAAGAAGTCCCTCGTATTTGCACTGGCTTTGAAGGTGGATTCCAAGTGAAGGCTATGGCCGATTCCTTACTGGAAAAGTGGCTCCAAAACCACTGCAGGTGGATTCCTAATCTATTATCCCATCTTTCTATTCAATTTGTCTTACTCAAATTCCTACTCCATTATCCCACCTTTCTATTCAATTTGACCTACTTAAACAAACCAGATTTTCCCATTCTTCTGCTACCTGTGGCACCCCTGGCTTTCCCTTCAAATTTTGTTTATATTCTATCTTGATATCTCACTAGTTGCAGACCTGATTTCCCTAAAACTTCTCATGCTAGTTTCTGGTTTGGTATTTTCTGGAATTCTAATTTACGGTAGCTAGAATTTTAGTTTCAGATCTGCTGTCGTGATTCCTATTGCCACTAAGAATAATTTGTGCATGACAGATTCTTTGTTTGTTTTCTGAGATACTTTGCAGACCTGTTCTACAGGGTCAGGCCTAATCTCAATCTAATTTGTGTTGTTCTAAATACCCTAGTTTGAGACATCAAATTTCTCCTTTTCTTCTGTGATCCTGTTCAAGCTAATCTCCTACTGGAGTTTCCTGTTCGGGATTAGTCTTCATTATTTGCAATCAGAGACATGGATTCTCTAAGCCGTGGGGAGAGACAACAATTGTTTGCAAAATTGTTGGAATCCAGGCCCAAAACCTCAAGAACCCAATGGTGTTCATACCTGCAACTCATCTTTCCCAAATCGTTTGGGGAAGATGAGTTGCATGTTTTTTTTTTCTTAAAAGGGCATTTTTGTCAGTTCACCCTTTTTTTTTAATACTATTAGACCCAGACTAATAGAATGGAATAATATGTTAACTGTTAAGAACTTCAAGGGGGCACGCAGCATTTTTTTAAAGTTAGGGATTTTTTCATAATTACGTCAAACCTCAAGGGGGGAACGTGAAAAAAAACCAAAGAAACAAACAGCAACACTAAGCAAAGGCGATATTCCCACATCAGTGGGAGATACCGCCCAACCAAACATTAAGAACTAATAACACATCCGAAAACGGAATCTTCCCAATGCATCAAACCCCAGTTCGCTGACAATTGACGGAGGAAGAGACTGAGAGACAAACGATACACCCCTCTTCACTGCTGATTTTGATAAGTAATCTGCAATTGGATTAGCTTCTTTGTAACAATGAGTTATTTACCATTCAATGGACATTAAGAACGATTGAAGAGATAACCAATCTTAACGCACACACCAAGGGATAGAGTTGGAATAAACTGATGTTACCACTGCTTCCGAGTCACATACCACCCACAACTTTGAACTCCCATATCTTTGATAAAACTCATACCGCAAATCAAGGCTAGAAATTCTGCTTTGAAATTTGTCCGATGTACAACAAATGAACCAAATGGAGTGAACAACTCTAGCATTTTCATCACTGAAAACCCCAAGCACTGACCTTCCTGGGTTTCCATGTGACCAACCATCCACACTCAATTCCATCCAATGTCTAGGCGGACGACACCAAAAAATCTCCAACAGTGAAACTGATTATCTAGGAATAATAGGAACACCTAGACTTCGAGCACACACCAAGTCAACGATAGACGAGATTGAACCATGGGAGTGAGATGGTCTTAATTTGATCTCATTCAAAAGAGAAAAGAAAACATGTTGCACGCCCCTACTCTCCCCTTTGAATCTTCTATAATTCCTTTCCAGCCAAATAAAGTATAGAATGAGGATAAAACCTAAACACCAAGCACCTTGTAGAGATAAACTACAAGATTTCCTCCCCCATTAGATCGCCATCTCTAGAACCGATGAATGATTCTGCCAAGAATTTCCAAATCAATTTATGAAGGCACCCCAAACTACCAAGGTAAACTTGCACACTCAAGAAAAGGATGCTTAAAGGACTCCACAGCCTCAAGGCATAGATCACATCTACAGGGCATTGGAACCCCTTTTCAACAAATCCTTTCGTCCGTGGGAAGGCATTCGTGGAACAATTTCCACCCAAAAATAGACTGCCAAGGAAGGAGAGAACCTCCCTAGACTAGAGACGCCCATAGGACTTTCGGATTTTTTACTCGGAACTCTTCCCAAGCTGATTTAACAGAGAATCGACCTGAAGGAGAAGGGCTCTAATCGCATATATCTTGCATCTGAGTTGCTGGAATATGTATTTCCAAGATATTCTTGAAAACATTCTTCAACAAAAGAGAATTCACTGACGGTAACACCCATTTCTGGTTTACTATAAACACCGATACCCAGGTGTTTGAGTCAATAAATAAATCTGAACTCAGATTAGACTTCTCCTCTATTGAGGCCTCTCCTCACCATTTGTCTTTCCATAATCGAATGCTTGCCCCATCACCCACTGTCCATCTCTCCTTCGAAGATACAAGGTCCCACATTTTCTTTATGCCTAGCCATATAGAAGAAGATTTCTAGCCTATCTTTAATGTACCATCCCTGTTCACAAACCTTGCCTTAAAAAAATTACTCAAAGGCGACTGGTCATGCTTAATATGCTAGACCAATTTACCAATGAGTGCTTTATAACATCACGTAAGCGATGTATGCCTAGCCCACCCTCAACTTTGGTTTTGCAAACATCATTCCATTTAACAGAAATCTTCTTAGATGAATCAATATGCCCAGTCCATATAAAATTCCGCATCCATGATTCCACCGTTGAAATCATTGAAGACGGCCACCAGTGTATAGAAAAATTGTGCACTAGAATCCCTTGGATCACTGATTTCACCAGCTCGACTCTACCAGCCATAGATAGAAGCTTTCCTTTCCATCCCTGCAATCTGCCTTTAATCTTGTCCATTAGCGGGAGCAAAGACTCCTTCCTCACTCTCCCTTTAAATTTCTCAACCCCCAAATAACGAATGAGAAAATTGCATCTTGAGAAACCCAACGTCTCTGAGATGTGGTGCTTTCTATGAGGAGCCACCTTCCCAAAAAATAATTCTATATTTTCTAGATTTATTCGTTGTCCCGAAAAACATATTGAAGATGTCTAACATACCTGATAGAGGCATTCATAAAAGTAATTAATGGTCATCCAACCATAATGGTGAATTACACCATCGTGGCATTCCACAAAAATAATTAATGATCATCCAACCATAATGGTGAGTTGCACCATAGTGGTGTTCCACAAAAATAATTAATGGTCATCCAATCATAATGGTGAGTTACACCATAGTGACGTTCCACAAGAAAAATGATTAATGATCATCCGACCATAATGATGAGTTGCACCATAGTTGTGTTCCACAAGAAAAATGATTAATGGTCATCCGACCATAATGGTGAATTGCACCATAGTGGCATTCCACAAGAAAAATGATTAATGGTCATCCGACCATAATGGTAAGTTGCACCATAGTGGCGTTCCACAAAAATAATTAATGGTCATCCAACCATAATGGTGAGTTACACCATAGTGGCGTTCCACAAGAAAAGTAATTAATGGTCATCCGACCATAATGGTGAGTTGCACCATAGTGGCGTTCCACAAGAAAAGTAATTAATAGTCATTCGACCATAATGGTGAGTTGCACCATAGTGGCGTTCCAAAAAAAATAATTAATGGTCATCCGACCATAACACTGAGTGATACCACAGTGGCGTTTCATGGTCAACCGACCACATCAACAAGTTACGCCGCATAGAGATAAAGGGCCCAAAGTTTTAAAAAAAAAAAACCAAAAAAGAAGAAGAAGGGAGCAAGGATAATCCGAGCAACAGAAAGTTCTTTATTGACAAGTCCAAGTTTTACAGCAAATGTATGATCGTTTTTATAAACGTTAGAATAAGAACTAACAGTTGTACAAAATTTGGAAAAAGAGTATCGAAGGTGCTCGGTTCCCAGTGAACACTTCTTCCTAGCAAGAAAAGTGAAACAAATGCGAGGCGCACCTAAACCACAAGCACGCGAGCATCGTCTTGACTCGCCAAAAAGGAGGTCTGACGGAAGAGGGAAGCAGGGGCCAAGAAGTGTGAGATAGGAGTATCTATAAAGAGGATGTCGTACAGGTTATGATCAACCCAGACATTCATGGTGTACCATCCCGTGGCCCAACGCGACCTCGAGAAGCCTTGGGAGGCTGTTTTGCCAAATGGGAATCACCGTACCGACATCTTTGAGCTCCTCTGAAGACAGAATGGATCCCACAGATGGCCTTCTACCCCTATCAAAGATGAGGAGGTTGAAGATGACAAGAAAGGGCGCCAGCTTTTATCCTCCAAGGCACTACTTGTGCAAATCTCCCATCCTCGAACTCTGAGGAGGTTAGGGAAGACAAGAAACAGCCCCCTCAAGACTCTCCTCCTCTTCGTGGTAGCATGACCGCTACAAGCATTGACACAGGCACACCACACAAAGAGGTAGCCCCTCGGCTTGGAACTACAAAAGATACCATGTGTCGATTGAAGATCGAAGCTATAAGGGAAAATGTCGATTAAAGATCGGAGTCGAAAATAATACAATCAAGCTGAAGGTCAGCACCCAAAAAATGGCACCCGTTATAGCCATATAAGCAACCACACTCATAGCACCAAAGAAATAAGAGGGCGTCAAGAGAAGCGCAGGGAAGAAACCCACAGAGAAGGTCCATGGCTTCGCTTCATAAGGAAGAAGCAGAGTATAGTAAGGGAAGAAGAAGGAGAAACTACTATTTATGGTGGTACGGAAGGTCTAGATCAAAAGAGAATCCCAAAAGGTAATATTCTGGATTTAAGAGAAGTAACTGCTAGGGGCCACATGGCAGGTCCCCATTGTGCCTATGCTTTTCAAAATCTGTGGAAATGCTTAAGAAGGGAGGCGGCAATTTAGCTTCTGTTTGAGTCCCATTAATGGCGCAGTAAACGAAGTGTTAAAAGGGGCTTAGGTAATAAATGTTCTGCGTTAGAAATTACAAACAAGGCATCCAGGGTACGAAACCAAAATCACATAAAGATCTTCTAACCATAAAGGCGACTTTCATCCCAAATGGTAGTAGGCACCACAAGAAGAGATAATTTCCTCCTAACCATGTTAGAGAATAGCGTCCTGAGCATTGCAAGCCAAACAAAGCCACAGTGAAATGAAGTTTAGTCGCAACAGTCATGGAACATGGGTAAGGCAGGCAACAAAGGGATAAAAATTCCATAAATAAAGTGTGCCAGTTATTACCGCCAGGCCAAACACAACAAACAATTACAAGTATAGGCGCTTGGGACACCGAGGATTGGGGGCAGTGGTCCTAGAGCATTCTCGGGAGGAGGAAAGAAGGGCACCGAAATAGAAGATGTGTCCAACCTCACCTCTTGCACGAGAATTCTTGGATAGAACCTCAAATCGATCTTCCCCCACTTAAAGTGGGGAGCATCTTTCTTTATTTTGTTATATAGGCATTAGGCACCTTCTAAAGCCTTATCTTCACAAAAGTGCTGGAAAACTACTGATTTTAAGAGTTATTCGATGGTGAGGTTCGCAGCGGCATACTTCTCAACAGAGATAGTCAGCAACATTGTCTACGATATCATGAGCGAAGTCCAGCCTTTCCAGCAGATCCTTCTCCTAAGTCTCAACTGACTTGTAGTTTTCTAATTCATCCTCAAGACAAGATTTGAACTTCAACAAGGCAACGTTCGAACTCTCGTACATCTTTATATGAGCTTGCAATTCCTTTTCTTGCTCCATAGCGTCAGGTTGTACGATACCGGGCAAGGAGGTATAGCCCTATATGCAAAACACAAAGGTCATGATCAGATAATGTGACTCTGAAGACGAGCATAGAACAAAGAAGCCTAGAAAAGGATCGTTTTCCATTAAAAGCATACGTGATGAATAAAAAGTGCAAAATAACAAGAGAACATGCCCAAGACAAAAAAGAAAAAGGGAAAGAAGCTAAACTAAGGCAGAATCCTTCGGATCCTAAGCGTAAAAAATTGATATTACTTCATCAACGGGTGGCGAGTAAGAGGTTCCTTTCAGTGGGACGACGCCTTGCTCAATGCCTTGCTTGAAAACCTTCCCATCCGTCCCAACCTGCTCTGTATCCCGACGATGGTCTGTTCGGCCTCCACAGTTGAGGTAGACCCCCCAGCCTCAATGTTCGCCACATTTATAGTCCTTGTGGGGGGACGTGGCACTGAAATTATCAATTCTCCCTTATTCGAGGTGGGGACAAAGGCCCCAGACTTCAACCGGATGAGCATATATTCCACCTCGACCATACCTTGGAAATCAAAATCAAGCTTCTTCTCCTTCACTTGCGCCTAGATAGAGTGTGCCAGCTGCAAAATATTTTAGAAGCAGTCTTCATGTGCTCCTTGGTGTTATCCTCCAAGCAAAGATAGGCTTCCGTGGCCTTGGTACCAGCGTCCTCTAACCTGGACTTCAAATCTGTAATTTCTATTTTCTTGGCTCTTCACCACCTGGTTCTTCTTACGTAGCTCTTCCTCAACCGTATATTGGATAGGCTAAGGGCCTCAATACGTTTCTTGGCGGCAGCAAGACCTTTATCCGTCGTCGCAAAGGCCTTCTCCATGACCATATATCTTTCCCTTTGTCGGTGATTTAACCTCAGCAACCAGAGAATGGATCTGCTCGTTCCTGTCAACACAGGTTCGCTTCAGCTCCTTGCAATCCTTCTCCAACTAGTTGTATACAGAGGTAATTTTCCTCTTCTACTGTACCAACCCGAAGGCGAAGACCAAAGCCTGGGTCAAGGAAAAGTTAGTAAAGATAAACCGAGAACACAAAAATCTCCAACAGGGGAGAGCGTCACCTCATAGGCCCGTGCGAGGGTGGTGTTTTCCAATGCATCATCCTCCATATCCGTGAGGGCATCCCGATCAACTGGGGGAATGCAGGTCAATGCCAAATGCTCAACAGCACCAGCATCCCCGATCACCTTTTGGTCAGCTTGTACTGACTACTTGGGGACAAACAAATCCGAACCAACCTTCTCCTTACCCTTATTTTTCTCGATGCCCTCCAACAAGGGGGCACCATCAAAGACTGTGAGAGAGCCCTCCTCCCGTACAATATGAACGGAGGAGGGTGCCTTCTTCTTACTCAGATGCTAGCCCTGATTCTTATGGCCCCCAGAGGTTAGGGGAGGGACATTCTTCTTAAGTTCCTTCCTCGGGGGGATCCTTCTTCTGTTCAGTTGGAACTTCCTTCCTTTTCTTTTTCTTATCCGAGGGTGGAGGAGAGAGGATTATATCCCCGGTGACTTAGAGATTCTCCTTCTCCATAAAAGTAGGAAGGGAACCCAAATCAAAATCCACTGTGCCGAACAGGGAGGAAGGAGTTATCATAAAGTAAAAATTAATAAGGGTAAGATGATAAAAAAGAAACAAAATCTAGGGGCGCTCACCCCTCTCCAACTCGAACATGTCCAGGGCATCAATGTCGGCTAGTTCTACTGGCCCTAGAGTATTCACTATCATTCCAAGGTGGATAGATCCTCGTCATCGAGAACTGGGATCTTGTTTCGAGTAGAGGTGGTCGAAAAACCCCATGTATTGGGGAACCTAGGTCCCACACATGAAGCCCAAAAGAACCTTTGTTTCTAAGCATGGATGGAGGTAGGATTCTACCCATAGTAGGGATGTCGCACTGACAGAAGTAATACCACCTAAGGTGACCACTATTCAAATTCAATAGAAAACACTTAATGAACAATGCAGGAGAGGGATGTCTACCTAACCGAGTACATCTAAGAATGAAGGCTCCAACACATCTCCAACAATTTGGGAGTAACTGACTGGGGGCAACTCCGTAATGCTTAAGAAGATAGGAAACAAACACTGGAAGAGGATAATGGAAGCTAGCCTCAAAGGCATCCGAGATGAGGCCAACCTCATTGGGGTGCTCAGTGTTTAATTTGTCCTCAAGAGAGGCGGCCCTGAGGTCAACGGACTTTGGGATTGAGTAGATCTCTCGAATCTCCACGACATCAAACACAGTCGATACCGAGGGGATTTCATCTGCCCCTTTGCCTATAGTAGAATCAATTTGAGGTTGGCGAATGTGGTGAGCCTTCCTCCCTAGGGAAGCCAGAGGTTTTTTCGGAGGAGTACGATTGGAAGTACCAGTGGAAACACCAGTTACTCCGCTGAACTGAGGCAGAAATCCTAGGAACCACGATAACCTCTTCAAATACCCTAGATGGAACCACCGTGGTTCTCCTAACACCTTCCTCATGGTATAACTCCTCGGATTCTTTAAACAATGAAACCACATCCCGGTCGGACTTGGAAACCAGGGTTTTCTTAGAACTCGACATCTTTCGAAGAACAAAAAAAGAGAGAGAATCAACTGTAGAAGTAAAGGAAAGAGAGATTACTTGAGTAAGAGAAGTGTAGTTGAAGAAAAAACGCATAATGGGATAACTTCAAGGATGGAATGAAGGCAGAGAATCAGAAGATTTTTAGACTCAAAAAACTCGAAGACGATGGAGAAGAAATGCCCCGGGAAGTTAGAACACTTTATACCCTTGGGGAAGGAACAGTGGCTTCTGATCAACCCAGTGATTTTAAGACAGTCAGGATGTAAGGAAAAGATGAAAGAGGCACGTGTTTAGAGAATAAGGTAAGCTCCCTCGACAAGGAAAACATTAGTAAAGCAAGAGGTTTAAATTCAAACTTTATGATATCCTTTCAACTTCCCTCAAAACACATGAAATCCGGAAGATATTTTGGACCCACATGCAAACAATGGTGAATGGCGACACAGTTGTGGAGACTCCCGCTCCATACCCAAGGGTAAAATCATCAAGAAGAGAAATACGATTCAAAAAGGGATGTAATTTGCATACGTGATCAATAACCAGTTCTGCCAGGCATGAAGCAACATAAATAAAAACTGATCATCACTGAGATACATTGATGGGCGACGCCCGCAGAAAAATAGGCATACTGGCTGGAACGCCGTTACTTATGATGAATGGATAATTCTGCCCATACCTCATTCCAGGTAAGGAGAGTAAGGAGAAAATGATACACCATACTTTATCTATCTAATCCGAGCTTGACACGTGGAGTGGCTTGGATTACAAACAACCGGCCCTCGTCCGGAATAGATCAGACCACTAACGAGGCTGTTATACTAGCCTAGACACGTCAGCAAGATCTATTTAGAACACCCTGGTGGATGGAGACTGATAACCACAATCCACGTGTGGGAAGATTCCATATCACGGAATACGAGGGGAGGATCACATTTTTTAAGGGTTTCCCAATCCGAGCACAAGGGGACAATCTCACAAAGAAGGAAAGCCATCTAACAGATCTAGAAGGTGGGTGAAAGAAGATTGAGAAGTGAAATCTATATAAAAAGGAGCCCTGGTGCCCATGTAAAGCAATGGAAAAAAGTATTCTCTCATCAAGAGAGCGATCAATAAACCCTAGAGCAGCATCTTCGTTTTCCTTAATCTTTTTTTAGTCTAGTCTACCTTGAAGGTTGCAGTGTTTGAGGAATTTCCTTGAACATCTTTCTTTGTGCAACACCATCCAATGCTGTAAACCAAACCATGAGATCAGAACTGGCATGTTGTTGATGAGTGAGTGTGGTATGCAGGGAGTCCATACGTTCACCGTGAGGTGCAGAAAACTCATTGAGCGACTTAATGGCTTCATTGAGTTGACAGAGGTGGGTACCTTCGACCATAGATGGTGGCGGTGTTAAGGAGAAGGGTAGTCTGGGTTAGCTTAGATCATTTGAGATTCTTTGTATTATGTACACGTCATCACTCCAAGTAACTTCTAGAGTCCTGTTTACTGCATTGGTTATATATTCCTATATAATGTAACTCTTTGGTCATTAATAAAGTGTGGAGATATCAAACATAACATGGTATCAAGAGCTAGACTCTAACGAGTTTTGACTTTTTCTTTCTTTTCATTTCTTATTTCTTGTCTTTTTCATTTCTTGATTTCTGGCTCTTCGTCATGACGATTGAGTCTTCCAACACCACTGCCTCCATCATCGCCGCTACTTCCCTAGTTTCGCTGCATGCTTCTCCATGTCTTCTGCTTAAGCTCACTGCCGCAAACTATCTTCTTTGGCGAGCTCAGTTCCTTCCTCTGCTACAAGGCGATAATCTTCTTGGTTATGTTGACGGTTCTTTCCCTCGGCCTCCTTCGTCTTCGGAGCCTTCGACACTCGATGAATCTCTCGTTTCCCTTTGGGATCGGCAAGATCAATTGATCTTAAGTTGGCTTATTTCTTCTCTGTCTGAGGAGACTCTTCCTCATGTCATCAGTCAGTCTTCGTTTGATGCTTGGCAAACCCTAAATCGGGTCTTTGCTCCTTCTTCTCGCTCCAGAGTCATGGATCTGAAGGATCGTCTCCTACGAATGCAACGAGGCACATCCTCTGTTGCTGAGTTCCTTCTTGCTATTCGTTCCCTTGCTGATGCGTTAGCCGCGATCAACAATCCAGTCTCCGATGAAGATCTGGTTCTTGTTGCTCTTCGAGGATTGGGTGATGATTATCGTGATTTTGCCACTTCAGTTCGCATTCGTGCCGAGCCTATTACGTTCTTAGATATATCTGGTCTTCTTCTCAGTCAAGAAATCTATCTCTCCTCCATAGCGGCTACGGCTACTGCACCTATCTGGATGGCGAATGGTGCTTCAGGGACCAATTCTCCTTCTGATCGTGCCTAGCTACAGGTCCGATCATAATTTCTGCCCTTACGATTCTTGTTGTTCTACAGATCGTAATTACTCGCCTCAGGGCCATGGGAATTATCGCAGCAATTATAGAGGTCCTGCTACTTGTTATCGCAATTCTGGTTACAAAGGTTCTGACAATGGTCAGAGGAGTTCCTACAATGGCTATAATGGCTATGGGAACAACAATGGTGATGGATTACGTGGTTAAAAAGGGAAAAATGTTTCTCGTGGTTCTCAGCCTGGTTCTCCCCCCTCTGCTGCTGGTGAACCATCGTTCCTCAATGCTCCACACTCTCTATGCCAAATCTGTAAGCTTGAGGGTCATATTGCTCTGCACTGTCCTCAGCGGTTTAACTATGCTTACCTTGGTAAGTTTTGTTCCCCTGTTCTTTCTATTTCTTCGTCTGCTCCTCCTTCTCTGTGGTTACTTGATAGTGGCTCTAATAACCACATTACTGCAGACATGTCCAACTTAGCAATTTGTGATCCCTACTCTGGTTCGGATAGTATTGTTGTGGGCAGCGGTCAAGGTCTGTCCATTTCTCATCATGGTTCAGCCATTTTCTCCTCTTCTGGTCACTCCTTTACTTTGAGCAATATACTGTGTGTGCCTCAAATTCATTGTAATCTTCTTTCAGTTTCTCAATTCTCTTCTGACAATTGTGTTTACTTTGAATTTTCTTCGACTTCCTTCTCCATCAAGGTTTGCAAGACTCACAAGATTCTCTGTTGCGGCCCGAGTGACAATGGGTTGTTCTGGCTTCCCCTTCTACCTGTTCATGCCCGCAACTCTGCCCTCTCATGTCCTGCTCTGTCTATCGCTGATTGGCATTGCAGGCTTGGCCATCTTTCTCCACAATGGCTTCATCAGCTACTACCATCACTGCCACCACTGTCTTTTGGTACACTACCCATCTGTGATGCGTGCAATTGTTCAAAATCTCATAAGCTGCCATTTGTTTCTTCTATTTCTACTAGCTTAGCTCCATTAAATATCATCCATAGTGACATTTGGGGACCATCCCCTCTTGTTTCTTTTGATAAATTTTGGTACTATGTGATTTTCATGGATGATTACACAGATATTGTTGGTTGTATCCCATTACGAATAAATCGGACGTGTTTTCAGTTTTTCAGCGTTTTAAATCTCTAGTTGAGTCTTATTTCTAACGTCATATTAAGGTGTTTCAGTCTGATGGTGGTGGGGAATTTAGTATGCTCACCCCCTTCCTTACCACTCAGGGTATCTCTCAGAGATTCTCCTGTCCTCACACTCAGGAACAAAATGGTGTGGCTGAGCGTAAGCATTGGCATATTGTCAAAACTGGCCTTGTACTCTTATTTCAGGCCGGCTTGCCAACTATTTTTTGGACTGCTACTTTTCAAACAAGTGTTTATTTGATCAATCGGCAACCCTTGGCCGTGTCTCTCCTTTGGAGTCCCTTTTTGGCACTTCCCCTGATTACTGTTTCTTGTGCGTATTCGGTTGCCTCTGTTATCCATGGCTACAACCCTACTCCCAGACCAAACTATCTCCTCGCTCACGGCCTTGTGTTTTCCTAGGCTAAGTCCCTTTCTCACAAGGGTTATCGTTGCTTTGATCCTTCCACTCAATGGATTTTCATCTCCAGGCATGTGGTGTTTGATGAGATGAATTTTCCTTATTCCTCTATGGTCTCTTCTCGCCCTACTACTGTTTCTCGTTCCTCTTGGTTTCCTTCTGCTGCTTCTACCTACTTCTTCCCACCTTCTTGCATCTAGTTGCTCCACTACAATTGGGGGTTTGGCTGCTGAGGACCTTGCTACTGAACCTATTGGGCCTGACTATGCTTGGTGTGCTACTGGGCCTGCTCCTATCGCTCCTATACCCACTACTTCATTTGACACTGTTGAGATTATTGGGCCTTCGGTCGTTGGGCCTACTTATGGGCTGACTGTTGCTAGCATTGGCACACTTTCTGATGGGCTTGCTATTGGCCCCGATGTTATTGCTGATGTTCTTGGACATGTCCCTGATCGCACTCATGATATGGTTACTCGCTCTAGGTATGGTGCTTTTAAGCCCCGTTTACGCTTAAACTTGGCGACTAACACGACTGATACTGATACTGTTCCCACATGTTATAGCCAGGCTGCTAATCACCACATTGGTGCCTTGCAATGGAGGATGAACTAAATGCTCTTATTAAAAATGGGACATGGGCTCTCATACCCCCCCACTCCAACATAAAATGTAACAGATTATAAGTGGGTGTTTCGAATCAAACGCCGCTCAGATGGTTCGATCGAACGCTATAAGGCTCGCTTAGTTGCGAAGGGGTTCCACCAATGGCCTAGTTTTGATTTTCACAAAACCTATAGCCCGGTTGTTAAGCCGGCCACAATACACATAGTTTTATCCCTTGCGGTTACCCATCCTTGGCCTGTGCGCTAACTAGATATTTCCAATGCATTCATACATGGTAATCTTGTGGAATCGGTTTACATGGTCCAACCTCTGAGTTTTATGGACTCTTCGTTGCCTTCCCATGTTTTTCACCTTTGGAAATCACTTTATGGGCTGCGGCAGGCCCCTCGTGCCTAGTATACCAAGCTTAGCACCTTCATTCTGTCTCATGGGTTCATGGCCTCGCGGACTGATACGTCTTTATTCATTTATTGGTCCTCCTCTATTGTTCTATATTTTTTGATCTATGTGGATGACATCTTGATCATGGGCAATGATACCTCGGTTGTTTTGGCCCTCATAAAGGCCTTATCTGTTAACTTTGCCCTCAAAGATCTTGGGGACTTGCACTTCTTCCTTGGCATTGAGGTGCAACGTAGTGCTGCCAGTATGCATCTCACCCAGCAAAAGTATATTCACAATCTTTTGCATCACACCGATATGACTTCGGCTAAGCCCATTTCTACTCCAATGACCCCTGGCACTCTCTCGGTAGCCCATGGTGTTGCCCTCCCTGATGGCACGTTGTATAGGAAAACAGTTGGGGCTCTCCAATATCTGGTCATCACTTGGCCTGATATCTGTTATGCGGTAAATCGGGTGGCCCAGTTCATGCATGTGCCTACTGACTTTCACTGGTCGTCCGTCAAACGGATCCTACGTTACCTTTGCGGGATACGATCTCATGGTCTCTACTTCAGTACTTGTTCTTTGGTCTCCTTATCGGCATTCTCTGACGTTGATTGGGCCGGTTGCCTTGATGATCGACGTTTTACAACAGGCTTCGGTATCTTCTTTGGAACACATTTTATCTCTTGGGGTTCTAAGCAATAGAAGACTATTGCCCGATCGTCGGCTGAATATCGCGCTGTCACGACCACTGCCACTGAACTTGTTTGGATTCGGTCCTTGTTGGGCGAGCTTGGTGTTGTTCTTTCGCCCCCCTTGCTTTAGTGCAATAACATTGGTGCCACGTATCTTACCGCGAATCCCATCTTTCATTCTCAGACCAAGCATCTCGAGGTCGATTTTCACTATGTAAGGGAACTGGTTGCTTCTCGGCGCTTGCTTGTTCGCTATGTCTCTACAACTGACCAATTGGCTGATGTGCTAACTAAGGGCCTACCCCGCACACTGTTTGCTCTCTTTCATTCCAAGCTTGGGGTTGTTGAACCACTTCGCTTGAGGGGGCATGTTAAGGAGAAGGGTAGTCTGGGTTAGCTTAGGTCGTTTGAGATTCTTTGTATTATGTACACGTCATCACTCCAAGTAACTTCTAGAGTCTTGTGCACTACACTGGTTATGTATTCCTATATAATGTAACTCTTTGGTCATTAATAAAGTGTGGAGATATCAAATCATAACAGGCGGAAGGCAATGAAAGCACCAATGATATGATGGAGATGGGTAATAAGCTCTTTCGAGGAAGCGTCCTCCTGTTTACCAAAAAAAAAACAAAAGGGAGCGTCCTCCTAATATGAAGAGAGAATTTGATAGAATGTTCAGTGACCCTTTTCATTCATTCCCCAGATATTTATACTCAAAAAATACAAAAGGAATTTAACTAATTCTGCTGCAGGAAATCAAATCAAATGCCAATGGTTCACCCGTAGTCTCGTAAGGTGATGGATTGTCGCCTCTGTTTGTTGCTCCTGTGTGTTGGCTATAAAACCATTGGACATTTCTCCTCAGCTACCACATGTCCTTGAGGTGATTCTTCATTATGTATCACGCCCTCTTGAGGTGTTGTTGTATCATACTCTCTTTGGGTTGTGCTCAACCTTTTTTTTTAAATCATAAATTCCTTTACTTGCTTCAATGGAGTTAAATTTTGAACAATTTCTTCCGATTTTGGTTTAGGTTGTTTATCTTACTCTATTTAACCTGGTTTCTGCATGAGCAAACCAAGGGGGAGTAGGTGTTTGAGTTAAAAAAAATACCACAAGCGTACGGGTCAATCGTAGCTACGGGTCGAACACGAGGAGATATACGCCACTCTATTTAACTAACATAAAAGTAATGCAAAGTGAACCAAATTAAAGTGTTAAATTAAACTAATGAAAATTAATGCATCCTAACTCATAAGCATCTAATAAAATTAAGGGATTAAATTGGCGTCCTATCACATGAGCATCTAACCTATCAAATTAACACAAATTGAAAGGAATAAAAATGTAGCCACACATAATAACCACATAAAAAGGAATAAGGGAATAAAAGTGCATCCACAAACTACAACCATATAAAAAAAATAAAAGAAATAGAGGGAGAAGAAGAAGAAGATAGAGAGAGATAGAGGAGATGGAGAATGAGATTGAGAGTTTAGATAGTAAAACCTGGATGTGCTTGCATGAATGAAATTGAAAAGCTTGAATACTTGCATAAACTTGCCATGGCTTTCTCTTCTAAATCTCCAAGTCTTGTCATCAACATAGGAGCTTAGACTATGAAGCTTTAAACTAAAATTATTACAATCATATTGAAGACATTAAAGCATAAACTAATCCTATTACAACCATTAACTAATCTTATGAAGGCAAAATTAAGAACTTGAAAGAACTAATTGATGAAATCAAACTAAAAACTAAAGCCAAAAATAGGAGAAGAAGAGAAAATTTCACTAAGTGAATGAACAATTTTTTACAAGAGAGGTAGGGGATATTTATAGGGGGAAAGGAGGAAAAGAGAAAAGAGGGAAGTGTAGGAGAAATATTCCCTAAGAAAAGAGAATATTTTGTTCTCCTTCCTCTTTTACAATGCTTGATTCCCAAGAAAAAAAGAAAAAATGGAAAGAGGGAGAGAAGAGAATATTGTTTACATAAACCTTCTATTTCTAAAAAAATAAATTTCTAATTCTAACTTGTGCTTCCTTTTCTTTGTAGATATCTTCTCCAAGCAATAAAATCAAAGCATCTTTGATTTTTCAACCTTCCATAGATGAGAAAATATCTTTCAAAATAAATCTATCCCAAGTGAAAATTCAGGAATGCCCTTGAAAAGTTGGAGGAGAGAGAGAGTAAGGGTGATGACTAGGATTCCTTTAAGAATAAATAAAATACTCATTCTGTCTTTCAGAAAACGTGGAGCATGCGGTGATTATATAGGCCTCACCATTGGGTTCTTTGCAAAAAATCACCCAAAATAGACCCAAATTTCGTCCAATTTGGAGTTGGGGAGGCCAAGATATCTTTAGTTGAAGTTAGACTACTCAGAGCCCTCCAAATAGAATCTTTCGGGTACAGGAAAGTAATTTCTGATAATTCATTAAGACCTCTGGAATCCGAACTTCCGCTTCACGTTGTCCCTGGCCAACTATCAATAATTACAAATAAACTCCTACAGACCATTTTCACGCGTCGTTACGAAAACGGCCGTAACTTCTTCGTTTCAACTCGAAATCAAGTGTCATTTAAACCGTTGCGAAGCTGACTTGATGGGCTACGCATCCATACTATTAACACCTCTAAAAAGCTTAAAAGCATCTCCTTAGCATCATCTCCTCCATTTTCATAAGAATTCACCTAAAACCTGAAAAGCACAAGAAAACACCGAGTAACTCTGTCCAATGTGGTAAAATGTATGTTTTATGCCCTAAGATTTCACACATAAATGTGCTCATCAGATTCCCCCACACTTGAACTTTACTTGTTCTCAAGTACAGCAAAATAAAACTAACCTAAAATGCAAAAAAAAAACTAACTCACTTTCGTAGGGATCACGATTGCACTTAGTATGTGCAACAAGCCTTTACACCCCTAGGTTATTCCTAGTGGACGAGTTTTGTCTCATGGGTGTTTGCAGTGAATATACACCCAAAATTCAATAAAGCAAAAAGAATGATGTAAATTTTTCTCATGGCATAAGTAAGATAGTGCACACAGTCTCAAAGAAATACTCAACTAAAGATTAAGGAGCCAAAGGTTCCCCTACACTTGAATTTTATCACCCCACATCAATTCAAGTAACAAGCATGCATCAAGGTTAAGGGATCTCCTCATATTTTCTGAACACTACTCACCTTCAAGTAAACCACTCATAGCACCGATGGAACCAAAGGCTTAGGCATTGAGTAGTTTTTACCATACTTTCTTTTCCAAGCATTAAGGCAAAAGCTTTGTTTTTTTTTTTTTTTTTCTTTCTCAACAACAAACTCTTTTTCTACTCCACTACTATTCTCTGAATGACATGGTGAAGCATACACCAGACACCCAAATACTTGGTAGCTTCGCTTTTTGCATGTATCCATAAGACATTGAGACATTGATGCAAGAGTTTTTTTTTTTTGAGTCTCCTTCCAAGGAATTTCATCAAGTCACCCTGCTTCATGAGGCACAGTGCCCTATCTAGTCCCAAGGAATTCCACTTTTCTTTCTATTTCTCTCTCTCTCTCTTTTTTTCATTCACTTTCACTTTCATGCCTTGCCACAAACAAATTGGTCTCAACTACTAGTCAAAAGATCAAAGGGGTCCATAAACACATAGAGGAATCTAACCATCAAATAAAGTAGCACTCATATTTTCAAACTCAATCCCCATCACCGGATACAAACCAACTACCGTCCTTGAAAAGGGATTTTTTATTATTTCGCATGCTAGGGCACCTAATTCCCTCTTTCTCTCACTTTGCAATCAAAGAGACTTATGCACATAACCAAACTACCGCCATAATCAAAATTCACAAATAAATTCCAACACACACCCCCACACTTAATTTATGCAATGTCCTCAATGCATGCAGAAAAGAAAGAGTAAAGACTAGGGAGGAGAAATATACCAGGAGGTCATTTTTCAAGGTAAAGAGGCTCATGGAGATCCATGACCTCTTCTACAAGTGGAGTGGGCATCTCAATGTATGGCTTCAATCTTTGGCCATTGACCTTAAATGTAGCACTCGTACTTGGATTGAGGACTTCAACAGCCCCATGAGGATAAACTTTTTGAACAATATAGGGGTCATCCCATCTAGAACGCAGCTCACCTGGAAAGATATGCAAACGAGAATCGTACAACAAAACTTTCTGGCCTACCTCAAAAGATTTCCTCAAAATGTGCCTGTCATGGAAAGCCTTGATTTTTGCCTTGTAAATCCGGGCATTCTCATATACCTCATTCTTAAGTTCTTCCAACTCAGATAGTTGGAGTTTCCTATGGGCACCTGTAGTGGGTAGGTCAAAGTTAAGCTTCTTGATAGCCCAAAAGGCTTTGTGCTCAATCTCTACAGATAAGTGACATGCCTTTCCATACACCAGACGGTACGGAGATTGATCAAGATCGATCTTGAAGGCTGTCCTATGGGCCCACAAAGCATCTACCAATCGGTTAGACCAATCCTTGCGGTTTGGGTTAATGGTTTTCTCAAGAATTTGCATTATCTGCCGATTTGAAACCTCAACCTGGCCACTAGTCTAGGGATGGTAGGGTGTGGCCAACTTATGGACGACACCATACTTTCTCATGAGGGCCTCAAAAGGCCGATTACAAAAATGCTTGCCCCGATCACTAATGATATCCCGGGGAGTACCAAAACGGGAGAAGATGTTCTCCTTCAGAAATTTCACAATCACCTTGTGGTCATTGGTCTTACAAGCAATAGCCTTAATCCATTTTGACACATAGTCCACAGTAAGTAACATGTAGAAGTTACCAAAAGAGTTAGGGAAAGGCCCCATGAAATCAATACCTCATACATCAAACACCTCAACCACTAGAATTGGGTTGAGGGGCATCATATTCCTCTTAGTGAGAAGCCCTAAGCACTGGCATGAAGGACATGCCTTGCAATAAGTAAAAGCGTCTTTAAACAGACTAGGCTAATAAAAGCCACACTGTAAAACCTTGGCCGCCGTCTTATTAGGCCCAAAATGGCCTCCACAAGCCTGATCATGGAAAAAAGATAAGACAGATTGTTGCTCATGATCAAGAACACATCTCTAGATTACCTGATCTAGACAAGTCTTAAAAAGATAAGGATCATCCCAAAAGAAATATTTAACTTGTGAAAAGAAACGATTCTTATCTTGGGTGGACCAATGTGCAGGTGTCACACCCATAACCAGATAATTAACAATGTCAGTAAACCAAGGTTCACTAGACACTGCCATCAGATACTCATCAGAAAAGTTCTCGTTGACTGGAGAGTCGACCGTCAAAGAATTAGGCAGCCGGGATAGATGGTCTACAACCAAATTTTCACACCCTTTCTTATCCCTAATTTCAAGATCAAATTCTTGCAACAAAAGGACCCACCTAATGAGACGAGCCTTGGCATCTTTCTTCTGCACAAGATATTTGATAGCTGCATGGTCAGTATAAACAATCACATGTGATCAAACCAAGTAGGGCCTAAACTTCTCTAAAGCAAACACAACAGCTAAAAATTCTTTCTTAGTGGTGGTATAATTAAGATGTGCATCATTAAGAGTCCTACTTGCATAATAAATCACATGGGGCAATTTGTTGATTCTTTGCCTAAGAACAGCCCCTATAGCAAAATCAGAAGCATCACACATAAGCTCAAATGAAACTTTTCAAATTGGAGCTTGAATAATAGGGGCTGAAGTCAACGCTCTTTTCAATTGCTCAAAACTATCATGACACTCAGAAGAGAAATCAAATGGGCATTCCTTTGCCAAAAAAGAGGTAAGAGGTCTAGTTATCTAGCTAAAATCCTTGATGAATCTTCTATAAAAACCTGCATGGCCAAGAAAATATCTAATGTCCTTCACACTCTTGGATGGTGGTAAATTGACAATAAAGTCCACCTTAGATCTATCAAACTTTATCCCTTCTTTAGACATAATGTGACCAAGAACTATGCATTGTTTCACCATGAAGTGGCACTTCTCCAAATTCAGGACCAAGTTCTTTTCTATACATCTTTTAAGAACCAAAGAGAGATGATGCAAGCAATGAGAAAAGGTAGAGTCGTGAATAGAGAAATCATCCATAAACACCTCTAGGAAGTGCTCTACCATATCAAAAAAGATACTCATCATGCACCTTCAAAATGTAGCAGAGGCATTACAAAGCCCAAAAGGCATACGCCGGTAAGCAAAGGTTCCATAAGGGCATGTGAAAGTGGTCTTGTGTTGGTCCTCTAGAGCAATAGGGATTTGGTTATAGCCTGCATAACCATCAAGAAAATAATAATATTTATGACCAGTTAGTCTCTCTAATATCTGATCAATAAAAGGCAAGGAGAAGTGGTCCTTCTAAGTTGCTGCATTCAATTTCCTGTAGTCAATGCACACTCTCCATCCCGTTTGGATACGGGTTAGAATCAATTCATTATTGGCATTCTCAACTACAGGAACTCCTCCTTTCTTAGTCACAACCTGCACAGGATTCACCCATTGGCTATCAGAAATAGGATAAATGATGCCATGATCCAAGCATTTTAGGATCTCTTTCTTGATTGTCTCTTTCATCACAGGATTAGCCCTCCTTTGGGGTTCCCTAGAAGGTGTGGAACTCTCCATCAGATATATATGATGTTGAATAATGGAGGGGCTAATACCTTTGATGTCAGACATGATCCAACCTATGACTTCCTTATGGTCCTTTAGAAGCTTAATCAACTCTTCTTCCTGAATAGAAGTCAAATCAGAAACAATAATAACAGGAAGGGTATGATCATGTCCTAGGAAGGCATACTTGAGGTTGGAGAGCAATGCCTTCAACTTTAATGTGGGGGGCTCAATAATAGAGGATTTGGGAACAGAAGTGGATAGGGGTCCAAGGGACTCCAAAGGTGGTTGGATGCTGCAGACCTCAGATAAGGGAGTATCATCAATACCCTCCAATTCCTGCATATATTTTTGAAATCCCGAATTAAAATCAATCTCAAAGAACGTATCAATATCATCGGAAAATCCTTGAAGCATATGTACCTCTTCATCCATGTCAGGCTGCTTGCCCAACCTAAACACATTGAAGTCAACAAAAGTATTGCTAAAAGATAATTTCATGAAGCCATTGCTGCAATTGATTAAAGCATTACTGGTAGCTAGGAATGGTCTACCCAATATGATTGGGATTTGGTCCTTGAAGTTGGCAGTGGGTTGGGTATCTAAAACAATAAAATCCACAGGAAAAATAAATTCCCCAACCTTCAGCAGGACATCCTCAATCATTCCCTTAGGAACTTTAACTGACTGATCTGCAAGTTGAAGAGTAATTTTGGTCGGTTTCAGTTCTCCCAATCCCAGTTGTTGGTAGACATGAAAGGGTAAGAGGTTCACACTTGCACCAAGGTCCAATAAGGCATGATCAATGGTGGTATGGTCTATAGTACAAGAGATGGTGGGATTTCCAGGATCCTTATGCTTGGCTGCTACAAGCTGTGAGATTAGAGAACTAATATTAGCAGCCAAGAATGCCTTTTTGGTCACATTGGTGGTCCACTTTTGGGTGCATAAGTCTTTGGGGACTTTAGCATAAGCAGGGATTGGGCAATGGCATCTAACAAGGGGATATTCACCTGAACCTATTTGAACACATCCAATATCTTCTCCACAAAAGGAGACTTCTTGCTAACCAACCTATTTGGGAAAGGGGCAGATGGGGTATAAATTCTTTCAGGGTTGGTCTTTTTAACCTCCTCAACAGAACCCTCTTTAGTTTCCTCAATCAAATCATCTAGAATATCTTCAGGTTCATCAGACGAATCTGGAACAGTAGGCACTTCAATGGCCTCTTCAGAAGGGGGAGAGTCAATAGGAGTATGAGATGGTAAAGACTGAGGTGTACTAGCCTGTTGATACTCACGGCCACTCCTTAAAGCATAAACAACATTTACCTGTCTGGAGGGCCCTTGGTGCTGTTGGTCTTATGCAACATTGGTTGGAGGAGCTTGGGTACCTTACTGAATATGAACCTGATGCCTAGGATTTGGCTCAGGTTGGCTAGGTAACTTCCCTGTTTCCCTCTCATGAAGGATTGTGATAAGCTGGGTGAGTTGTTTTTCCATGTTATTGTGGCTTGTCATGAGAAGAGATATCTTGTTGTCCATTTCGTTCAGTCTTGTTGCTTCTCTTGTATTGGTAAATCCTGGGAGTTGCTGATAAAGTGCAAGGAGAGGAGGCCTAACAGAATTAATAGAAGGTCCTGGATGAGAACGAGGGGGAAAGGGGTTAGGAGACATTCCTTGGCTTTGTGGTGCATAGTTGAGCCTTTGGGCACCAAGTTGGCCTTGATGGTTAAAGTCGGATGGGCCTACTTGGTTCCCTTAATTCTAGGAGAAATTGGGGTGATTTCTCCATCCTGGATTGTACGTATTGCTATATGGGTTATTTTGGTAGAGAGCACTTACATTCTCAGTGCTGGAATTGCCCACCAAGGAGTTGGGGCATTCCTCAGAAAGGTGTCCAGGGGTTTGGCACCAACTGCATACCGACACATGGTTGACCTGCTTAACTGGTATAGACTCTTTAAGAACTATGGACTCCAACCGTTTTATGAGGCTATCAAGTTTGGCCTCCTTAGCTGGCATACCCTCAATGAGATACCCCTTAGTGGTCCTTTCAGCCTCTTAGGAAGATTCCCATTCCCTAGTCTTATCAGCCAAGTTGGTTAAGAATGTCCATGCATCATTCTCCTCAGAAAAAGAACTAAAGCCTGCTGGACACATGGACTCTTCAAGTTGCTTGGTCTGATAATCAATACCCTCATAAATAATTTGGCATAACTGCCACAAGTCAAAACCATGGTGAGGGCATTCTAAGAGGAGGTCCTTGAATCTTTCCATGAATTTAGAAAATGACTCATGTGGTTTCTGCCTGAACTGGAGGATGTCACTTTTAAGCTTATTGGTCTTGTGAAGAGGGAAGAATTTTCTCAAAAAGATGATGGTGAACTCATCCCATGTATTAATGGAGATTGTTGGCAATCCATAGAGCCACTTCTTGGCCTGATCTTTCAGGGCAAAGGGTATAAACCTAAGCCTAACTGCATCATCAGTCAAATTCTGGGCCTTAATTAGAACACAGACCTCCTCAAATTCCCTAAGGAAGAGATATGCATCCTCATTGGCCATCCCATGGAAATGGGATAGCATACTGATGAAGTTGGTCTTGAGTTCATAGTTATTCCCTGTAACAACAGGCAGACTAATGCATGAGGATTGTGCAGCCCTGGTGGAGTAAAACCTATCCTTAAGAGTCTTGGGTTGTTGGTCACCCATGGTCAATGGTGGTAGAGAAGATGGTCTTCTAATAAGACAATTACTTGAATCACGAGTCCACATCTTAACCACCTAAACAAATATGAGGTCTCCTTTGAAAAATTAAAGAAAAAAAATAAAAGACTTAAGGAAAAAAAAATACTAAAAATAAGAGGGAGCCCAAGGTAGATAGTGCATCTCTATCCCTCAAAAAGTGAAACAATGGTTCAAAAGCTATAAGGAAACCATATAGGTTGACAACAAGGGAACCTGTATAATTTTCTATAACCACCTACGTGCGACTCCAATATGGATTCTGATGTAGAATGGAGGTCTACTATGTGTTTATGTTTTCAACACTCTCACTATGTCGTTTTCCTATTATCAAGAGTGGTCACCTCCAAAGATAAATCACATGTCAATCCACCCAACTAAGTCAAGATGTAGTGTCATAGGTAACTTAATCCTACGAGGGACACCAAAAAATGGAGGGTTGAAGCATATGAAGGACTTTAGATTGGGCGCACACTATTTGAAACAGAAGAGAAACAAGAAGAGTTTTCAAAAACTGATTTTTTTTTTTTTAGAAAAAGAAGAGAAAATAATAAACTAAAACACTTCGAACTACTTAAAAATCAGAAAAATAAAATGGACTACAATCTTCCCGGCAACGGTGCCAAAAACTTGTTTGAGTTAAAAAAAAAATACCGCAAGCGTACGGGTCAATAGTAGCTACGGGTCGAACACAAGGAGATATACGCCACTCTATTTAACTAACTTAAAAGTAATGCAAAGTGAACCAAATTAAAGTGTTAAATTAAACTAATGATAATTAATGCATCCTAACTATAAGTATCTAACAAAATTAAGGGATTAAATTGGCATCCTACCACATGAGCATCTAACCTATCAAACTAATGCAAATTGAAAGGAATAAAAATGCAGCCACACATAATAACCATATAAAAAGGACTAAAGGAATAAAAGTGCATCCACAAACCACAACCATATAAAAAAAAATAAAAGAAATAGAGGGAGAAGAAGAAGAAGATAGAGACAGATAGAGGAGATAGAGAATGAGATTGAGAGTTTAGATAGTAAAACCTGGATGTGCTTGCATGAATGAAATTGAAAAGCTTGAATACTTGCATAAACTTACCATGACCTCCTCTTCTAAATCTTCAAGTCTTGTCATCAACATAAGAGCTTAGACTAAAAAGCTTTAAACTAAAATTATTACAATTATATTGAAGACATTAAAGCATAAACTAATCCTATTACAACCATTAACTAATCTTATGAAAGCAAAATTAAGAACTTGAAAGAACTAATTCATGAAATCAAACTAATAACTAAAGCTAAAAATAGGAGAAGAAGAGAAAATTTCACTAAATAAATGAACATTTTTTTACAAGAGAGGTAGGGGGTATTTATAGAGGGAAGGGAGGAGAAGAGAGAAGAGGGAAGTGTAGGAGAAATATTCCCTAAGAAAAGAGAATATTCTCTTTTCTTCCTCTTTTACAATGCTTGACTCCCAAGAAAAAAAGAAAAATTGAAAAGAGGGAGAAAAGAAAATATTGTTTACATAAACCTTTTATTTCTAGAAAAGTAAATTTCTAATTCTAGCTTGTGCTTCCTTTTCTTTGTAGATATCTTCGCCAAACAATAAAATCAAAGCATCTTTGATTTTTTAACCTTCCAAAGATGAGAAAATATCTTTCAAAATAAATCTATCCCAAGTGAAATTCTAGGAATGCCCTTGAAAAGTTGGAGGAGAGAGAGAGTAAGACTAGGATTCCTTTAAGAATAAATAAAACACCCATTCTATCCTTCAGAAAAGGTGGAGCATGGGGTGGTTATATAGGCCTCACTATTGTGTTTCTTGCAAAAAATCACCCAAAATAGACCTAAATTTCGTCCAAGTTGGAGTTGGGGAGCCCAAGATATCTTAAGTTGAAGTTGGACTGCTCAGAGCCCTCCAAATGGAATCTTTCGGGTACAGGAAAGTAATTTCTGATAATTGCGTTAAGGCTCCTGGAATCCAAACTTTCGCTTCACTTTATCCCCAGCCGATTGTTTATAATTACAAATAAACCCCTGTAGACCATTTTCGCGGGTCGTTACGAAAATGGCCGTAACTTCTTCGTTTCAACTCGGAATCAAGTGCCGTTTGAACCGTTGCAAAGCTGACTTAATGGGCTACGTATCCATACTATTAACACCTCTAAAAAGCTTAAAAACATCTCCTTAGCATCATCTCCTCTATTTTCACAAGAATTCACCTAAAACCTGAAAAGCACAAGAAAGCACTGAGTAACTCTGTCAAATGTGGTAAAATGTATGTTTTATGCCCTAAGATTTCACACATAAATGTGCTCATCAGTAGGGATACCATGAAAGATTGAATTGTATTTTGTTGGCCTAACCTATGTTCATCTGTTGCCAACATTCCAATTTGGTTGTGGTGTTGATGATGAGAAGGAGAAAAGGAAGTACGCAGGTAAGATTATTCATACCTTTGTTGGCCATTTTTATTTTTGGTAGACCTTTGTTTTAGTGAGCGGGGAATCTTCACATATGTGAGCGTACATGAACGACTCACAATCGTTTAGATGGAATCCAATCTGTAAGAATATTCCATCTGAACGGCTGTAAATAGTTCACGTATGCTCAAGTGCTTTGGGAATTCAATGCAGCCTTAATGACTTAAAATTCATTTTGCTGCATCTTTAATTTTATTTTTTTTTGGTAAGAAATAAATTTACTGATCATAGGCATGTGTACAGCCAGTGGCTTCATTTAGGCAAAGGGTATGAAGCCACGGAATGGTAAGCGGCCAATCTGTCTTACACATGGTGGGCAGGGCCTTCCTAGCCAGGGTATCTGCAATAGAGTTTAGATCCCTTGGAATATAACGAAAGGAAATGGACGTAAAAGATGCAGTTAATCGCCTTACGTCTGCAATTTTGATAGCCACTTCAGAGGGTGGTACACGATTGGGGTTGAGGAGAAAGGAGTGACGTTCCTTGCTATCAAATTCCACCTGCAATCGTTGGTGTCCATCTTCAAGGGCTTGGATGAGAGCGATTCGAACTGCCGCTGCAATCGTTGCTGCATCTTTAATTGAATACTTCATTTATATGCAGTATGATTTAACCCTCATTCCCTATGGTTAACAAAGCAACTACCTATTACAATGTTGGTTAGAATTAGGTTCCAATGTTCCATTAGAATTCAACATGATCTCTCTTTTTCAATATCACTCCATGTCTCTCCATGTTCCAAAGTTTGAGTTGATGTCTTTTTGGGATTGAGTACATTTATATTGATTACATAGAGATATATTGAGTTGATGTATCTCAGGATATTAAGATATTTGAAGATTACATGGATCCCCATCTAAACATGATGGCTTTAGCTCAATTGGCAAAGTACTTGGGTGTGGGAAATGACTTCATACCATCAAGAGGATGGTGGTTCGATTCCACCAAGTCCCTTTTCTATATTTTCTTTTTAACTTCAATGGTAGTGTCATGATACCTGGTATTTTATGATGTAGAGAACTCAGTAGCTTACAGAATTGTGCCTCTACCTAACTTGTTTAATTTTCCCTATAGGTTCTTTGGTATTTATAGTTTTTACTGCATATTTTTCTTTAGAATGCCTTTGTTTGATACTAGTGCTATCCCCATAAACTCTTTTTTAATGATCTTATAGATTTTTAGTCCATGTATTACCCTTACAGCTTGATTCTCTCTCTCTCTCTCTCTAGTTGTGCTATCCCCAGAAACTCTTTTTAATGATCTTATAGATTATTAATCCGTGTATTACCCTTACAGCTTGGTTCTCTCTCTCTCTCTCTCTCTCTCTCATGCCAATTAGAAGTATACAAGATTTAGCTCCTGATTGGGCCAAACATTATTGGACTTTATTTTGGTTCAAATGTTGTGAAATTGCGGACTGTTAGAATATCTAGAAAAAAATTAGAGAATTATATCGTAGTATTAGAATAATAAATATCACAATCCATAAACAATTCAAAAAGGAAATGGTGAAGGTTCTGATTTTACATTATTTTAGAACATTGAGCCTCCCTGTAGAATACATCAAAATCTGAAGAGGAAGAAAAATCCTCAGCCGAGGGATCCTCACGAGCAACAGGTGCCTCAGGGACCCTTTTTGGGATAACAATCCCACTCCCACGTGTACGCCGCCTCTTAGGAGGCTCTTCCTCATAGGTTAGGAACATGAAGAGGCAAAAATTGGAAGAGGAACTCTTGGCATCCAATGCTAGTATGTAGCTCTACCCTGAACTCATAAATGACTTCCCCTTCATCAAGCATTGTTGCTATTGTTGATCTTTTTTGGTAGGATCTCCTTAGTGCGCTTGGTTGGTCTTTTTCTGAGGTAAGGCCAGTTACCATCAAGAATATCCATTTTGGGTTGGATTGATCAATTCTCTATCATTATTCTCGGATAAGAGGTTAGATTCGCTGAATCATCCTTCCATGTGGCACATTAGGTGGTCAACGTATGGAAGCTTTTATCTATTACAACTGTTGCTATCGTTGTTACTACTGTTTGCAGCCCAAACCGCCTGGGTATGATTTGGTTGGGCCAGGCGAGGACCAGGAGTAGGCCATCAGCATGGGGCCGAAGTTGTAAGAGAAGTGCAGAGACGTGGCTGCACCCTCGCGGTTAGAGGGTGGCCCACGTGGCAAAGGTGTAGGCAATACCAGGTGCAGGTCTACGTCTCACAGGGAACGAGGGTGATGGCAATATTGGTGGGGCCCGCCATTGCTATAGCAGTTGGAGCGAGAGCAGGGGTTGATGGCCTGCGTGGCAACATGTGATTGGAGCTCGAATGAGATGGGCCGAATGGAGTGTTTTTGGAGGGAACGGTTGCACAAGCTGATAACTTCCAAGGCTTATCTATATAAGGAGGAAGGCTTATCCGTGGAGGGGACACACACAAACATCTGACAACCAGCACACTTCTTTATTTCGTTTACTCCATTTGTTTATTGCTTTGTTTGTTTCATTTCTTTATTGGTGCTTGTTATCGATTGAGATCAAAGGGATGTACGGTCACATACTAGGAGCCGCAAGAGTGAACTCGCGGAGCCGACACTTATATCTGGTATGATTGATTGATATAATTTCCATTTCATCTTATTATTGTTTGTGTCTCAAGTTGCTTTTGATTATTCTAAGATCTGTGGCATTTCGAGCTGTAGTCCGTAATTGTTGGCTTAACCCAAAAGACCTTAGAGCTACTTAGGCAGGAGGGAAACCTACTAGCCTAGTAAGGAGTCAAATTAGGCTGATTTCGGCCTCGTTTGAACCTGCGCAAAGGTTCTGGCACGCCCGCATTATTCACACTACATGCATACACCGCGTGTGAGTGTTTGGGAGTTTTGTCACCAACACATTTTGGCACGCCCCGTGGGACCCTCATAAGCCAACGACTGCTATAGTCAAACAAAAGAAAGGGCCAGGACGTCCTCGTATCCAAAAGGAAAATATGGTGGATGAAGAAATGGAGAACCCTAAGGCGGCTGAGTTTGCAGACCAGGCCGAGGACGAACCATGCGGTTCACATGGCAGTAATGCCAGCCATGACTCAGCGCATCAGCTAGCAGTCATGGTGCATGACTCTGTAGACCCCCTCGCGGGCAGTATACAACAGCTTGTGGACGTCTTTAGACCCATTTTCGATGACTTACGTCACATGATGGCTACGATTGATAAGTCTGCGGCTAGTCAGCAAAGTCAGTTCGAAGAGTTCTATGAAACCCTTGTTGCCTTGAGACAGCAGGCCATGTCAGGGACAAGACCGAACACCACGGTCACACCGCCTGATGGAGCCGCCATGGGGGCCGAAGGTAGAGGACTTGAGGTAGGCCGAGTAGGCCTGCCGACTCCGCCCGCATATGGTGGCAGTTCAAGCCAAAATCCCGTTGTTGGGGATCGGCCTAGGTTCAGTCTGCCAGCGATGACTTTCTCTAATCCCTTATATCAGGCCGCTTCACCCAGCGTCCCTAACCCTGTTGGGAGCTATGTAGTCAACAGTCCTCCCACAGGCATCCCAAGGGGCACTAATCAGGCGACCGCCTTAGGGGCAGGCCATGTGCCCGTAGCGACTATCCCAAAGAACGCCGCATTGGTCGCTTGCCACCAAGCACGCCTGTAGGGGACATCGTGCCCACTTAGGGGCCAAAGAACACGGCCGCCACAGGGCAAATGTTGTACCCTTAGGAGGGTAGCCCCCTTTGGGATGTGGTTATGCGACCACCGAAGTGACTAGATATAGACCTATAGGGGTGCACCTCAGGGAAAGTGCACCTGGATTTGAACCAAGGCCGGTGGCGTTCCCAAACGCTCAGCCTGGCCTGGCCTACCACGGTAACCCATGGCCACCTGACGCGGTGGGGTATCCTGCTACTCCAGGGGCACCACTGGTAATTGATTGAGGAGAGCTGACCTAGAATCATTCAGGAGAGCATTAATCCTTTCTATAGGAAGACTCCACGTCCTGCATACAGGAAGCCCTACCCTAAGTACTTTGACGCAGTGGACATCGGAAGGAACCCAAAAATTCCAAAATTCACTAAGTTCTCGGGGGAGGATAAGGTGTCCACCATCGAACACATAGCCCACTTTACAGTCCAGTGTGGTAATTTAGGCAGACTGGAAGTGGCCAACCTCAGGTTGTTCCCCAACTCCCTTATGGGATCGACCTTTACTTGGTACTTCAATCTACCCGCCAACTTGGTCCAGAGTTGGCAAGAGATGGAGGAGCTCTTTCATACTCAATTTTATCGGACTGAGCCTGAGATCACCATAGGGGACCTGGCCAAAATGACCCAGGAGCCGGGTGAGGCCGTTGAGGGGTTCATCACCCGGTTCAAGATGGCCAAGTACAAATGCCCAACCACCTTGCCCGAGACCGAATATGCAAGGATGGCTTTGGGAGGACTCAGTTTTGAGCTCCAGAAAAGGTTTGCTGGACAGTACTTCGCTGACCTCGGTCAGTTGGTACTACAGGCCGCGCCCTACGAACAGCTCCTAAAGGAAGAGGGCCAGCAAAAGCGGCCTCCATTGGGACATATTATAAGGATGCGGCTAGTCATGCCTTCCCATTGTTAGGAAGTAGTGAGCCTAAACAGGTTGACTACATGGAGTTTGATGTAGACACTGTGGAAATCACAGAGGGAAAGCCCTATGTATGTAAGGCTCTGGCCAGGCCGAATGATCAGGTCAAGCAGGCCAAGCCGTCTAAGGTTGCTCCTCAGAGGACCTTTGATTCAAAGGTGACATATTCCTTTGATATTTCAAAGGCCAAAGTGATCTTTAACCAGTTGCTCAAGGATAAGTAGATCAAACTGCCACTTGGGCACTAGATACCACCCAGCCACGAGCTGAAAGACCAAAAATATTGTAAGTGGCACAACACCCGCACCCATGCTATTACTAACTGTGTGGTTTTACGTAATGCCTTGCAGAAAGCAATCTCGGCGGGATGGATGCAATTCCCTGGAAAGGAAAAGGGGGTCATGATGGTTGATGAAAACCCTTTTCTAGTCAACATGGTCAACGCCGACTTCTCAAGGATGGCCTGACCAAGAGAGGGCATAGTACCTACTGTGAGGATCGGACAGGGAGGTCATCTACCTAGGCCGAATCCAGCGGCACGATCGTCAGGATCTCGTCTGAACCCGTGGGCCACTCCTTTCCGTACCCATGCCAGCAATGGTCGGGCAGCTAGCAATCTGGGGGACACAACAGATGAAACTATGCAGGTGCGCCTGGCCCCACCTGAATGACCCAGGGCACCTGTCATGGGCCAATCCAGTAACGTACCAGCCCAGTTTGAAGAACAGGTCAAGGTCCAGAACGGCGAAGAAGGGGCAGACGGCTTACGGTGAACCCCTGTTATGAGTTTAGTCTACAAAGAGAAGCAGGTGGACCGAAAGGACTTGGGGCTGACACACCCAGATTGAGGGAACCACCAAAGATCCACCGGGAAGTCTGTCCTAGTTGCAGCCGCCCAGTTGAGGAACGATGGAGCAAAACCACAACTTGGTCAAACCGAGCGTAGTCTGTTCAGAGCACGCGACCTTCCATCGAGATTCGGGGGGAGGTTAATCCAGCAGACAGGGGGACAGTTCTCCATCAAGCAACCCACATTTCTAGGCCGTCCACTAAAGATCGGCTTGGGAGGGTTTCAGTAAGAAAGCATTTGACGTACAAGCAATGCAGGCTGGGCCACTCCCACTCAGAATACTCCGGATGGGAGGCCGCTCAGTACCAGGAAGGCCACAGGCCGAGGATGGTCGTTCCTAAGGTGGATGGAGAACGATGGTCGGTTGTAAGACATCCAAAATTCCCAGCCAGTCCCGATTCATCTCGCCTGTCCAGAGCGTAAAAAAGAAGACGACAGAGGAAAAGGGCGGGTTAAAGACGGCACCAACAGGCTCAGATCAAAGAGGACCACGCCAGAGAGCCCCCTCAGGTCCAAGGCAAAGAAGGCACAAGCTCCGGGAAATGGTGCCAAGCGATCGAAGGGGGGCCAGGGCCAAAAGGCTCAGATGCTACTATAAGAGAGGAAGGAGCTCTGGAACCAGAGGTGTCAGATTACAAGATCGAGGATAGTGACCCTGAAATCTTTGGAGATGTGGTGATAGCAGCCAGCCTAAAAGTTGACAGCATAGACAACAATGGCCCCATTCACTCGCCAGACATCGATTTTGGCGGGCTGGTGGAAATGATGTTTGGCACCATCCTGACTCAAGTATAGATCTCAATGGTATACGTCTTGCCCAAGACCTTCCAATATCAGGCCGGCCAGGCGACACAACTAGAAGGGGATGTTAATGAAGAGGGTTCTCACCCAGAGATCTTGGGGATACAACTGGCACCAACTCAAGAACAGACCACGAAGAAGGTGGACTGCAGCGAGTCAGACCAGCAGGGCCCCAAAGACAACATCAGGATAGTCATCACCAGAGAAATAGAGTACACCTTCGATAATCCAGTACCACGGGGGAAGATGGCTGACATATTCGAGGAGCCAACCTGTGAGATGACACGGCACCTGAAGTCATTGTACATACAGTCTCATATGGACGACAAACCAGTAACTAGGGTTTTGGTTGAAAATGGAGCGACTGTGAATATTTTGCCCTCAAGGATGATGAAATGTCTTCGCAGAGACGAGACCCATCTGCTACCTGCTGATGTATCGATCACGAATTTCCTGGGTGGTTCTACCAGACCAAGAGGGGTGCTCCCGATTGACTTAAAGGTAGGAATCACACATCCTTGACAGCCTTCTTTGTCATGGACACCATGGCCAATTACAACACCCTCTTAGGGCGAGACTAGATCCACGCGAATTCATGCATCCCATCGTCTTTGCACCAGTTCCTTGTACTATGGAGAAAAGGGAAGATTGAGTTGGTGATGGCTGATAACCGGCCATTCATGGTTGATGCCAGCCATGCGGAGGCCATTTTGTATGATGGATGCATCAGCCCTATCTAGTTCACTAGAGGAGATGAACATGGGAGGCCTACGTCTCTGATTACCTCATTTACGATTTTAGAAGAAGTATTCCAGTTAAAGGGACGGCAAACGAAAGCCCTGTCAAATCTTGGAGAACGACGAAGGAAGACTGACAAAGTCTACCTATGAAGACAAGCCAGAAGGTTGTAGCAGACATAATGCGTCGACTGACAGTTGCAAGCCTGAAGCAGAAGATGTCTCACGAAACAGGATTGGTGGTTGAGGTCGCGGCCAAGGAGCAAGCAGTGGCTGGCCCTGAAGTCAGGCTGCAAGATTTACCACCAGCACCGCCGAAGATGGAGGAAACTTTGGCGGAGGTCCAAGATCCCTTGGTAGAAGTAGAGTTAGGAACGGCCGAGGACCACCTTCCTATTTATGTTAGTGGCCTACTCTCACCCGAGTTAAGGGGGGATATTGTAAGTTTATTGAAGGAATTTAAAGACTGTTTCGCTTGGGACTATTCTGAGATGCTTGGTTTAGACCGAAGGTTGGTCGAACATCGGTTGCCCATCAAAGATAACTACAGACCCGTAAAACAGCTACCTAGGTGAATGGCACCGGACGTCGTCCTGAAAATCAAGAATGAAATCGAACGATTACTTAAGGCAAGTTTCATCAGGACTGCCAGATACGTGGAATGGGTGTCGAATATAGTGCTAGCCATAAAGAAGAACGAAAAACAAAGGGTGTGCATTGACTTTAGAGACCTGAACAAGGCCACCCCCAAGGACGAATACCCAATGCCAGTGGCCGACATGCTGGTTGATGCGGCCTCAAAAAACCACATCATGTCTTTTATGGACGGCCACACTAGATATAATCAGATCTTCATCGCGGATGAGGATGTCCCAAAGATAGCCTTTCGATGCCCGAGCTCTTTAGGGACGTATGAGTGGCTGGTCATGCCATTTGGGTTGAAGAACGCTGGCGCTAGTTACCAGTGAGGAATGAACACCATTTCTTATGACATGATTGGTACCTTTGTTGAGGTTTACATCGATGACATTGTGGTCAAGTCGAAGCAGGAGCACGAGCATCTGGAGCACTTGAGGCGGGTGTTTTCTAGAATGAGGAGTCACGGCCTGAAGATGAATCAATTGAAATGTGCCTTCGGGGTAATGGCTGGTAACTTCCTTGGATTTTTGGTTCATCAAAAAGGAATTGAGGTAGACAAGAACAAGGCTAAGGCCATCCAAGAGGTGAGGCCACCTACAAACAAGGAGTTACAGAAGTTCCTGGGACAGGTGAACTTTCTTAGGCATTTTATTGCCAACTTCGCAGGGCGGACAAAGGTCTTCTCCCCGCTGCTAAAATTGAAGGCTGATGAGGACTTCAGATGGGAGGAAGCCCACCAGGAGGCATTCAACCAGATAAAGGCCTACAGAACAAAGCCTCCGGTCCTAATGGCTCCAAGGAAAGGAGTACCTCTAAAACTGTACGTGGTCGCGGTTGAAGGTTCAATAGGGAGCCTACTCGCGCAGGATAACGAAGCCGGGAAAGAGCAGGTTGTGTTCTACCTAAGCAGGAGTATCCTACGATCGAAAAGCCTTGTCTGGCATTGTTCTTCTCCTACGGCAAGCTTAGGTACTATCTTTTGTCGGCAATGGTGGACGTGGTTTGCCAGACCGACGTCATCAAGTATATGCTCACATGCCCAATTTCTAGGGGGAGAGTGGGAAAATGGACTCTCGCACTTACGGAGTACGCCCTCCAATATGTGCCCCAGAAAGCAGTCAAGGGGCAGGCGCTTATAGATTTTCTGGCAGATCACCCACCCATCAAGGCCGTAAGGGTCGTAATGGAGGTCTCCCTCCTTGGCTTGACACCATGGAAGCTTTTCTTCGATGGGTCCAAAACCGAGCAGGCAGCCGGGGCAAGAGTTATCCTGCGATCACCAGAAGAAACGGAGACTCAGGTAGCCTTTCGCCTCGACTTCCCTTGTTCGAACAACCAGGCTGAATACAAAGCTCTCATACTAGGGTTGGGCCTATTTCTGGGCCTTAAGGAGACTCATAATTGGTAATCAAGCAACTGGCCAGGGAGTATCGGTGTGAGAGCGAACACTTGGTGGGCTACCTTACGTAGGCCAAGAAGCTAATTGAAGGATTCCAGGACGTAGGGGTGCGCCACATTCTACGATCAAGGAATCAGGCCACGAATGGGTTGGCACAGGCGGCGTCTGGCATTGGTCTGCTAGAAGGCAGCGCAGAGAAGATGATCATCATCAAAAGGCAGACACGGTTTACGGTCCATGATGGCAACTACTTAGAGGTCAACCACGTCGAGGATATGCAGCCTGACTAGCGAACGCCAATTGTCCAGTACTTGAGCAACCCCGGGCCAGAGTTTGACCGAAGGATTAGAGATAGGGCGATGGGGTACGTGTTGATTGGGGAAGACCTTTATACAAAAGGGAAAGACGACTTGTTTCTCAAATGTGTCAGTCTGAATGAGGCAACGTTGGTCATGGCCGAAGTACACGAGGGCATCTACAGAGCGCACCAGGCCGGGCCAAAGATGAGATGGTTGATCCGGTGTCATGGGTATTATTGGCCAACCATGACTATCGACTACATTAAATACGCTAAGGGGTGTTGGGCGTGTCAGACTCATGGACCAGTGTAGCGGTTACCAGCAACAGAGTTCAATCCTGTGGTCAAGCCATGACCATTCAGGGGTTGGGCAATGGACCTCATAGGGAAGATCACCCCGCCCGCAACGTGGGGGCACTGCTTCATTATTGTGGCCATGGACTATTTCACCAAGTGGGTTGAGGCCATGCCAATGAAGGGAGTTAGTCAGACCAAAGTTATCCGATTCCTCAAAAGTCACACCATTCACAGGTTTGGGTTATCGAAGACCGTTACGTGCAACAACGAAAGCATTTTCATTGGGGACGAGGTGGTGGCGTTTGCAACAGAGTTAGGAATAACCTTCACCCATTCCACACCGTACTATGCATAAGGCAATGGTCAGGCCGAGGCTAGTAATAAGATTCTCAAGGGATGTTTAGCCAAGGTTGTGGATGACAACCCACGAAGATGGGCAGACATGCTTTCTGAGGTTTTGTGGGCATTTAGGATGTCACAGCGGACTAGCACAGCCACTACGCCCTTTGCGTGGACATATGGTCATGACGCAGTACTGCATGTTAAGGTTAGCATAAGGTCAGCACGGGTAGCATTCAAACATGGACTCACGCCAACTGCTTACAGCGAGGCAATGATGGCCGAGCTCGATGATCTAGAGGAGGCGCTTGGCCGCTCTGGACAGGATGTAGGTTCAGAAGAAGAAGGTTGCAGCTATCTACAATACAAGGATATGCCCAAAGCACTTCCAGGAAGGGGACATCATCTTGAAGGCCATACTCCCTCTAGGGACGAAGGATCCTAGACTAGGTAAGTGGTCCCCAATATGGGAAGGACCTTTTATGGTCTGCCAGGTCCTCCGGGGGGGTCTACAGGCTGCACGATTTGAAAGGGTGCATCTAGATCAGGCCTATCAATGGCAAGTTCCTTAAGACTTTCCATCCTATGATCTGGGATTTGGGGTGAGCAGGACAGGGAAGTCGCACCATATGGGGTGAGGCCGCGAGTTGAAGAAAAGCAAGCTTTACTCCTATTAGAAGTTTAAACACGGCCTGAGTAGGTGGAACAAACAAAAGACAAAGGGTAAAACCAAGTGTCATTGTTCTCTTGGTAGGGGGAGGGAAGGCACGCAGGCCTACTTTAAAAAGTCTTGAGGGGTGGTTTCTTGTAGCTCACTCCACTTCTTTTCCATAATGGCCAGGCATTTTTTAGCAATGGCCAAGCTGGTCTCACGGCTCGGCCTTAGTAACTTCATCTCTTTAACTTGGACCTTGGCGGTGGATGCATCCATTGACAGGGTCTAAGAACCAATCAGCTTCTCTCTGTTGTCCTGGCTTAGGGCGGTCCTATGGGATCAGAGCGAAGCAAGCTGAGCTTCCACGTCCAGAATATCCTGGTGTATCTGGGCTAGTCGATCTTCTCTTGCTTTCACTTCATCCAACACTTTCTTTAGGTCATCTCGCAGCTTTCGAAAGTGCTCATCCATGGTGTCAGTCTCCTTGAGAAGGGCCTCAAAGCGCTGAACGTTCTGAAGACCAAGAGGTGCTGAGGTACTCACATCAAACATGAATGCAACGACCCCATCCAGCCACTCTTTGGCTAGGGCCGGGAGATCTAGTAAGGACAGCAGCATCCGTAGGGCCTCGGCAATGGATGTCAAATTGCCAGCACCCATGGTGAAAGGGGGATTGGAAGGACTGTAAGAGCGCTTTCGCCTCGGTCACTTGTGCGGGGATGGAGTTGGAGCCCGAGGCGACGCCTGGATCTTTGTCGTCCTCCAAAGAGCTCAACTCAGCCAAAAGTGCCTCATGGCCGATGATCTGAGGAGAAAGGAAGGATTAGCATCAATGGAGCACAAGAAGGAGCGGTGAAGTTAGGAAACCATACCGTAGGGGTCACTGTAGGAACAGCACGGTCTGGGGAGGACAAAGGCTTCGGATCGTGTATTGGGGTTTTGGACCAGCTAGGATCGATCTCTCCTTGACCATCGAGGGCATCGCCATTGTTGTCCTCTTCTTCTTCTTCCTCTTTTTCTTTCTCTGCTTCGTCCTCAGAGCTACCCTCTGATTTATGGTGGGGAGAAGAAGCAGACCCAGAAGTTAAGGAGCTGGTAACGACAACCTGGGTGGTCTGGCTTGGCACGGCCTTTTTCAAGCGTGCACTTGACCATGTCCGGTCTTTCACAGAGAGGGCGGCAGTTGGAGGAGGTACAACTGAGCTGGCAGGCCCGGTACTTGCAGTCGGACCATGTGAAAACATGCTAGGAAGGGCAGTCCGGAGAGGAAAGGCTTTCGCTTGGCTAAGGCTCTTGGATTTCTTGCTGACTGGTGGGAGATCTTCTTCATCGTCAGACTCTTCAGTGTCACTGTCATCACTTCATGCTGATTGGGCCGAAGTAGTTGGTAGGGCTGAAGATTTAGCTGCGGTGATAGAAGGAGTCAGTTCAAGGACGCATAGGGATAACAAAGAAAGACCAAGCGCGATGCTTACCAGCAGCTGGTTGGGAGACCATCGCCTTCTTTCTCTTTGAACCGATTGACTGATGACTGACAGCGTCCAAGGCTGAGGGAGGGCATTTGCTACCTTTGGAGCAAGATCGGAATGGAGGTAGAGAGGCAAAGTACTCACCCCACCAGGCTACGAAGTCCTCGGTCACTGTGGGCTCCGGAAGGAAGTACTGCAGATCAAACTTGGAGAGGACCAGGGCATTCAAGGTCGAGGCATGGAGAAGGACGGCCACCTGTGAGTAGACTGTGCTTTCAAATTCACAGTCCGTAACTGAATAGAAGGTGGGATAAGGGATCATCTGGCATAGACCAAATTGTCGCACGCAGAAGTGGGAATTGTACAGTTTAAACCCATAGGTGTTGTTGCCGGACGATTCAAGAGTGGCACCGATATGCAGGTCTTGGCAGGCTAGGAACCTGGCCCACAAGGCCTGGGTCGATGAAGGATAGTCCATGGTACGAGAGAGCCATTCAGGGATGGCGTCCCGTGACTCAAAGGGAATGAAGAAGCTACCATTGGAATCAGGCTAAAAGGAGGAGAAGAATTGGTAATACTCTTGAAGGGACTTCAAATTGTGAGAAGGGGAAGAAGCAAACAAGTACCCGGCTACGAAACAGACTAGGAGAGGTGACGGCACAGCATATAGGTCAGTGAAATAGGCCCGGAGCTACATTTGGAGTAGCCAAAATGGGCCGCCACCATAGTCAAAATCGGACTCTGTAATATCATAGCAGCCCCGGAAGAGGGCGGCCAGGGCAAAGGAGGCCAGATCGATCACTCCGCCTCGCGCCAGGGCATTGGCGAGGTGAAGATAGGTTTTTGAGATCTTGTTAGAGCGGACGCAGGCCAAATAGCGACAGATCCAAAAGAGGAAGAAGGCTGTGAGCTCCTAGGCTGAAACAGAACCGCGGGTTTGGTGGAAGGTGCATAGGTAGTAGCTGTAGCTGGCTGACTTAGAGAATTCTAGGCCGTGGTCAACCTCATTGTCATTAGCATCGGTCTGACCTATAGATGAGCCATTGAATTCCTCCCCTTCGGCCTTCAGACCGGTCAGGGCGCCAACATCCAAGAGGGTTGGGCCTACCATGCCAAATCAGAAATGGAAGGTGTTGGATGACCGTGACCAGAACTGAAGGGCGGCCATGAGCAAAGGACGATCAGGAGGGACCGGAGTGGTCAAAAGCTGTATGGCATGGAGGACGCCGAGGCTAGTCAATAAGTTAGGGCGATCACAGGCCACCCTGTCAACCCAAGTCTTCCAGTCCAAAAGAAAGTGAGGCCAGAGTCACGCGAAGGCCTTCTCCTTGAGCTGCAAGGGGGTAGGGTTTTGGAGGAGTAGTCGCTCCCGATCGTATTTTGGGAAATTTGATACATCGGTAGGGCGAGAGGTGAACGCAGGCTGGGCAGAGCTAGGAAGGAGCAATCGCTTCTGCTTCAAGAGGCTTTCCACCTCTTCTGCCATCGGTGGAGCTGCGGATTTGTGGGCCATAGTAAGCAAGAGGAAAGCAGACGGAGAGGGGTGATGCTTCTAACGGAGAAGAGCGAAGGCTCGATGGTTGAAGACGATGCGACGAGGGGAACAGAAGAAAGAAGAGAGGGGGAGTTCGTTGAATTCTCAAAAATCGGCGAGGGTTAAATGGGAGCCGGAAGCTGTGCCATCATTATGGTGCCAGGGTTTGAAATTCAAAACCCTAACGGCCCTAGAAGACGAAGCGACTAAGGGGTTTTCGCGCGGCAGGACAGCTGAAGGTGACCAACGTTTCGGCCATAACCTCCCAAAGCTTGGGCCACATGGCGTCGCTCAGGGGGTTGTGAGGGGCATTGTTTACGACCCGAACTGCCTGGGTCTGATTTGGTTGGGCTAGGCGAGGACCAGGAGTGGGCCATCAGCGTGGGGCCAAAGTCGTAAGAGAAGTGCAGAGACTTGGCTGCACCCTGGCGGTTAGAGGGTGGCCCACATGGTAGAGGTACAGGTAGTGCTAAGCACAGGTCTGCATCACAGGGAGCGAGGGTAATGGCAATATTGGTGGGGCCCACCATTGCTGCAGCAGTTGGAGTGAGAGCAGGGGTTGATGGCCTGCGTGGCAACATGTGATTGGAGCTCAAATGAGATGGGCCGAATGGAGTGGTTTTGGAGGGAACGGCTGCACAAGTTGATAACTTCCAAGGTTTATCTATATAAGGAGGAAGGCTTATCCATGGAGGGGACACACACAAACATCTGACAGCCAGCACACTTCTTTACTTCATTTACTCCATTTGTTTATTGCTTTGTTTCTTCCATTTCTTTATTGGTGCTTGTTATCGATTGAGATCAAAGGGATGTACAGTCACATACTAGGAGCCGCAAGAGTGAACTCTTTGAGCCCACACTTGTATCTGGTATGATTGATTGATATAATTTTCATTTCGTCTCATTATTGTTTGTGTCTCAAGTTGCTTTTGATTATTCTAAGATCTGTGGCATTTCGGGCTGTAGTCCGTAATTGTTGGCTTAACGCAAAAGACCTTAGAGCTATTCAGACAGGAGGGAAACCTACTAGCCTAGTAAGGAGTCAGATTAGACTGGTTTCGGCCTCGTTTGAACCTGCGTAAAGGTTCTGGAACGCCCGCATTATTTGCACTACGTGCGTACACCGCGTGTGAGTGTTTGGGAGTTTTGTCACCAACAGCTACCATGCTGCCACCAAGTGGGTTCCTGTTGCTACGCCTACTCCTACTATTGTGGTAATGGGGAGACAGTTGTTGTTGTTTCTACGAGTGCTTCTTCTGCTATTGTAGCTATTATGAAAGTCTTAAAATATAAATCTTTCTCTTTTAACCTATAGTTTCCATTATTTAAAAAAAAAATTAGCTAATTTCTCTTCTTGGCTGAAATATCTCGACCCAATGGATACAAAATCTTGATGATCTTTTAAATGCTTTAATCATGTGTCAAATCAATCGTCATTTATGTTTGCCAAGTATGCTTTAAATGCTTTAATTATGTCTACCACCCCTAGGGTTTCAAACAATTACATCTACCACCCCTGGAGTTTTAAAAATTACTCCTATACCCTTGAGTACTAACTCTATTAGTTTTGGAAAGAAATGACAATTTTTCCCTTTCTTATATCTTATAAGAAATAAACTGACTCCACCCCACCCCACCCCACCCCTCCCCTGTTACCGTTGCATATTCTGAGTACCTGGAGCAACAAGCGTTGAGACTTTTCGACGCCGTCAACCTTTCATTGTTTCATCGGCAACCACCTGCTGCTCTGACGGATGTCCCTTGCATCGTCAACGACCTATCATTGTTGCTCCAAAGGACGTCCCTTGTGTAGCTGAGTCATTCTTCTTCTTCTTCTTCTTCTTCGTCATCAGCATTTAAGAGGATGGGAACCAGAGTGCAGAGAAAAAGAAAATAAATATCAACGGAGATACATTGATATATCCTAGTTTCTTATTTCATTTTTCCCTAAGAAATGCCATAAACAATATGCGAATCTTGTAAACAGTATGTTCAATACCAAGCTTTCTTTTGTACTTGAAAGGAAAAAAGCAGTGGAGAAATTATGAAGATAGAACATAACATAGAAGGACAAAACATGGGCTTCCACGAGACAACTGATAAATCAATGAACTCAAATCTCATTTAGATTTTTGACTCACAAAAATCTAAAAGAGTACATAGTTTTGAGGAAATCAAAGTCCAAAGCAAAACCAAACTAACAGAATTGGAGTCCTTTGAGACAAAGTAAAGCTTGTTTTTTTTTTTTTTATCATCTCTTCCCAGTTCCCGCAATAAGCCAATAATCATACCTTTAATAGATACACTAAGAAATCATTAGTATGACTGCAAAGTGCAAACAACTAGAAAATTAATTGTATTGACCCCTTCTGGTTGACCTTTAGCAAAAAAATAAACCCCTTCTGGTTGCAGTTGCCATCCTTGTTCACTAACTAGGGTATCGTATAACAGTTGCCATCTTTCTTTGGGCTTCTCTGGATTAATGGAGTAGATGAGTTTACAATGCCTAAAATCGACCATGTGTCAAAGCAACGATGATGAGAATTTCAAGGGTTTTTCAGGGATGAGATTTCTCTCCTCCCCCCCCTCCCCCCTCCCCCCTCTCTTCCTCTCTATTTTTGGCATTTCGGGTTCTCCTATACAGGGAGGGAGCGTAAGAGTTCGAAAATTTCTTTCCCTTTTGAGACGATGGTGTTTCAAACAAATGGGAGGTAAAGATGTAAAAGCACTTTCATTTAGGGTGTTTTTCCGTTTCTTAGAACAGAAAAATGAAAAAACATGTTTCTTGGAATGATAAACACTTTTTGTTTATACTGTTTTTTGAAACAGAAATTAAAATTTATGGCAATTTATGGGCCAGAGAACGGATTTGGAAAAACAAGTATGACTTGTTTTTTAGTTTTTTGAAACAGTTGAAAAGAAATTGTTCCCCATAAAATAAGGGGGGAACGCGACTCTCCTCCACCATCTTGACTCTACAAGAACCTCAAGCTTGCCATCTCGTTCCAGCGCTGACTCTTCCAACCTCAAGCTTGCCCGCTCGAGATCTCCTACCGCCTGCAACTCGCCATCACCATCTAGGGTTAGTTCTATTGCTTTCTTCTGCTTCTCCTTCTTCCACTGCACAATCCCTAATCCCTCAGAGGCATCTTCGAAATCCCTTAAATTTCTTTTTTTTTTTTTTTTTTTAACCTGTTCTGGTGTTCAATTCATGAAAACAAAAACCGATTAGAGTCAAAATCAGGGGAGGGGTTTCTTTCTCTGATCAATGTCTTTGGGTCTCTTATTTCCCTTCAAATTTTGACTTATTGATTCATCTTACCCTGTGAATCAAACTATCAGAGATAAATACTTCTTCTTTCTCCCTTTAATTTTTTCTTCCTTTCTTCGTTTGTTTGGATTTGGGAAAATGAATCCAGCAAGAGCAATGCTCATTGGTTCGCTGATTTTCAAGTTTATGTTGCTGATGCTTCTGCATCTCAGCAATGGACAAGGCATCGTCCCTTCATCTCCTAAAAAAGAAAACCCTTTTCTTGTTCTTCTTCTTAACTATTATTAAGGGGCGGTTTTTATGCACGATCGTGTATAAAAGGAATCTTTTACATTAGATTTTAGTAACCGTCACACTAAAGTGTTTTAATCCGAATCATCCAAGAATAAAGTAATTGTAGATAACTCCTATACGGTTACCTTTCAATACCTTTTCAAATACTTGTAAAAGACTTTTATATTTATGAATAATCAATAATGATTAAAAAAAAGGGAACCAGAACGATTAGAGAAAAAAAAGGGAAAACGAAACAACTTCCTTGTTTCATTCTCTACAACTCTTTTTTTTTCAGATACTTTACTTTTGGCCTGCAACTCCACGAAAGCTACTTGGATCCATTGCTTAGGGGCTTTCTCATGGTACAGGTAAGCTATCGTTTTCCGCCGGTTTCTTATTCTCTTCTCTCTCTCTCTCTCTCTCTCTCTCTTGTATCTTCCTTTTGTTTCATAAATTAGAAAAATTTTTTCTTTAAATTCTGGTTTCAGCCTTCAACTAATGGATACATATTAGTAAACTGTTTGCTTCTGGTTCCACACTTTCGCTTCCCTTTCTCAAAGGTTGGGGATAAACCGTTTGCTCTGAATGTAAAATGTATTAATTCCGATTATGAACTTCATTATTGAAATAAGAGCGTCTGATGATGATGAACTCCATTACACTCTAAAGGGGGGGGGGGAGTCTTATCTCTCTCTCTCTCTCTCTCTCTCTCTCTCTCTCTCTCTCTGTATCTTCCTTTTGCTGCTTCCAAGGTATAATATAAGAATATTGTTAAAGCAGATCTGGACTGGATCATTATTCAACAGAGTAGATCCAAGACATTCCATTCTCATCAGTGAACTGCGAAGGCCACATACTGAGATGAGAGATTTAGAAGGTGGAGTTGTACACCCAAAAAGTAGGCCAGGTTTGGCACTTTGGCCACCAAAATAACATTGCCTTCCTTGTCCCTATCTTTAAAGTTCTTCCTTTATAAACCGCACTACTATAATAAACCACTATCCCCATACTTCTCTTTCCATCCCAAAGTCCCTCAAACCACAGCAACTTAGAAACTGAGTCTCTTGATCCGGCCAGGTTTTTTGGTGTTTATGTGTTAGATTTAGGTGGTAATGCAGTTTTATTTTATTTTATTTTTTAAATTAAGATCAAGAGAAATGCTTCTCTACTAGAAGGAAAGGAACCTAAAACCTACCCCCCAAGTCAGGTTACAAAACCAGTATATCAAGGGTACACCCGTCTTTCTCTCATGAAGATTATACTTGGCACTCAAATCTCACATGTGATATAGAATCTCTCCAAGATTGGCAGACTGGAATTGATATCACATGTGATATAGAATGCAATCTCAGGGAATATTTCTCTCTACAGTTTCCATATTTTATGTGATGTACTTTCTATATTTTATGTGATCTATTACCATGTAATTGTACCATTATATATACTCCCTTTGAGAGGAGATAATTAAATGAATGAAATTAATCTTCACTATCTAACATGGTAATCAGAGCCTAACTCCAACGAGACTTCTTCTTTCCTGGTTCTTTTTTTTTTTTCCTCCATCATGACTGAAGGAGAGCTCTCTTCCACGGTGGTTGGGGCTATCACCTCTTCTTCTGAGATGCCCAATCTTCCAACCTTCCCCAATGCACACCATTATATCTCAATAAAACTTACCTCTAAAAACTTTCTCTACTGGCAAACTCAAGTGGAGCCGTTTCTTGATGGCCTAGGACTTTTTGGCCATGTCGATGGCACTTCTCTCTGTCCAACCGAGCCAACAGCTGCACTTCAATGGCGTCGGCAGGACTCTATGATCCGAAGTCTTCTCCTTGCATCCCTCTCTAAAGAGGTATTTTCGTTGGTGCTTGGCTTACGCACTAGCCGTGAGATTTGGACCACTCTTTGCACCTCCTTCTCAGCACCTTCGGAAAGCCGCATCATGTCCCTCTCAATGGCACTTCAAAACCTCAAACAAAAGTCGGATGAAACTATTTCACAATTTATGCAGCGGGCCAAAGCCATAGCTGCCGAGCTTGCTGCCTCGGGCCATCCTTTGCTCCCTACCCAGTTCCACTTGCACATCTTTCATGGTCTAAAAGCTGAGTTTCGACCAATGGTTTCCTCTCTTCTCACTGGGACAAACCCTATTGAGTACGATGACTTGCATGCCATGCTTCTCAGTCACTAGTTTCTCAATGGCTCGTTTCTGAGTGAGCTATCTATCACTGAGACTCTAGCCTCTACGCCAGCCTCACCTTCTGCTAACACTGCTCAACGCAATGCTTCATCTACAGATTCTCTCTCGGCTCAGACCAACCGCGGTGGAAGGGGTGGCCGTGGTGGTCGTGGTCGTGGTTTTAGAGGATGTGGTGGCCAATCTTATGGCCATTTCTGGTGTTCAATATGTCGCCACACTAATCACAACACAGATCGATGCTTTTATCGCCAGTAGCAGCTCTATGCTAACCAACAGCCTTACCCATCATCTTCTCCATACCCTGCGGCCAATTACACCTATCCCACCACCGTCCCTCCTTGCCCCTCCAACCCGCCATTGTTACCCACTCCACCTGCCAATCATTCTCTACCTTGGTACCCAGATTCAGGTGCTACACATCACGTTGCCCTTGACCTTCATGGCTTTTCATAGTATGATGAGTATAATGGTAATGATCAGCTTCATGTTGGTAATGGTAAGGGATTGCATATTTCTCATCTTGGTCATTCATTACTTCCTACTCAGTGTAGTTGTTCTTTGCATCTGCACAATATTCTACATGTTCCTGATATCAGTAAACGGTTACTTTCTGTTCATAAATTCGCAAAGGATAATAATGTATATTTTGAGTTTCACCCCTCTTATTTTCTTGTGAAGGATCAGGTCACCAAGTCAATTCTGCTGTTCGGACCGAGTAAGGGTGGTATGTATGAGCTTTCTATGTCGCCATCACCTTCTGCGCATTCTGCTATCTCCACTTCGCTTGATCTCTGGCATCGTCGTATGGGTCATCCCCATGAACGTCTTCTTCGCTCCAATAATTTGCATTTTTCACCTTCTCGTTTGTTTTCATTATGTAGTGCTTGTCAAGTTGGGTAAAGCTAGTAGGTTAACTTTGCCTGTTACTGGCAGCCGTAGTTTATTTCCTTTAGATCTTGTTTTCAGCGATGTCTGGGGTCCATCCCCGTCTTCTTCATGTAATGGACACCGATATTATATTATTTTTGTTGATGATCATTCAAAATATATTTGGTTCTATCCTCTTGTGCAAAAATCTGATGTGTTCACTGTTTTCATTCAATTCAAATCTATGGTTGAACGTCTCTTTGAGCGAAAAATAAAGTTTGTTTAGACAGACTGGGGTGGGGAGTTTCGTACCCTTCCATCTTTTTTTAAGCAATTGGGGATTGTTCATCGGTTGTCTGCTCCCCATACCCATGAGCAGCAGGGTAGTGTTGAGTGTCGTCATAGACATATTGTCGAGACGGGTCTCACACTTCTTGCGCAAAGTGGGGTTCCACAGATTTACTGGCATTTTGCATTTGAAACAGCTATCTTTCTCATTAATCGGATGTCATCCTTTGTCACTGATGAAATATCTCCATATCAACTTGTTTTTCACAAGGTACCCGATTTTAAATTCTTACGTGTTTTTGGTTGTCGTTGTTTTCCCTACCTTCGTCCTTACAATAATCATAAGATGGATTTTCGGTCTGCAGCTTATGTGTTTTTAGGATATAGCACTTCTCATTATGCTTATCGGTGTTTCAACCCATCTACGGGTAAATTCATTATTGCCTGGCATGTTAGGTTCGATGAAAATATTTTCCCTTTTTCAGAGTCAGTGCTTGGTGCACCCCCTGCGGTTTCTTCTCCTTCACAGCCGTGGGGTGTTGCACCAGTTCGTCTTCCTCCTGTTGGTGCACCCTTACCAAATCCAATACCACCTTCTCCTTTACATACACCACAGCCTCAATCACCATCTAGCAGCCGAGCCAGCCCAAATATACCATCAATGCCACCCTCCCCCGAACCGAGCCCAACACCACCAACGTCCCCGCCTTCCCCCCCAGCCAAGTATCGTCCCCTTCAGGATATCTATGCTTCCACTTTGCCCATTACCCATCGATCTAGTGCTTATGCTATGACTAATGCTTCTGACAATATTGTTGAGCCTACATGTTTTACGCAGGCATCGAAAAGTGCAGAGTGGCGAGCAGCAATGACTGAGGAGTTTAATGCGTTGTTGCGGAATGGTACATGGCGTTTGGTACCCCTTGCAGCTAACCAGAATTTAATAGGTTGCAAGTGGGTCTTTCAAATTAAGAGGAAGGTTGATGGAAGTTTGGAGTGATACAAGGCCAGGCTAGTTGCGAAGGGGTTTCATCAGCAACAGGGGCTTGACTATGGGGAAACTTTCAACCCTATGGTTAAACCCACAACTATTCACAGTGTGCTCTCTATAGCAGTGTCTCAAGGCTGGTAGGTTCGCCAATTGGATGTACACAACGCGTTTCTTCATGGGCGGCTTGAGGAAGAGGTTTACATGACACAGGCATCGGGTTTTATGGATCCTAATCGATCTCAGCATGTTTTTCGACTTCAGCGTTCTCTTTATGGCCTCAAACAGGCACCACGGGCGTGGTATCAACGCCTAACGAAATTTGTTATGCATCTTGGTTTTGTGGGGTCCAAGACGGATACTTCTCTTATGATTCGTCACCAAGGTAGCCAGGTTTGCTACATTTTGATTTATGTAGATGATATTTTAATCACATGTAATGATCAGCCTGCAATTCAATCTCTTCTACACCAGCTTTCGAAGGAGTTCTCAATCAAGGATTTGGTCCCATTGCACTTTTTCTTAGGCATGTAAGTGAAACCTCATTCCAGAGGCTTGTTGTTATGCCAGACACGCTACATTTCAGATCTGCTACATCGGGCTGGTATGGACAATTGCAAGCCTGTGTCCATGCCAATGTCCACTACCAAGCCCGCATCTGACTCAGGGGGTGAAGCAATGCCAAATCCCACGAACTATAGGTCAATCGTTGGGGCCCTACAGTATGTGACCCTTACACTTCCTAATGTGTCTTTTTCTGTGCATAGGGCATGTCAATATATGCACTCCCCCACGGTTGAGCATTGGCAGTTAGTTAAGCGCATATTGCGCTATCTCAAAGAGACCAAGACCCATGGTTTGCTTTTTGAAAAGTCCTCATCCCACACCCTTCAGACGTTCTCGGATGCGGACTGGGCTGGGGACCGTACTGATCACAAGTCTATTAGCGGATTTGCTATTTTTCTCGGGAAAAATTTGATCTCTTGGAATTCTAGAAAGCAGCGCACTGTGGCGCGGTCATCTACTGAGGCGGAATACAAGTCCCTGGCTTATGCGGCAGCCGAGCTTATTTGGCTGGAGTACCTATTCTGCGAGTTGGGGTTCCCCGTAGACGGACCACCTATCCTCTGGTGTGACAACCTAGGGGCTACATATCTCTCGGCAAACCCGGTATTCCATGCTCGCACGAAGCATGTCGAGATCGACTTCCACTTCGTGCGGGACCGGGTTGCCAAACGCCAGCTTCAGGTGCAGTTTATTTCTACCAAGGACCAGCTAGCTGATACACTCACAAAACCGTTGGGCACGACTCGGTTCCAGTTCATCCGTGACAAGCTGAAGATTTGCGTCCCTGAATCTCCACCTTGAGGGGGTGTATCAAGGGTACACCCGTCTTTCTCTCATGAAGATTATACTTGGCACTCAAGTCTCACATGTGATATAGAATCTCTCCAAGAATGGCAGGCTGGAATTGATATCACATGTATATAAATAAGAAGCCGACAGAAAGGTAAATTTTTTTGTTTATTTTTATTTTCAGGCTAATTTCTCACAGTTTTTCTACTAAAAATCATTTTTTTTAAATTTAATTTAATTTCTTCTGTGTCTTTTACTGCAAGAAACTAACTTCAGACACATAGAGGGAAAAAGAGGAGAGAAGAAGAAGGAACCATGGTGGGAAACAGGGGTCTGCCTGAGAAAATGAAAACCCTCTTCACAATCTCATATAGTCTTAAAATCTATTACCAGAAAGAGAATTTTTCCTCATTCTGTCAATGTGGAAGCCAAACTACATTAGCTTTAGGAGAAAGAGAGAGAGAGAGAGAAGCTCTTGGAACCTTTCATGGAGGAAACAGCATGTGTAACTCTCCTTTGACAGCCATCACAGTCCATTTTCACCTTGATATCCACTGTCTGAGAAAGAAACAAATCACATCTTTGAAATAGAACAAAACAGTACTGGAACAATCCAAAAGGAAGTGTAAAGAGGGATAGAGAAACAAGGGGAGGGGGCAGAAAGCAGGGGAACAAAGTGTTTTCTCTTTGCAAAGAGAAAAAAAAGTTGAAAAGAAGCAAAGAACAAATGGGTTTATGAGTACCTGCATTGGCTTGCGTTTGCTTCTGCTTCTTGTGCCTGATGTATTTGCAGGTGGTTATGGGACTCTTGAAGAACTACTTGAAGTGATAACATTGGCTCAATTAGGCATACATGATAAGCCAGTAATTTTCTTTTAGAAATCTTTGTTTCTTGTGTTCATTCAAAACTAAAATATTCATCTCTGTTTAACATTGTTCCTCCACTTTTTATGATAACTTGGGCTCAAACGACTTAATATATGTTGCTTCCCTTTTATTGGAAATATTTGTTTTCTTTTTATGTTCTAACTCTTACTGCAATATGCTTTGGATATAAATAAATAAAGGAAGGAAGCAGACGCCAGTGGTGTAGCTTTCACTTTTAAATCATGTAGTTGTGTCATGAAATTTTGATACAAATTTAATTATTCAAGATGGAAGACAACACTAAACAAGTGTTCCAGCAAAAATGAAAGCAAGATAAGGAGATTGCTGTAGGAAAATCACATGAATAAGTTTATTTTAGTAGAAACAAGCCTTGGATTAAGTTACATATGTATTGGGCCTTTGGTCCAAGGGGTCTTCATTGTAATAGACAGCTCAGGATAGGAGCTATGACTACAGGATTAGTCAAGTAGAATTAGTTTAGTTTAAATATGGAATGGAATCAATTGTTACTATTTCCTTTGTGTTACTTGGTTCATAAATTACACTCCACTGAATTATACCTGATTGAATATATTGGATTCTAGAACTTTAGGACTGTGTCTTCCCAACATCATGAATGTCAAGGTTTTGTGGCAAGGTCTCGTGCTTATTTGTAAATTCAAAGCTCTACTTGATGGGTCTTTAGCTCAAATTGGTAGAGCACTTGGAACATGAGCATGTTCCACTGATGGTGGTTTGAATCCACCAAGGCCCGTTTTGTTCAACTGTTCATAATATAGGTAGTTATGACAATAATCTAGACAATTTCAAGTGGTGTTTTCCATTATCTGTCTCGCCCACACATCAATTTCTTTCTTTGGGATATATGGATCACAAAATGATGTCATTGACGCTGTTCAAAAGGTTAACTTCAATTCTACCATTGTTCACTATAAGAGAACCCAGTTCAATGCACTCTGGCTTACCAACCAACCAAGAAAGCGATTAACAAACCCATCTGTGTGCACAGCACAATGGAACGCATGGGTCACGTACAAGGCTGACCAAGGATTAAGAAGGGGAAAAAGGTCCAACCTTATTCTTTCTCTGTTTATCAGATAAGGAACTTACCATCCATTTGTAACAGTTGTGAATTACTATTAGATAAGAAATTTTGATCTCTCAAGTCTCTCATTGAGATTGAGAGCCTTTCAACTGAATATCTTTGCCTTACAGTTACTTGAACATCAGTCTGATTTCTTCCTCGCCATAAATGCATTTCAATTCAGTAAGATGGGATCATATTTGTTTCAACTTGTATAAATAAAGAACTACCACAAAAAGGAGAAGCAAAACCCGCACTGAACTACAGATTTGGTGTTACAGCACCAAGGCTTGAACTTTAACCCATAAGTGAACCAAACTCTAGGTACTCAACCAAGTTTAACCAAAACTAAACACAAGTCTAACCCCACCTAAGCTTCCAAATTAGTTTCCCACATTTCGAAACAGAAGTCATACTCTTTCCTCAGCCAGTGTTTTTTTTTTTTAACTTCAAAAACTAAAACTTCTGTAGGCTTCTTTCATGGGAACCGAACCAAACACTTCCTTGGTGTCTCAGAGGTATGACCTCCAATTAAGCTGAACAGAATTATTTATGCTCTGAAAAATGCTCTGACTTGCACTTAGAATAAAATAAAATAACAGTGCACTTTTTCAATTCTCATTCTCTTTGCTTTGTTTATGTTTTACATCTGTGTAGGGAGACATGGATAGTTCAAAGTATTGATCTGGAGTTCAAAATGTTTTTGGTCTCAGCAGCAATGTACTCTCATCTGTTGAAGCCCACAGCAATGAATCTCCTCTGTGCTGTCTTCTCTTCGATTAGACGAGGCTGAAGAAGATTGAGTCTCTACAGAAACTTCTCCAAGCCATACACCAGATTCTGTCAAAGAAAGAAGAAAGCAGGAGAAAGACCCATAAAACTTCTTGTTCAAGCGGAGCTGAGGAATTGAAGGGAACAGGAGGAAATTTGAAGGTATTGGTTACCTTGAGCCGCACTACTCTCCTGATGGCCAGTAGTAAGCCTGGCATAAGGCACTTTACATCTGTTATATCGTGCTTAAGAGAGTAAACCTGGAGCCAACCGTTTTATAATTAGATAAGATTTGTTGACACAGAATAAATATCAATTTCAAGTGCATTCAGAAACACCCCTCCCCTGCCCCATCTTCTCCAAGAACTTGACCCCTTGCCTTAGTGGATAAGATTTTTAATGAGCTCTCATAATGCACAAACAAGATTTTCCCACCTTATCTCTTCCGCATTTTCCCAACGGACAAGGGGTTTGTCACCATGGTGGGCGTCGTCAAGCCCTACTGGTTCTTCTTCGTGTGTGGGTTCCATCTGCTTCAACCTTCCTCACCTTCTTAGCTTGCATCTTCCATGTATTTGAAAAAAGGAGTTGCAAAAGAAACAAAAAAAAGTTGTTTGAAGAGAGAACATATTTGAAAAAATAGTTGCAGAGAACGAAACAAAGGAAGAAGGAAGTTGTTTCGGTTTTTTTTTTTTTAATTATTTTATTTTTTAATCATTATTGATAAATACAAAAGTCTTTTACAGGTATTTGAAAAGGTATTGAAAGGTAACCATATAGGAGTTATCTACAATTACTTTATTCTTGGACGGTTCAGATTAAAACACTTTAATCTGACGGTTACTAAAAATCAGTGTAAAAGATTCCTCTTATACACGACCGTGCATGAAACTTTTAGCCTTATTATTATTTCTTAATTTCTTGGAAATGGTACTCAGTTTGGATTTGGTTTTTCTATGTGGATGCAGGGGAGAGGATCTGTAATGACCGAGGCAGAAGATCCGAGGCAGGTCGGACCAATGTTATGAATCAGATGAAGTGGTGCAATGACGCAAGAGAAGCAGAGATAGAAGAAGAAGAAGACAAAGAAGGAAGAGAAAGCAAAAGAGAAGGAGAGAATAAGAAATAAGTGGAAAGTGAGATTTTACTATTCATATCCTTTACAATCGATCCATACACTATATAAAGCCATTTCTCAATCAAATTACCTAATTACCCTTAACCACTAATTACCCATCTACCCTTAACCACTAACAGAGTACCCCACAGCCTATGATTGTAACAGGATCGATCAAGGGATTGCTTACATACTCATGCTATTAGCACTGGCTCTCACTTACCTCTTTCACTGATTTTTTTTTTTTAAATTATATTTTGAGTCTTCAATTTTTGATCGATTGAAAATGGATTTTGTATTGGGATTTCATTTTTTGTTCTCATTCTTGTCTGTTTGGTGTTCATTTGTAGGAGGGGAATTCCGATTTCCCTTAGGCTCCGTTTGGTTGCAAGGGCAATTAAAAGGAAGGGAAGTGAAATTTTCATACTTAAAAAATGAACTTTTTAATCATTACCCCATGTGACACCATGTGACAATCTATCTAATTCCAAATCATTCCATATTTGGTTATTAAATTTCACTTTACTTTGCATCCATTTCCTTTGGTTTAAAATGTAAAATAAATATTACATGTAAAATGTATCTTTACTGTAGATACGATAAGAAATTTAAGTAGTTTATACAATTACATTGGATAATGATTACAAAAGTTTCTTTTTTAGGTTTGAAAATTTTCCTTCACTTCCTTTTAATTCCCTTTGCAACCAAACGGAGCCTTAACATTTTTTGTACATGTAAAAAGATTCATTTTTTATGTTATGAATTCACTTGATCTTGTGCATCCAAGCCTTGCCTTTCCATTGGCATGTCACTACCTTTGCACTGTATCCAGGACATTTTCCTTATTCCAGTTATAAGTTACAGTAAGCAGCCCATGTCCCCTCATGTAGTCACATGTAGGCTTTTTCTTTTAGTTTTCCTCCTCGGTAAGGTAAATTTGTTCACATTAGCTCTATTGATCGTATCATGGTGTGCAATATGCCTACATGGGCACATGTCTAGGGTAGAAGACTAGCTCTCCACCCCCCCTAAGAACTCCACTTGCGATTTCTCCCGCATATGGCTCAAGTGGCGGAAGCCCTTTCCTTCGCACTTGGTAAGCGCTTCGCTGTGCCAAATTTGGATATTTGTAGACGAAGGCGTTTAGCGCCTTGTCTTTCTGTTCTTTCCAGCTATCAAGCAAATAATCTAGTTTGTTGCTCACAAAATGCGTCACAAGCTGCTCTTTCTATATGATAACGATCAGACAAAATAATTCTTGGTGATAGAAATACTTGGTACTAATTAATCTCTTTGGTGCTTACAAGAGATATTGTTGAGATGCAGACTGCCTCTCCTTCAGGCCCCGTTTGTTTCATGGGGTTTTGATGGGGAACTATCCCACCCCAACGGTATTTGAGTTCGTTTGATGAAACGGGGTAGGATTTTGGATGGACAGAAAAACATTACATCAAATTTAGTCAGCCGACGTCACCTACTTATTCTCCCACCCCACTCCTATTTCGTGGGACTTTGCCAAAAAATCCAGGGGAAAGCTGTTGGAAATGGCGCGAACACCATTACACCATTCATCTCGTCCTGCCCTTTGCTACAAGGCCACCGCCACCGCCACAACATTCCAAATTGTTGCACCCACAATTGCACCTATCCTTGTGTTAACCTCCACCCAACCTCCTGTAAGGGTATTTATGTAATATCCCTTCATATGTTCTAATATAATCCTATTTGTATTAATACTCAGGCTGTGAGAGACAATCTAGTAATTAGCCCATCTGACATAAACCCTAGTTTCCTATAAATACTAGCTGGAGGCAGCAGCCTGGGTATTCCAAACTAGATACTTAGGGTGTAATGCTTTAAGCAACCTTGTGCTTAAACCCTAAACCCTAACACCTCCATCAGAAACCCTTCTCTGCAATTTTATATATATAAAAAAAACAGGGGACTGAAGAAGAAGAATAAGGGACTACAAACTTTGAAAAAAAAATCGAAGAAGAAGAAGGAAATGGCCTAGGACTGCAAGCATAAAAAATCGAAGAAGAATAAGAAAAGGGTCTTGAACTGCAAGCTTTAAAAAAATATAGAAGAAGAAAGGGGCTGGGGCTACAAGCTTGAAGTAAATAAAAGAAAAAAACTGGAATCCAAGAAGAGGACAAAGAAAAAAAGGGCCCTGGGCTGTAATAGCAGCTCGATCATTTGCCCTGGAAACAGAAAACATAGACTTTAAACCAACCATAAAAAGAAACAAAAAATAAATCAATCTCAAAGAAGAAAACCAGTGGAGATAAAAATCAAACAAAAAATGACTAATAGCTATTAGTGTCGGACTTGCAGCAGTGCCTACAACTTACCCTCTGATGAACCCAAATTCACACCAACCAATCAGAGATCGCCACGTGGCACGACCCAGAAAAGTGGGCCAAGACAGAGTCAGTAAAGGACCGACCGCAGGCACCGACCACCAACACCCACGGACGCGAACACCCATGGGCGCGGCCACCCTTGGGCGCCAACCCCCTGGGGGTGTGGACCCCCCTGGGCGCCAACCCCTTGGGGGCGCGGACCTCCTTGGGCGCCAACCCCCTTGGACGAAGACCCTGGGACATGGGTTCCCCGAACACGTCATCCCCGGGCACAATCTCCCTCAAAAACAGCAGTCACCACCGCCATCAGTAAGACACAGATCGCATCACCAAGGACTCTAGGCCACCGCCTATCGAGTCACGTAGTCAGAACGGACTCATATACTAGGAACCTCATCTACCACGTAGATGAGGTCTATCCACCAAGGATGCTAAGTCTATCATGACACTACTTCTTACAGGAAGATAACTACCAAGTCTATCAAGGACACTACGTCTCTCAGGAAGGCGACTACCAGGTCTACAGTGACACCACGTCTCACGGGAAGACAACCTATCAAGGAGGAGCCCTGCTACTCAGGGACTCTATCACCTACGGAAAATACTCTACATCAACTGGGACTCTCCACACCGCCATACACTACTATAAAAGGCAAGGTACACAACCCCATCAAGGGACATCTTAACTCATCTTGAATACTACTATTCATTTGTTTGCTCAGAGAGATCTAACTTAGGCATCGGAGAGTCCTAGGCCGGAACCACACCGGCTCTCCTTTGTCACCCAAGGGTCTTTTGTAGGTTATGGCACTTGAAGGACCGCTGAGCGATTTCTTGACGCAACAGATTGGCGCCATCTGTGGGAACGACGCTAGCCATCACCTTTACTAGCTTGTTTCCATCACTGATCAATCATGGCACGCAGAAAGACCGTTCCCTCCACCAACAATGCCCCGAGGGAGGGGAATAGGTCACCTCCTCCAGAGAGTTCACATCGTAGGGTCAATGACCATGTCTCTCATGAGGAGGAGATCCCAGAGAACCAACGGGTGGGGGTGGACAACCTCAACCCTAAAGCAACCATTGAAGCCGCCCCCGCGAAGCCAATACCTGATCCCAATGCACCAGCCACTGTGGGTCAGGTTAATGACCTACAGCATCAGATCCTCGATGACCAACGACTCTTCCGCGAATATCTAAGGCAGAAAGCGGTCACCCATCATCGTAGGTAGGAGCAGAGGCAAGAGCAAAGCCCTAGGAGATCACCTCCTAGGGGTGGTAGGTCCGAGAGGCACACTAGGCAACAGGGAGAACTCTCCCAACATCCAAGAAGAATGGCAGACTTTCCAGCACTATTGGACCGAGGGAGAACACCATCACATTGATCCGTGGTGCCCAACCCTAAAGGGTCCGTCCGAAGGTCGGTGTTCGATGGACAACTTGGTAGAAAACATGCACCAGAGCGAAGCCGGACTTACCTTGAAGAAAGTCCCTCGCATTCATGACAAGATTCATCACGACGTGATTCCTCCCCATCTCATCAACAGTCGAGACGGGAAGGGACTTCCAGGAGAGGGCGCGAACGGGATCGTGACGAACGACCCGCCAGACGTGAAATGCGAGATGAAGAGCTAGACCAGAGACTCCGTGAGCTGGATGAGAAACTGGAGGGGTTGAATAAGCAGACCAAGGGTGAGACACACTCGGTACCTGGACAACACCCCTTCTCAAAAGAGATCATGTCCGCTGCACTACCGTCTAGGTTCAAGTTACCTACCTTTGAACTCTACAGTGGTACCACCGACTCTAATGACCATATCAACTACTTTAATGGCATGATGACTCTATATGGTGGATCGGACGTGGTATCCTGTCCAGCATTCCCTGCATCCCTCAAGGGTGCAGCAACTTCATGGTTCTCCCGACTACGACCACGTTTGATTGGATCGTTTGTAGAGCTATGCGAACAGTTCGTGACCCGCTTCCAGAGCAGCATCAAGTAGAAGAAGACCACGGTCAACCTACTGAACGTGATCCGAAACCCTGGGGAGTCCCTCAAGGAGTATGTCAGCAAGTTCACCAAGGAATCCTTGGAAGTTAGAGACTTGGATGACTAGACCCAGCATGCCACCCTAACAGGGGGCATCAGAGACATGGAACTAATCAAGGACTTGGCACGTCATGAGACCAAGACCATGAAAGAATTCCTGGAGCGATGTAATGAGTTCGCCAACATGGCCGAGATAGTACAGTCATGGATGAAGGCAATTAAAGGCAAGACCCAAGACAATAAGAGGTCAGCACTAGATGATCGCAAGGAGAATAAAAGATCAAGGACTGAGCGACGACAGGAGAAAGGCAATCGCCCATCGAGAAGAATTGATTGTCGATTAGAGAGAGGTGAGAGGGCAAGCAGCCCAGAGTTCACCGTCAACAACACTAGGTCACAGATCCTTATGCAAATCCAAGACCGTAACCTAATCAAATGGCCACGACCCATGCTGGAAGGACCTGAGAAGCGTAACCCTAACAAGCACTGCCTCTTCCACAAGGACTATGGGAATGACACAGAGGAATGCTATCAACTGAAGAGAGAGATAGAAAGCCTTGTCAGAGCAGGGAGCCTGGACAGATACGTGAGAGGGAGGCGTGATGGCCGGTCAGGCCAGGTGATCGAGGACGTGATCGAGAAAGAGAAGAACCAAGGAGAGAAGAAAGGAGAGCGGATCGAGATAGAGAAAGAGACCGCACTGACGAGAAATGAGATGCAGCAGAGCTAAGTGGCGCCAAGGGAGCCCCTATCCTCACCATACTTGGAAGACCTGGGCAAGAGTCAACCAGAAAAGCCAAGGCCCATGCTAGGTTCGTGGGAGTTGCAGAGAAGCCAAGCAAGATAGCAAAGACCGAGACGGTGATCTCCTTCTCGGATGATGACCTGGAGGGCATGAGCTTTCCACAGGAGGACGCCCTGGTGGTACAAGTGGAGATAGCCAAGTGACCCATGCATAGGGTGCTAATAGACACAGGGGCATCCGTGGATGTACTCTCACTAGAAGCCTATCGCTAGTTCGGATTTGGAGACGATCAACTCAACCCAGACCCCACCTACCTCCATGGATTCTCAAGCGCCACCGCCTCCATCAGGGGCACTATAGAGCTACCCGTCACCTTCGGAGAACACCCTCGATAAGTGACCATCATGGTAAACTTCATGGTCGTCAGGTCCGTGGTGTTATTCAATGGCCTCCTAGGGCGACCATCTCTGACGGCCCTCAGAGGCATCGTATCCATAATCCACCTGAAAATGAAGTTCCCCATCGACAATGGTGTGGGAGAAGTTCGAGGTGATCAGAAGAAGGCCAGAGAATGCTATTCCACCTTTGGAAAGAAGAACAATGGCAACACACGAGGGATGGCACTATGCATAGAGAACCTGGTCAGTGACCAGAGAGACGAACTGACAGAGAAGAGAGGAAGACCGGTGGAGGACCTCATCCCCTGGTCACTCAACAAAGATGACCCTTCCAAGGTCGTACAGATGGGCTTACTACTGAGCAACAAGCAGAAAGAAGAACTGGGGTACCTCCTCCAGACTAACATGGATGTCTTCGCATGGTCGACTGCTGACATGCCAGGCATACTCAGATCCATAGCAGAGCACAGACTATATGTCGACCCAACCAGGAAGCCCGTCCAGTAGAAGAGAAGGAATTTTGCCCTCGACTGACAGACAGCCATCAAGGAAGAGGTCGAGAAGCTAAGTCGAGCAGGGGTCATCCGAGAAGAGAAGTTCCCTACCTGGCTCGCAAACGTGGTTATGGTACCCAAGCCTAATGGGAAGTGGAGGATGTGCATCGACTACACTAACTTGAACAAGGCATGCCCCAAAGATGAGTACCCACTACCTAGGATCGATCTGTTGATCGATGCTACTGCAGGACATGAGATGCTGAGTTTCATGGACGCCTACTCCGGCTACAACCAGATCCTCATGCATGAGGATGACGAGTCTTACACCGTCTTTCGAACGGACAAGGAGAATTACTACTCCCGTGTCATACTGTTCGGACTGAAGAATGCAGGGGCCACCTACCAGAGGATGGTCAACAAGATGTTCGAGGAACAGATTGGATGCAACATGGAGGTATACATGGATGACATGCTCATGAAAAGCGTCCAAGCTCATCAACACCTCGCCGACCTGGAAGAGATATTCACCGTACTGAGAAGGAACCAGATGAAACTCAACCCTACAAAGTGTGCTTTCGGAGTAACGTCCAAAAAATTCCTAGGGTTCATGGTCTCAGTACGAGGAATAGAAGCCAACCCCTAAAAGATCAAGGCCATTCAGGAGATGGCACCCCCGTGAACAGTCAGGGAAGTACAGAGATTGAACGGAAGGATCGCCGCCCTATCAAGGTTCGTGTCATGGTCCGGAGACAAATGCCTACCATTCTTCAAGACGTTGAAGAACCTCCGAAGTCCTAAAGACTTTGCATGGATAGAGGAGTACCAAAAAGCGTTTGAAGAGCTGAAGGTGTACCTCAAAAATCCACCATTGCTTGGGCGCCCAGAGCCCAATGAAGAATTGCAGATCTACTTGGCAGCGACCCCCGTCTCAGTGAGTGCAGTGCTACTAAAAGAAGAGGGCAAAATACAGAGGCCCATCTACTATATGAGTCATCTCTTAATTGATGCAGAGACCAAGTACACAAGAATAGAGAAGGCGGATGTCGATCGAGTCGGGAGCGGACCGAACGAGCATCAATGGCCGCGGATCGAATGAGTGACAATGACCACGGATTGAATTAGCGTCAATGACCACGGACCGAACAACCGTCAATGACCGCGGATCGAATGATCGTCAATGACCACGGACCGAATGAGAGTCGCCAGGCGCGGATCACATGGGTGTCTAAGGGCGTGAATCAGGATAGAATGGGCGTCACCAGGCGTCAATCAAAGGGGCGTCAATGGGTGCGGATCAAACGAGGGAGCCATCAATGGGCGTCGACTCTTACAAAAAAATAGAAAAAAAAAGAGAAGAGGGTCAAGAGGCCGCGGCTAAGAGACCACGGCCTACGGGCATCAACCCCTTAGGCAAGGAGAGCAAAAAAAAAAAAGGGGAAAGAAAGAATATAACAAATGGGAGCGGATCGAAGGACTCCCAACAGAGCGGATCGAAGGACTCCCAACAAGAGCAGATCGAAGAGGGACGCCGCCGGCGAGGATGCCGAATGGGCGGTCCACAGTGTTCTCGAGTGGCGTCAACCAAGGGACAGACACCGACGTGTGTCGATCGAGCACCAGGCGAAGCGTGGGTCAAGGCAAGCTAATCACAGATCGAGGACAAGCACAAGAGGCACAAGGGCAAGAAGGCAAGAAAGAAGCCACACACTATCCCTTGCCACCGAAAGGCAAACACTTGGGGGGCGCCTAAAGACAAAGGCAAATGCCAAATGCATGTAAGAAAAAATAATAATAAGGGAAGAGAAGGACCGTAGGCAACAAGCCATGGACATAGACGAGGTTCAAAGATGAGATTCGAGGTCCGAGGTCAAAGTTCACGAAGGTTCGAGGTCTGGGGATCGAGGTTCGTGGTCTAAGGATCGAGGTTCGGGGTTTGAGGTCTGAGGTTCGAGGTTCAAGGTTCGAGGTTCAAGTACAGACGTGTCAGTGGCCAAAGATCAAATCAAATCAAAAAATAAATAAATAAAAATGCTACAGCCCAGGACTGTAAGCGACAACCCATGGCCGAGGTTCGAGGTTCGAGGTCTAAGGTTCGGGGTTTGAGGTTCAAGGTTTGAGGTCTGGGGTTCGGGGAGTTCGGGAAATTTGAGATGGTTCGAGTTCCAAGGATGGAGAATGCAACTGCTAATGCACTGTCCAGGCTAGCCAATGATGAACTCAGAAACCTGGCCAGTGCAGTGTACGTGGAAATATTACATGAGCCAACATACCAGGAGAAACTGGTCAATGACATCGAGGAGGGGCCTAGCTGGATGGACCCTATACTCGACTACCTGCAAAATGACATCTTACCAGAAGACAAGGTTGAAGCAAGGAAGATGAGAATGAGAGCTGCAAAGTACACCATCTTGGACGGAGTACTGTACAAGAGGGGGGCCACAGCACCACTACTTCGGTGCCTAAGACCCAAAGGAGCACAGCATGCCCTGGTAGAGGTACACGAAGGGATCTATGGAAGCCATATGGGAGGAAGAGCTCTAGCCTATAAAATCCTCCTACAAGGACTCTACTGGCCAAGAATGCAAGAAGAAATAGTGCAATACGTCAAGGCTTGCAAGCAATGTCAATTGTTCGCCCCAATACCCCATCTACCCGCCACCAAGTTAACATCGATCCTCAACCCCATTCCCATTGCCATGTGGGGGGTCAACATCTTAGGGGACTTCACAGCAGCATCAGGGAATCACAAGTACTTGTTGGTCGCCATCGACTACTTCACCAAGTGGGTAGAGGCCAAACCATTGGCCAAAATCACAGGGAATGAAATGGAGAAGTTCGTCCAAGACAACATCATCTACAGGTTCGGTGTGTAAAAAATCATAGTCTCCTACAATGGGAAGCAGTTCAGCAACCCCAAGTTCAGAGCCTTCTGCCAAAGCTACAGCATTGACTATTGGCCTATTTCGGTAGCCTACCCACAGGCCAATGGTCAGGTGGAGGTAACAAACCGAACCCTACTGGATGGAATAAAGAAAAGACTAGAATGAGCCAAAGAGAAGTGGGTCGAGGAACTATTGAGCATTCTGTGGGCATACCGCACCACAATAAGGACACCCACACGAGAAAGCCCATTCCGCCTGGCATATGGCATGGAGGCACTGGCACCAGTAGAAGTCCTCGCCATGTCCCACAGAGTACTACACGAGCGCACCTATGTCGACGGACTACGAGCAAACCTAGACTTTTTGGATGAGGTACGAGAGAAGACACTCTTGAGAAACGTGGCATACCAGCAACGCATAACCAAGTACTACAATGCCAGGGTGCGAGAAAGGTTATTCCACCAGGGCGACCTAGTCCTAAGGAGGGCAAGTGCATCGCAGCCATGGAAGGAGGGAAAGCTATCAGCAAACTGGGAAGGACCCTACATAGTTTCCAAGCAGATACGTCCAGGGACATGCCGGTTGAAAACTCCAGGGGGCAAGAAGGTAGATCGTACCTGGAACTCACTACACCTGAAGAAGTACTATCAGTAGAAGTAACAACAGTGGAGTAGCAGCACCACTAATAGTAGCAGTAGATGGGATTACAGTTTCAAGGATAATTTAAAAAAAAATTTGGGAATACTCGGCTGCTTCTACTTTTCAATCGAATCACTGCCACTACACTAAGGAGTTATGCCACCGAGGCTTTATACCTAAGGTGTTATGCCACCAAGGCGTTATGCCACCGAGGCGTTATGCCTAAGGCGTTATGCCACCAAGGCGTTATGCCACCGAGGCTTTACGCCTAAGGCATTATGCCACCAAGGCTTTATGCCTAGGGCGTTATGCCACCGAGGCTTTATGCCTAAGGCATTATGCCACCAGGGCCCGTTGTCCACCAAGGTCCGTAGACCACCAAGACAAGACATCCCTAAAAGACTACCAACCACATGGAGTTGCACAAATAAGAGAACCATCGAAGCAACAAGGATCAAATGCATGTCATATCAATATCACCAGAAGAAAAAGTCAAGTACATATTATCCAAGGAAGACAAAAAGCAAGCATCACAATCCAAAAGTTGTCATCCAAAAAGTTCCCATCCAAAAATATCTATAAACTCATGGAGCATCTGATGGAGGGGCGACATCCGATCCAGGGGGGACATCATATCGGCCTTAGCAAGGCAAGCAACACTCTCCTCTGGCAAGACTGCACCCTCCTTTGTCACCACAGCACCATCCTCAAGAGAGACACGAGCCACAGTAGTAGTTGCAAGTAACAGTGAAATGACCTCCGGGAACCCCGAGAAATCATAATCAAAGGTCTTCTCCCAAACGTGAACCGCCAAGTCCAAAGAAGTTAAGATGCTAGCAATATCGCCCAACTTACTCCTAGGGTCGCCTACAGAAGTGCAAGCTCTAGAGACCTGACGACCCCTACTAGGGGCAAAATCTCCAGAAACCTCCTCCCCATCACTAGCAACGGGGAAAAGCAAAGAAGCAGAAGTATCGGCGGGGGAAGACGACCCCGAAGAAGACTCCTCCATAGATCCGACCCCGACTAAAGTCAGAACAAAGTCGTCAGATGAGACATGAATAGACAAGGAAGCAAACTGGTTACTTACTCAGAACGAAGGTCTCCCAAAAACCAAGCAACCGAGGAGAAGAGAAAGGAGATAACCTGTAACCACCAATGTAGAACCAATAAAAAAAAAAAAAAAGAGAGAAAGAGGAAGAGCGCATACCAAGCGAGGACCGCCACAGGGGCGTCGATCGAGTCACACGGGCGTAAACCTAAAATGGGCACAGATCGCCTGGGCGCGGATTGCCTAGAAGCCAACCATGGGTGCGGATCATTGGGAAGCCAACCATGGGCGCGGATCGCCTGGAAGCCAACCACCATGGGCGTAGATCACCTGGAAGCCAACCACCATGGTCACGAATCACCTAGGCGCGGATCGACCACCTTGGGCATGGATCGCTTAACCATGAACCAAGTTGGGCGCGGATCGCTTGAGCGCAGATCGCTTGGGCGTGGATCACTGGAGCTCCTATATGCCAAGGCACGGATGGAAGCTAGAACATGCACGAGTAAGGGCAATACGTGAGCACAACAAGCAAGGCCATAGGAACTATGCCAAGCAAGCCAACAAGGACAAGGCCAATGTCCAAGAAGAATCAAGCAAGCAAGTAAAGCATACTACTGTTCATTACAACCCAGGAACAAACACATGGGGGCACGATGAATAGCAATCAAACTCAAAGCCCAAGCAAAAGTAGAAGATGAAGAAAGCAAAAGTGAAAAGGAAGAATGAGGTAAGAGTATATATATCTGCAAGAAAGAGATAAAAAAGATGGGAGAGGAGAGGTTTGAACCCACAACCTCCCCCTCACCAAGTAATTCATAGGCACATCCTTAGAGAAGAGATTATTTATAGGGAACCCCCTGATCGGTACAAGTATGCAAAGGATACTCTCTTGAGCACTCCGTTCCAAGAGAGTGGGGGGCAAATGATGAACCCAAATTCACACCAACCAATTAGAGATCGCCACGTGGCACAACCCAAAAAAGTGGGCCAAGATAGAGTCAATAAAGGATCGATCACAGGCACTGACCACCAACACCCACGGACGCAAACACCCATGGGGGCGGCCACCCTTGGGCGCCAACCCCCCTGGGGGCGTCGACCCCCCTGGGTGCCAACCCCTTGGGGGCGCAGACTCCTTAGGCGCCAACCCCCTTGGACGAAGACCCTGGCACATGGGTTCCCCGAACACGTCATCCCCAGGCACAGTCTCCCTCGAACACAGCAGTCACCACCGCCATCAACAGGACACAAATCGCATCACCAAGGACTCTAGGCCACCGCCTATCGAGTCACGTAGTCAGAACGGACTCATATACTAGGAACCTCATCTACCACGTAGATGAGGTCTATCCACCAAGGATGCTAAGTCTATCATGACACTACTTCTTACAGGAAGATAACTACCAAGTCTATCAAGGACACTACGTCTCTCAGGAAGATGACTACCAGGTTTACCGTGACACCACGTCTCACAGGAAGACAACCTATCAAGGAGGAGCCCTGCTACTCAGGGACTCTATCACCTATGGCAAATACTCTACATCAACTGGGACTCTCCACACCACCATACACTACTATAAAAGGCAAGGTACACAACCCCATCAAGGGACATCTTAACTCATCTTGAATACTACTATTCATCTATTTGCTCAGAGAGATCTAACTTAGGCATCGGAGAGTCCTAGGCTGGAACCACACCGGTTCTCCTTTGTCACCCCAAGGTCTTTTACAGGTTACGGCACTCGAAGGACCGCCGAGCGATTTCTTGATGCAACACCCTCCAAAAAGCCTCTGAACCCATTGCAACACCCAGCCCCATAATTCACTACAATAGTCCTTGCAAACCTATATGCATGCCTAGATTTACATTATAACAGCAACCAGTCTCTAGCTTGGGTTACAAGCTTTAAAAAAATAAAAGAAATAAAGAAAAGAGAAACATGGAAGTGTGTACTCCACCGTCCACACCAACAGTGAGTCCCATGCCAAATGTTGTCTTCCGTTCAAAACCCTTATCTCTTCCTCCTTCGATGTCTACCTCTATTTCCCGCCAAAAGCCCACTAGTTCCACAACTCCACAGTTGTTCACGCGCCGATGATCATCGAGTCTCAAACCCAGACTTCCACTTCCCCACCCTCCTCTAATATCCTCTCAATGTGTAAATCCCTCCTCTCTCGCTAGGGAAGAGCTCTTCCATGGCCGATCTTCTATGTCTTCCCATGCTGTCTTGCTTTGGCACCTGCGAAGCGTCATTTTTTAATGGTGGTCAGAGATGGGGAAGATGAGATCCTACATCTCTCACTTTGTCCTCACTGTTGGGTTTTGGGCTTCATTAATGTATTTTATCTTTATTGGGTCATAAGGTAAATATTGATATTTCACTCTAGGATTAAGTGAAGGGTATAACTGACCTTACACATTGTGGGAGTGTGGTTAGGGTCAGGGAGAATATTATATATATTCAACCCTAAGGTCCCCACAGCCGTCACTCACGTTATTTTTATTCCTACTCACAGGAGAAAGAGGGAAGAGGTTGTGGAAGGCTAAAGGGAAGGAGAAAAGCTTGGGGATCGACTACAGCCGCCATTAAACAAGGTATGTTATTTATGATTCTTAGATTACGGTGTTCCACATCTATCTATGTGGGCATATGTATGGTTGATTGGGGTTTCTAAATCCCTACAAGTGGCATCAGAGCCAACCCATATGGATCTGGAATCCATGGTTTTGCTCGAAATGAATTTTGTAAGGTTTTTCGGGTTTTGGAACGACCTTGTACGGTCGCTGCCGATGGTGTACGACCACCAAAAATTTGAAAAATTTTATATGGAATGGAAGAGGAGGTCGAGGAGGTCACGGCCATGTAAGCCGTTTTGCCCGAAACGTCTCCACGCGCTGCCGAGAAAATGTGTGAGTCTCACGCACCTGATTTCTCGATTTATAAAATATAAAAAATAAATAAATAAAACCATTTTGGTGAGACGGCGACGGACGATTCATTGCCGGGTCGACTCGGTAGGGTTTTCGGGTCAACCCGATGAGCTGGCAGGTTGTGACTCAGTCAGACCCAGCCCGACCCAAGTGGGCCAGACCAGGCCCGACCCAAGAGGACCAGACCGAACCTGACCCAGATGGGTCAGGTCAGACCCGATCCAAATGGGACAACCCAGATCCAACCCGAATGGGGCAAGACCGACCCGAGGAACACGGGTTGACCCAAACCTGGTTTGGTCGGGTCAAACGACCTGGATTTTTTACCCGCTAAACCAACCCGATTTGGCCGAACCGGTCTGGTTCGGACCAGATCAGACTGGTCTGTTTGGCTGGGTTTACCAGGCTGCGTGTGATATCACGCATCGGATTCAAACCGTGCGTGAGAGGGAGTTTGAGGTCCCTGTTTTTTCTATTGTGCTTGATTTTTGAGGGCTACGCACTGGTATGCCCCACTTGCCTCAATTGTAACCTCTGGGACCCATAGTGAGCCTTTTAGTGTGTTTTACAATTCTTGAAAGCATGAGTTCCTACATTCCTAATTCTCTGTTAATCATAGACAAACATATGGAACATTATGTCATGATGCAATGTAGAACAACTGTAATTTTTATAGAATTGTTGTGTGTCATAAAGTTTATATATTGAATTATTTTAATTTATAAATAAATATCCCATAGCTGCGTCATGAGTTGTTGGGTACTCTAATAAGGTCAAATAGAATCCACCAAAGTGGTAAAATTTGATTTTATTATAATACCCATAACTTAAGGTTCATTTACAAGGCAGCAAAGAAGGTGATGCTCACCCAAAGGTAGCACCATCCAAGACCAAAAATAATAGACACACACACATAGGGAGAGACTAGCCTAGGGATAATTGTTTACCCAAAGGTGACAGTTCTTCCATAGGTTGGTGCTGTCCTGCAATAACTGCAAAGTATTAAGTGGACTAGTACATTTCAAAAACCCAAAGGTTAGGGATGTAGATTCGATTGACACTCTCGGCTATGTGCTGGTACATTGTATTGTATAACCAACAAAGTATGAAGAGGACCAGTGCATTTCAAAACCCAAAGGTTAGAAATGTAGTTCCGGTTGATACTCTTCTGGTTTTATAAATTAGTTCATTAGGAACTGGCATGGACCATTAGTTATAGGTATTAACAATACCTAGTACTTAAATTAGTGAAAGGTCTTGATTGTGCATGGAAAACCTTACACATAAGAATTAGTTAAGGTGATAGAAAATATACTATACTGCACGTGCTTGGAAGAAAGTTCATTACTCTATAGGTGATTAGCTGTAATTTTTCATTTTGGGAACTATAGGGGAATGAGGTGTTGACCACCACAGTGGCACATCAATTTCCTCTATAGTTCGGTCATGGCAGCAAAGCTAGTAGTACATGCTTAGAAGAGTTGCTACCCAAGTTTAAAGAGATTAGGTATGCATATGTAAGTATAGGAAGGATTGGCACCCTGGGGCTCCTTATGCCCAAAAGTGATAGGACTATTTTGATCATTTTTGGTTTTACAGTAGTGCGGCTTAATAAAAGGCTTCTGCACATCTTATGCCCAGAGAGGGGAAGACATGCTCCGATTATGTTGTTTATGGACAATAGTGCGCGTTTATCTATTTAGTAGTGACTAGAACTTGTGTACGCTATCCTGACTGAGTAAGGTATAGGCAAAGAATGTGGACTACTACATCTCAGGAAGTATAGGTTAGGAATGTACACCAGACTTTTACTCTTGGCTATTACACTAATTTGTTTTGACCGACACAGTCTTGACACTGGATAATTATTGAAGTAATGGGTGTGGCAAATGCTAGTTGTTGATTTGATATTTTGATTGACAGGATGCCACCCACCAAAGATAAGTCAGTTGTAGACGATAACTTCAAGATGCAAAAGTGTAATACCAGTGTCTTAGATTCTTCCCAATGCACTGGAAATCGCACACGAGTAGGAAGTAAGAAGATGTGTTTGACTACACAAACGTATAGGGCTATCATGAGGGCACGCGCAGAGGTTTTCAAAGGATCCAAGATGCCGAGACCATTGGTGATGAGGGATTGGCCACCTGGGTGCGGACCAATTGAGAAAATCCTCTCTGATGTAGTGGATAAGTCGGACTCACCTTACTATACTCTGAGGTCCCCACCAAGAGATGAGGCCGAATCTGAGGAAGTGGACAGACCAGAATCACCATTCTACACTCCAAGGTCTCGTGACCATTCACCACAGCCCTCAGAAGATGAGTTTTGTTTCCTGAAGGTGAATAGGAAGTGAAGGTCTTAGTGAGAGATGAGGATATGAAAATATGGAAACCATATAGGAGCCATTGAGAACTTTTAAACCATTCTGTTCATGTTTCTTTTATTGTTTTGTTTTGCTAAAACATATAGTTTTATTTAAATTTAGAAGAATCTTATTTTACTTGGATAAGCATTTACGCTATTTTTAATAGAGTTGGCTATTCTCATCAGTTGATTCTTTTATTCTGTTTTGATTATGTGATTGATGGTTGCATAAGTCGTTATTCTCTCCCATAGTGTAATCAATCGTCGTGAATGGATGTAAGGATGGGCCTATAGAGGAATAGAGGAAGGCATTATTGTTACTTAGCCCTTGAAGTATTAAGGAAGTGTGTTGACTGCATCATGGGGAAGATGGTAACTTTGGGAAGAAAATTAGTCCCACAGTGCTTGGAAGTGTCACGAAAGTAGTGGTGATGCTAGTCAACACTTGAGAAGGAAGTAAACCAGAAAATCAAACTGGAAAGTCCTGAGTTTAGGTTGAGATTGATTTTGGGGTATGATATTTTAAACTATAGTGTTCGAACAAGTCAATTAAAATACCCCATCTGGCACAACCAAGGGCTACCTAAGAAACCTATCCTCTTAAATTTTACAATCCAAGGCGGGTGATAGCAGGATATTTCGTAAGATCGTAGGGTCATAGATTTGACACTCAGGCTCAGAGAGTAGAATTAGTAAGATCCCTTGTGCAAAGTCACTTAAGGATGAGGGTAAAGTGTCTGCGGTTGTGAGATCGTTGGAAGGGTTTAGTATGAAATGGTGTTTGAAATTAATTAAGTTTCCTCAGGGGTGCAAGGTGGTTGCATCAAAGCTGTTTGTTTTTAAAACCGATATTGACCTTCAGGGGAAGGCAGAACAGGGGAAGCCAGAACACCGCGAAAGATAGAACACCTTAATCTCTAAATGAATATAGATTTTTGATTATCCATTAACTTCCCTACCAGGGAACGAGTGAACGACTCCACTGGGGATCGAACCCAGAATCTCTAGTTCCGTAGACCAGCATCTTATCCATTGGGTCATTGAGTCTTGCGAGAAAGCTATTTCTCTAGCATCCTCGCAGGGATCTTCCAGAATCATTAATGTAGCACCCTTACCGTGGAGTCACAAATGAAGGAAGACTTGAGAGTCGATATAGTGGATCTCCTCGAGGACATGAACTTCAACTGGTAAGTCACCACCAATCTAGTAAGTTGAACTACAATAACCAGGCAGAGCGAGTCCACATGTGTGAGTATGAATGTTTTGAGGAGGAAAGAAAGGACCATCAAATTTTAAGTTGTCGGTATCACTGTAAGGTCTAAAACAGGCTGCAGGACAGTGGTTTTGAGGTTCGAGCTGATTATGACCTCGTAGGTTCATCTTCTATGTGCCCTATGTAGATGGTGTACTGCTAACCGAAAGTAATCTTGACCTTTTGGGAGACCAAACAGTTTCTTTCCTGCGATTCTGATATGAAAGACATAGAAGAGAACACCCATGTACTTGGTTTCGTGATGAGTCGTGGCGAGTAGTGGTGAAAAAGGAAGACTATCTTGAGTTACCACAGAGAGCTTATATTAACAGGATCTTGTTGAGTTTTGACTTATCCAATGATGTGGGAGGATGCACCTATCCACAAAGGGGACAATTTGAACTAGGAATGGTGTTCGAAGGAGATTCTTGAGAGTGATTCCATGTAGGACGAGCCTCATGCTTCAGCTGTGGTCAGGTTGATGTATGCACAGGTGTGCACTCATCCTGATATTGCATTTGTAGTTAGTGTGCTTGGGAGTTTTTCAATCTGATGTAGGACTAGGTCTTTAAACCGCAGCTGAGATGGTGGTAAGGTACTTACTGAGTGCCAGAGAATTCGAGCTAGTCTAAGGGAAGGATGACTGACTTAGTGTAGCTGGATAATCAGATTCAAACTCCAGTGGCTGAACAGATGACATGGAATTGATATCTGGTAGTGTCGACTTGGTGGTTGGAGGAGTTCTATAGGGAAATGAAAAGGTGTCAAGTAGACCGTTATAAGACTATTGTTGCTCTATCCACCATGTAAGAAGCGTGATGGCGGTTTTGAGACGATTGAGCTGGCCGTTTGGTTAGGATTTTCACTACAGAACTAAAGGTTGCTGACTCAGTCCCTAAGCCCTTGTAGTTCTGGAAAGGCAAGAGTTCTGCAGTTATCTACCCAAAGGAACATCGAAAGGCAAACAGCTCGAGGCAAGTAGGGACAAAGTATTTTCCTGTCCGAGAAGAGGTGACTAAGGGAGAGGTCGATGGTGTTTACGTCCCTACTGGGAAGTTGGTGACTGAATCTTTTCTATGGTTCGCTCAGTAGGGTTTTCCTCTGAGGTCATACTTTCAGGAGAACAACATAGTACTTGTCATGTTTTGTTTAGGTGATGGCAGTGTGATTCCCAAGGTTTAGTGGGAGTCTGTGTTGTTTTGACAATTATGACTGTTATGCTCATGTTATGTCAGGTTCAGTGGGAGAGTGTTGCTCCCCTTTTTGATTGTTGTGTGAGCTCTTTATTTGACCAGTGATTTCTATATTTCCTACCGTCTTGATGCATTTACTGGTTATGGTTTCTGTGTACATTTTGCATGACATGTCTTATATGTACACAATGGCAATATTTAGCCAAAGATATCAAAATGGTAGTTAGCCATAGGCAGTATTTAGCCAAAGATAATGAAGTGGCGATTAGCCATAGGCAGTATTAAGCCAAAGTTCTTTAAAATGGCGGGATAAGCCATGGGCGGTAAGCCAAAGTATGGTGTTAACTCCAGTTCATGGCGGTTCAGCCCAAGTATGAGTTAATATCAAAGTGTACTACCTGTGAGGATTTTCAAGGTAGAGGACCTATGAGGAATTTCAAGGTAGAGGACCTATGAGGAAATGAGCATGTACTTGCTGATCACTTGTTATGCTCTTGTTTCCTTGATTGGTACATATACCCAAAGAGGTTCGAGTTAATAGGTCATTTGTGACTGTGATGACAGAAAGTTGTATGCCGTATGTTGAGGCATATCTTCTATTGTCGTTCGACACAAGTGGGTGTTAATAAGAACCAAAGTAGTTTTGAGTGGAAAAAAAAAAAATGGGATTCTGGCCAATTCCAATAAAGATATGTGTATTAATTTTGCCCAAGTGGGAGATTATTGGGTTTTGGGATTCATTAATGTATTTTATCTTTATTGGGCCCATAAGGTAAATATTGATATTTCACTCTAGGATTAAGTGAAGGGTATAACTGACCTTACACATTGTGGGAGTGTGGTTAGGGTCAGGGAGAATATTATATATATTCAACCCTAAGGTCCCCACAGCCGTCACTCACGTTATTTATATTCCTACTCACGGAAGAAAGAGGGAAGAGGCTGTGGAAGGCTAAAGGGAAGGAGAAAAGCTTGGGGATCGACTACAGCCGCCATTAAACAAGGTATGTTATTTATGATTCTTAGATTATGGTGTTCCATATCTATGTGGGCATATGTATGGTTGATTGGGGTTTCTAAATCCCTACACTCACTTCTCCAGAAAGCTCCAAACCCCATCCCCATCATCTTTGCAAGTCCCCACCCCGAGTAAACAAATGACGAAGGAATTCAAAAAGTTAGTATTCCCTTTTACTTTTCCCATGCATCCCACCCTGGTTGGTCACCCCACTTGTAATACCTCATTTTTCTAAGCATTTATGTTCTTTTAATTTCAGTTTGCAGCTGGGTATGTTATGCTTTTATATATATATTTGGGCCTAAAATTATAGATTCAATTAATAAAATAGTAGTCATTAGTTAATTCTTATGGGTCATAGGTCCAAGGTTCAAATCACCTAATAAGCAATAAGGAGATTTTGTTTTTCGTTTTGTTGCAAGGCTAGGTCCTTTGAAGGTTTAATGGGAAAGTTACAAAGGGAAAAAAAGAATTTAAATGAGGGTTTAATGGAAAAGTTACAAAGTGAAAAGAAGAATTTAAGTGAGGGTTTAATGGGAAAGGTACAAAGGAAAAAAGAAGAATTTAAGTGGGGGTGTGCAAAGTATTGATAAGAGGGGCTGAGGCCATTAAGTTAAGGGAAATAGGATAAAATAGGAAAGAAGGAGATAATGGAGGGGCATAAGGGAGATTTCAAGAGAGATAAAATCAAAGAGAGAAGAGAAAGAAAAACAAAGAAAAAGAAAAAAGAGGGAAGGGCAATCATGGAAGGGGGAGTGAGTCCTTTTGTGGTTTGGATTTTTAAAGAAGAAAGGGGTGCAAACCATGGGCTGTTAGAATGTTCTTGAAAGGGTTTTTACCTTTGGGGAAAAGATAAAACTTGGGGTTTGAGTGTTCAAATTCCAAGGTTTTGTGAGAAGATTTCCAAGGCTGAGTTAAAGATTGGTGCTTGGAGTAGGATGGAGTGAAGGGCCAAATCTAGGATCAAGACTTGGTATTCTTCAACAAGGTAGATTTCTCATTCTTGAATTCTGATTTTTAGTCTCTTGAGAGAAAATTTCACAAATGGGGATGGAAGAATTGGGCTTTGATGCTTGAGGATACATTATGAATTTTATATGGGTTAAGGCATACAATATTCATGTTATGTTGATGTTTTTTATAATTTAAATCATGGTATAAAAGCTTGGAAAATTCAAATACAAGAGGTGATGAGAGAGAAAGTAATTGATTTTCTTGTTTCTGAAATTTCTGGGTTGAACAGAACAGTAGCCCAAGATTGTTCATGTTGTTTACCATAGTTAGCTATTGATTCATGGTCTTAAATAATTATTAGGAGTATATCTATGTGTTAATATGATCTCCTGAAAATTTCATTAAGAAATAAGTTCATTTGATATGTTTATAAATTCGTGCACACAGACAGGTCACTGTTATGGTAGTTTTCTGTACCCAAGAATAAGAGAGGTGTCAGAGGGACTTATACTTAGAATTTTGGTCTGATATTTGGACTGAATGAACTTTAATGAGTCTTATAAATTCTTGAAAAAATATTGAAGTTATTTGAATTTGGAAGAATGGATTTATGAATTTTGCAAGTTGATGACTCCAATTCTGTATTAGTCAGAATGGTGTTTTTGAAATGTTATGAGAGGTTTCAAGATGTATAGTAAAACAGTGACATAACAGAATTTTACAATTTGATGCTTTCCACTAAAACCTATCTTGGATTGAAGAAATTTTGAGTTTGTTTGAGGATCCAAGTTAAGAACCCTAAGTTTTGAGGTCTTCTTTGAAGAACAAGGATCCTCGGAAGGTCGACTTTAATTGGACGAGTGGAAGGCGAAAGTGTTGGTAAGGAAACATTATTAATCGATGGTTATCACTGTAGATGATTGTATGACTGTATATGCAACGTTGATAATGATATATAGTATAGAATTTCATGATTTTGTCATATTGTGTTTCTATACACTTGATGGATGGATGTTTTAGTAATTATAAATAGGAACGAAAATGATACATGACCCTACGAATAATGACTATGAATGAATAAAGAAGGATGGGAAATGAATGAAAAATGAATAAAACCACTCCAGTGGTTTGACTAGATCCACTTTGGTGGTATGACTGATACTACTTCAAGAGTTTAACTAGAACCACTTAGGTGGTCGGATGGAAACCACTCCAGTGGTTTGACTGGAGCCACCCTGTGTGGTATGATTGAAAGCCTACAGACTTATGGAAGACATAAACGAAAAGACTGAAATGAATGAAAGGAGAAATGATATAGTTAAATGAAATACTACCGAATGACAAAATGATTGATTGAATTATAGTAATTGACTGATTGACTAATTATGTCTCTAATGATATGAAACAATGCCATGCTTATAGATTAAAAATGAAATGTTATACTATGAGCATGAATTATAACATTATTCCTTACTGGGCGTTAGCTCATTCCTCGAATGATTATCTTTTTACAGATGAGACAGGCATGAATAAGGGCGAAGGCATTGCTATTATTGAGCAGAAAGACTGATGATCTGAGAATCATTTTTGGAGTCTATTACTTTGAAATAGATAGAACTCTTTTGACGTAAAGGATATGAAATATTTTTTTTTAGGAGGATCTTGAACCCGAGTGACTGTAAACATTTTAAAGTTTTGTTCCTCGCTTTGGAGAGTGTGGATTGTAGACGTTAGAGCCATCAGTACCATATTTTAAAGTTTAAAGATAATTGTCTTCCGCTTATTGCTGTTTTACTTTTATACACTTTGAATATATTGAATGCTTGATCGAATGTTTCCCTGCGCGGTCCAGACTATACTCTGGTGTCATGGGCCCCACATGGTCCTTAGATCGGGGTCGTTACAATCTTGGTATCAAAGCGATAGGTGTAGATAAATTCTGTAGACTAGTGGTCTGATGGCATAGGAATGCTAACTGAACAGAACTGAATTGAATGAGAACTGGATGGAGTTGATTGTCAATGTGAATGGACTGTATGGAATGATGGATGATTTTGACTTTTTTTTTTTTTTTTTGTATGAGGAATTGTTTGAACCCGTATCTATGGTGATCAGGTAATGGCACCTAGGAGAAGACGGGTTAGAGGACAGACTGAAGTGCCCAAAGAGAGTCCTGCAACACCAGTGAATGAAGGGTAACCTCAGATGGAACAAGTATTAGATGCTATTGGCAACCTTATGGGGGCATTACAGAACCAAACTAATCGGGTAGAGGTGACTGCTCAAGCTACACCAACTGGTGGTGGTGGCGGCAGATGGGAAGTGACTGAGACTGAGGACAAGCATGTCCTTAAGGATTTTAAGAAGGTCCATTCGGCAACTTTCAAGGGAACAAATGCTGATCCAGCTGTTGCCACATAGTGGATTAGTGACTTGGAGAAGGTTTATGAAGTGACTAGGTGCACTGATGCACAGAAGGTTATGTGTGCCACCTTTATGCTTCAAGGGGAAGCGGATTAGTAGTGGAAAATGACTAAGCCCATATTGGAAGCAGGTGATAGGCAAATCACCTGGGATGGATTCAAGGCGGCTTTTGATAACAAATATTTCCCAACTTGTGTGAAGGAAAAGAAGATCTTTGAGTTCATGCATTTGACTCAAGGAAGCCAAACTGTGATGATGTATGAGAGGAAGTTTGAGGAACTATCTAGTTATGCACCACACATGGTAAGTACGGAGGAGATGAAGGCTCAACAGTTCGAGCAAGGATTGAGGGTAGAGATCCAGAAGAGTATTTCTCCCATGCAACTGAAGACATATGCTGAAGTAGTCCACAAATCTTAGATTTATGAGGCCGTGGAGAAGAATGCAACCAAAGATGAAGAAGTTGAACCAAATAAAAAGTTTAAGAAGAGTTTTGCTGCCCCTACAGCAAACAAGGGACAAGGGAAGAAATTCTACAGAGGGAAGCCACAAGGAAGTTATCAATGTAAGAAGTGTGGTAAGAACCACAAGGGTGATTGTCTGGTAAGAACATTCTGTGCCACTGGTTAAAGTTCAATGGAAGAATCATTCAACTCAGGAAGCATCATGGGAACTAGAAGCCGATTTGCGGGATCGATATCCTCAATTATTTGAATCTTGAGGTATGTCCAATTTTGAGGACGAAAATTTTTTTAAGGGGAGGAGAATGTAATACCCCATTTTTCTAAGCATTTATGTTATTTTAATTTCAGTTTGTAGCCGGATATGTTATGCTTTTCTATATTTACTAGCCTTCCAAAATAGAAACAGAAATAAATACCAAATAATAACTAATATACCTAACTTGGCACAACTGGGTAGCATCAAGTTTATTGCTCAAATCAAAGGGATTGTTGAACCTAAGCCTCATATTTTTCTTGCAATTCCTCAAGTTGTTATAGAATAACCATTTCACATAGGTAAAAGAAGAGGAAATAAAGAGTGAACAAAGATTTTTAAAAAAAACATTCAAACTCCTTAAAAGAGAGAGGGTATTTACTTTCTTTGTCAAGAACTTCACATGATAACCATAAGTTTATGAGAAATTTCTAAAAAGAAAAAGGAAGTAGTGAAAAGAAAATAAAAGGTAATGCCAACCAATGAACAAACTTGCCATGTCATTGCTCAGAATATACAAAAGGAAACAAACTGACATATTGGGACATCCATTTTGAATGTGAAAAAGTTGGGATCGAAAAAAGAAGGGGACAAACAAAATCCATTTCAGTGGAACTATCGTCCAATCTTTGTGTTCGCATTCATCCCAGGAAATCCAGGATAAACAAAAAAAGAAAAAACAATATAACAAAAGGAAGAAAAAAAAATTTCCATGGCGAATTTGATTTCTTTCTTCATCTTAGAAGGACTATAGATCTGCATTCATTTATTTAAAAAAATAGAAAATAAAATACAACAAATCAAATAAATATTTATCATAAACATGTTGCCAATTAATACTAATGTTGCAACCCCTGAGTTGAGTATTAACCTTCCTCGACAGCAGAAGGAGTTTCTAGAAGAGCAAGTTGATCGCCAAGTGGAACAAGTTGATCATCAAGTGGGACAGCAAGTTGCACAGGTTGTTAGAAGGAGGAAGCCTCCTCAATGGTTTCAAGATTACACTAGTTATTAGGGATTCTATGTTATAAATACCATTTGTAAGGTGTTATGTGCCTAATGGGGCCCACTATAGTGTATGGGCACTAGATTGGGCCAGCTTAGTATGAGATAGGTTAACGGGCTTGATTTAACGCGTTCCATCAGCTTCAGAGCTTTTGGCGTATTGGTCAAGTACCTAACATTTGGTATAAGAGTGGGCACCAGGTCAAGGGTTCGAGTCACGGAAAGGGCTACCTATTAGAAGGGCTACGGAGTAGAGTGAAAGCCGTCAAGAAAGGGCTACCGTCACCGGGCAAAAACCTTGGAGCAGTGAAGCCGCTTGGAAAGGGCTACCTACCGCCCAGTGAAAGCTACCTAGAGTGAGAGCCGCCAAGGACGACGGCTGCGGAAGCATGGTGGTCTACATTATGTGCCTAATGGGGCCCACTATAGTGTATGGGCACTAGATTGGGCCAGCTTAGTATGAGATAGGTTAACGGGCTTGATTTAACGCGTTCCATCAGCTTCAGAGCTTTTGGCGTATTGGTCAAGTACCTAACATAAGGATGATTAGAAATAATAAGAAAATTCAATCTTCTTCTCCCTTGTCTCCGTTTTCTCTTCATGTTCTTCTCAATCTCTTTTCCTTCTCAGACACTTCATTCTTGAATACTAACACTGGTGCTTTCATTGACTCGTCCTTTGTGGTTGGCTACTTGGGAGGGGCGACCTGGTGCCAGAGTGCAAGCCGCTAGGAAAGGGCTACTTACCGCCAGGAAAGGGCCCTGGAGCAGGGTGGAGCAGCTAGAAAGGGCTACTTGATCCGGAGTGGATCGACGAGGACATCGGCCATTAAAGGGTGGAGTAATGTTATGTACAATAGTCCCACATCGGTCCCATAAGGGATTGGATGTGGACATATATAATATTGGGTTCCCTCTCCTTGTAGACCGGTTTATGAGGGTGAGTTCTTCCAATCGTATCAATTGGTGCTTTCACTGTCCTAGTTCTACCTTCATTTACCATTTTTATAGCAAACGGTACGAGAGCACAGAAGATGGAAGAGAGCATCCGCGCCTTGTTGGACTTCAAGAAAACGGCTGAATCTTAGTTAGCCTTTTGCGATAGCGCAGGCTGAAACTTGCTTCTTCGAGCATTCTTCTAGTCACAATCATTCTTCTCCGAAGGTCGTCCCGCTCGTCTTCAATTCTTAGCACTCCACCATCAATCAAGCATGATTCGCCTTGATGTTCCTCGATTTGATGGTTCTAATCCAGCAGACTGAGCTTTCAAGGATGATCAATTCTTTTCTTGTCACAACACACCTGAGGAACAACAACTGGTTGTTGCATCCTTCCATATGGATGGGATCACATCTTCTTGGTTCCAGTGGATGCACAATAACAGCTTATTGGGTACTTGGGAATCCTGCTTGGAAGCTTTGATCAAGTGATTTGGTCTACGGTGTTTGACGATTACAAAGGCACGTTGGCTAAACTCCAGCAGACAAGAGGGGTGGCTGATTACCAAACCCTATTTGAGCAAATTTCAAACAAGGTTTCAGGTCTTCCAGAACATTTTCTTTTGAGCTTCTTCATTTCGGGTTTGAAGCCGGAGCTTAAAAGAGAATTGTTGATCGCGCAACCACAAAACCTCCTTCATGTAATGGCCATGGCTCGCATGCAAGAAGCAAAATACAATGAGCTCCACTCTTCTTGGTCTCATTCTAGGCCATTTCATTCTTCCACCATCGGGTCTAATCCCAATTCACACCCCAACTTACCACCCTTGCTTCTTGCTCCTACTACAGCTCATGATTCCCAACTTCCTGTTAGGAGACTCAAGCCAACAGAGATGGCAGCTTGACGTGAAAAAGGGTTATGTTTCAATTGCGATGAGCGGTTCGTTCGTGGCCACAAATGCAAATCTCGGTTTCTTCGACTGCTAACAGAGGAAGAAGACTCTGTTGTTCCGCCTGAGCAGTTTATGGACCCAGAAGGGGGACCATCGGAGGTTAGTTTTCATGCATTATCGGGTAAATTCACACCCTCAACAATTAGACTATCTAGTTTTTATGAGGGTCGACCACTGCAAGTACTGATCGACAGTGGAAGTACCCATAATTTTTCTCAAGAGAGAGTAGCTCAACTATTGTAGCTTCCAATTATTCCAATTAAAGAATTCAGGGTGCTGGTTGGAAATGGGGAATATCTTTTGTGTTCAAAGAAATGCTCTCCAGTGACCATTCAATTACAGGGTCATTTCTTTCCTATAGAGTTCTTTTTACTTCGCATTGAAGGAGCTGAGTTAGTTTTGGGCATTCAGTGGTTAGAGAAATTGGGTCGTATTTTAACCGATTATAACCACTCAACTATGAACTTTGATTGGAAAGGAGAATAGATTCATCTACAGGGTGAGACAGCTACGCAAGAAGAACAAATTTCCCATCATCAATTGGTCAAACTTGCAACTTCTGGAACAATCGCAACATTTTTCCATCTGAAGATACTACAAGGAGATGAAAATGACACTTCAAATACAGAGGAATGCCCTCAACCTGTATCAGCACTTCTTGCTGATTTCTTTACCATTTTCCAAGAGCCAGCTACTCTTCCTCCTTTTCGGCAACTCAACCATAGAATTCATGTCACAGCCGGATCTCAACCTGTCAATGTTCGTCCATATAGATATCCCCATTTTCAGAAAGGGGAGATTGAAACTATGGTGAAGCAAATGCTGGAGAGTGGTATCATTCCGGTATCCCAAAGTCCCTACTCTTCACCTGTACTTTTGGTGAAAAATAAGGATGGAACTTGGAGCTTTTGTGCCGATTACAGCGCCCTGAATGCAATTACAATCAAAGATAATGTCATGCCCCTATCCCAAGCTTACGCCATAAGCACAGTCAAGAGGGTGATTAGGATGACACACGTCACCCCAATACCTACCAGGATCAACGACACAGTGTCCTAGCGCATAGTCACCACCAAGGGCCCACCCAAATAAATACATTTGAGCAAAAAGGAATTTAAATATATTCCAAATCATCGTCAGAGTTATAAAGAGCGAAAGCATTAATTACATAAGCAGTTACAGTATGTTCAGCAGGCTAAGTGATACAATAGTAGTTAATATTTACCATCGGCTGACCATGATGTAACTACTCAAAATAATAATAAAGTACTACATAGGTGTTCATAACGAGTACCAAACCCCAAAAGAATCAAAAGTTAGGGAAGGATTCCCTGAAGTGTCAGTGCCCATAAGCACAATCATCACGGGGGCAACCGTCGTTGTGTTCCTCTAACACGTACTCAGGTTCCTCTGTCCCAATACCATTATACTCTACCGACTGAGCATCCAGGCCGGCCAAGTATGCATCACCTGCATCATAATCTAAAAAGTTGTGTACACTGAGGGTTAGCTCCACTGAGCCAGTGAGGGGAAAAGGGGAGTGCACATACATACAATCACACATAGTTCATGATGCATGAAATGTTAAATTCATATTTTCCACCTATCAAGCAATCTAAGTCATGGTTTATGCTTCTGTGATAACTCGGGAGGCACTGAGGGTCACTTATCCTATCGCCCTAGTGAAACCTCAATTATCACATGGGACCTGCGCCGGTAGAAGCCATCATGACCACCCAGTGGCAGACCCCGATAGCCATCACTACCCCTGTCCTGGCTTCTCCCACCTCCACAGGCCACAGGTGCTCAGGCTATCCAACACCTAAACCCCTGTTGGCAAGGGTCGTAGCATAGGGAAACACAATTCCTAACCACAGATATACTACATGCAACCCTATCATCCCGAGAGGTAGTCTGGGTGCATCAACGTCCCATTCCATCTAGTACCCGGGTACCAGCACGGCACGGCGCATACAGACCAGGATGGCAAGCAAGTGAATATCATAATAATAATAGTTACGGAGTTTCAACACCAGCATACCCAGCACCGTAACCCAAATATCACAATGTAAAGTATCATACTTACATCTCATCAATTTGTATTCGCAAGTTTCATATGCAAGATGTAACATAGTAAGAATGAATGCAAGCACAGAAATCAATATGTTAATCTAGATAATGCATTTCTATAATTATATACATCAATCCCAAACATCACCCAAAACCCACTCACCGATTGTCTGTCTGTCTTCCAGGGTGTTTGGTAAGGGTTGCTCTAGTGCACGTACTTCTGTGCTGATTCCAAGGTCTGAGAATGCATGGGGATGGTGTTAGAAGTGCATAGGTGGGTTCCACAAAGGGCCCCAACAATTAAATGAAATTTGGGCCAAGACAGCAGGAACGGATGAAGGAACGGAGTCAGGCAAGTGAATCCGATCGTTGATCCTCCCAGGCCATACCCAGAAAATGTATGGAACGGACTCACGGGCGGATGCGGAACGTGAGTCCGCTCATGGATCCGTCCCAACCCTGAGACATGCCCGAGAGCAACTTTAGGATTCTGGGTTTCGGGAGGATTCACTTAGGTGGGTCCGCTCGTAACTCCACCTAAAAAGGAATGCCATAATAGGTAAAATGGACTAACGAGCGGATACACGATAGTGAGTTCGGTCGTTCGTCCGCTACCCTTCCTAAGGAAAGCTGTGAAAATCTCCACCTCCAGCCCTTCATTCATGGATCCATAAGCGTCCTAGGGTTGAGGAGTTGGACCCAGACCTTCGTGGGAGGTCCAATATATGAAGTCCAACATAAATCTTGGGGGTTTTAGGAGATTTGGATCCATCTCCAGGGTTTCTCCCAACCTAAACTAGGTTTTAAATGCTTGAACAACATAGGGTCATTTAAAGCTATGAATGCATCAAGAGGAGGGAACATAGGTCTCAAGGGAATAATTAATAGAGTTCAATGGGTTCCCAAGAGAATCCCCCAAGCTTGGAATCGATCCCAAGGGGATCTCCAAACCCGGAAATGGAATAAAAGAAGGAGGAAGGTGAAGGTATCTACCTCAAGGATGGACAACCAATGCTTTCCACCTCCACAGCCTCTTAAAGCCCTTTTCTCCAAGCCTTCAATGCTCCCACTGCTCCAACGTTTTGGGTAGGTAGAGAAGTGAATGAGGTTTGAGGGTTAAGTCTAAGATTTAAGACTAATCTCCCTCCTTATAGTCTGTTTGGATTGGGGCTTAATGAGTCAAAACTCATTAAAAGGCTTATTTAGCCAATGGGTCCACCCAATGGCAAACCTACAAACCAAGGGAAGACAAGGATGAGGCCAACCTCGTCCAAGAGACTAAAATAGGGTATCCGAGGCACGGGGTGTGGGTCCCACGCAAGGAAAATACACAAAGTCCCGAGACAGCACGGGCGGACTAACGGGTGGATCCAGTCTTGGTGAGTCCGCTCGTGGGTCCGTTGCTGCTATAAGGGCAGAAACTCAAGGGAAAAGGGTCGGGCTTCGGGCCACACCTCGGGGCCAACTAGGGTAGGGTACAACAACATTCACAAGGTCAGCATCTTACCCCTCAGCCGTCACGACGTGTCCTTCGTGATCCCGAATAATTTCCCAATTGCGATACTAAGCTCATCGCCAAAGGAGGTATCTATCTATGGGGATACAGGGAACGCCTTCCAGTAATCTTCACTTTGTGGACTCATGCTAGGAGGATGATCGACGAAATCTCCATCGATAAATCTTCCCCACTGCTGGTTAAGGAACCTCTCCTCCACAGGCAGTCCCATGAACTAGTCAATAATCTTGTGGTTAGGTTTGACCACGAGTGAAAATAACTCACCAGCATACACGACAGCAGAATCTACATGTCACACGAGAGAGAAAACATTATTAAATAGCAAATCCGGGCGCGGGTGTAACATCGTCTCCACCTTACAAAAATTTCATCCTCAAAATTGTCGTAGCTTGTAGGAATCCAAGGGACGGATACTCTGCTCGCATTTCCACTTCAACTTCCCAGGAGGCTTCTTCTTCTGTGTGGTTGCACCACTTCACCTTCACATAAAGAATGGGTCGGTTGCGGAGATTCACCACTTTACTATCCAAAATCTTCTCAGGCTGTTCTTTATAAGACATATCCGCTGCCAGCTTTGGTGGTTCCTGAGATAGAATATGACTGGGGTCATGCACATACTTCTGCAACATCGACACATGGAAGACGTTGTGCACGCCATCCAAGGATGGTGGAAGCGCCAACCGATAAGCCATCAGCCCAACTTTCACAAGAATCTCATAAGGTCCAATATATCTCGGGCTTAGCTTACCCTTCTTGCTGAACCGCATCACGCCTTTAGATGGCGACACCTTGAGAAATACCTTGTCACCAATGAGGAATTCTAGATCATTTCACCTTTGATCTACATAGCCCTTCTGCCTAGACTGGGTAGCTTTAATTCTCTCTTGAATCAAATCTACCTTCTCACAGGTTGCTTGGATCAGTTTCGGCCCAAGAATGCGCCACTCACCTACTTCGTCCCAATACAATGGAGTACGGCACTTCTTTCCATACTGTGCTTCAAAGGGTGCCATCCCAATAGTAGCTTGGTAACTGTTGTTATAGGCAAACTCAATAAGCGAAATATGCTCATCCCAATTTTCCTGCATATCAATTGCACAAGCTCGAAGCATGTCTTCCAAAGTCTGTATTGTTCTTTCTGACTGACCGTCGGTCTGTGGATGGAAGGCAGTGCTAAGGCTCAATAGGGTACCCATAGCTCTCTGGAATCCACCTCAGAACTTGGACGTAAACCTGGGATCCTGATCCGAGATAAAGCTAACCGGAACTCCGTGTAGGTGAACCACGTTATCAATATACAGCGGGCCAATTTATCTATAGAATAGGTGACTTTGATTGGGATGAAATGAGCCGTCTTTGTCAACCTATCCACAATAACCCATATAGCATCGACACCCCTAGGTGTACGGGGTAATCCTGTGACGAAGTCCATAGTAACATGCTCCCATTTCCATTCTGGCATGCGCAATGACTGTAACAGGCCATGGGGCCGTTGTCTATCTGCTTTCACTTGCTGACAAGTGAGACACCGGGCCACATATTCAGCTACATCCCTCTTCATTCCGCTCCACCAATAATGTTCTTTCAGGTCCTTGTACATTTTAGTACTACCTGGGTGAATCGAGTAGGGAGATTCATATGCCTCTGCCAACACTTCTTTCCTTAGCTGATCGTCCTTGGGAACACATAGACGATCCCTAAACATGAGAATGCCACTATCTGTCAATGTGAAATCCAGATCTCGCTGCGTGTCACCCTAGATAGCTTCAATAATCTCCTGAAGGTGTTCATCTGAAGCTTGAGCTGCCCGAATCTTTTCAACTAAGTTCGATTGCACCGACAAAGCTACTAGAGATAGGGTAACACCCCTACTAATAGCTCCAAATCCATCCTTCTAGCTTCTTCTACAAGCTCCTTATTGACAGCTAAGGATGCGATAGATAAGGTCTAGGATTTTCGACTAAGGGCATCTGCTACAACATTTGCTTTACCTAGGTGGTAATGAATGGTGCAATCATAGTCCTTCATGAGCTCCAACCAGCGCCTCTGCCTCATATTAAGTTCCTTCTGAGTGAAGAAATATTTGAGGCTTTTATGGTCGCTGTAGATCTCACTTTTCTCTCCATAAAGATAATGCCTCCAGATCTTCAGAGCAAAGACCACAGCTGCCAGCTCTAAATCATGAGTTGGGTAATTTCTCTCATATTCCTTCAACTGACGAGAAGCGTAGGCTACTACTTTATCACCTTGCATCAAAACACAACCAAGGCCCATCTTTGATGCATCACTGTAGACTACCATTCCCCGGGTACCATTTAGTATGGTAAGCACCGGAGCCGAAATCAGTCGTTGCTTCAGGTCCTGGAAATTCTTTTCACATTCGTCCGACCACTCGAATTTCACTCCCTTTCGGGTCAATTGAGTCATAGGAGCATAGATTTTTGAAAAGTTTTCGATGAATCTCCTATAGTAACCGGCCAGACCAAGGAAACTACGAATATCTGCTACATTCTTAGGTGTCTCCCAGTCAACTACTGACTGTACCTTGCCTGGGTCAACTTCGATACCCTTCGCAGAGACCAAATGGCCTAGAAAAGCCACTTGTTGTAACCAGAATTTGCACTTGCTAAACTTAGCATATAACTGCTTTTCTCTCAAGCGCTGAAGCACAAATCGAAGATGGTCAGCATGCTCTTCTTCGTTCTTAGAATAGACCAGGATGTCATCAATAAACACAATAATGTATTTATCCAATACATCATGAAATACCCTGTTCATCAATTCCATGAAAGCTGTCGGGGCATTGGTTAGCCCCAAAAGACATAACCAAGAGCTCATAGTGTCCATATCGCGATCTGAACGCGGTCTTATGAATGTCACTACCTCTGATCTTCAGCTGGTGATACCCCAAGCGGAGATCAATTTTAGAGAACACCCTAGCACCTTGTAACTGATCAAATAAATCATTGATCCTAGGCAGCAGGTATTGATTCTTGATTGTCAGCTTGTTGAGTTCACGATAGTCAATACATAAACGCATACTACTGTCCTTCTTCTTCACAAACAAAATAGGCGCGCCCCATGGGGAAACACTTGGCCTGATAAAACCCTTCTTTAGTAGGTCATTAAGCTATCCTTGAAGTTCTTTCAGTTTTGATGGGGCCATTCTGTACGGTGCCTTGGACACTGGGGCAGCATCGGGTATCAGGTCAATCATAAATTCTGTTTCTCGATCCGGTGGTAACCGTGTAAGGTCTTCCGGAAAGACATCAGGAAAATCTCTCACCACACCTATCTCTTCCATAGGTGAAATCTTGGCTTCAGCATCCATTACAGAGGCTAAGTAACATTAACAACCTTGTGCTAAGAGTCTCTGTACTTAGAGAGCCGATATGATTGGGTTCTTGGGCTTCTTACTTTTGTTGCCCTTGAATACGAACTCATTATCCTCTCCTGTCCGGAAGAGTATCTTCCTCTGTGCACAGATCAGACTAGCTCCGTGTGTGGATAACCAATCCATTCCCAGAATTACATCAAAATCTTTCATGTCTAAAATGATCAAGCTGGCCTCAAGCCCGTGGTCGCTTACTCAAATAGGGCAAGAGTGGAAGGATCGGTCAAGATCAACTTTGTTTCCAGTCGGCGTACTAACTGTCAACCTTTACTCCAGTATGACCGGTTCAATAGGTAACTTCTCGGCAAAAGAAGGGGATATAAAGGAGTGTGACGCCCCCGAATTAAATAACACATAAGTAGGTAAGGAGCACACAGAAATCATGCCTGACAAACACCGAATAGCCAAACATGATAAACTCAACTTAATTAATTTCACTAAGGTGATTGAGTGTAGTACCTGTAATAACACCGGGGTCAGATTGGGCTTCCTCATGAGTAACAGAATAGACTCGCCCTTGAGTCTTGCTTACTGGAGGAGGAGCAAGTGGGCAAACAACAGTCCTTGCCAGGGGTGGTTTGGAAGTCACAGCTGGTCATGAACCCGATTGTCGTGATTGTGGACAATCCTTGGCCATATGACCAGACTCCTTACAGTTGTAACATATAAGAGTCTGAGCCCCATAATGAGAAGCAGGTACAGATTTAGGCACTTGAGCCAAATCAGGTCTACGGAATTGGATCGGGGCCGCATTGGCGTAAGGCCCTCTCCTCTGGAACTTGTCAGGTCCCCTGGAGTCTTAAGATGGCATTGGCCTCTTGCCTGCCTGGATAGGCCGATAATTCTCCCTCTGCTGATCTTCTATCAGCTTAGCAACTTCAACCACCTCTGCATAGGTGGGGTATTTATGTAACACCACTGCAGTATTCAAACTGGCTCTAAGTCCTCTTTCGAACCTTCTTGCCTTCACGTCCTCAGTCTTCAAGTGAGTCGGAGAAAAATAGAAATACTCCTCAAAGAGTTGTTGGTATTCAAGGACCGATTTGGATCCTTGACTGAGGTTCATGAATTCAATTTCCTTCTTTTCCTGGAAATTTCTTGGAAAGTAGTTCTCAAGGAAAGCTTCCTTAAATTGAGCCTAAGTAGCATTGGGATATTTAGCCCAGAAGTGATCTTTTGAGGAACGCCACCATACATCAGTGTCACCTCGAAGTTGAAAAGTAGCACACCGGATCTTCTCGAGATCATTGCACGGTAGTACCTCAAAGATTCTCTCGAGATCCAGTAGCCAAGTAGCCGGGAACATTGAGTCATGGATCAGCTTATAAAAAGTGGGAGGATGGTGCTTTTGAAATCTCTCAAAGAGTTTGGAGGCATCAACCCATTCTGGTACCACATTTCTGACAGGTAGGGCAGTCGGAGGAGGGGGAGGTGGATCTTGATTCAAATGTGTTGCAGGAACTTCATTCACAGTCGGCCCAAGGGAGGAATAATGGGAGTGACATTAGCCAAGGGATTTGGGACTCCGTGCACCTGAGGTGGTACTCTTGGTCCTTCCCTACTAGTATTTTGAAGTTGGCCAGTCACATCACGCATAAAAGCGCATTGCTCATTTTGGGAATCTTGTTGTTCTCTCCGCATATCACGAAGAATATTTCCCAGAAGTACTGTGACATTGGCATTAGTGCTCACCGGAGGTGTAGGCAAACCTTCCTCAGAAACATCACCGGCGTCATCCCTAGGAGGGGAACGATTCCGATTGCGAGTATTGACCATGTTGTAGCACCTGATAAATTAAGATGCCTCACATGTTAGCACAAGGTAGAGACGGATAAGCATGACATAGAGAAAGAGCATATAATTTGCACAAGAAAATGTGTGTCCCAACACACAGAGGCAACAAGAACCCTAAGAAGGAGGCTAAGCCAAAACTATAGGCCAGCAGCCCCTTAGAACACGAGCGGATCCACAGGCGGATCAATTCCATTTAGTCTGGTCGTGGCTCCGTTCACGAAATTGGCTTGGGCGGACTAATGGGCGGATGCGGAACGTGAGTCCGCTCCTTCGTCCATTCTCAGGGTGCCCAGTGGCAGAGAGGAATTGAGTCAAACGAACTAACGGCTGAATCCTCATATCGTGGTTCCAATCGTTCGTCCGCTCAGTTCAGAAGCCGAAAGGTCAAAGTTTCTAGGCTCAACGGATTCACGGGCGGATTCATGCTAGTGAGTCCATTTGTGCATCCGCTCGACAAATTTTAATAAAACAGTAACTGCGCATTCATTTTTTTTTTTATTCTTGGTGGATTGGTTAAGAGCGGGAGGACAGAGCAAGGGTGTCCAAGCTTCATCCGCCCCAGTTTCTTGCCCAAAAGTCATGGACTTTGGCTCTTCCACTCCAAATCTCTACTCCCAACTTCAAGATATGAGATTTCCCCACCATTTGGAGTCTTGGGATTGTTCTAGTTCTTCTTCTAGGGTTTTTAGTCAAGTTCTTTTCCCTTAATCTTCCACATTAGGTTTAGTTGTTTGATAATATGTAAAAGTATCATAAACTTGTCCTCTTTGCTCTTAATCTACTTATGAACATGAGTGTAGCCATGTACACCTCCATCGAATTGGACTAGGGTTAGCCAAACCCTTGCCAAAACCGAATTCTCCTATTTGTTGTGATGATTTGGTTCTAAGACATGGGGTTTAACACTTATTCTCCCCACCTTACATAGGGTTAGCATAATAATCATTTTTGTATAAGTTTTGTTATTGTTTCCATGAAAATAGGGAGGATTTCCCCATCTTGTCTTTTGAGTAGGAGTTATCTTTAATCTTGGATTCATTTGTATACAGTGCTTCAATCCATTATACATGCGTGATGCCTACATTATTCTTGATTTTCTCCTTGTTATCATTTCAAACCTTGTAGGAGCTCCTTCGAGATCACCACTCTAATGATTTTTTAATTTAGGGCTCGTTATATACATTGTCTTTAAATTCCCCCTATTTCATTAACATTGGCTTGATTCCTCACTCACATTTGTTTACACTTGTCCATTTTGTGTGTAAATTATTTAGGTGAACATGGCCCTTAAGACAAGGAGTAATAGGGCTCCCGCCGTTGCTGCAGCACCAGCACAGGTTCCGGTCCCCGTACCATTCGATGCCAACCTATTTGTGTCTGCAGAGGCTGAAATCTTATACACCCAAACATTGCGAATACGACAAATTGAGATAGGGAGGGATGCCATTGTTGAAGAACTAGCGGCCTTTAAGGTAGGGCCAAGGTTTGAGTATCTAGGGTGGTCCAACATGTTAGTTCTACCCCGACACTACTACTCCAAGCTAATTGGACATTTCTATGCCACTATGACTGTGGTGTAAGAAAATATGGAAATGCTCAGGATCAATTCTTTTGTGAAGGGAGTCCACATTTCCTTCAACGAGGTAGAGTTGGGGGTTATCTTAGGGATTAGTTCTGTGGGTGCTCAGGTATACCATCCACCCGCAAGAGATCCCTTGTCCTATATGTCTTTGGCAGAGTATGAGCACCTGTATAAAACCATGACCAATGACAGGCATGACAGTCGGGTGAAACTAACCAAGTTCGGCTATTCCCAAAGGATTCTGACTATGATAGTCAAATCAAACCTGGTGCTAGTGAAAGGACATAGCACCGAGCCTTCTCTCATGTCCGCTACCTTGGGGTATTATCTTTACTGGGGACATCAAATAAGTCTTCCTTTTGTCATCATCAAACACATGGAGCAAGTACTCTTCAAATCTAGGATTGAGAAAACCCTTCCCTATGGGAGGCTTCTAACCCGTATTTTCCAACACTTTCTGGTCAACCTGGTTGATGAACCACCATGCGAAAGCTTTGAGGAACCTTTTGGAAAGAATTCCCTGGCTCGCATGAGGATTACCGTTACTACTAATAGCAATGGGGAACCAGTGGTCCCAATAGGTGGTGGGGATGCAGGTGTAGAGGCTAGTGAGGATGATGAGGGAGATGGGCCAGTACAATATGATGCTGGTGCCTCCAGTTTCCGGAACCTCAGAGGTGGGTGCTATTCTGAGTGCCCTTGATTAGATGAACCTTAACTTGACCCGACTCAATTCAGACATGTTGGAGGGTTTTGCAGGTGTCCACGGGCAGTTCACTTCATACAACCATCACTTGGAGAGGATAGAGAAGGACATCCACGACAGCAATACATACCTCTACTATGAAGGTGGTGATGACAAGGAGGATGACCACAATGACAGGATGGGGGATTAAATCCTGATTTTGCTAGAGTATATGAAGAATTTCCTCATTTCAATTTCTTTTGCAGTCCTGTGGAAAGTTTTATGAACAATGGTTTCATTTGTCCTTTCTTTTATTTTAGCTTTTCTCCTTCTTTTTTTTTTTTATGTAATATGGTTCTACCAGCTGGAATTTTGGAACTTTTTTTTTTTTTTGTTATTGGGTCCTGTGTAGTTTGTTTGCCTCCTCAGGAGGTTAAAGCAAGAACAGCTGGGGTGTGGGGAACTCATTTAACATATATATATATATCTTTAATTCTTATGTTATTCCTATTATTCGCTATATTTCTGGATTGTCCCCTAGCTAGTCCTCTTCCTAGGTTTCGTATGCATTCCAATTACGCCTGTTAAAGCTTTTGATTTAGACCCTATTGTGTATAGTAAATTAAGAGCCTTTGATGAACCATGGCTAGTGCAGAGCATCACGCTCTGATACCACGCTGTCACGCCCTTATCCCAAGCTTACGTCATAAACACAGTCAAGAGGGTGATTAGGATGACACACGTCACTCCAATACCTACCAAGATCAACGACACAGTGTCCCAGCATATAGTCACCACCAAGGGCCCACCCAAATAAATACATTTGAGCAAAAAAGAATTTAAATATATTCCAAATCATCGTCAGAGTTATAAAGAGCAGAAGCATTAATTACATAAGCAGTTACAGTATGTTCATCATGCTAAGTGATACAATAGTAGTTAATATTTACCATCGGCTGACCATGACGTAACTATTCAAAATAATAATAAAGTACTACATAGGTGTTCATAACGGGTACCAAACCCCAAAAGAATCAAAAGTTAGGGAAGGATTCCCTGAAGTGTCAGTGCCCATAAGCACAATCATCACAGGGGCAACCATCGTCATGTTCCTCTGACACGTACTCAGGTTCCTCTGTCCCAATACCATCATACTCTACCGACTGAGCATCCAGGCCGGCCAAGTACGCATCACCTACATCATAATCTAAAAAGTTGTGTACACAGGGGGTTAGCTCCACTGAGCTAGTGAGGGGAAAAGGGGGGTGCACATACATACAATCACACATAGTTCATGATGCATGAAATGTTAAATTCATATTTTCCACCTATCAAGCAATCTAAGTCATGGTTTATGCTACTGTGATAACTCGGAAGGCACTGAGGGTCACTTATCCTATCGCCCCAATGAAACCTGAATTATCACATAGGACCTGCGCCGGTAGAAGCCATCATGACCACCCAGTGGTAGACCCCGATAGCCATCACTACCCCTGTCCTGGCTTCTCCCACCTCCACAGACCACAAATGCTCAGGCTATCCAACACCTAAACCCCTGTTGGCAAGGGTCGTAGCATAGGAAAACACAATTCCTAACCACAGATATACTACATGCAACCCTATCGTCCCGAGAGGTATTTCGGATGCATCAACGTCTCATTCCATCTAGTACCCGGGTACCAGCACCACACGGCGCATACAGACCAGGATGGCAAGCAAGTGAATATCATAATAATAATAGTTACGAGGTTCCGGCACCAGCATACCCGGCACCTTAACCCAAATATCACAATGTAAAGTATCGTACTTACATCTCATCAATTTGTATTCGCAAGTTTCATATGCAAGATGCAACATAGTAAGAATGAATGCAAGCACAGAAATCAATATGTTAATCTAGATAATGCATTTCTATAATTATATACATCAATCCCAAACATCACCCAAAACCCACTCACCGATTGTTTGTTTGTCTTCCGGGGTGTTTGGTAAGGGTTGCTCTAGTGCACGTACTTTTATGCAGATTCCAAGGTCTGAGAATGCATGGGGACAATGTTAGAAGTGCATAGGTGGGTTCCACAAAGGACCCCAACAATTAAATGAAATTTGGGCTAAGACAGTAGGAACGGATGAAGGAATGAAGTCAGCCAGGTGAATCCGGTCGTTGATCCGCCCAGGCCATACCCAGAAAATGTATGGAACAGACTCACAGGCGGATGCAGAACGTGAGTCCGCTCGTGGATCCGTCCCAACCCTGAGACACGCCCGAGAGCAACTTAAGGATTCTGGGTTTCGGGCGGATTCACTTAGGTGGGTCCGCTCGTAACTCCGCCCAAAAAGGAAAGCCATAATAGGTTGAACGGACTAACGAGCGGATACACGACAGTGAGCCGGGTCATTCATTCACTGCCCTTCCTAAGGAAAGCTGCGAAAATCTCCACCTCCAGCTCTTCATTCATTGATCCATAAGGGTCCTAGGGTTGAGGAGGTGGACCCAGACCTTCGTGGGAGGTCCAATATATGAAGTCCAACATAAATCTTGGGGGTTTTAGGAGATTTGGATCCATCTCCAGGGTTTCTCCCAACCTAAACTAGGTTTTAAATGCTTGAACAGCATAGAGTCATTCAAAGCTATGAATGCATCAAGAGGAGGGAACATAGGTCTCAAGGGAATAATTAATAGAGTTCAATGGGTTCCCAAGAGAATCCCCCAAGCTTGGAATCAATCCCAAGGGGATCTCCAAACCCGAAAATGGAAAAAAAGGATGAAGGTGAAGGTATCTACCTCAAGGATGGACCAACCAATGCTTTCCACCTCCACAGCCTCTTAAAGCCCTCTTCTCCGAGCCTTCAATGCTCCCACTGCTCCAACGTTTTGGGTAGGTAGAGAAGTGAATGAGGTTTGAGGGTTAAGTCTAAGATTTAAGACTAATCTCCCTCCTTAAGGTCTGTTTGGATTGGGGCTTAATGAGTCAAAACTCATTAAAAGGCTTATTTAGCCAATGGGTCCACCCAATGGCAAACCCACAAACCAAGGGAAGACAAGGATGAGGCAAACCTCGTCTAAGAGACTAAAATAGGGTATCCAAGGCATGGGGCGTGGGTCCCATTCAAGGAAAACACACAAAGTCCCGAGACAGCATAGGCGGACTAACGGGTGGATCCAGTCTTGGTGAGTCCGCTCGTGCGTCCATTGCTGCTGTAAGGGCAGAGACTCAAGGGAAAAGGGTCAGGCTTCGGCCCACACCTCGGGGCCAACTAGGGTAGGGTACAGCAACATTCATAAGGTCAACATCTTACCCCTCGGTCGTCACGACGTGTCCTTCGTGATCCCGAATAATTTCTCGATCGCGATACTAAGCTCATCGCCAAAGGAGGTATCTATCTGTGGGGATACAGGGAATGCCTTCCGGTAATCTTCACTTTGTGGACTCGTGCTAGGAGGATGATCGACGAAATCTCCATCGATAAATCTTCCCCACTGCCGGTTAAGGAACCTCTCCTCCACAGGCAGACCCGTGAACTGGTCAATGATCTTGTGGCTAGGCTTGACCACGAGTGAAAACAACTCGTCAGCATACACGGCAGCAGAATCTACATGTCACACGAGAGAGAAAACATTATTAAATAGCAAATCCGGGCGCAAGTGTAACAGATAAGTTCCCTATCCCAACCATAGATGAATTACTTGATGAACTTCATGGAGCTACTATTTTTTCTAAAACTGATCTCAGATCTGGTTACCATCAAATCAAAGTTGCTGAAAAAGACATTCATAAGACAGCATTTAGGACTCATGAAGGTCACTATGAGTTTCTAGTGATGCCATTTGGCCTCACTAATGCCCCTTCCACTTTCCAAGCTCAAATGAACTCCATCTTCAAACTCTTCCTCCGAAAATTCGTAGTAGTCTTTTTCGATGATATTCTTATTTTTAGTAGGACCTTGACTTATCACATATCGCATTTGAGGGAGGTGATGCACTGCCTCACATCTTATCAGCTATATGCCAAGTTATCCAAATGTAAATTTGGACAACCATTTATTGACTATCTAGGTCATATAGTTTTAGCCAAGGGAGTAGAACCTGATCCTCAAAAAATACATTGCATGATGGAATGACCAACCCCTAAGAATGTCAAGGCCTTGAGGGGTTTTTTGGGTCTTATAGGGTACTACCGTAAGTTTGTTCAACATTATGCCAAGATCGCAGCTCCCCTAACAGATCTATTAAAAGTCGATTTGTTTGAATGGAATGAGGCTGCTATAGAGGCTTTTCAACAACTCAAGCAAGCTATGGTCTCCTTACCTGTATTGGCCCTTCCTGATTGCTCTCTCTTTTTTACATTAGAGACTGATGCTTCACTCATTGGTGTGGGAGCAGTCCTTATGTAGGAGGAGCATCCTATTGCCTATTTTAGTAAGAAATTGAATAAGCAATTGTGAAATGCCTCCACTTATGTTAGGGAGCTATGCGCCATTACATAAGTTGTTCAAAAGTGGAGACATTACCTACTAGGTTGTCATTTCATCATCAAGACAGACCATCATATCGTAGCCTTAAGGAGTTGACGATTCAGGTTATCCAGACCCTGGAACAACATCATTACCTTAGCAAGCTATTGGGGTATGTTTACAGTATAGTATACAAGCCGGGTTGTGAAAACAGGGTAGCTGATGCTCTGTCCAGATTACCTTATTTTGATTCCCCAACAATTGAGGCAGAACAGTCTCTGGAAAGTTCAGCAAACTTATCAGTCCTTGCTACAGTCCAATTCGATTTTATTAATCAATTGAGGGAAGAAAATCTCACTGACCTTGAATTGGTGGCCATTCACAAGGAGCTTCTACAGGGTCCTTCATCTTCCACCATTTACACAATTAGAGGAGGAATTCTTTACTACAAGGAGAGACTTCGAATACCATCCCGTTCTTCTCTCAAGGACCAGTTACTAAATGAATTTCACAATACAATGCGTGGAGGGCATGGAGGAGTTAAGAAGGCTTTTATGGCCTTAGCAGCCAAATTTTATTGGCCACGCATGCGAAGTGATGTTGAGCAGTTTGTACAACATTGTTTAATATGTCAACAGGTCAAATACTTGGCACAAAAACCTGCGGGGATGTTACATCCTTTACATGTTCCTCACCAGGTTTGGGATGATTTGACTATGGACTTCATTATTGGGTTGCCGATGTCTCATGATCATACAACCATATTGGTTGTAATAGATCGTTTAACAAAATATGGCCATTTTATTGGTCTTCCGCCCCAATTTTTTGCTACCAAGGTTGCTGTTGTATTCACTGATATTGTGGTGAAATTGCATGGTTTTTCTTCTACTTTCATCACGGATAAGGACTCCATATTCTTGAGCCAATTTTGGAAGCAATTGTTTACCCTAAGTGGAACCACCTTAAAGTTTAGTACGGCATATCACCCCCAAACCGATGGGCAAACTGAGGTAGTCAATAGGTCCGTGGAACAATATCTTCGGTGTTTTGCAGCTGATCACCCTAGGAGTTGGAACAAATTTTTGTCTTGAGCTGAGTATTGGTATAATACCACTCATCATTCCTGCATACAAATGACTCCATTTCAAGCACTATATGGAAGACCTCCCCCTTCCATTCCTTTTTACCTTGAAGGCACTTCTTCAGTAGAAGCTGTGGACATTGCATTGGGAGATAGGACTCAGTTGTTGCAGTTATTAAAGAAAATTTTACTACAAGCCCAACAGCGAATGAAGACATATGCCGATGCGCATAGGAGAGAATTGAATTTCTCCATTGGAGATTGGGTTTGGCTTAAATTGCAACCATATAGACAAATGTCGGTTTCCTCTCGTCCCCGTAAGAAATTGAGCAAGAGATTCTATGGTCCTTTTCAGGTCATCAACACGGTAGGCCCTGTGGCTTACACATTACAACTACCTCCTCAGTCCAGAATTCATAATGTGTTTCACATTTCTCAACTGAAACCATACAAGGGTCCATCCGCTCCCCATATTTTCCTTCCATTACCCAATATAAATACAGCTGACCAACCAATGGTCCTTCCAATGGCCATTGTGGGACAACGATAGGTTTGGCAAGGTGAGAGCCTCGTTCCTCAAGTACTTGTACAGTGGCAAGGTTCACTGTTGGAAGATGCCACCTGGGAAAATTTTCAGGATATCCTACACGAATTCCCTCATCTACACCTTGAGGACAAGGTCTCTTTTGATAGGGAAGGGAGTGTTGCAGCCCCTGAGTTGAGTATTAACCTTCCTCGGCAGCAGGAGGAGTTTCTAGAAGAGCAAGTTGATCGCCAAGTGGAACAAGTTGATCATCAAGTGGGACAGCAAGTTGCACGAATTGTTAGAAGGAGGAAGCCTCCTCAATGGTTTCAAGATTACACTAGTTATTAGGGATTCTCTGTTATAAATACCATTTGTAAGGATGATTAGAAAATAATAAGAAAATTCAATCTTCTTGTCTCTTGTCTCTGTTTTCTCTTGTTCTTCTCAATCTCTTTTCCTTCTCAGATACTTCATTCTTGAGTACTAACACTACTAATCAATCTGAACAAATGCAAATCAAGAGACAATACATGCCCGTGAACCATTATCGAGAACGATGAGATAGATCTTCATTACTGGTATCTATTTGCTGGATTCTTACGAACATACACGTACAGTAATTAAATCTGACAAGATACGTTAGGCATAGCAGGAGGAATAGGTAGAAAGATAATAAGAGATGAGCGTAGAAATGTAGTAGAGGCTTCTGTTGAACATCATCGCAACCACTTAAACTGATCTGTTGGAAAGTGGGGAAGATACGAAATAGTGAAGCAGAGGAGTCTACCGAACACCTGCGCAACATCAGATTTCTTCCCTAAATCTCTATCAACCTCTTCAGATCTGCAGAGGTATTTATTCCCCGTCGAATCCTGGTGAATCTTTAACGAAGGGGCTCCAAGAGAGAATTCAGGGTTCTAGTCGTGGTTGTCATTAACAGATTCTATGTTGCTTCAAAGATGGAGTAACTTTCGCTAATGGGCTTTTTCATGATGCACCCTGCACATCAACTGGACAACTGTGATATTCTTAAACTAGCGGCCCAAAAAACAAGGCAAATTGGGTGAGGGATTTGGCAGAAGAGGTAGCAGATATAGTGGTGGCGCTGGGAGGGAGAGTGGAGGTGAAATAAGGATCACATTAGGATCTTGTATTCCTCCTGTATCTCCCAACCTTGTGAAGAGTAAGAAGGCAGAGAATGGACGTGTCTTTTGAGTTGAGTTTGGGAGGCGTCTTTTGCGTGCGCGAGAGAAGTATTTTAATACGCTTTGATTTGAAAGTTTGCCGAAGTTTGCCGAAGGGAAGGGATACCAACTTTTTAAACTTTGATTTCATATGTTGTTTGAGAAGGTAGGGTCAATTTTGTCCGAAAGTACCAAAGAGAAAGGGGTATTGTAATCCAATTAAAAATTGGACAAAAAATGTGGAGTATATATTAGGATACATAGATTTGAGCCTAAAATTACAAATTTAATTAATACCATAGTGGTCATTAGTTAATTCCTATGGGTCATAAGTCCATGGTTCAAATCACCTAATAAGCAATAAGGAAACTTTGTTTTGCCTTTTGTTGCAAGGCTAGGTCCTTTAAGGGTTTAATGGAAAAGTTACAAAGGGAAAAGAAGAATTTAAGTGGGGGGTGCAAACCGTTGATAAGAGGGGCTAAGGCCATTAAGTTAAGGGAGATAGGATAAAATAGAAAAGAAGGAGATAATGGAGGGGCATAAGGGAGATTTCAAGAGAGACAAAATCAAAGAGAGAAGAGAAAGAAAAACAAAGAAAAAGAAAAGAGAGGGAAGGGAAATCGTGGAAGGGGAGAGTGAGTCCGTTTGGGGTTTGGATTTTTAAAGAAGAAAGAGGTGCAAAACATGGGCTGTTAGAATGTTCTTGAAAGGGTTTTTACCTTTGGGGAAAAGGGAAAACTTGGGGGTTTGAGTGTTCAAATTCCAAGGTTTTGTGAGAAGATTTCCAATGCTGAGTTAGAGATTGGAGCTTGGCATAGGATGGAGCAAAGGGCCAAGTCTAGGATCAAGACTTGGTATTCTTCAACAAGGTAGGTTTCTCATCATTCTTGAATTCTGATTTTTAGTCTCTTGAGAGAAAATTTCATAAATGGGGATGGAAAAATTGGGCTTTGATGCTTGAGGATACATTATGAATTTTATATGGGTTAGGGCATACATTATTCATGTTATATTGATGTTTTTTCTAATTTAAGTCATGGTAGAGAAGCTTGGAAAACTCGGATACAAGAGGTGATGAGACAGAAAGTAACTAATTTTCTTGTTTCTGAAATTTCTGGGTTGAACAGAACAGTAGCCCAAGATTGACCATGTTTTTTACCATAGTTATAGATTGATTCATGGTCTTAAATAATTATTAGGAGTATATCTATGTGTTAATATGATCTTCCGAAAATTTCATTAAGAAATAAGCTCATTTGAAATGTTTATAAATTCGTGCACATAGACGGGTCACTGTTAAGGTAGTTTTATGTACCCAAGAATAAGAGATATGTCAGAGAGAGTTATACTTTGAATTTTGATCTGATATTTGGACTGAATGAACTTTAATGAGTCTTATTAAATGATTGAAAAAGATTGAAGTTATTTGAATTCGGGAGAATGGATTTATGATTTTTGCAAGTTGATGACTCAAATTCTGTCTTAGTCAAAATGGTGTTTTTGAAACATTTGAAACTCTATGTTATGAGAGGTTTCAAAATGTATGGTCTTATTATGAAATAAACACATGGATATTAGCTTTCAGTAGCCACTGACTTTGTTCAATATTAGGCATAGTAAGTATTTGTTTTGTATTTTTATATCACTGTAGGTGAAACAGTGACATAACAGAATTTTACAATTTGATGCTTTCCACTAGAACCTATCTTGGATTGAAGAAATTTCGAGTTTGTCTGAGAATCCAAGTTAAGAACCCTAAATTTCGAGGTATTCTTTGAAGAATAAGGACCCTCAGAAGGTTGACTTTAATTGGACGATTGGAACGCGAAAGTGTTGGTAAGGAAGCATTATTAATCGATGGTTATCACTGTAGATGATTGTATAACTGTATATGCAACGTTGATAATGATATATAGTATAGAATTTCATGATTTTGCCATATTGTGTTTCTATACACTTGATGGATGGATGTTTTAGTAATTATAAATAGGAATGAAAATGATACATGACCCTACGAATAATGACTGTGAATGAATAAGGAAGGATGGGAAATGAATGAAAAACGAATAAAACCACTCCAGTGGTTTGACTAGAGCCACTTTGGTGGTATGACTGATACTACTTCAGTAGTTTAACTAGAGCCACTTAGGTGGTAGGATGGAAACCACTCAAGTGGTTTGACTGGAGCCACCCTGTGTGGGATGATTGAAAGCCTACAGACTTATGGAAGACATAAATGAAAATGCTGAAATGAAATGAAATGAATGAAAGGAGAAATGATATAGTTAAATGAAATACTACCGAATGACAAAATGATTGACTGAATTATAGTAATTGACTGATTGACTAATTATGTCTCAAATGATATGAAACAATGCCATGCTTATGGATTAAAAATGAAATTATATTGATTGTTATACCGTGAGCATGATTTATAATGTTATTCCTTACTGGGTGTTAGCTCATTCCTCGAATGGTTGTCTTTTTACAAATGAGGTAGGCATGAATAATGGCAAAGACATTGCTATTGTTGAGCAAGATGAAGACTGATGATCTGAGGATCATTTTTGGAGTCTATTACTTTGAAATAGATAGAACTCTTTTGACGTAAAGGATATGAAATATTTTTTTTAGGAGGGTCTTGAACCCGAGTAACTGTAAAAATTTTAAAGTTTTGTTCCTCTCTTTGGAGAGTATGGATTGTAGACGTTAGAGCCATTAGTACCATGTTTTAAAGTTTAAAGATAGTTGTTTTCCGCTTATTGTTGTTTTACTTTTATGCACTTTAATTATATTGAATGTTTGATCGAATGTTTTTTTGTGCGGTCCCGACTGGACTCTGGTGTTATGGGCCCCACCTGGTCCTTGGATCAGGGTCGTTACACCACTAACACTTGGGTCCCACAAGTCAGAGACTCCCACACCATGTATCCCTCTAAACAAATGGGCCTTATAGAAATATGGGAAATTATCAACGCCACCCCCCGAGCTATCCCTTTAAATTAATGCAACCCCACTAACCACCAAATTTCAATTCTAGCCCAAAAACTAACGGGGTTAACTGTGTGAAATGCAAATGACTAAAATACCCTATACCCACTAGCATCTTTTAGGCCGTTGGATGAAATGGAAGGCATCCCAACCATTCAATCAATCCGCAAGTGTAACTCCCTCCCTTTGTCGCTACTCCTTGTCTCTCTCTCTCTATCTCAACCTACCCACCCTTGTGCCCACCTACTGCAAGCCTGCAACTAACCTCATAGTTCGATTGGAAAAATAGATTTGTAACAGAACAGGTCTTTATTCAAAACCCACAGCTCCGATTCTGGTTTGTTATTCCCTCTTCTTCTTCCTCGACTCAAATCACTGCAATCTTGCTCATCCTTAAACCTCTCAATTTGCAAAAGAATAAAGAAGAAAAACACTCCTACTCATCTTCATACCTCTCAATTTGCAAACAAAACAAATAAGATAAAAAGGAAATTTAGTGAGGGAGAAGAAGGACCCCAAAACTCTATCGAGATAAAACTATTTTCTTTCTAGTATTAAGGATAAGATTCCAACCCAAAACCCTAACTTTATTCTATAAGGAGAAACCATAATTTCCAACAACCAACAGAACCCAACTCAGGAAAGATCCTGAAGTTGCATGAGATTCAGATTTTTGAAAAAAATAATAACAAATAGAGTCAAGGACTTACCTTCGTAAACAATATCATCAGCTTGAAAGTCTTCACCTTTACTGTTGATATTGAACCATTTCCTAATCAGAGTCTTGGACCATGAGAGCTTCATTGGAAGAATCAGAAGTCTAAAAAAAATGAATCCAAAAATAATGGTTTATAAATATTTGAATCGTACTTTCAAACCCTAAACGATTTGGGGCAAGTTCGAGTGCACCTGAGACCTTGATGAAATTGAAGCATCTTTGTTGGTCCTTGGTGCAGGCATCATTTCTGAGACCTAAAAACCCTATGGAAACTAAGAGTATCCTATTTAGTTTGTGAAGTTTTTTTTTCCCCCGGTTATATCAATAGAATGGAAATGGAGGGGGAAAAAAAAAAGAGAAAACAAGGTTGCAAAGAGTTCTTTAGGGATATTTATGTATTCAATCTCATGTGTTGGTGTTTGTTTTGCACATGTTTTCAACTTCAATTTCGCTTCAAGGGTCTGCCAAAGAACACCACTACCCAACTCTCTACATCTCTGAGCTCATGAAGGTGTTTCATAGTTGGATGATGGGAAGTCTTCTTCGTACGATTGAGGAAGAAGAAGACTAGGTTCAGTTGTTTTAAGGGGAAGGGTGAAATAGTCTTTTAAAAAAATTTAACCTGCTGACATCACTAACTACCAGTTAAAAGGCTAACCCCGTTAGTTTTTTGGCCATAATTGAAATTTAGGCAAATTTCATAGACACCCCCTGTAAGTATATGAAATATCACGGACATACCAAACTTGGTCAAAATGGCAACCTTCCCCCTAACGTTCAGCACAGTTAGTACCCAAAGGTGAAATATCCATTTTACCCCTTAGTTATTTAAATAAAAAAAAAACTGTCATTTCTGCTTCTTCTTCTTCTTCACGTTTCTGTACTGCCTGAGATCTTCTTCTTCTTCATGAGTGTAACTAGCCGACCTTTTCTTCACGTCTCTCCTCTCCCTATCCCTCTCCTTCTCCGTCTCCGATACCCCTCCCCCTCCTCTGCTCAGACTCTCCCTCTCCCTTCCGGCCTTCCCCAACTTCTCTGGCTCCAGCTCCCCCTCCCTTTACCCCTTTGTAATTTTTTAATCCAACCCAACTTTCCATTACTTGATTTCTGCAGTTTCATTCATCCTTCTTCTTGCCGCCATAATTGGCATTGTCGCTGGCGTAGCCTCCCACAAGAACTTCGGTGGCCACGAAAACTCCCCAGCGCATGCCATTCTCAAATCTTCATGTAGTGTTAGTCGGTATCTAGACCTTTACTACTAGGCAATCGCCACCGTCCCCGGTGCCACGGACAAATTATTGAGCCAGAAGGACGTGATTAAAATGTCTCTGAACATCACAACTACCGCCGTCGAACACAACTACATCACCATAAAGAAGCTCATCGTCACTAAGAAGAAAAGCTTAACGAAACGAGAGAAAACAGCTCTACATGACTATCTAGAGATGGTGGACGAGACATTGGATGAGCTTGTTGAGAATAAACCTGATGCACAGCGGAATTTGGATCGGGTCAATACTTGTAATTCATGATCAAGAGTAAGGAAGAAACAATTTCAAATAACATTCATGGTTACCTTAGAGTCGCAAGTGAAACTCCTCCTATAGATAATAGTTCTTCCAACTTGTGCAAACTTGGAGATTGAAAAGTTGTTCAACACTGTGAAGCTTGATCAATCCTTGCAACCTTTTAGAAGAACACAAAAAAACACCAAAGCCTCTTGAGTTCTCTAACTCAAGCCTCACACACACCACTACAAGAGAGGAGAGAGAGAGAGAGCACGATCAAAAATCGTGGGAGGCTCCTCCCTCTCCCTCTTTTATAGTTTTAGAGATCCTTGGGTCTCAAGTAACCTCCTTCCATCTTGGCCTTGGCTCAATCTTCCATTTTGGTGTTTTATGAATCTTCTAATTTTTGCAACTCCAATTTGCTACTAAAGTGAAGACATAGAATCTCAAAAGGGATACAATCTTTCTAAATTATGGTTCATGAGATATTCTCATAATATCTCTTACCATAATATAAAAAGATATTTAACCATAAATATATTGTTCTCCCCTACAATGCCATGCGTCCAATAAACTCTTTTATTGCACATAAGCCCTTCCACTTTCCAAATATCTCATAATGAATTATAGGGTATGTACTTTAATGCTACTAATCCCCAATTCATCATATACGTAGATCGAGAGAATATGTGATTGTGATCGGATGGTCGAAAAACTTCGAAATCAATTTTTAATATAATTTATATAATAATTTTATATTAAAAATAAATTAATAAAATATTTCGAATAAACACTGGATCCAGATTTAGTTCCGACCAATCACTTTCTCTCTCTTGGATATTCCCCGCATACGGGCAGTGGATTCCATATTAAGAATCCTCTTTGTTTACAATGTGGGATCACGAATCCAGTGTAACGGTTTATAGTTCGATTGGACATCAACCATTGGCTTACCAAAATCCGTAATGCCACACTGCAACAAATGGAATCTCTCAGGTCAAAGGGCCATCGAGTGGCAGGTAAGTATATCACACACACAACCAGTAGCAATACATAAGATATATGTACCAGATTCTCATCTATACATGTTCTCGATGTGTACCCATATCCATGCACCAAAATCTCCATTTCTCGTGACATGCGATATGGAAACCATATAAACAGGATGTCCAGTCCCGTTCCTAGTTCAGACAAGTTTTAGGTAAAGACCTATGGAACATTCTTATAAGCCTAAAAATAATAAAGTGTAAAAATTAAATTCAATAATTTAATAATTCGGGTTTGATGGATACATAATTTCAACAATCTTCCACTTGTACATCAAAGCCAATTGCCAACAAAAGTTACACCCATGCTCTCAATATGTTTTTCAAACACTATAGGAGCTAATCCTTTTATCATCGCATGTGACACATTATCAGCAGTGCCAACTTTGGAAATAGCTACATCACCTTGCTGGATTATCTCTCTAATTAGGTGATACTTCCGCTGCACATGTTTGTTCCTTTGATGAGCCCTAGGCTCCTTGGACTGTGCAATTGCCCCCGTGTTATCACACAATAAAGGTATGGGGTTCTTGACTAACTCTGGAACAACAGTAAGAAATTTCTTGAGCCAGACACCTTCCTTGGCTGCATCACCAGCTGCCATGTACTCTACCTTAGTAGTAGAATCGGCTGTAGATTTCTGTTTGGCACTTCTCCACACAATCGCTCCACCACCCATAAGGTAAACCATACCAGATGTAGACTTTCTATCATCCTTGTCAGTTTGGAAATCCGAATCTGTATATCCAACTACTGACAACTCATCACGTCCATACACCAGAAAATAGTCTTTGGTCTATACACCAGAAAATAGTCTTTGGTCTTTCTCAAATACTTGAGAATATTTTTTACCGCAGTCCAATGTTCTTTTCCTGGATTGGATTGAAACCGCCTCACTATCCCTACAGCATAACAGATATCTGGCCTTGTACACAACATAGCGTACATCAGACTTCCCACTGCAGAGGCATAGGGAACTCTCTTCATCTCTTTAATGTCCTCTGGAGTCTTGGGGCATTGAGATTTGGAAAGTGAAATTCCATGGCGAAAAGGAACATTTCCTTTCTTGGAATTTTCTATGTTAAACCTTGCCAGTATCTTTTCTATGTATGTGGATTGTGATGAGCCTAGAATCCTTTTCTGGTGATCTCTAATAAGCTTGATCCCAAGGATATAGCTAGCTTCACCCAAGTCTTTCATCGAAAAAATGATGGACAACCACATCTTTATGGATGAAAGAAACCCAACATTGTTCCCTATTAGTAAAATGTCATCTACGTACAATACGAGAAAATAAACCGCACTCCCATTGCACTTCTTGTAAATGCAAGGTTCATCCATGTTCTGTTCAAAGCCAAACGATTTGACTGCTTGATCAAAACAGATGTTCAAACTCCTACAAGCTTGCTTGAGTCCATAAATGGATCTCAACAACTTGCACACTTTGTTCTCTTCACCTTTTGAAGTGAACCCCTCTGGCTATTGCATGTAGATTTCTTCATCAAGAAATCCATTTAGAAATGCAGTTTGCACATCCATCTGCCAGATTTCATATTTGTAGTGTGCGGCTATTGCCAACAAAATCTTGATGTATTTCATCATAGCTACTGGCGAAAAGGTCTCCTCATAGTCTATACCTTCTTATTGGGTATAATCTTTTGCTACCAATCTTGCCTTGAATCTCTCAACCTTTCCATCTACGCCTCTCTTCCTCTTGAAGATCCACTTACATTCAATGGGCTTTATGCCTTCTGGTGGATCCTCCAGAGTCCAGACATTATTGGAATACATTGAGTCAATTTTAGAGCGCATGGCCTCCTCCCATTTGGATGCATCTACATCTTGAAGAGCTTATTTATATGTATACGGATCGTCATCCGATTCAGTGGTAACCATATAGAATTCTTCTATGGTCTTAGCTTCTTCAGTAAGAAGTGTATAACGTGTGGATGGTCTTATGGTCCTCCCACTACGTCGCAGCTCCTGAACTATATCAGGTTCGATGGGGTTGATAGTTGGTTCAATTGATGGATTAGGCATTTCAGGTATAGAAGACATCGCTTCTATAACAACAGGGTCGCTTCTCCTGGCAATCAAATCTTCTTCAATGAAAGTAACATGCTTACTAACAATGACTTTCTGATTTGTGGGGTCATATAGATTGTAACCTATTGTGCCTTTTGGGTATCCCAAGAATAAGCATCTAAAAGAACGTGGCTCCAACTTACTATCTGTTTGTTGCTTGCGTATATACGCAGGACAACCCCAAACCTTGAAATGTTTTACTCTGGGCTTACGCCCATACCATAATTCAAATGGGGTTTTGGGTACAGTTTTGGTAGGAACCCTATTCAATATATAGATCGCAGTTTCTAGGGCATACCCCCAGAAGGATAAGGGTAACTCACTGAAGGTGAGCATGGTTCGAACCATGTCTAACAAAGTCCAATTGCATCTCTCAGATACACCATTTTGTTGAGGTGTACCGGGATTTGACAGTTGTGACACAATCCCCTCGGTCGTGAGATATGCTTTGAATTCGTCTGATAAATATTCCCCTCCTTGATCTGATCGAATGGACTTGATGCGTTTATCTAATTGTTTTTCAACCTCAGCCTGAAACTCTTTAAACTTTTCAAAAGTCTCTGACTTCTTACGCATTAAGTAGATACTACCATATCTAGAATAGTCATCGGTGAATGTCACAAAGTACTCATAACCATACCTAGCTTGGATGGTAATGGGCCCACACACGTCGGTGTGTATTAATTCCAACAAATCGTTGGCTCTCCTGCCTTTATTGGGAAAGGGCTTCTTGGTCATCTTTCCTTGTAGGCATGATTCATAGGTTGGGAATGGTTCAACCTTTAAGCTATCTAACGGTCCGTCCTTCACCAGCCTGTTAATCCTGTCTACATTGATGTGACCTAATCTAAGATGTCATAGGTAAGTAAGACTCACTAGAGCTCTCTTTCGTTTCAAATCGATATTTGAAACATCATTCGTTATCAAGGGTTGTTCTAAAAAATACAAACCTTTTTGTAAAAATCCAGAAGCAACAAAAATATTATTATAACGAATTAAAAGTCTAGTACCAAAAGTAAATATATAACCGTCTGAAACTAACTTTGAAACGGAAATTATATTCCTTTTAAAAGAAGGAACATAGTAGCAATTCTTTAAAACTAAAGATGCAGAATCAAATTCAATACTATAGGTTTCAACTGCCAACGCCTTGGCCTCTGCTCCAGTGCCCATCTTGAGACACACTTCATTCTTGTCCAGTCTTTTTGTCTCTTTGAACCCCTGCAACATATTGCAGACATGGACCGTAGATCCGGTATCCACAAGCCATGAGTTAGATGGTCCAATTGACATATTAGTTTTGAAAATGATAAAAACATTTAAATTACCTTCTAAAGAGGTATCCTTGTCGTCCGACTTCTTTTTCAAGGAAGCCAGGTATGCACGACAGTTGCGTTTCCAATGCCCCTCTTTCCCACAAAAGAAACACTTTCTTTCCTTGGGAGATTTCTTCTTCTGAATTTTTTTGCATTTTTCTTTATGGATCTTACCCTTCTTTTTCTTTCATTTGTTCTTGGAAGAACTTTCTTTCACCTCGGTGAGGTGCACTTCTGCCTTTTCCTTTTTAATCTCTCTCTCGACTTCTTGTAACATATTACCCAGCTCGGTCAATTGAACATCTAACTTGTTCATATTGAAGTTGAAAATAAAGGAGCTGAATGAACCGGGGAGAGATTTAAAAATGATGTTCCTCTTATACTTTAAGGATAACTTTTCAGAACCTAAACCCTCCAATTGTTCGAACAAGTTTCAAATTTTCATCACGTGGTCCAAGACCAGAGTTCCAGGTTCTAGCTTGAGACTATGGATTTTATCCACCAACTCGTACTCTATGTGGGTATCTTGTTGGCTATACAACTCCTTGATTTTAGCCATCATGTTACCCATAGAAGATATTCCCTTGACAGACTTGATAATCGATTTGTCAATGGAATTCAAAATATACAGTTGGATTTTTGAATCCCTTTGACGGTAGGATTTGAAGATGTCCACCATTTCCTTTAGTTGTTCTGCGGTAAATTTAGTAATATCCTCAGTTCCATCGATGTCAGCGGATGGTATAGTGGGAGACTCTTCCGTTAGGACAGAGTCAAGTCCCTCAGCCTTGAGAAGGAGCATAATGTTACGATGCCAATCCTCATAATTTTGTCCCGTCAATTTTGATTGGGTGATAAGTGACATAAGGGTGTTGTTGATTGGGACAACCATGTCGAAAAGATCTACAAATGTACAAGTAAGAACACAATAAATATCGTGACCATTGAATTTTGATTTTGGGCTAATTAAAACAATGATCCTTCATCTTTTTCATATCCCTTCATAATGAAAAAAATGTATTGGAACTCACCAATCCTTGTATGTAAAACTTACCCTATCGGAGATCATCCCACATACGGTAATTGGCCACTTGAGTGTCATGTCCATATCCTATCGGCTGACACACACTCAAGTTATGCATATTCCTAATGATTTGGAATGAATCATGGCAGCATGAGAGACGACCCACTAATGCAGTGCCCTCCCACTATCCATGTCCATTTTCTATCCAATGGGAGAAGGTGCAGACCGTATGATAGTGAGATCCTCACAACGTCCTATCGGCTCTATTATGAGGACCTCATTACCTACCTCTACATCCATCATCAATAGGGGACCATGAACAAAAATCAACCAGTTAAGATCTATCCATATCACACATGCTTTTAAAAATAGAAGAAAAATGATTGCGCACAAAATATATCGCCATATATAGAAAATGTAACGCACAAGGTAACACATATATAAATTGTGATTATGGGATGGTAGGTTTAGTGAGAATAGTAACGTATTATTACTCCCATTAAATCAATAATTATTTAATTTAATGTGAAAAGAATTACGCATCCAATGCATCAAGTGATGCATAACAAAATGCTTGCTCCATCCATTGGCATCTCCATGCTTTATTCTTTGTATCTTCATGCTCCTTTCTATCTCCTTCCATCATCGTATGTTAGTCTCCATCTTTCTTTAAGATCTTCAAAAACTCCATCGGTTGAACTTACATAAAATATATAAAATTACAACTTAGTTCTTTATACACTTTCCTTGGGGAAGAAACCCCATTGGTAAACACAACCCACCATTGGATTGCCCAAGGGGTGGAGTACATAATTTTATCAAAAAGAAAGGGGAAGAGAGATAGAGGGAAAAGAGAGCACAACGCACATCATATTCCATATTTCACATAAACAATTAAATATCACCATCCACATAGATTTACAAATTAAATCCATTCCCATAACCACCAAGATAAAATAAAAATTCTCCATGATCTAATCCAATAAGGTAATGATACATGTGATCCCACATCAATATGTGGCAAAATTGGGTGGATGCAAATCACCTACTTAACCATTAAGTGTGAGTGCATTCCAAAAATTGAATTAAAAAGTCCAATAAAAATAACTATTTATTTTTCTTCCCTTTTCATATCAATCATAATATAATCAAATCAAAACATGCATCCTCTTATTGGAAAAAATAATAACTTTATTCTAAGATTATGGAGAACCCTATTCTATCAAAATCATACTCCAACCATGAACGTACAAGTAACGCTTTAATACCAATTGTTGGGAATAAACCCGATGCGCAGCGGAATTTGGATCGAGTCAATACTTGTAGTTCATGGTCAAGAGTAGGGAAGAAACAATTTCAAATAACATTCATGGTTACCTTAGAGTCGCAAGTGAAACTCCTCCTACAGATAATAGGTCTTTCAACTTATGCAAACTTGGAGATTGAAAAGTTGTTCAACACTTTGAAGCTTGATCAATCCTTGCAACCTTTTAGAAGAACACAAAAAAACACCAAAGCCTCTTGAGTTCTCTAACTCAAGCCTCACACACACCACTACAAGAGAGGGGAGAGAGAGAATCGTGGGAGGGAGAGAGAGCATTGCCAAAAATCGTGGGAGGCTCCTCCCTCTCCCTCTTTTACAGTTTTGGAGATCCTTGGGTCTCAAGTAACCTCCTTCCATCTTGGCCTTGGCTCAATCTTCTATTTTGGTGTTTTGTGAATCTACTAATTTTTGCAACTCTAATTTGTTACTAAAGTGAAGACATAGAATCTCAAAAGGGATACAATCTTTCTAAATTATGATTCATGAGATATTCTCATAATATCTCTGGCCATAATATAAAAAGATATTTAACCATAAATATGTTGCTCTCCCCTACAATGCCATGTGTCCAATAAACTCTTTTATTATATATAAACCCTTCTACTTTCCTAATATCCCATAATGAATTATAGGGTATGTACTTTAATACTACTAATCCCCAATTCATCATGTACGTAGATCGAGAGAATATGTGATTGCGATCGAACAATCGAAAAACTTCGAAATCAATTTTCAATATAATTTATATAGTAATTTTATATTAAAAATAAATTAATAAAATATTTTGAATAAACACTGGATCCAGATTTAGTTCCGACCAATCACTTTCTCTCTTGGATATTTCCCGCGTACAAGCAGTGGATTCCATGTTGAGAATCCTCTTTGTTTATAATACGGGATCACGAATCCAGTGTACCGGTTTATAGTCCGATTGGACATCAACCATTGGCTTACCAAAATCCGTAATGCCACACTGCAACAAATGGAATCTCTCAGGTCAAAGGGCCATCGAGTGGCGGGTAAGTATATCACACACACAACCAGTAGCAATACATAAGATATACGTACCAGATTCTCATCTAAACACGTTCTTGACGTGTACCCATATCCATGCACCAAAATCTCCATTTCTCGTGACATGCGATATGGAAACCATATAAACAGGATGTCCAGTCCCGTTCCCAGTTCAGACAAGTTTTAGGTAAAGACCTATGGAACATTCTTATAAGCCCAAAAATAATAAAGTGTAAAAATTAAATTCAATAATTTAATAATTCGGGTTTGATGGAAACATAATTCCAACAGAGCTACTCAAGACAGATAAAGATCTCAGGCAGTACAGAAATGTGAAGAAAACGATATTCCAACACGCTGATGACCTTAAGACACTTGTGAGTGCTGCAATGACGAATTGGGAGTCGTGTTTGGATGGGTTCTCCCATGATGGAGAGGATAAGGAGGTGAAAGCAGTGCTAGAGGTAGGTCAGGTTCACGTTTATAAGATGTGTAGTAACGCATTAGCCATGATCAAGAACATGACCAACATACACATCGCTGAGGAGAGGAAGGAGAGGCGGTTGATGATGGGTGATGACATTGAAGCCAATGAGAGAGGGAGTGAGTTTCCGGAGTGGTTGTCGGTGGGTGACCGGAGGTCGCTGTGCAACGCAGTGGACGGCGGATGTGACGGTAGCGGCGGACGGGAGTGGGAACTTTAAGATGGTGGCGGCAACGCCAAAGAAGAGTAGTAAGAGGTTTGTGATTATTGTAAGTTCACCGTAAGGATAATGGGTAGTGAGTCTCTGAGCGAACGAAAGAGAGCAAGAGGAATTGAAGAGAACACAACAGAAGAGACACGGAGAGAGTAAGGGTAATATAGGGAGTTCACTCTGTGGTGAGGGTAACTTTGCCATTATAAAAGAATTAACAACAACTTAACTGCACAGTGGACTAAGTTGAAATAAAAACATAAAGTAAGGGTAGTCTATGATATTTTTCCAAAGTTTAGTATGTCCCTGATATTTCATATACTTACAGGGGATGTCCGTGAAATTTGGCCTTGAAATTTTGATGGTTAGTGGGGTTGCATTAATTTAACGGGATAGCTAAGGGGGTGGCGTTGATAATTTCCCTAAGAATATTGAATCAAATAAAAGATTCCAGCTTAAGTCTTTGTAGAGAATTTTCCGGAAACAGATTTTATCAAACACCATTGGTGCTCCAATTGTATTCTAGAAATATTTTCAGAACATGTTTTACCAAACGTTACGAAGACTGTTTCTTAGCACATAAATGTAAAAAATGGTTTCTGATGTTTCTTAGCACAAAAACAACAGAAAGGTTATCAAATGGTGCTATCATCACTTAACTATTCTCAGTGAACACGATAGGAGTACGTTCTTAAGAATCTTTCAAAATACAAGGGAGGTTTATGAAATATATGAAACTCTAGGGGTGGTAGACATAATTTTCTCATATGTATATATTGAGAGAGAGAGAGAGAGAGAGAGAGAGAGAGAGAGCCCATAACAATTAGGCTAAACTATGTATTTTTGTAGGAGAGTTTGAGTAAATATTAAATACTAAGTGGGAAAAAGAACTCTGTTTGGGATTGTGGTATACGTCGAGCACTCCCATGAGCCTCTCTCTCTTCTCCATATGAAAAGACATCTTTGCCCCTAGTTTTGAGGAGGAGAGAGATGGACACATGGGAGTGCTGGCATAGGCCACACTCCCCCATATGAAAAGACATCTCTGCTTGGTGGTGTTTTCTATGCTCTCTCACAGAGTGCCGTGAAATGATGCCTTTGCCCTTGGGTAGATACCCAAGCGTGCTCCCCCATTGGTCTAGACGCTTGTGTAGAGCCCATGCGACCAAGTAGAGATCTCTTGCCCCTAAAAGTTTTAGAAACTTTGTGAAGAGAGATTTTGTACATGCTCGTGCATTGTGCAATGTTGTGGTTTCAACAGTTGGATGAACCTGATCATATACAATACACCCCTTTATCCCATCCAATGGTTGCTCGTACGGTTCTTCACCATACATGGTCATGCACCAAACCTTTTGTTTTTTATTTTTTTGGGGGTAATATTAAGTTTTGGGAACAGATTGACAAAAGTTTCAATCTTCTCCTCTCTCATCTGGACCAGCTCGCTCCGTGAGGAAATGGCAGACTTTCAGTGATCTAAAGCCATTTAACATCGAAAGTCGAAACTCGTAGATCTATATAGATCTCTTCTTCAGTTCTTCCCTCTTCTCCTTCTCATTTGCCCCAACTTGCTCTTAAACCCTAGAGGTTCATTTCATCCGCAAGAACAAAAGGAAGAAAGGGACATTGAAGAAAGGGAGAAGAAGAGTTGGAACAGCCCAACAGCGAGCGTCTCTGCCGTCTTCTCAGGCAAGTCTTCATTTTTTGCTTCTTTAACATTAACCTCTCTCTCTCTCTCTCTCTCGTTCCTGAATTGACCTGTGATACCCTTGAATCGTAATGATCAGATCATGCCCTGATCCGTTGGTTTTGTAACGAATCAGCTTGTTATTGGTCTCAATAACTGATAAAAAAGAGCACTGAATGTTTTTTCTCTTGAAATTACTGTTCCTTGTTGACGCAAACAGTTCTGAAAGTTAGGACTGGTGTTCATTTTTTTATACAAACACCATAGCGAGTTCTGGTTAATGAATCGACGATAACAAGCATTTATCGTTGACTTGTTTGGGCAGATCGGAATGGCAAATTTTAACTGACGATTGATTTCTGCATAATCTGCTCTTTTTTCCTTTGTTCCCCTCCTTTATTTCGTTCTTACCTCTGTTTTTCCATAATTGATTTTAGGATTTAACCTAAGAATGTTACAATGTCACTTAAGGATATTTTAGTTTTTTCCTTTCTTTCTTTAGCCCTTCATTTGGTCCAATCATAGGTGTTAGACGTGCTGATTTCGCTGTCGTATGAAAGTATATGTATTCGATTTTGAAATCCTTATAGTTTTGCCATTTTAGAAGCTGCTGTGTTTTTCGTTGAGTTTTCTAGGACTCTAGTATTCTCGAGCTCGTCACTTCTCTGCATAATGTGCCAATGGGGCGTCCCTCTCTCTATCTCTCTGAATATTTACTTATTTATTTATTTATTTTGGTAATGGTAATTGTACCTCAGTTTAATTGCGTTGCCACTGGTAAAAGAAGATGAGTGGACACGACTCAAAATACTTCTCCACAACTAAAAAGGGTGAAATCCCTGAACTCAAAGAAGAGCTCAATTCTCAGTATAAGGTACTCCATCTCTCTTCTCTTTATCATATATGTCACTCCTTGACAGGATGCACCTAATTTATCTAGCTTCATCTTGATTTACTCTGTTTAGAGATCATTTTCTTGGTTCTTAGTATTTTTATTTTACTCTGGGAGTTTTGAAATCTCATGTGTTCTATCTTTGATTTGTTTCTCTCTGCTCCTATTGACATTGTCATTGTTGCTGGCTCTTTGGTATTCTATTGATTGTTATCTCTTCATCTTATTTGGAAATTAAAGAGTTCTATTCATTCACTGGAACTTTAATTGGATAGCTTATGACTCCTCTTATTTAAAAATGTTCAATTTAAATGTTATGGTTAAGTGTGTGATGACGGATCATACTTTTATTTAATTTAATTTACTTTTTTACTTTATCTTTATAACTAAAATTTATCTTCTCTGGGGAAAACATGTGACATTAATTTCTGAATTCAGTCGTATATCTTTCTGTTACGTTTGGTGGAGAATAGTTCAAAGTTTATATGGTTTTAAGTTTTGGCCATTTACCTGGAGAATAGTGAGCCTCAGATAATTCTGACTGTAGTTTTGTACATTTATCTCCTCTGGGGAAAAATGTAATTGAGGTTTATAGGTTCTTTGTTGGGGGTTTCTGATTTCCTTATTGGGGGTGGGGGGAGGAGATAATTACTATTTAACATAGAACGGATAATGATACATCATCACTCCAAGTGGAGGAAGAAAAATCCACAACTAATAATGCTTCAATAACAGAAGAACAAAATCACAAAGGACCACATCTTGTGAAGAAGAAAAAACTCCAAATCATAATCTAGAACGAACAATCCCTTGATTAGCCAATTCTTCAGCCATTTCATTTGTGCTCCTCTGGTTCCAAGTGAAATTAGCATTTCAGCCTAGATACAAGTGCTGAATGAAATGAATGAGGCATGAGAATTGCCATTGCTCCTCTGAATTGCATCCCCTTTTATGGAATAAGCCTCCATTATCGTTCTCTCATACACGTCGAATTGCATTTCTAAGCCCATCACTGGAGTCAATGATTCAATGTGAATAGAATATACTTCCTCAGTTGGGCCTGAGTAAACACCCACTACCGAGCTACAAGACCGCATAATAGAGCCTTGAGTCCCAAAAAGCCCTTCAATAAAGAACGGGTATCAAAATTAAGCTCCAGAACTTGTTTTTGTTATATTTTGATCTCATCCTGATAAGATGAAATGCTGATGTTCACCAGTATTAAAATCCCTGTAGGAAGAAGAGGGGCGGGGGAAGGAGATCTATTGAGTGAAGACATTGTGCATGTTGAATAACTGATCATTTTTTTGTCACATTTTTGGATTTGACTTTGAGTATCATCTAGCTAAAGTCAACTTCAAGTACAGCGGATACTTTGCTGCCAACCTTACTCTGTAGCAGAAAAGAAAAGTAACTGATTACACACATGACAGTTATTTAGTAAAAACTACTGTCATTGATCTGAATGAAAGATACATTACGCTAAAATACAAGATTTAGAGGCCTAGACAGAAGTCTTGGAGTTTTAGATCGCAATGTTCACAAATTTACATTTTGAAGTAACGTATGGGCATGTAGTAATCCGTTCCTGTGCTAGGGTTTCAATCATAGTACTATATCTCGCGATATATCGGTATCTCGGGCCTACCGAGATATCCGAAATATCCGAGATATCATGAAATATTCCCGAAATATTGCATTTTTTTCGCAATATTTCGGGGTCCATCTCGGGGTATTTGGCCATATTTAGGCACGAAACTTCATGGACAGCCTTATTTAAGCTTAATAAACACATTTAAACCATAAAATTGTAAAAATGTGAATTCAAATTGGTGTTTTGGGCTTGCACCCTTGATTGACATACGTCGCCGACCTTAATGTATAAATAGTTAAATACACATAGATTAATGAAATCACAACTTAAGTTACAAATTACAAGTGCTAAAGCTCGCTAATAGTAGTTCTTTGTGCCTCCCCTGGATCAATCCCACTCATGCCTCATGAGTCGACGTCCATTGCTCTCTGTTTGAATGACATATGTGGACCACGGTATAGAATCGAGAAGAAAGCGAGTGTAGTCATCCACAAGTGTCACGTAAATGGAATCATCACGACCTGTAGGTAACCTATCCTAGGATATAAACTAGGGTTACCAATCGATCCATCCGTGAAGAAGATGATCCTTGTGATATGATGTTGGCGCCGGCGCAAGAGGCGATGGCATTGGCTGCATGTATGTTTGGTGAGGTTGGTATCTAGGTCCGCTAGGGTATGCAAAGATGTTATCTACAAAAGATGGGGTGGGGCCCTTGAATCCTGGGGCCTACCGCAATGGTATCTATCATGGTATCATAATGGGGGCCTTGTGCGGTGTTTCTGGGATGGTATGGTATAGCATCCACTTAGCTATTGATTCTTTAACCAATCCCTTCATCCCCTTCCATGCTCCTTTGATTCGGGTTGATCGCTTCCTTTCTTCTTATGCAATTTAGGATCGGATGTTGATGGTGGTACTTGGTAGAGGTGTTGGGGTTGCCCTCACACTTTGTGATCTTTTAAAAGGATTCAAAGTTTTAGGACCTCAACGCCACTCCTCCACTACCCCCTACTCTTTGTCTCTGTGATCATCTTGAAAACTTCCTCTACTCCTTGAAACAGTCCGCCTAAAATCCCTAGCCTCCTCTGTTGTTTGTATGTCATCAGTGCATCGCAATGTCATCATCGAGGAGGAGGAGGAGTCATCATCATCATTGTATCGTCTTCCTCCTCCCATCGAACTCCTCACTGTATCCTCAAGTTGTTCTCTTATCCTTTGCTTCGACCTTCCTCTTCTTTCTTCCCCTCAAACTATCACCAATCTCCTGGCTACTTCAGTAGGGGACCATATGACAACCTACAACATCTTTAGATCCTCCATCAGATGTTGTTTAAGTCTCTTGGACCCACCTCCCATAAATTGCATGTGACAATAATTACATATAGATTTTCTCTTATCCCCATCAATGGGAGTACCATGTAACCATGCAATGTCACCCTATCTTTGGCTGGTTGGTCTCTCTTGTTCCCTCTGTTCTCTTTGTTCCGTCCGCCCCTTTGTTGACTACTTTCCCCACCTTTTGCTTGCCCCTCGCACGTTGTCTATCACGATCCGCCATAATGATACTTGTTTACTTGCAATGTAAGTAACACAAATAATTAAAAAACTTAATGTAGATGCACTTCAATTGACACTTTTAGATTACTAATACACTTGTATAGTTATTTAATATTTTTCCCCTAACCCTTATATTTTTCACAAAATTAAAACCAATTTTTTATATATAATGTTAATATAAGTATTGACCTAACACAACAAAACTATGAATTAGTAAACATAATATACATGTAATGCATCTCAAAACATATAGAAATAACTTTCATATTTTTCATTATTTTTTAAACTTAAAACTCATATTTTTCCTTATTTATTTCTGTTTTTTTATTTTTTATATATTTTTCTTAATTTTCGAAAATTAAAAGAATTATTTAAGAGCAGAAAAATAAATCCGAAACTGTGAAGCCGTAGATCGGCCATTGGTGTCTAACATATATTTAATTCATTACCATCTAAGTCATATTACCCCTAATTATTTCCTATTTTAGTTGTAGGAAAATGAATTTTTAAAACCAGAAAAAAAAAAAAAATACATATGGGAAAAAATTTCGACACCGTGAGGTTGAGATCGGCCTCCGGTGTCTAACATATATTAATATCATCAACATCCAACAACATTTGTACAAAGTTTTTTAAAAAAATTGTTTTAGAGAAATATAATTTACCTTAAATAATGAAATTAGGCTTGGATGATGAGCTTAGATGACCCTCCGACGTCTTCCCGGCGACAAGGAGCTTCAATGAGGCTTGGAAGGGAGGAAGAAGAGAGAAAATTTCATTTTCAGCAGCTCTCGGTCGAAATATCGACCAAGAGCTGCGAAATATGCAATTTATAAGGATTTTGAATGTGACACTATTGTCACTTTACAATATCTCGCGATATATCGTGATATCTCGCGATATATCGTGAGTTCCACGATATATCGTCGAAATATCTCGATATATCGACGAGTTATTGTACTTTTTTATTTCGACCTTGTTTCGTATCTCGGTCATGTCGAGATTCACGAAATATCGCGATATATCGCCGATATTTGCGAGATTTTATACCATGGTTTCAATTACTTTTTTGCAATTTTTTTAAGCAAATGAAGCAGACAACCCAATTCTTCATTTTTTGGTTATTATTTTTTAATTAACCATCAATGTGGGATCATTCTCTTCAGTATATCTTATTTTGTTCTGTATCTTGCCATTGATCCAAATCATATTAGGTTAATCTCCACCAGAAATTCAGAAGATATGAACTGTACTGTGGATTACATTTTCCCCTAACTTCATGTGTTCTTTGAGGATTCCATGTATCCATTTCCATTTACCCTGCTGCCAATGGTACCTGCATCAGTCTGCTTCCCCAAAAGCAAGTTACTGAAGAGCTTAAAGATGTTAGATCCATAAGCCTAGAGGGAATTATGTAGAAGCTAATAGCCAAGTCAAATTTGTCACATCAAGACTCAAAAGTGTTGGATTTGGTTGTTACTATATTCCAACTTTCATTTGTGAATAGCAAATGAATCTTAAATGGTTTCCTCCTAGTGAAAGAGTTTTATTGTTAATAGAGTTTGCAGTGAAACAATGGAATACATAAGGGTTTCAGTCAAACTGTAGCAACAGTCAAGTGGTATGGTTCATGATCTGGAGGTAGATTTTCTCTCTTTCTAGGTGGGATTCTTGGAGTTTCTTCTCTCTTCTACTTTTTCTATTTCCTTCAGTTTCAGTCAATATGTAGCATTCCATTAATCTGCATTCTACCATTGTTATCATGTAGTCAACCGCATTTCTCTTCCCATGCATCAGTTGGACTGAACTCTCTTAGGGTTTCAGTTTTATTGAGCTGATTCTAAATCCTTCCAATCACACTAAGTAGAACCGAGGAGATATTGATCTTTTCTTAATTGCTTCCTCTGTTAGTCCATTATAATCATATGTCAGAAGTTTGTATACTCTGATGATTTGATTAATTTTGTTTGATGTGTATGTATCTTCTATATTATTAAACACTTAGATTCCAGCTTTCTTTCAAATTCTTTTTCCTTTCAGTTCTCTACATATGAAACCTATTCTTAGTAGTGGGGAACTTCTTTCCTACACTGATTTTATCCGTATATGATATTTACTCCAAATATTTATGTTGCTAATAGTATTTGGAATATTAAAATACTCAATATTATTATCTTAACATTTTGCAATTCCAAAATGTCAAGAAAATAATGAGACAAGAAAATATAATGAATGTATGGTGCACATGCCCCCCTTTTATCTCTCCATTTATTGAGTCTTGTTATTTGTTTATAATTTGACGAAACACTACTACTTTTAATTATACAACAACAACAACAACAACTCCAACTCAGCCTTATCCCAACCAAATGGGGTCGGCTACATGGATCCTTGCAAAGACAAAAGATTAATAAAAGTAGTAAAAAGAATAAAGAACACAACAACTCAGCATTATTCCAACTAAATGGGGTCGGCTACAAAGGTATTGGCCCTCCAATCAGCTCTATTCAAGGTCATACTTGAAACAAGACTTAAGCTATGCATGTCTTTCCTGACCACTTCTCCTAGGTCATTTTAGGCCTCCCCCTAGCTCTTTTAGCATAATCAATCTGAATCAAATCGCTCCTCCAAGCTGTAGCATCCGAAGGCCTTCGTTGAACATGGCCATACCATCTCAGATGACTTTCTTGTAGATTCTCTTGAATCGGGACAACTCCCAAATCAGCTCTAATATTATCATTCCTTATTTTGTCCTTCCTTTGCCACACATCCATCTCAACATCCTCATCTCCACTACACTTAGCTTATCTATATGATGCTTCTTAACTGCCCAACATTCCGCACTATACATCTTAACCACCCAACATTCCGGATGCACCTCTCCACTTCATCCATCCTACTTTAATTCTCTGTGCAGCATCATCGTCTATATCACCTTCTTTACTGATGATTGATCCCCGATACCTAAATTAATTACTTTGAGGAAATTCTCTCTCATCAACTTTCACCCCTTCATTATCCGTTCCAAGGTCGATCTCCATAACTCCAGCTTGGCATTAATTCCTGTTTTTGTTTCATCTACCAAAACAATGTCGCCAACAAAAAGCGTGCACCAAGGAACCTCATCGTGGATGTCCTAGTTAACTCGTCCATGATAAGCGCAAACAAATAAGGGTTTTAAGCTGATCCTTGATGTAACCCAATTGTAATTGGGAATTCTCGACCCCCCACGGTTCTTACACTGGTCACCACACTATCACACATTTCTTTAATTCTGCCCACAAATTTACTTGAAACACTTCTCTTACCTAACACATGCCAGATTAAATCTCTAGGAACTCAGTCATAAGCTTTTTCTAGGTCAATATAGACCAAATGGAGATCCTTCTTGCTCTCTCTAAATCTCTCCATGAGTCTCCTAAGTAGGTGGATAACTTTTGTTGTGGATCTTCCTGGCATAAAACTAAATTGGTTCTCCAAAATAGTGGTCTCTTTTCTCAGATGTGTAACAATTACCAACAACAACTCCGCCTTATCCCAATTAAATGGGATCAGCTACATGGAACCTTGCCGTCCAATCATCTCTATTTGAGGTCATACTTGATACAAGGCTTAAGCTATGTATGTCTTTCCTTACCACTTCTCCTAAGGTCATTTTAGGTCTGCCCCTGGCTCTTTTAGTTCCTTCAATTTGAATCAAATCACTCCTCCATACTGGACCATCCAAAGGCCTCCGTTGAACATGGCCATGCCACCTCAAACGACTTTCTCGTATCTTATCTTGTTTCAATAACCCTTCCTATAATTTCATAGTATGCCATTAGTTTTATACCTCTATATGTATTGCAACTCTGGACATCGCCTTTATTTTTGTAAATCGGGACCACAATGCTTCTCCTCCTTTCATCTTGTATTTTCTTAGTGCACATAATCTTATTAAACAGCTTGGTTAGCCAAGATAAGCTACAGATTCCTAAGCTCTTCCACACTTCTATTGGTATCCCGTCTGGGCCTGGAGCCTTGGCTGTATTCGGCTTTCTTAGTGCTTCGTTTACTTTAGGAACCCTAATTTTACATATATACCTACAACTGTCTTGATATGTAATGCCTTCTTCCGGACCACTATTACTCGGAATGGTTTCATTAAGTAGGCTGTAGGAGTAACCTTTCCATCTCTCCTCGATGTCCTCATCCTTTACTAGGACTCTACCATCTTCACTTTTAAAACATCTAACATAGTTGAAATCTCTGCTCATTCTTTCCCTCATTCTAGTTATCTTATATATAGCCTTTTCCCCTTCCTTAGTGCTTAGATTGTTATAGAGATCTTATTTCTTTGCCCTTGTATTCCCCACAATCTTAGCTTCATTTTTGGCAGATTTATACCTTTTTAGATCATCTTCTACATCCTTAGTCTTTTGCCAAGCCTAAAATCTAGCTTTCTTAGTCTTAATGGCTGCTTGGACCTAGTCGTCCCACCACCAAGTCTCCCTAGGGGAATGACGTTTTCCTATTGGTTCCCCTAGGACTTCTTTAGCCATCTTCTTAATACATGTAGACATCTTGTTCCATATCGAATTAGTGTCTCCTTCAAAGTCCCACTTTTCTTGTTTGACTACTTTGTCAGTAAATGGCTTCAGGGAGTCTCCTTTCAAACTCCACCTCCTTAATTACCCAATATAAAAAAAAAGAATCCTTGTGAAAATGGTACTTATTTGCTTATACATTGTTTATTAAAACTAACAAATGATAAAACCATAGATTTAATGTCAAACCACTTAGAAGAGAATCATTCCACTAACCATGACTACTACTCCATCCCCTTCAAAAATAAAAATATGCTGTAACTTTCCTCAAAGAATAGTGACAGAAATAGCCCATTATACAATGCTTCCGATCACCAAAAACCGAACCATGTTTTGAAACGAACTACTAAATCATGGATATTCTTTACAAGGATATGATCCGACTTCACAAAAATGGAAGCAAAAGAGAAGACCAAGAACAATAAGAAGATGACAATGAAGAAAATTAATGGAGAGAGATAACTAGATGGGATACTTGTCATGTGCAATTAAGTACTAGCCACAAGATCAGAAAAGGGGAGAAACTGCTGCATTTTCACTAAAGCAATAGCAATATACCTTTTACCTGCCTTGGCTGACTCTCCTCATCTTCATGTAAGTTACAATGCTCTAGTATTATGTGTGATTTGGCTATAATTTTCCCAACAACTTGGATTTCTAAGCCTTTTATCTTGTTGGAAATGAAACTAAATGAGCCTTTCAAGTAACACCGAAGTCATCCTAAAGGACAAATTGACATTTGAAATTAGACTTGAACAAAGGGGATGAAAGTATTCCACATAATGATGCAAAACTTGAAGGAAAATTGTTCACGTGGCCTTGCTCACACACTATATCCCCGGAGTTGTATTGGGCTTCTTGAATAAGAACATTCTCTTATGAAATTAGAGAGGCAAATACAATTTTTTTTTTTTTTTAAAAGGAAAGCAATCACAATGAGTTTGATAATTTCCTAATATCTTGTAATAGAATTTCAGTTTGTCATTCATCCAAACAAAAATTTCATTTTGCTGCTAGCTTGTGTAGCTACCCCTAAACAACTTCTATGAGTTTGATGTCCGGTGTGCTCCTGTTTAGTAAATCATCCATCATGCAGCTTGCCTGTCTAGGCATTTGAATGGTTTAGTTTCAATTGTGTCTGGATCTCCCTGATCAAATAGGATAGTTGCTAAGTACCTGCCTATCTGTTGTAAATTAAGATATCCAGGTCCCCTAAGGCCTTCAGGCTCACCAGCCTATCACTTTTAATTATTAGCTAATCAGTTACTAATGTGTACCCTCTTGTGTGGTTTTGGACTCTAGTAGAAATTTCTTGGCTCTTCTAACTCCCTGTTATGCCTGTATGTTATTTTAATTACAAATATATTTTTACCGCTTTATTTTATTTGTTGTGTGCAGATATGTTGCCCCCCCCCCCCCCTCTTTTTTCATTTAATACTTACTTTTCCTTTTCTTTTTTAAATATGCCTTTAGGATAAGAAAAAGGATGCTGTAAAGAAGGTGATTGCTGCTATGACGGTTGGCAAAGATGTTTCTTCACTGTTCACAGATGTTGTGAACTGCATGCAAACAGAGAATCTTGAGCTGAAGAAACTAGTTTATTTGTATCTGATAAATTATGCTAAAAGCCAACCTGACCTAGCAATACTTGCTGTAAATACCTTTGTTAAGGTAAGATCTCTAACATGCGTATGATCTTTTGGAGTGGTAGCAGTTGTCATCTTTGTTAGAGTTTAGAAAATCTAAATGTTTTTGAGTACCTCAAGATTCAATGGTGGACGCCCATTTTTCTTAATAACATACATGATATACTCCCCAACTCCTGGATGAAATTAATTGCAAGAACTTTGTGATTCTCAATTTTGTTGCCCAAGGTTTTTAGTGGTGTTTTGTTACATGGGGGCTTGAAAATTCTTACACTAATTAATGTACCCTTTTATCTTATTGAACTTAGGAAAACCTGGTAGCGTGAATTAAATATCTTAACGAGGGATATACACTTCCTCTACTATTGAGGTGTAATGATATGCCACTCTGAAATTTATATTTTACTTTTATCTTTCCAGGTTTAGAGTAATTATGTTTTCATTTCTTCAAGATGACATCTAAATACAAGCGTTACATTAAGTGTGATGTCTAATTATATGCTTATGTGCATCCATACTTTAACATTTAAGTTCTGATGATCATTGCAGGATTCACAGGATCCGAATCCTTTGATTCGTGCATTAGCTGTACGGACAATGGGATGCATCCGTGTTGATAAAATCACAGAATACCTATGTGACCCCCTTCAGAGATGTCTCAAGGTTATCTATTTTGAACAGTGATAACCCTACCTTTTGATGTACCATTAAAATTCGTGTTGCTTGTTAATTAATATTATTATTATTATTATTCCTATTCTTCTCCTTGTTCTCATTCAAACTTATGTGAACTTGTTTCTTCTTCAGTGGACTTTAGTGACTTTTGACATTTTATTGTTGAATCTTCTCATTATTTTTTATTGACAGGACGATGATCCTTATGTCCGAAAGACAGCTGCCATTTGCGTTGCTAAACTTTTTGATATAAATGCGGAGCTAGTGGAAGATAGGGGATTCTTGGATACTCTCAAGGATTTGATTTCGGACAATAACCCAATGGTCGTGGCAAATGCTGTGGCTGCTCTTGCAGAGATCCAAGAGAATAGTAGTAGACCAATATTTGAGATCACAAGTGCTACACTTGCAAAACTCTTGACTGCTCTGAATGAGTGCACTGAGTAAGTTTCTCTTCTTTTTTTTTGCATGAACATGCTCGTACATATGGATTAAAAAAACAGCATCTGGCTGGTAATTGTCATATGGCTGAAAATAGCTCCGTAATTATGGGAGCTACAAGCTATGTTCACATTGCAATATGCTTTCTCTAGTAAGGAGTAAGGACATGTATTTTACTTCATCCTTATAAGTTCCTATGTATTATTATCATTTTTTCTGCTTTTCAAGCGCCTCCGCTATTGCTAGTGTATTATGGTTCAGTTTACATGCATCAACTCAGCATACTGTGTTAGGATTGAAGCATTGTGGACCAGCTTATGGGTCGTTTTGGTCTTCTGTTTATGTTTGTTAAACCATTCTTTTTTACGGTATTTATGTGACTATTATGCTTAACTTTGTTTTAGGTGGTAACCATGGTGTAGATGTTATGTAAATTTTAATTGGATTTTCTGTACCTTCCTGGTCTTTAGGTAGCTCTCATATTGATATAAGTTAATTGGCACCTAAAAATAGTTGGAGTCTTTGTGGGTTGAGTTGAATTGTGTAGTTTAATCTCCTCTTAAGCTCCACCACCTTATCATAGGACAAATAGGCTCCCCTATCTTATACTTTTGCCAATGAGACACATATCCATGAACCATGATCACCAATCTATGCTGAGTAGTCAGGCTCTCCCTAGGTATGACCTAACAGTCCGTACAAAACAATCTATCAGACCTTCTAGTTAGGAAGAAATCTCTTTGGCTGATATGATGCCCACTTTTGTTGGTCACTAGATGATCCTCTCGCTTTTCAAAGTAATTTTTGGATAAATCATAAACCACAACAAAATCTAAAACTGAGATCCCCACCTCATTCCTCTCTCCAATACTATATCCTCCATGTACACCTCAAGGAGTTTTATCTACTTTATTTCCTAGTCCGGTGAAACGGTGTAATAAACATTATTTTTCTTGTGACGATTGCACTTTGGCAAAGCAAACTAAAAGTATTTGTCCTATTTTTGATAATCAAAGCAATGTGCCTTTTGGTTTGATACATTCTGATGTGTGGGGCCCTGCCCGATGTATTTCTATTTCTGGATTTAGATGGTTTGTCACTTTCATTGACTGTTTTAGCAGACAACTTGGGTGTATTTGATGCATAGTAAAAGTGACGTCTTCACTTGTTTCACTCTATTCCATAAGATGGTCCAGACCCAGTTCGATGCCAAGGTGAAGATTCTACGCTCAGATAATGGAAAAGAATATATGGGTGGTGCCTTCCGCTCCTATTTGGACAGCCATGGAATCATACACCAAACCTCTTGTGTTGACACTCCTGCTCAAAATGGAGTGGCTGAATGCAAGAACAGACATCTCTTGGAGGTTGCTCGTTCTCTTATGTTTACTATGGCTGTTCCTCCCCGCTTCTGGGGTGATGCTGTTCTTACAGCCACCTATCTTATCAATCGGCTTCCCGCTCGAGTCTTAGGTGGCCGCTGTCCCTTGGACATATTGGTTGGGAAATCAACTTTTGTTGTGCCTCCAAAGGTCTTTGGTTGTGTCGTGTTTTCTAGGAATCACCATGTACATGGCAAGTTTGATCCCAAAGGACTGCGGTGCATTTTTTTGGGTTACTCAGCTATCCAAAAAGGGTATAGATGCTATCATCCTCCTACAGGAAAGGTATTTGTCATTATGGATGTCGCCTTCCGGGAGTCTGAGGCTTACTTTAAACAGTCAGTACCTCTGCAGGGGGAGATTCTAAGTGGTGAAGAGGTCCCGCTGATTGCTCCTTTAGACATTGAGATACCTACTATAGAGGATGTCTCTGTTGAACTAGAAGATGAAGTTACAAGTCAAGAACAAGAAGTGGGACAGATTGAGCAACAACAATAGGTGCAGGGCGAGAATAAAGTGCAGACTTACACTCAGGGAACTGATTTTCCTTTGGATGACCCTCGGTACAAAGAGACCTCCATCATCGACCCTACACAATCGGCATCTGTTCCTGCTCCAAGTCTTGCTCCTAGTCATGTTTCTGGTAAACTACCTCTTGATCCCAGAAGGAGTTGTAGACAACATCCTATTTTCAACTGTGTCATACAACTCTCTACTCTGCTTTCCATGCTTTCGTATCTTCTTTATCCTCTGTTTCCATCCCTAACAATTGGCAGGAAACAATAGCCGAACAGAAATGGAAGGATGCGATGAATGAAGAAATGCTTGCCCTTGAGAAGAATCAGACCTGGGATTTGGTAAATCCTCCACTAGAAAAGAAACCGGTTGGTTGTAAATGGGTCTTTATTGTGAAGCACAAGGCTGATGGCTTAGTGGAAAGATACAAAGCAAGATTCGTAGCCAAAGGGTTTACCCAAACCCAAGGAATTGACTATCAAGATAATGTAGTCTTAGATAGGTAGGAGACCTACTAGGAGCCAGATAACAGGATCAATAGTAAAAGGGGTTGCTGATTCGAATGGATAGCACTAGGTTTTAGGTTAATTCTAGGGTTTAGGATGGGAATTTGAGAATGGGTCTTATATAGGTTTAATATGCAGGTCTAGGGTGCTTTTATGGCATATAAATAATAGGATTTGGGAAGATTTTAAAATTCTGCAATTCTGGACAGAATTGAGTTGCAGGTTTTGGGTTTTAATGGAGTGGAGGAATGGAGGGGATAGAGTGGGAGTTATGAGCTGGATTTTGGATAGAGTATAGGGAGAAGTGTGGGGGTTGTATGCTGGAAGTTTGGTTTGAAACTGATGGACAGATCTGAAGTTATGAGGGAATCCTAGTTAAGGTAGGAGTTGCAGGTTTAATGGAAATTAGGGTTTGATGGATGGAGGGGGGTGTGGATTAGGTTAGAGGATGAAGAGGGGAAGGATATATGCAAGAAATTAAATTACTTACTGGTTTGATCTCCTTCAAAGGCAGCAACATCAGCAGCTTGAAGAAGCTCGATTGAATAAGAAGAAGGACCTCCCGATCTACAAGATGCAAGGAGTCGATCAGAGTCCACCAATCCCTTCACCTTGATATTACCCACAAGGCAGCCTTGATATTACTCACAAGGTTCACTCAACAGAGCAGAGCAGCAGCTATGGCAGCAAACAAAAGCTTTTTCATTAATTAAATTCGTATTCAATGCTGGCCTCCCTTACAAACTTATATAGAAGACTCAAAAATAGACTTAGACACTAAAAAGGAATGGTCTAACCCTATCCTTAACTTATTAGGTAACTTAAACTGACTAGGAAACTAGAATACTAAAGGAAATAGACTCAAAACATGGCTGGACTTATAGAGTCCTAATCCAGCCCAACTTACATCACATGACCACTTAAGTTGTCACATGACCACTTAACCAAGTCACATGATAATGTAATCTTAGATGGGGATAAAGCCAACTAGAACCAGAACCAGGATTTACTAGGGTTTAATGGATTGGCTAGGGTGGAATTAGATAAATAGTGAAGTTAGGGTTAGGGTTTGAGAAGGAGATTAATGTAGGGATCTAGGGTTTATAATGAGTATTATGGCCAGGGGCTTGGATCAAGTTTCCCAAACAGTGAGGGGGAGATTCGGTCCAAGTTTGGGCTGCTTCTAATGGTGGAATCAGGCTGGGCAGGTTTTAGGTTATGGAAGTGATGTTTGGAGATGGAGGGATATTAGGGTTTGGCTTAGAGGGTTAGGAACAGAAGGATTTGGGGATGGAGATTTACTTACTAGTTATTGGATAGATCCTTGAACTGGTAGCAGATTTTGGATAAGCCGAGCCATGAACCTTCAAACAATCAGCAGAGCAAACTTGAACAAATCGAATGCACACGAATGAGAGAGACAGTGAACTCGTGAAGGCTATCTTAGCCTCACCTTCACAGCCTATCTCAGGACAGTGGAATGCAACAAAGCAAATTGCTTATTCATTAAATCGTCGGGGCTCAATGGAGCTCTTACATTATATAGCCTTCAAGGCTGGACATGAAATATAAATCCTAACTAGAACTAGGACTCAAAATAGGAATAGGAATGCCAACTAGGACTAGGACTCAAAACTAGGACTTCTAATTAGGATTTAGATTTGAACTAGGAATCCTAATTAGAATTACAACTCAATAAAGAATAAAACATAATAAAAACAAATAAAACAAATACTAATCTAAATCCCCACGACTGCTGTTGGTGTAGGGAAGAATCCCTACACCTACCCGATGGCTAATTATGCTGGTGGGTGTAGGGAAGAATCCCTACACCTGCGGCTGGTTTTAGACAGCCAGTTTACATCACATGATCACTTAAATTGAACCAATTGGATGTAACCAATTTGAACCGGTTCAATTAAAAAACATAAAAATAAACTAAGTATTGGGCTAATCCCGTATGCAACCTATATACCCATATTTTAGGCCCATAAAAGTGGCCTATTATAGTAGAAACCCATAGGATCAAAGGCCCAACTTGTATGTAACTCAACCCTAGACTTGTTCCTAACGAAACAAACCCTATTTGGTGATGAATTTGCATCACAAGAGACATTTGCTCCTGTAGCAAAAATGATACTGTACGGGTTATCATCTCTTGTGTTGTAAATCGAAGATGGGAACTCCAACAACTATATGTGAAGAATGCATTCCTACATGGAGATTTGGAAGAAGATGTTTACATGGAGATACCTCCTGGCTTCACCTCTGCAGAGACTCAGGGAAAGGTATGTAAATTGAAGAGGGCTCTTTATGGTCTGAAGCAATCACCAAGGGCTTGGTTTGGCCGATTCCATAAGGCTATGGTTGCTTATGGGTATAAGCAGAGCAATGCTGACCATACATTGTTTGTTTAAAGGATGGGACCGCAAGTGACCATTTTGATTGTCTATGTTGATGACATAGTGATCACGGGTAGTAATGCACATGAAATCCAGAAGCTGAAGACATATTTGGGCACTGAATTTGAAGTCAAAGATTTAGGGAGATTGAGATATTTTCTAGGGATTGAGGTTGCCTATTCAACTAAGGGCATATCTCTTTCCCAAAGAAAATATACCCTGGATCTATTGAGTGAAACAGAGATGCTTGGGTGTAAACCAGTAGACACCCCTCTTGAGCCCAACACACATTTGAAGAATAAGGAAGGTGACCCAGTGGACAAGGATACCTCTCACATACTCGGCCAGACATCACATTTGCTATAAGTGTTGTCAGTCAATACATCCATGATCCTCACTCTTCTCATTTGGAAGCAGCATACAGAATACTCCGTTACCTCAAGTCCTCTCCTGGAAAGGGAGTCTTGTATTCTTCACATAGCCATCTCCGGATAGAAGCATACATTGATGCAGATTGGGTTGACAGTCTTGATGATAGGGAGTTCGCATCCGAATATTGCACATTTGTTGGAGGGAACCTAACTACTTGGAGAAGCAAAAAACAAGCTGTTGTAGCTCGATCTAGTGCTGAAGCTGAATTTTGAGCTATGGCACAGGGAATTTGTGAACTTCTTTGGCTCAATGGGCTTCTTCAAGACTTGGGGATGAATGCTAATCTTCCAATGCGGCTCTACTGTGACAGCAAGTCATCAATCAGCATTGTTCACAACCCGGTCCAACATGATCGTACCGCTGGCTGATATCCTTACCAAAGGGATTAGCAATAAGTTATTTTTTACCTATTGTTAGCAAGTTGGGCATGTTTGATATGTATGCACCAACTTGAGTGGGACTGTTGTAATATGGGTTCAGGGGTAGAATAGTCATAAGGGTATTTTCTGTTCTTGTACTCATTCCAGAATGTTCCTCTCTTTATTATAAATAAAGATGGCTGTAGTCACTCTGACTCAAGCCAGTATTCACGGAATTCAACAGGTATATATAAACCAATGCCTGAGTTAGTAAAAGAATCTAAATAATTTAATTAAAAAAAAGCAACACATAAGCAAAATAAGCACAGCTTATAAGGCGTCACCTAGGCGACACATAGAACACCAAGGCGGGCAGCTTTTGCTCAACCAATAAAGCGAGGCCTGCCTAGCATCCCGAATAAACACCAAGATACCGAGGCGACACTTTAACAACTACGATATTTTCAGAATCAGATACATCCCATTATTTGCAGATGTACTTTAGATACACTAAGTACTGATTTTGATGCAAGTTATTGTTTTAACCTTATTCATTTTCTTATCATACGGCTTTTGCCCTGCCAACATTGTTCCGCTGTACTTGCTACTTACTACTAACTATTGATTGGCCCCCTTAACTTCTCTAACTTGACTTCCTGCTTATTCCCTATTTAAAGCTACTTACCATGCTATACATTTGTGTTTACTAATTTCATGATGCAAGTTCATAGTGTGGACTTTTGTTCCCAGTGTTTTCATTTTTTGATATCAATAGGTGAATCCGTTTAAGTTACTGATGTTTTTTAAGATTATTAGTAATTTGCATGCTTGCTTGGAAATTGTATAATATGTCAATTTAGCCTAACTTGTTGGTATCCCCATCTTTGCTGAGTCCCTCTACTACGATTAGGCACCCAGATGAATCCAATTCCTATATGTAGATAATGAGGCCAAAGACAAGCCAGGGCTAGACCAATAAACTAATAATCAAGAAACCAACCTAGCTCTGTCGACTTTCATGTGGCTAATTCATCAGCAATGGAATTAACATATATGCTCCCCAACCTGAACCAGATGTTTGAATGAGAGGCAAAAGTCCTAATCTGCCTAATCTAATGAGACAGTCTCTGCAGGCCAAGTCTGTCTTCCAAGAGACAACCCACCACTTAGCTAGGTCCCCCTTCATGAGTAAATCATGACAACCAAGTCAATTGGCATGGACAAGCCCCTCTGGGAGGACTGGAATCTCTTCACATATGGGGTCACCCACGTCATCTGTACCTGAATGAGTATACTTTTGATCCCATGTGATCTCTGAAGGATCCTCAATAGCAATGATGGAGTTTTGATCATTGATAATCTGTTGAGATTCATCTTGTTTAGTTTTCTGCAATGGGGTGATCATATCGGCATGATTAAATGCTGAAAGGAGGTAGTACTCTACACTGGAGTGATAAAACCAGTCTCCAGAATCTGTAGAGGCCATATGATGAGTAATGGGCAATCCTGATAATAAACATGTCTTTGTATCTCCATATTGTGCAAAATACTTTGTAGTCGTCGCTAGTTGCTCACTTTTCAGAGGCCCCAAAGTTATGCTACGAATAAAAATTATATACCTTCTCATTTTAGCAATCAAAATCCATATTCCATTGCTGCATGGAGTCCATGATGCCCCATCTGGTACGTAGCTTACAGCAAAAGATCCAGGACATGATACTGAAGTTTTCTTGCTATGCCCCTCTTTTTTAATTTTTACATGAGGTGAATGTGTGGACGAGTGAATTTTTTTTTCCCAATGTGAAGCATATGCTAGTGTCTTCTTTCTTATGAGTCGCTTCCTGCCCAAATGCTTGAATTTTTTAGCAAGCCTGTTATCTCCTTAATTTATTAGGGAAAGAGTCAATTTTGTGTGTTTCGGTAGTTCTTTTCAAGCCATTAGCACTGACTTCCTGTGATGGTTTGAATGTTGTGTAGATGGGGTCAGGTTTTCATATTGGATGCTCTTTCCAAGTATAAGGCAGCTGACGCTCGTGAAGCCGAAAATATAGTGGAGCGAGTTACTCCAAGACTACAACATGCAAATTGTGCAGTTGTACTTTCGGCTGTTAAGGTAAATCCTTCAATTAACCACGTTTTGGTCTTCCAGTGCACAGTTTGGACTGTGGAAGTTGGAAACTCCCATCAGTTCACGAATACTAATTAAGAATTTTGGATGAGTGTAAACGTGAGCTGTTGGATTGGCCTTCCATTTTCTGAGGGAAACCCTATGGTTTGTTTGAATTCAGGCTCCACAATTTTAGGTGGAGGTTTGAATTCCTATTATTCATGTGAATTAATTTGGTGATTAGACAACTAATTTCATTGACTCCTGATTTGTTCCACTTGATCCAATGAATTTCAGTTGTTTCATGGCAACTTGGATTCTTGAGGATCCAAACAGGTTCTCAATACCTCTGTTCAATGCTGTCCTGTTTGTTGACATGATTATTTGAGTCTCACACTCTCACTTTGTTTCTCATGGCTTTTGTGCATTTGATTATGCCATAAATGGCTTGTTATAGATGATCCTTCAACAAATGGAACTCATTACTAGCACAGACGTGGTCCGAAATCTTTGCAAGAAAATGGCTCCTCCTCTTGTAACACTGCTTTCAGCAGAACCTGAGATACAGTATGTTGCACTGAGGAACATCAATCTTATTGTTCAAAGGCGTCCTACAATCCTTGCACACGAAATCAAGGTGATCTGAAGTGTCCCCTCCTTTCAATATCATTCAGCTGTTGCAGTTGTGGGAATAAAGCGATTAAAATATGCCTAATTTCTGTTGCTAGGTTTTCTTCTGCAAATATAATGATCCGATTTATGTTAAGATGGAGAAATTGGAGATTATGATAAAGCTTGCATCTGACCGGAACATAGACCAGGTACATGATTTCTACTAGTATCTTGAACACTATTATATCTTTAACCTTCTCTGGATTTTTGGTTTTCTGATAAATTGTTTTGTACACCTTCCGCCTGCCCCAACACCTTTTCTCTAGGTTCTGTTGGAGTTCAAAGAGTATGCGACAGAAGTTGATGTAGATTTTGTTAGAAAGGCCGTCCGTGCTATTGGCCGTTGTGCCATAAAATTAGAGAGAGCAGCCGAGCGGTGCATAAGTGTTTTGCTTGAGCTAATCAAAATAAAAGTAAACTATGTTGTCCAGGAGGCTATTATTGTCATCAAAGATATTTTTAGAAGATATCCCAACACGTGAGTCACAGCCTTTCTGGTGCTTCCCACCATTGTGTATGCTGAAATTTGTTGATCTCTTCATTTCAAGCTTATTGGCATTGTTTGTTTCCTTTACAGCTATGAGTCCATCATTGCAACACTTTGTGAGAGCTTAGACACTCTAGATGAACCAGAGGCAAAGGTACTTAAATTTCTATTTGGTAGCTTTTATACCTTCTTTTATCTTATGACTTCCCTTTATATATGTTTGAAATAAAAGATTTACTTTCTTTGTCACAGGCATCAATGATCTGGATTATTGGTGAGTATGCAGAAAGAATCGACAATGCTGATGAACTCCTTGAAAGCTTCTTGGAGACATTCCCTGAGGAGCCTGCCCTAGTGCAGTTGCAACTGCTCACTGCAACTGTCAAACTGTTTCTTAAGAAGCCAACTGAAGGCCCTCAACAAATGATTCAGGTAAACTGTTTCTACTGTTTACGCCCTCCAATTTTGTTTTTGTTGGGCTTATATTTCATGATAAATCTCATGAACAATGCAGTTACCCTAAAAAAGAAAGTTCATGAACAATTTTAAACTGTTCAATATTTCTCCTAATTGTCTATACCAATGTTTCTTTAGATACCTTATTATTATTTTTTTTTCATGGTTTTCCTCCTAGTGATACCTCCTGCTACCTGTTATACCAATATTTCTGGCATCTTCTGACTTGTAAACACAACCAAGTCCATCCCCCACCCCACAAACAACAATAGTAGGACAACAATTCAGCGTGTTTTGCATTTGCTATCTAGAGCTGGCCAAACGAAGTTTTGAATTGGAAAACCCTGCAAATCTGCCATACTCTTGGCTTTGTATTTTGTGTTTTAAGCCCAAACCCGAATACATACCCCAAAATGATACTTGTATCAAATGGAACTCCAGTTGTAATTAGGGTCCCTTTTTTTTGGGGGGGTGGGGAGGTGGGGGTTCGGAAATGTAGAATCTAGTCCAACTAAGAACCAACCCTACAGTAGGATCGATGTACTGTGTAGCAGTGATCTTCAGCAAAAAACCATAAAAAAACTGAACTGCATACGTATTTTGAGGGGTCTTCAATCAACAATGGATTGGAACTCAATAGGGCTTCTTGTATTAACTAGTTACAGAATTCCAATACTGCAGTTAGGCCTTAGTTTGCAGTAGACTTCAGAATACAGATCTCCCACAGAATTGATTCGAAAATAAAAAAAAATTAGAAGAAGATAAAAATAAATAAGGTAGGATAGAATCGGATCGGGTATCCCACTCTCTCCCGGGTCTCTCACCCACTCACAGGTACAGGCATCTCACCCCGCTCCATTGCATCTCATAACCGTCTGAGTCTCACAGAATAAAAGAAAAGGCTCAAGCCAAAATTTCATTAATCAAATTCGTGTACCAGGCTGTAGCCCTTAAAAAATTATATAGAAGACTCAAAAATAGACTCCAACATTAAAAAGGAAAGGCCTAACCCAATCCTTAACTAATAAGGTATCCTAAATTATGCAAACCCGAGAGGGTAAGCAAGCCAAGATTGAATCTGGAAGAGAAGAGGGGTGAGGTGCTGGACAGTTTGGGTCAGATTTGGTTTAGTTCTGATCCTACTGTGTTGGTGTCTGAATGATGAATTTGGTAATGGTGCAAATGGTGATGGATGTTGAATGTTGAAGATGGTAAGATAACTTTGTCAAGCTAGAGTCCCACTAGTTGCCCAGCCATAGGAGTCCCACCTAGGCCCATTGTAGGAATCTCACCTAAGCACTCTTGAGTCACACAAGGAATATTCATATAGTTTGCTGTAAAAATTCGTTGGGTGCCTTTGAGAGCAGCCCATGGTTTGCATTATATAGGGGCGGGGGAGAGGCTTTAAAAGCCTTGAGTACATCAAGTAGCATTAAAGTAGGCTCTTAGAATTCCAAAGCCTCTTTGGAATTCCCCCTACATAGATAACAAATCCTAGCATAGAAATCTGCCCCAAGACATAAAATTGTTCCCAAGAAGTCAAATTGAATAGACCAAAGAAAAATTAAAACTCAGCACTAAACTCTTTGACTATTGCTTAGAAGACTAATTAATAGTCCTAGGAAATATGAAAAGACTCTTTGAAATCTAACAAGGGCTTCATAACTACTTTCTAAGGACATAACAGAATTTGTTGAAGTTGTTTCCATGTGGACCCCACTTCCTAAGTAGGCCTTGGGCTGGCAGCTGCACTTCTTCTTAGCCCCCTTTTTTTCTTTTCTTTCTTTTCTTGGTGTAGCTGTAACAGCCGGATGCCCCTGCATCAACTCTCCCCGGGTTAAAATCATTCATCCCCAACGAATGTGAGAGAGAAAAGTAATGTTCATAGAGATTTGGATCGAGGCACTTGAACTTAACTGCAGGGATGCAAGTGAGACCTGTTGTCGGATGGCCTTTCCACTTAACAAGGAACTTGTAGTAGATACCACCGCTTCGAGTCATGACATAGTTGTGTCTGACAACATCTTCAATCTTGTACAAATTCTTGAGGGAACTTTCTTGAGGTAAGGCGGATGTTGCCGGTGCTCCAATACTTGTTGCAAAAACCTGCCGCTTTGGAGATGAAACAACTCAGCATAGCCCAATTGACGCTTGATAGGAAGAGAAGGACTTCGGCTAATTTTGAGGTTCTCAGCATCAATATCATTAACAGCCAATATTGCAGGAGGCTTAGAACTGTCAATACCTTGTTTTTGTTCACTAGTGTCCTCCTTGATCTTGTATTCTTCACATAGTCAATCATGGATAAAACTTTATCCGGCATTGACATACAATAAGTATGTTCAGCCCAGATACCACACTTCAAAAAAATTAGAATTTCCTCCCAACCATAACAACAACAACGTAACCTTGTCCCAACTTAATGGGATCGGCTACATGGATCCTAGAAGAGACGATAGAATAATAAAAGAAGTAAGGCGGCATACAAGTTAGGGGGAGGGGACATACAACATTGACACAAACTAAATGGGTGTCGATAGAATGAAATAAAGAAGTAAAGGGAGGGGGGGCATACAACATCGACACATACTTATATGTATCATATGCACATCTATGCATTTCTTGACCAATCTCCATGTGAATCTTTAGCGTATCTTATACCTCTTCGAAATGATACTTTTCTTAAAATCGCCCCTCCGATATGATACCCGATTCTGATACTTAAACCCTTGCTTATACTTGTAATTCTTTGACATTGTGTTATATTTCTTCATTCCTAATCCATATTTTTATTGTTTTCATTAAATTTTGTGTGTTCTAGTACTAAATTATGTTGAATAGGCTATATTTGAAAAAGTAAACAGTAGGACAAGTACACTACCAACCTAGGGTACGAAATCAAACTACCATTTTGAGTTTTTTTTTTTTTTAATAATATAAAGGTCCAATATGGTTAGAAATGCTTAATTATGGTTTCCCTGAAGTTTCAGGTGAAAATATGGCTATTTGACCACCGAAATGGCCAGCTGAAACATTCAGAGTTTTGGTTGAATATCGGTCGAAACCCGAAATACTTCGGTTTCGACCAAAACCAAGGTTGAAACTGAAATCTCTAACCTTGGTCACCACAACCGGGTGCCAAAGCGGTGTGTCACTCACAAAGGACCTAGAATGAAGAGATATGTTCGATTCCAACAAGTTAAAATTGAACCAGAAAACAGGGGATGTGCCTAGCTCCAGAAACACGGAATAGGTTGGAGAAAGTAGACTAGAATCCAATAATGAGAATGACTAATAGAACTGATCTGAGATGGAGTATGATTAAGAGGAAATCAAACCAGAGAATAATATATCAACCAAACCAGCATAGATGGTCTACAATGAGAATCGGCCACCAATCATAATAATGTAAGGCTGGATCACGAAGGACCTAGCCCCAGGCAAGATCTTCTTGAACAAAATTTAATGTTGGTTTGGCCTTCAGAAACTGGCAACAATTGATGAACTTATAGCAGGCAGATCACACAATGAAATCAATTCAAATAGAAACAAAGAAGAAACAGACTCAAAATAGGACTCTAACTCTAATTACATCAAATAACAGAATTATATCCTAATTAGAAACCTATCTATCTAAAACAGCTGTAGGAATCCTCCACGCATTGGCAATTGAGTCTTTAAACTGATCTCGTCCAGCTGACTAAGATCTACTAAAAAATATTCCCAAATTGAGCAAATATAGGTTGTGACACTGTTCACGTGAACAGTGTTTTGGTCTTTTCTTCTTCCTGTTTCTCCACGCAATCTGGACTTGGGCTGCCTTATGAGATGCCCCATTGAACCAACAAAAACCTGCCACGTCATCAGACCAGGCTGCCTCTCACAGCAGTTGAATACCACAACTACACTAGGCTGGTTTTGAGGCTTGTTCCTGTGGCTACACATGGACCTGTGATCTGCATCACATAGACTCAGAAATCTCTATTCATTCTACTGTAATCGATTGGGGATTGGGGGATGGAGGTAGGTACATATTTATATCTATTTGCTAAAAAAAAATTGACTCAAACTTGGACTCCTTACAAACAATCTAAAACTGAACCAAAATTAAAACAAAACTGGACTGAGTACTATGTACAATAACTCTATATAGTCTCCTATGACGATTCAAACACTGGAACCAGACCCCACCTCAAATTAATTTCTGGTTACAAAAATACCTAATGAAATGTTAAATACCCTAACTACCTCTATTGGAACTGATGGTCAAATTTCGTCTGGTTGTCCTAGGCCTGGACTTCAAAACTGGGTCTTGTTTGTCTAGTTAGGCTAGTGCTACTGCATCTGTACTCGGGACCAATGGAAGAGGAGGATTCAACTAGAGTGGAATTGCTATTTCCATGGGTTTGGACTTTCTCCATCAAGAAGGGTTTTATTAATATTTTTGTGGATGGTGATTCAATGACTGTTATTGCTTGGATTACATCCCATAGGATTGTTTGTGGAGCTTTCTAGTTTCAGGTGGATGGTAGTGTTTTCTGTTCTAGTGTAATGTGCCCCCCCCCCCCAACAAAAAAAAAGGAAACTGTGTAGTGTGTACATACCAAAAGGGAAAAAAAAATCTAGGTGTGTACAGCTGGAAGGGCATAAAGCTTGTGTATGAATTTCGATAGTGGATTTCTGCATTCCTCCACTTGCTGATAGAAAAATATAGAACTTTTTTGAGTTCACTGCCAAGCCACCAGCGCAGGCAGCACCTATAGAACTTGATGTGAGAATGATAAGTCATGATGCTGCTGTTCCTCATTATATGGAAGAATATTGTAGAAACTTTTGCTAGACTTATTGTGTGCAGTTAATCATTAGTTGTTCTGCTTGAATCTTACTTGACCTTTATTGCATCCTGTTTATCAGGTTGTTCTTAACAATGCTACTGTAGAGACAGACAATCCAGATCTCCGGGATCGTGCCTACATTTATTGGCGCCTTCTTTCAACTGATCCTGAGGTATATTTATTCATGCTTACACAAACGTATACCATTAGAATATTCTGTGTTCCTCTAAGATTGTATTCTATTCACTCAATCAGGACAAACTCCTGAATATATGTATTTCAGGCAGCAAAAGATGTTGTGTTAGCTGAAAAGCCTGTCATCAGTGATGATTCAAACCAACTGGATTCTTCACTTCTTGATGAGCTTCTGGCAAATATTGCAACTCTTTCTTCAGTTTATCATAAGCCTCCGGAGGCCTTTGTCACCCGTGTTAAAACTGCAATCCAGAGGCCAGAGGATGAGGAATATCCCGAGGGAAGTGAAACAGGCTATTCTGATACCCCTGCTCAAGCTGTTGAAAGTGGAAGTTCACCTGCAACTAGTTCAAGTAATACTCCATATGCTGTAACAAGGCAGCCGGCTCCTGCTCCTGTACCACCACCGGCCCCTGCTGCTCCAGTGCCAGACCTACTTGGTGATATAATAGGCCTGGATAATGCACTTGTTCCTGTTGATGAGCCTACAACACCTGCTGGGTGAGGATTCTGGTCTTGAACATTTACATTGGTGGAAAACCACCTTCTGTGTTCAACTTTCATATCATATGATCTTCTGGACTTGAGTATATTTAAGATTTTAAGGGGCTTACCACTCTTGGTTTCTTAAGTGCAGTCCAAGGCTTCGCTATAGACCATTGTGGGTAGCATTTGTTTTTTATTTTCATTTTAAAATATGTTTCAAATAAGAGATGGGGTTTGGGGTTCCTCTGCTGTTGGTAACAAAGGGCTTTGGTCACATGCATTATGTCTGATGTGTGGGGAGTTCTGTTGGAACACATTGTAGACATCAGTGGGCCCCAAAATGACATTGCATGTTTCAGGAAGGTTGACTAATTAGAGTAGACCAAAGGATTGGGTTTGGTATAAGAAAAAACGAATTGTTTCCAACATGTTACCACCTCCAAAGTACAAAACTATACCATTAATTGTTTGATACAACAGTATTTACATTTCACCCCACCCTACAAAAAAGAAAAAATAATTTCCGTTCTCTGCCCCTGGATATAGGTCACATTATGCTGACTAACACTTGGATGATCTTTTAAAATTGTATTTGCAGCCCTCCTTTACCTGTTCTATTACCAGCATCAAGTGGTCAAGGTCTGCAGATTAATGGACAGCTTACACGACGTGATGGACAGATATTTTACAGTTTATTGTTTGAGAACAATTCACAGACCACTCTTGATGGTTTCATGATTCAGTTCAACAAGAATACATTTGGTCTTGCACCTGCTGGACCTCTGCAGGTAATTAATTGGTGTTTGTTTGAGTATTTTTCTCACTGTATGCATCTAATTGATCAATTTTCCATTAATTAGGTCCCACAAGTGCAACCTGGCTCATCAGCAAGGACACTTCTGCCGATGGTATTGTTCCAGAATCTCTCTCCTGGTCCTCCAAACACCCTTTTGCAGGTTGCTGTGAAAAATAATCAACAGCCAGTGTGGTACTTCAATGATAAAATCTCATTGCTAGTGTTCTTTTCTGAGGATGGGAGGATGGAGCGTGCACACTTCCTTGAGGCAAGTCATTCTAGTTGACAGATTTCTTCTGCTTTGCACTCTTTCTTTTTTCTTTTTCAAGGACATAGAAGAGATTCATATATCTGTGATAAAATATGGGATAAAGAACACTACCTGGGTGTGCTCAGACACGGGCGAGCGAAATGATCGCGGCAGCCCCATGGAAGGTGGAATTTTATGGGGGTGCGACAGGTCATTTCACTTGCCCCTGTGTCTGGTGCAGGGGCAGCGCACCCCACATGCCCAGGTAGCATTCTCTTTCCCTTTTACCAGGTTCCAGATCTCTTAAAGAGTTTTTTGTAGTAACCAACCTGGAGGATGTCCAATGCAATATATAACTTGTGAGAGGTGCCTTAGAAGCTATTACATGAGCCACCTGTACCATGTCAACCATAATTAAATCAATCTCCCTGAAGGCATCAGTCTTCTTGGTATGAATAGCATCCATTAGTTCCTTACAGTCAGCTTTCACCTCTATGCAAGTGATGTCACTATTTACAGTGAAATTCATCCATAGATCATAGATAAGTGCATGTGCCTGTCTACTGAGCTGAGAGCTGCAGATGCCATTGTATGATTCCCTTCCTCTGCTACAAAAACTCCATTGCTTGCCTTCAACACTGCACCATATGTTGATAGGCCTTATTGATAAGATGTAGCATCCATTGATATGCTTGCTTGCTTCTTGTGCTGCAAATTTGACATCATTTTCGTAGATCATTAAAGTGTCGTTCTATTTTAGAATCAAGACCAATTCAGAATGCGATTTTTGGGCTTCTGTTCATTTTGCATCATCTCTACTTTGCAGACGTGGAAGTCTCTACCAGATTCAAATGAGGTCACAAAGGACCTGCCAGGAGTTGTGGTGAACAGTGTGGAGGCCACTCTTGACCGCCTGGCTGCATCCAATATGTTTTTTATTGCCAAGCGGAGGCATGCAAACCAAGAGGTGTTGTATCTCTCAGCTAAGATCCCTCAAGGAATTCCATTCCTGATTGAACTCACAGCAGTTGTTGGTATCCCTGGTGTGAAGTGTGCGATCAAGACACCAAACCCTGAAATGGCGCCACTGTTTTTTGAAGCCATAGAAGTACTTCTCAAGGGTTGATGGAGGTTTTTTTCCCCCCGAGAGGGGCGGATGGAGTTGGGCTGTGCTTGTAAGCTACTGTAAAATGTATGGTTCAGGGTTTGAGTAATTTTCTCATCTCTTGTCTATGATTTTTTTGGGTTTGCCCAGATCTTAGTGGTTAAAGCAGGGAGTGTACTGTTGGAAGGGCATAGTCTGTTTAGGGTGAGGCTTGAGGGTTGATTAAATGGTTCACTTTCGCAAACGTGATTTGCCTAGTTAAATTTTGTTATACGAGTTGCTTGGAACTGTTCCACTATTTTTTTTAAATGGAATAATACTTTTAAAACCGAAAACTGAAAGAGTTCTAATCCACATCCAATAGTTTGTCTCTGTTCATTTAGTCCTGCTTTGAGGGAATTGTTGCATTTTTTCTCCGGAACGTGTTAAGATAAGTGTAAAACTCCTGTTAAGTAATTGAAACCTTCCCCCATAACAAACCAGTATAATGGGCTTAGGCTAGAGGAAGGAGATAAGTTATCACTGAACCCAAGTCATACAATTTTCACTGAACCTCAAAAAAATCCAAAATTGCTCGAATAAAACCCCATTCAAACTTTTTTTAGGTGAGAAGATAAAAATATATATATTAACTGATTAAGGAGAAACCATATACAAAGACTTGGTTAGAAAAGCTGACTTAGCAAGGTTGTTAGCTATAGCACGACAAAAAGGTCACCCGTAGAAGTATAGTAAATATCAGGGCCTAGGTTGTTTATATACAATAGATCTTTTAGTAAAGACCAAGGCGATTAGAAGTCGGAGATGGAAGAAGATCAGCGATCTATTGATTTGAGCACCACACTTCTTTAATCTTCATCCCCAAATCCCTTGAAAGATCAAGCCCATTTCTAATACTAATCACCTACGGATTAATGCCACTGTAGTTCTTAATATACCCTGCCACAAGCAAAATGAAGCTGCGTACCATCTATCAAAAAACATAACAGACCATCCTACCAAAATTACTCCGGAATTCTGGTATCTTGCACAGATTAAGATAGGATAACTGAAATGGGGAAGAGATGAAAAAACATATATATCGACCTCATCATTACTACCTGGACTTGCAACTTGGGATGCAACAGGGGGAGGGTGAATCTCCAAATTGGATAACCAAAAGGCAGTTTGTTTTAGAACCCAAGTGGGAGCAGGCTTTCTAGCCCAACTACCACCTTGTTTCTAGCAATCCAAATAAAATAGCACTTAAGAATAAACACCTTGAAAAAACAATCTAAGGAGTTCTTATCTAGAAAACGATTAAGCAAAGTCTCTATGTAGAAATTTTCCAATGATGAATGCGATACGCATTTAGTTCTTAGCCCCAACGGCCCAGCCGCCCAAATGTGTTTGGTCCAATCACATGAAAGGAATAAGTGCCAGTAGGATTCGGCACCACTTCCACAAAGAGCACAAGCTGGATCGACTTGAAACCACTTGGAAATGACCGCCTTAACCAGGAGACCTGCATTTAACAGTCACTAGAAAAAGATTTTGAATTTAGGGTGAATTTTTAATTTCCAAAAAATTTTCCACCAAGTGAATCGTAAAGAAGTATTAGAGGAATCATAAGAAATCAAAGATTTAGCTGCTAGTTTAGTACTAAAATTTCCATTTCTGGCGAGAGTACACCACCAGCTGTCCTCAATGGAAGATAAACTGATCTTGTAAATGTGAGAAGACAGATGCAAAGGAATAGAACCATCTATATAGTCTGAATTCCATCTAGAATCTACCACATAATCAGCAACCTTCTCATTCCTCGTATTAAGATCCTGCAATGAGGGAAAAAGGCATCCCCGAAGGGAAGGAATCCAAGGGTCAGTCTAGAAAAAGGTTGAATTACCATTTCTAATTTTCTTAATTGAGATCTCCTATAGGGCTGGAATAACATGGGTTATTCTACTCCAGGTCCAAGATCCTTTCTTCCTCCTTACTTTCGGGTCAAAGAGGGAAGAATTAGGAAAGTATTTGGCCTCAAGGGTTCGCGCCCAGAGAGAGGATGTATCAGTCAAAAGTCTCCATCCTAATTTCAACAGTAAGGCCTTGTTGTGGACCGTAGCCTTACGAAACCCCAAACCTCCTTGAGATAACAGGGTACACATTCTGTCCCAGGTGATAAGAGTAGATTTTTTCTTGTTGCCAGAATTCCCCAATCAGAAATTAAGACAAATGGAGTCAATATTGCGACAGATTTTTAAAGGAAATTGAAAACAGTTAATCAGATATGCAGGGGTAGAGGCAAGGACAGACTGGACCAAAACGGCAAAACCCTACTACCTGCATACGATAAATAGTTGGATTGCCAGAGACATAATTTCCTCTGCAATTTCTCATCAACCTTTTTCAAATCATGAATTTTAGGTCTGCCATGAAAAAGGTTAGTTCCCAAATACACTGCATCACTAGCCATTTCCGAAATACCAAGAAGAGAACAAAGAGCCGATTTTTCCACAATTGGCACGTTTTTACTCAAATGAATACCACTCTTAGAAAAATTAATTTCCTAGTCCGATAAATCCGAAAAAAGATCTAAAATGACTTTAACGGTTAAAAGATCATCACGGTAAGCCCGACGAAAAATAAAAATGTCGTCAGCAAACAAAAGATGAGAGATTTCAGGAGCCGTTCTTGCGACCTTAATGCCCTTAACAAATTCAATTCCCTATAGGTCAGAAAAAGTCTAGACATGACTTCCATGGCTGCAATGAAAGATAAGGACTAAGTGGACATCCCTGTCTAATACCTCTGGTGGCCTTGCAAAAATCAAAAGGACTACCGTCTAATTTAATAGAAAAGGAAGAAGTGGAGATTAAAGATGAAATCAATCCACACCATTTATCTCCAAAGCCTAAGAGCCGAAATAAAGAAGTGATAAGACCCCATTTGATTCTATCATAAGCTTTAGACATATCAATTTTAATAGCAACATACCCAATCTTCCCCTTGGTGTGTTTCATGAAATGAAAGATCTCCTGTGCCATCACAATATTATCAATAATCTGTCTTCCAGGGATGAAGGCAGACTGAAAAGGGAATATAATAGAGTTTAAAAACCTTTCAGTCTATTTGCCACTAACTTGGACAAGATTTTATAAGACACATTGCACAGATTGATAGGTCTGAAATCACCAACACGAACCGTAGAATCCTTTTTTGGGATGAGACAAATAAGAGTATGATTAACTTCCGAAGGTAACAAAGTCTCAGCAAAGAATCTAGTAGAGAGAGTAAATCAAAACTTACCAATTCCCAAAATTTTTGGAAAAAAACATGCTTGGAAACCATCAATGCCTGGGGCTTTAAGAGGACCAAAAGAAAAGATAACTTTCTTGATATTTCTTCTATGGAAGGTGGAGAGCAAAGAAATTCCACATCCTCAGGTGAGAGGACATGAGAAAACAAGCATTCCACAAATCCTGCATCCAAGGGGTTAGAAGTTGTAAATACTTCTTTTAAATGGAAAGCAAAAATGTGGGTCATTTTCTTTGGATCATCAATCCTATGGCCATCCTCATCCCAAATGTAATCAATTCTTCTTTTCCTCAAATTAGCCCTAGCCATCGAATGGTAAAATTTAGTGTTACAATCACCATCTCTAATGTAAAGATGCCTTGATTTTTTAAGCCAAAAAACCTCAGCAGCATAAAAAATCCATTTAAGTTGCCCCTGGATTTTATTCATCAATACGCAATCCGGCTCAATCATATTTGAGCAAGAGAGGAAATTATCTATCATTTGGTTCTTAAGAACATTAACATGCCCAAACACCTTGCGATTCCAAATCCTCATTTTATTAGAGAGAGAACCAAGTTTCTCAGCTAAGAGATCCCCAGTCAACAAGTTCCAAGACTCTGAACAGAATGAAGAAAATTCAGGGTAGTAGATTCATGCTTCTTGAAAGTGAAAAACCTTTTTGTAACTGGGACGAGAACCACAGGTAGAAAGTATAATATGGTTATGATCAGAGCCTCTAGGAGATAATTTAGAGACTGATAATAGGGGAAAACACTCAAACCATTGGGGTGAGGCAAGGACTCTATCAAGACATTCTTTAATGAGTCTAGGGGTTTTTTGCTTGTTTGTCCAAGTAAACCTCGACCCATGAAAGCAGGCATCCTCAAGAGAGAGAGAGGTAATAAGATCCTTAAGTTTCTGGTTAACAGTGGAAGGTTGAAATGGAGTCACCCCCCCCCCCCAAGCTTTTCAGAAGGATTAAGGATTTCATTGAAATCCCCGATGATACAAAACATACAATCCAGTGAGGAAACAAAGTCAAATAAGTCCATCTAGCATTGACTACAGGCACCTGGATGTGGTGGAGGATACAACCAAATTAACCAAAAAAAGATCCCCTAAAATTCTCAATTTTAACTCCAATAAAATTACTTGAAATGAAGGAGTCAAACACCTGAATACTTTGTTTAGAAAGAATCCACAATCCTCCCTTGCCCCCTCTAGAACCACTACTGTTAATGTAATTAATGGATTTGTAATCAAACATAGGAGGCTTAAGCTTTAAACATGCATGATCCACGCACTTAGTCTCACAAAGGAAAACAATATCAGGCGTATAATTGTTCAAATGAAAAGATAAACACTTTCTAGTGAAATAATTATTAAGTCCTCTAACATTCCATGATAGAATAAGCATGATGTCAACACCGAAAAGGAGAAAAACAGAGAAGAAAATGAACCTACAGAATCTATAGCCTCTTCAGGGGTGAAAAGCACGACGTAAGGCACGGTTATTAAGATCCAATATATAGATAGACAAGCTGAACAGAATAATAAAAAACACAGAGAAATAATCAAAAAACTGTTTATACTGAGTGAAAGAAAATATCGGGGCTTATGTGTATGGACGTCCACCGATATGCCAGGCACAGAATCACGTGAGATGCCATCATTAGAGGTTAAATCAGAGCCTCCAGTATAGGGATCATCTTCAAATCATTGACATAGTCCTTAACTAGGGAGATAAAACAAGCAGGATCATGTGAAGCAGCAAGAGAAAACTCAAACAGGGACTTGAAAGATGATATTTCAGATTCAAGAGAACAGGGGAGGGGGGGAAAGGGGACATGAATTTCCTTTTTTGGGAGATCAGGCAGCAAGGCGGATTTCCCGCCAGGACCTCCGGGGTGGACATCCTTCTGTAATGATCAAGAACAATAGGATTTGAAGCAACCCCAAAGGAGGGGTCATAGTCCAGATGGTTCAAATCAACTGAGGGCACCACAGTCTCGGATCCAATAGGCCTCAAGATATTTGCATCAGCTTCAAACATGTCAAAGAAATCCATACCCGGTTGAAAATCAGATAGGATAGAAGAGACAAATACTTCATCAGTTGGAGAGTTAGTTGCCAACACAGGTTCAATAATACTGACATCAGTGACAGATTCCATAACATCACATACCTTCCCAATATCCTCAATAGCCAAATCCAAATCCAAGTCATCCGAAGCAGCTATAGGTATAGTGCCTGGGACTGATTTGGTAATAGAGATCACAGGTAATGGACTATCAGCCCCCTTCGCAACACCACTAGAGAACCTAGTACTAGCAATTTTAGAAGTCCTGGCTGGGAAAGTTACTCGGTCCACCCCACCCCTATTCAGATCATTAAGATCCATCACACCCATGTAGTTAACACGAAGAGGTGGAGTAATTATTGTAGATCGACTTTGCCGAGAGATGAGAATCGAGTTACTCGATGAAATGCAGTACCTGTTTAGAAGAAGAAGATTACAGAATGGCGATCAGACGATTGGGGGCTCCACTTGCGTTATGCCTCATTATATTTCCAACTCCTTAAAACCATATTTATAGGAGTCCATAGAAGAGCTGTTGCTTGCTTCCTTAACACGGAATCACCCCCCAAATTCTCCCCATATCCCTTCAATTACGGGGTGTGATGTTATGGATCCGTTGGATAACGGCAATGTGGCCACATCACCCAACATCTCCCACTTGGCCACATTGTCCGAATCCATACTCCATGTTTCAGATCCCAGGAACTTCTGTCATGAAATTTCCTTTCCGTTCCCATTTCCATGAACTACCAAAAGTTCATTATTGTTCCTAATTTTTCAGGAATTACATTTGCATTTAAATTTTCATTTCCATGAACATCTGTCATGATGTTTCCATTTCTGTTCCCACTTTCAGGAACTACCAAAAAATTCATTATTGTTCCCAATCTTCCAGGAACAACTTTCTTTAGCTTGTATTTCCATCATAACATTTGCATCATCATGATGAGGAACAATCAGTTCCTATTCCAGACTTAGACTGCTCCAAGTCCCTTAAACATTCCAAACATTCAGTTCAAATTTCAGACTTAGATTCTTCCAAGTCCCATTAAATCCACATGTTTAATGTGGATTTTCGCACGAACTCCCTTTGTAAGGGGATCGGCTACCATATCGCTCATAGGTATATAGGTTACTTTAATTTCACCTTTCTACTATATCTCGTATATAGTGATATTGTATCTTTATATGTTTTTCCTTCGAGTTATTTATGCCATTATGTATCAAGTTTATTGCCACTTGATTATCACATAATATTTTCACTGGTCCATTTACAAGATCAGCCAAAGTCCAATAAGAATCGTCTTATCAAGACTGCATGAGTAGTTGTCATACTACAAACAATATACTCAGCTTCCAGTGTGTGTCTTGCAACACACCCTTGTTTCTTGCTTCCCCAAGAAACAGTTGCACCTCCAAATATAAACACATGACCAGAGGTGAACTTAAAGTCATCTTTTTCACCTCTGAAATCGTCATCGAAGTTTCCAATGACCTCTGATTTTCTAGTCATCCTTATCACCTCCGTAGTCGATGATCGGAGTTTCCAATGACCTCAAGCTTTTCTCGTTTGGAAACACAATTTCAAGTGTTTAGTTCCTTTGAAGTACATCACAATCATTTTCATTGCTTTTCAATGGACAAAACTATGATTACTTTGGTATCTACTCACCAAACCAACTAGATTGATCAAATCCAATCGTGTATACAACACACGTATAATAAACTATCTATTGCCCAAGCATAAGGTTACATTCAAATTTTTCTCGTCCTTCTTGAGGACAAGTGGTTTTTCGTCAAAGCGTTTTCCATTACAATTGGTATTGACAAGGAATTGCAATTTCAGATTTTTATTTTTTTTTTTTTTTTAAATCACAAAACTCAAGTCGGTCGCCACGTGGCACCGATAGGTGGGATGTTTTATGCCTCATCAACCTCTATAGATTTTTGTTTGGAAACACAATTTGAAGTGTTTAGTTCCTTTGAAGTACATCACAATCCTTTTCACTGCTTTTCAATGGATAAAACCAGGATTACTTTGGTATCTACTCACCAAACTGACTAGATTGATCAAATCCAATCGTGTACACAACACAGCGTATAATAAACTATCTATTGCCCAAGCATAAGGTACATTCAAATTTTCCTATCCTTCTTGAGGACAGTGGTTTTTTGTCAAAGCGTTTCCCATTACAATTGGTATTGACAAGGAATTGCAATTCTGTATTTTAAATTTTTTATTTAATTTTTTTTTTAAATCACAGAACTCAAGTATTTTTTCACAACATACATTGTGTTCAATCTCTATAGATTTTAATTCCCAAGATATAGGATGTTTTTCTCATATCTTTCATTCCAAATCTGTTAGTTAATTCATACTTGGTTCTATTTAGCATTTCCAAGTTATTTTCAGTTAACATTATGTCATCGACATACAAGAAGAGAATAGTAAAAATACTCCCACTCTTCAAGATGTATACACAAATATCCAACCCGTTAGCCACAAAACCTTATATGAGGATCGCATTGTCCAACTTGTTTCAAATCGTACATAGACTTCTTAAGTCTACATACTTTATCTTCCTGTCCCATTCCCTAAAAAACTTTAGGTTGTTGCATATATATGATCTCTTCCAATTCGCCATTTACAAAGGCGGCTTTTCACGTCCATCTGAAATAATTCTAAGTCCAATTGTGCAACTAGTGCCAATATCAATCCAATAGAGGCAAATTTTGCTACCGGTGAGTAAGTTTCCTAATAGTCTATTCCTTCCTTCTGGGACTAAACGGGCCTTGATTTTATCAACAGACTCATCTACTTTGTACTTTTTCTTAAGTACCCATTTGCAATCTATGACATTCCTACCCTTTGGTAGCACACATGGTTCCCATGCTTGATTCTCTGTGATGGAATCAATTTCCTTCTGCATGGCATTTAACCATTCACCTTATTCTCGCGATTTTATCGCTTCAGAATAGGTTACAGGATCAACTACCTCTTCCACATCTGTGTCAACTGTGTGACAGGACGGCTCACGCAGATAAAAGTAGTAGTCATCTAAATAAGTTGGGGATGCTCTTGTTGTTTTACTCCCACTTACCCTAAGTTTCGGATTTTGTTTTTGAGGATCAACTTGATCTCCAGGAGTTTGAGTTCTTTGATAAAAAATTCCAAGTCCATCTTGAGAGTTAACATCATAGTCATCTTCAATGACATGTAGGGGTTCAAGATCCTCCCTCGGCGGTTCTTCTTCTAGTTTCTCTAGAGATTATGCGTTACGACTCTTAATAATCCCTTTTTTCGGGATGATGAAACCTATACTCTTTTGATCCTTCTGGATATCCTATGAACTTGCATCTGATAGTTCTGGAATCCAACTGTTTCTATATGGCTCAGATATTAGTACGTGGGCTACTGATCCCCACTTCCTTAGATTTTCTAAGTTAGATTTCCTACCTATAGTTCACAGGGTGAAGACTCAACAGACTCAGTGAGAATTCTTTTTATAATACAATTCCTGTGCAAATGACCTCTCCCCGTTATCTTAGAGAGAGTAAAAAAAATTACGTACAATACACTACACTGAGTAGTGATACATTCCATCTTTCAATTACACAATACTGTTGTGGTGTGAAAAACATTGTTTTCGGTATGATAATTTCATGTTCCTCATATAATTCCTTACTCAATGGAATCATACTTTCCACTACGAACAGTTCTTAGAACCTTAATGTTCATTTCTAACTGATTTTACACTTCAGTTCTATAACGTCCGAAGCATTCAAAAAGTTTCAAATTTCTTACATATCAAATAAATATACCCTTATTAAAGAAAACATTAGTAAACAAGATGAAGTAAATTATTCCACTATGGGTACTCACATTAAGCGGCCCACAAAAGTCAGAGTGTACAACTCTGAGGAGTTCCTTTGTTTTCACTCCCACTGGGATAAAACTTCCTGGCCATCTTGCCAGTTAAACAAAGTTCATAGGCATGATATTCAACTTTAATTAACTTAAGGAACTAACCCCAATTTAAATTATTTCATCAACTTCCTTAATTCCAAGGTATTCTAGTTCCATATGCCAAATGGATAAATCAAGCATATTTGCACAATCAATTTCATATTTCACAACTATATATGGTTAACACAAGAAATTCAACTAATAGTTCCATGCAAATGCACACAAAATAAATCTTGAACATTTTTTCAAATATCCATAAAATTGGCATAAATTTTTGATCAATTAGGCACCATTCAATACACATGCCACTTAGCTTGAATAGCCATGTACCTAGACCAAAAGTACTAAACCCACATACAAAGGCTAAGATCGTACCAACCTCAACATACTTTATTTGACGTCCAATGTAATTCCGGCAACGTCACTGACACGTCGAATAACTTAAATTCGATGTCAGAAAATCATTAAATTATGAACACTAAAAAATAAAAATTTTAATCAGTCCATTGGACATTCCATCAATGACTATGATCAACTTCTGATGTAACAATTTAGCCAATTTCATCGAGACATGTCTCATGTCAGACATTCCATTGATTCACTAAGTGAACAACGATTGGGTTCAAATGAATTAAGCTTGTCGTGCTAAAAATGAATTTTCAGTGCAAAAAATAATACCATGGTCATCAATGATCATTTATGCATGACATGACCATCAATAACATAATATTTCCACTGATGGAAGACTAATATTATCCAATATATTAGACTACTGTGATTGTCCTACTCAAACAAGGACCAAAAATTCATTGATGGCATATGGGATTTGTACCCATATAATCATAAGATTCCAAAAAAATTCCATTGAACATCTTATCAATTGAAATGATGTGAGAAAAAAAAATTATTCTATCAAACAATTGCATCAATGGATTATCATTTGGATACTTAGGTCATGCTCTAGCACTTGGTCCACTTATCATATTGTTCCAATGGACATTAAGTCCAGTCTAATGTCAATCATTATTGGGTTACTTAACCTGTGCAATTCCAAGTTCTTAATCAATCTCTTAACATAGATTACAAATACTCATAGTACATGCATGGTCTTAAGTATATAATCATAAGCAGAATCAACATAATATGAACAAGTGTGGACAATTTATTATACCATTCCAAGGCTAAACCTCATACAATGTTTTTCGCCAAAACTAAAATCATAGGCAGAGAACAAAACCTTCCTCATTAATAATGACACCAAATAATCTAATAATGATTATTTAAATACCAAAGGCATATTATTCTGAATAATTATTTTTAATGCGTGAGCCAAAACTCAAACTCAGCATATATACCGAAATGGTATTAAATATATGGCATGACGGAGTAAGTGATAATAACAATGAAAATAAATAAATCTTCAACAAAGTAATTGTCAGCAAACTTAGGAGCAAGTGAATTAAGTAATATATTGTATTTGATGTAGCATAGCAACAATTCAAAAAACAACAATTATATAATATTATAATAGCAACAAAATCATTGGTGTTTGCAATAACTTAGAATACCATGTTGCATCCAAATCAATAACTTTAAATCATGCTTAACAGTGATTCAAAACAAAGCATTAAATGTATAAAAAATTGAATATGCTAGAGGGCACCAAATACAAAATATAAAGCATTAAATATATAGCAATTACCTGTACTGATGTGACAAAACAGTGTGTTTTGTGAGATATAAAAACGCAAGCTCTTTCTTGCAAGTGGGTGCATCGTACCAGTGCTTTTGCAGGTCTTTAGCAGTGTAGATTTTGAAAAATCTATAAATTACGGGTTGTCAGTGGTCAATCCATTGCTGTAGAAGTTAACTTTAGTGGAGATAATGAAAGCCGGGTCAAATTTTTCTGCGATTTTTTCCATCTGAAATGCAACCGGAGTGAATTGGAGTGAATCGAAGTTAACTGGATGATCAATCCGATGAAGCTTGGCCAAAGAAGAAACTAAGCACAAGGAGACGGTGGCTGCCCAGAGAACGCATAGAGCCATGGATTTAAGTTAAAAAAAAATTGCAGCGGTGAAGTGTAGAGTTGGAATCTGGCTCCGCTGATTCTCATGATCTTGAAACGAAAATAGAACTCAACGGTCTGAAGATTTTCAAGTTGCTGGGTCGGACTGCTTGTGCTTTGTCTCGACCTCAATGAGAGAAACTCATGGAGTCTGTCTCCGCTGTTTAGCAACAGGCTCGTTAGCTCTGATACCAGTATTGTAGATCGACTTCGCCGAGAGATGAGAATCGATTTACTCGATGAAATGCAGTACCTGTTTAGAAGAAGAGGATTACAGAGTGGTGATCAGACGATTGGGGGCTCCACTTGCGTTATGCTTCATTATATTTCCAACTCCTTAAAACCATATTTATAGGAGTCCATAGAAGAGCCATTGCTTGCTTCCTTAATGCGGAATCGCCCCCCAAATTCTCCCCATATCCCTTCAACTACAGGATGTGACGTTATGGATCCGTTGGATAACGGCAATGTGGCCACATCACCCAACAGTAATAGCCTACTTGAAAAAACTGACCATATTGGCCCTACTGGATGACCCATTCCCCTGGCTGTGAAAGGCAATTGATCCATTCAACTCGATTATAGGTTTCCACATTTGAATCTTAACACCCACAAATCACGTTTGTCCTTTTTTCAACGCATATAGTTCATAACTTCCTAGCAATGATATAGTTGTTTGCAATTTGTTATATTAAATCATAAGATCAAACTGCCAAATCGAAAAAAATTGGGTGCTATCATATACCTTTGTATTGCTAAGTTCACAAGCTGGAGATAAGCGAACTCGAACCATTGACATCTGTCACAAGGTAAACCACCGGTTCTCAGGCCTCCTTGATTGATTCTACCATAGAGGCCAATGATAGGTAAAACTCCCCCTCCCCAAACACAGTTTACAACTTTCATCGTACTATGCTCCAATGAGCAACTCTTCTCAAAATCTCAAAAGGTGCTAAGTTGTAATCTCATTCTAAGGATTCGTGTGGTTAATCTAGCTATAGGAGAACCAGAAACTGAGAGCTTTCCCCCCTTTTGTAAGGTGAAATAACTTATCCAGCAAGGTGTTATCCTTTGAGATAAGTTTGTAAATGACATTATATAAGCTTATAGGCGAGTAGAGCTCTAGTAATGATGGGTTGTCTGCAGAGGATCCAAATCCATCACGGATCACATGGGGAGGGTGAGAAAAAAAGGTTTCTGAAGTAATTATTGATGTCTTTAGGGTCAGTAACCCATTGGTTAATAAAAGGATTATTCTTGATTATAAAGATATGATTCCTTCTAACCTTTGACTTTGTGACAGTATGGAAATACTTACTGTAAGTTCTTATCTCCATCTTGAGCCAACCATTTCTTTAATTTTGTTTCTAAGAGACCTCCACAGCCTTTTGAGGATATTCAAGTATCTTTCTTTGAGGATAGAAGCATGGATTCCACTGAACCCCCCAAAGTCTGAAGCCAATGCCTCAAAATTAAGGTTATGGAAAGCTCCTCTTTTATCCAATGTTGGTAGGCTTGTGTTGGTCAAGTCTGTGCTCAATTCAATTCCTACATATTGGAAGCCATGCTTCCAATATCCAATTTTTTTTTTTGTAATAAGTTAAATTTCATTGGTGCTAGGTTTTGGAGTAGTTTTCTACATAATAGGACTCTTTTAATCAAGTTAGGTTGGTGCCTACTAACCGATCTTCAAGACATGAGATAAAATTCAATCAAGTATTAGTAAAAAAGGATCTCTCATTTGGGTGGGGGGTTGTGCATGGTTATTCCTTTACTTAAACAAATAGTATCTCACAAGGTTGGCTTTGATTCTTACAATTCTGTTTGGTTGGGATGATCTGTGGGTTCTTAATATTAAGGAATATAAGAGTTTCCTATCATCATAATCTAGGCAGTAGTGTTTTTTTATGTTAGAGATTTGTTGATAGGTGATTGATGTAACTTTGGTAAGGTAAGGTCTCTCTTCCCTCCTTATATTGCTAAGCCTATTCTTAAAACACCGATTGACACTAAGTCTGTTAATAATGAGTGGTTTTGTCCTTTATCCAATAATGGATTTTATCCACCCATTTGGTTGTTAGTGTTTTGCTACAAAATAATTTATGTAATAGGTTCTATCATGGTAAAAAAAAACTTTGAAAGACAATCTAAAGACTTAAAAATATATCCTAGATTTAGGTCATTTATGTGGAAAGTTTTGATCGGAGGTGTTGTTACTAAAGATAAACTTGCTAAAGTTTTGCAAATAAAAACAACATTTTCATTCTGTAAAATTGAGAATAAGTCATTATGGAATTTATTCTTAACTTGTTCTTTTTCTATGCATATTTTTGATTGGTGGTGCCATCGGGATTAAGTATTGAGTACCTGCAGTCTTCTAATGTGGATTTATTTGAAACGTTTGCCTCTTCTCCGACATTATCTAAATTTTGTAAAACCCGAATATAATTTCTTGCTTCTATAGCTATGTATTTTTATTTTGGATTTTCCATAACAAGTGTGTATTCCAGAATCTATAAATGGGTGGCTGATCTTGGTTTTATTTATGAACCTTCCCCTACTATTGTCTCTTGAAATTTTCATTATATGACCTGTTGGAATACCAAACATTACCATTTGTGGATCATTCAATTTTTTTCTGTGATGGTTGTTACTTAAAATTTCTTCTCTCTTTCTTGTGATGGATGTAAATATTTGTTTAAAGGTTTCATATATTACATTTGTAGCTACTAGGGCGGCCGATAAGGCAAGTAATTCAAAATTATCAACCGAACTAAACAGTGATATATATGGTTTTTTTTTTGCTTGATTTTTGTTTTGTTACTAACGAATCTATATATTTTATGATTGTACAAGACAAGGAATCACATAATATTTCACGAGAAAAAAAAAAAGAGAAAGACTAAAAGATCCAGTGTGAATGTGTGATTGTGAGGAGATGCCAATGAATCAACTCAGCTTGGAATGGAATAGTCGAGTCAGTAACGACTATCGAATTAAACCAAACAACCTCATATCAGCTTGTGTATATTTCACAGAGCTGCAACACTGTTAAGCTTCCCCATTTGTGCATCTTTTTGTAACAATTAGAATTTATAACCGAACTTTGTCCGCAATCTGGTTTCCTTCTCCCTCCATCATATAATGACATGACATTAGGGTAAAAGGCCTAACATTGTAATTTCGCAATCTAGTTTCCTTCTCCCTCTCCCCTTCGCTGGCCTCACTCTGCCATGTTATTATATGATTCAACCATATTTTTTTACAATTTATATGTTTGATTTGGATCGTGACAATAACTTAGCATTTTATATCATGACAAACACAAATGTACAATCTGATCTAAAAGATCAAATGTCATAAAATTCTACTAGATTCTAATTGGAATAATGCAATTCAACCATTATATTTACCATTTTTAGACCTTTGAATTATATCATGTCCATTCATTTAGTATTTTTTATAATGATAATACAACAATAAACGCTGATAAATTTATGATTGATAATATTGCTGGTAAAATAAAGATAATTAGATTTGAAGATGCTCTTGTAAGCATCTGGATGATTTTTTAGAGATATGCTCAACTGTTAAAATCCAGAATTTTGCTGAAGATGCTCTTAAATTGACCTTGTTCCCATTTTCCCTCAAGGATAAAGCCAAACAATGGCTCAATTCCTTAGATGCTGTAGTGATTACTACTTGGGCACAAATGCAACAAGAGTTTTTGAAGAAGTATTTCCCCATAGGAAGAACAAATCATATTAGGCGCGCCATCTCCAGCTTTTCGCAAATTGATGGTGAGCAATATCGTGAGACCTGGGAAAGACTTAAAGACCTGATTCGAAAGTGTCCCCATCATGTTGTACCTAAATGGCTTCATCAATTTGATGAATTTTCCTTTACACCAAGTGTAAATGACAATGCCCTTTTTCTTAGAAAATATGGTACATGCACCATTCTTCTTTTGCTATATGTGGATGATATTATTATTACTGGCGATGATCTTGTGTCATCTCAAAACTAAAATAGTTTCTCCATCGACAATTTGAAATGAAAGATCTCGAATCTCTTAGAAACTTTTTAGGTCTCGAGGTCTCCTCTGGATCTGACAGGTATTATCTCTCCTAAGCCAATTATGCCTCTGATATGTTATCTCGTGCCGGATTGCCTGACAACAAGACAGCTCCCACTCCTCTCAAGACTAACTCCTGGTTGACTCCTACTGATGACACTCCTCTTCAGGATTCAACTCTCAATCGCCAGTTAATGGGAAGTCTTATCTATCTCACAGTTACTCATCCTGATATTGATTATGCAGCATATCTCGTCAGTAAGTTTATGGTTGTTCTCGCTCAGTCTACTATATTGTGCTCCACATTTTATGTTATGTAAAAGGCACATTTTTTCATGATTTACATTTTTCTGCTCACTCCTCTCTGGAGCTATGTACCTATTATGATGTCGATTGGGCTAGAGACCCCATTGATCGATGATCCACTATTGGCTATTGCTTCTTCTTGGGAGGTTCCCTCATCTCTTGACGCAGTAAGAAGCAAACTGTTACATCTCGTTGTAGCATGGAGGTAGAGTATTGCACCATTGTCGATACAACCTTTGAACTTCTCTGGTTACATTGGCTACTCGAAGACATGGGAGTGACACATTCCAATGCTACTATTCTTAATTATGATCGTAGGAGCGCTATACATATTGCTCACAATAATGATTTTCACTAACACACAAAATGTATAGATAATGACTATCATTTCGTGCGTCAACATCCGATTCGTGGCATTCTCTGTCTCGTATCAGTTACATTTTCTGATTAGACTGCTAACATCTTTACCACAACTCATCTCTCAGGACATTTTGGTATTCTAGTTTCCAAACTCAAGTTGGGATCAACTTTCCCACATTGAGCTTGAGGGGGGATGTTAATGTTAAGGAATACACATTGTTAGAGCTACCACCTACCATCTACCACTTACCACATTTACATTGCATTATACATTATCTTGACTTATATATGAGTCATCTCTTGTACAAAGATTGATATACTGAAATACAAGATTCATTCCTACTCCAATTCTTCTATCAAGATCAACTTTCACGTGGCAGATATAAATGGACTGTGCCACATAACTTTGCAACACAGACGTTTTGTTACTTCTCACCCAAAGTGGCAACCCTCAAACTTGAACTTCGGTCTTTCATTTAAATTTAGTGCTTATATGCGATAAGTTACAAGCAATGAGCTGAGAATAAATATCAATTAAATTTGATACAAGTTTGATTATCTACAATGATACTTCGATTCTTTTTCCTCTTTCAAAATGGCTTTCTTTCTTTTCATAAAAAATGGTATCATTTCCCTCTTTTTTCTCAAAGAGAATGGTTGTCTACCCCATATTAGCCGAGATAAGACTCAATGGAGTTGAGTTTGGGAGGAGAAAATGGCATCTTCGGTCACTTGCATGATTTTGTTATCCTACTGGAGCCACTCTAGTGTATGGGAACTAGATTGGGTCAGCCTAGTATGGAATAGGTTAAAGGGCTTGACTTACAGTATTCCATCAACTCTTGAGCTTTTGACATATCGGTCAAGTACCTAACATTTAGTATCAGAGTCAGTCACCATGTCACGGGTTCGAATCACAGAAAGGGTTACCTAGGAAAGGGCTACCTGGAGTAGAGTGAAAACCGTCAAGAATAGACTATCTGCTTTCAGCAAGAAACCTTGAGCCATAGTGGAACCGTTTGGTAAGAGCTACCTACCGTCAGAATGAGAGATACCTAGAGAGAACTGCCGAGGATGACAGTTGGGAAAGTGTGGGGGTCAATTATGTGTCAATGGGGCCCCCCTCTAGTGTATTGGCGCTAGATTGGACTAGCCTAGTACTCTCGCTCCCACTCTGATTTAGCCAAGAGACACACTTCTATCCAAATCAAAGCCATCTGAAAACAAAGAACAGCTAGCATGCTTGTTATCTATATGGCGGTGACAAACTTCTAGGGTTTCAGATCTTCAAGCTGCTCTTCTCTTACTCTGAAATGGAAGACAAAATCCTTAAACGCTCTGTTCGGTAGATTGCTGGCCTTAAAGTTGAATTTGTAGAATTTTGTTGTTAAACAAGGCTGAGCTTGTATACCTCTTGAAATTAGCTTTGAAAAAAGAACCAGCTAGGATCCATGAAGGGGGTCGCTGAACTCTCTGTGTCCCTTCTGGACATTCCATTCCGCGCAAGGCTCCGTGCAAGAGCGCGCTAAAAGTGTTTAGAGTTTAGAGACATGGAGGAGCAACCAATGCATGGCATTATCAACGGGCTCATCTCCTCGCTCGGCACGGCGCATCATCTGCAGCAGGATACGAGCGTCAATGACGGTCTGAGGAAAGCATCAACAATTGTTTCTTTTTCTTTTCCATGTTAACCAAACAATAAGAAAAACAAACTTTTCTTTTTTATTCTTTTCTTGACAATCAAATACAGCCTCATCTTGGTTTCTGCTAAATGGTTCTATTGGATCATTTCAATCATTCTTTCCTTATTGACCAGTTAGTGCTCACCCATGACATCCTATTCAACACTTGCTTTAAACTAGATACGCAATGTTATCCCCTGTCGATGCATCTCCTTCATGATTTTCAGACAAATTGTAGGATTTTTCATATGGTATTTCCTGGATTCCTAGGGTCACATGAGAACAAAATTACAAGGCCTGAATTTTTTCCTAGACGACTATATGGGAAAACTTTTCTCTTGATACGGTGTTTGAACAAGTATTGGGTTTATGCAGAATTAAATTTTAACCGTCTGCACAAGCCCAAGAAATTTGAAATTTCAATTGCAACTTTCGGAAATCCACATACAATAACCAGTGAAACTTGGACTTCTAATCAAAGATTCATGTTATTTATCAGAACAAATAAAGACTATCAGAAAGTAGCAAAGAAGAACATTTTTTTTTTAAATGAAAAGATATGCACAGCTCCACTACACATTGAGAACCCACCATCTATTGCAGGCAATGCCCAAGGCTATATTCAGCCTAATTCTGTTATTCTATATAATAATCACAGCCGATTGGAACTGTATTCACAGAAAAATGAGAGCAAATTATGGAGCAGAACCATTTGAAAAGCATTGACACCACTAGGTTCTGAAGGTACCAAGATCCCATTTAACACCTTGAGACATGTCCCTCTGTAACAAACACACACACACGGGCCCCTCTTTAGCAAAATAGTATATACAAAATGAAGTTCTGGCTCAGATTTAATGGACAATTGACATGCCATAAAGTCATACGTGGTCCAGCAGGGCACATGATATGCTACTCTATTCAAGGAATGAGGTATATGACCATTAACAGGTGGCTTGTGTCATCTTCAAGCTTGAGCTGCATATTCCAAGCACCGCAGGTTTGAACATTACATGTTCGTTGCATAGTTTTGAATGTTTACCATCTTCCTACACTTCCAAGTGCTACAGGTTAGTGAGGTTGCTCTGCAAGTCCGACACTGATAGCTTGAGCATCTGCTTCTTCCTGGGTGATTGCTGAGGTAGTTCCTGAATCACCAGGAATGATAGACCTTTCTGGCTTTTTGCCTTTTCCGGAAGAACTTACTAATCCAAACTCTTTCTTTTTTTTTATTTCACCTTCTTCCTTGGGGGGAAAAGGGAGGGGGGGGGAGAGTACTGTGAGTTGTAGAATTTGTGGGTCACTCAAATTTATAGACCTGCGTATAGAGAGCTCTAACTCCAGTGTCAGTCATTGAGACCTCACAAGATTAGCTTCTAATAAGTTTGTAGCCACCCCAATCAGAAAATTTGGTTTTTCCTTCCTGAAAATTGAAATTATGACTTGCTCCATTCATTAAGAAGAGATCCTCCAACAGGATGTTCTAAAAACCTAACATGCTAAAGATCTACAGTACTTCCAACAAATATAGAAGTTGCAAAAATTGTGCAACTAGACACATACTCTAAGAAACCATTTGTTCCAAAAATATTTAAGTTGAAACCTGAGTATCTGAATATGCATAGGCCTGAAATTTTTAGCTTGTAAGAAAAACCATGTTTTTCCTTTAAATCTGAAAAAAAAAAACTTCCAGGATGCTATGGACTGAGCTCTACAGATTGAACTATATGAAAGCATAGCTTAAGTAGGGAAAACCCCAACATCTGTGAATTAACATATGTTCTCTGCAAAGAAGGGATTTTTGCTGGCTGAGTGGAACAGCTTTCACGATCAAAAACTAAATTGCATGTTGGTGCAATAGCAAATCCATTTCTCATATACAAACCAGAGAAAGACAGTATCATAAACAATTTTTTTTCTTTTCTTTATGGCCCAACAAAATAACAAGAAGAAAAAGAAACCAAATGAAAACAGGAGGAGATTAAAACAAGTTCTGCTCATAAATAAGAGAAACAAAAGGGCTTGAAAGTCCACCGCTGTTTCACTTTGCCTGGCAGATTTTGTACCATAGATAAGACCAGCTTATTCCTTTATAAGATCTGTAATGGATTTAGAACTGAAGAAACCAGAATACAGAGAAGAAGAGAGGAGAGGAAGAAGACGGAGAAGTTAAGAAATGGGAAAAAATGGGATGTGGATAGATTAGAATGATCTATAGCCAGCCAATTATATTTCTACTAATCTGTCTGATTTAAATAACGGAAATAAACTTCTAAAGATAGCTAATCCTAAAGTCTAATCATAATAGGAAACTGAAATCTAATTACAATAGGAAGCTCTAAACTACTTAGATAAACACACCATCCCACAGTACAGAGGTCCATGGGTGCTCATGGACCTCCAACCGATACACACACACACACACACTTAACACTCCCCCTCAAGCTGGAGTATATGTATCTCCCATACCCAGCTAAAAATAACCACCAAGAAACGCAGGTCGAAACAGTGCCTTAGTAAACATATCACCAAGTTGATTGCTGGAGTTGACGAACGGAGTTGAAATAAGCTTTTGCATAACTGCATTTCTCACAAAATGACAATCAACCTCAATATGTTTCGTCCTCTCATGAAAAACTTGATTGCTAGCAACATAAATTGCAGCTTGATTATCACAATACATCTTCATTGGTTTAGGAATTGAGAACCCCAACTCTTGTAAGAAAGACTTCAAGCACATCATCTTTGCTGAATTATGATCCATAGCTCTATACTCAACCTCTGCACTCACCAAGCCACAGTAATCTGCTTCTTAATCCACCAAGAAACAAGGTTACCACCAACAAAAGTACAATATGCAGTTGTTGATCTGTGATCATTGGCAGCACCTGCCCAATCAGCATCAAAATACCCATAATATCAATGTGACCATGATGATGATAAATAAGACTTTTGCCAGGAGCACCTTTAAGATATCTCAGAATGTAAAAAGCAGCATCCCAATGAACATATTTAAGATGCTCCATAAATTGACTAATATTTAAGATGCTCCATAAATTGACTAATAAGAGAACAGCCTTAGTGCAATGGTAAAGTTGGTCACAGGTTCGAGTTTGGAAACAGCCTCTTTACGAAAGCAAGGGTAAGGCTGTGTATATTATGAACCTCCCCAAACCCCGCAGTGGCAGGACCTCGTGCATTGGGTACGCGCTTTTTATAAATTAAATAATGACTCCCAAACCAAAGGAAATATCCAAACGAGTGACAGTCAGATAAATAAGTTTCCTGACTAGTCTTTTGTACTGATGTTTACCCTCAAACTCTTTGCCATCACATACATCCCAAGTTTCAGATTCAAATCCATAGGATTATCAACCGGCTTATAGCCCAACATACCAATCTCAGATAAAAGATCTACAACATATTTCTTTTGAGACAAACTGACACATTTCTTACAACGAACAACTTTAATCCCAAAAAATACCTAAGCACCCATAAATCCTTCATCTGAAAATTCCAGTGGAGATATGCCTTGACCTCTTTGATGCCAATCATTTCATGAAAGTACGATAGCATCAACGTACACAACTAGGATCACGACCTTGTTCCCCCGATGATGTATGGACAGAGTGATTAGAGAAACATTGAGTGAACCCACAACATCAATAACTTTACTGAACTTATCAAACCACGCACGTGGAGACTACTTTAGCCCATATATATAGCCTTCTAAAGACGGCATACCTTGGACACATTCTCCCCCTAAGCAACATGCCCTGGAGGTTACTCCATATAAACTTCTTCCTCAAGATCACCCATAAAGAAATGCATGTTTGATATCTAGTTGAAACAGAGGCCAATCAAGATTCACTGCCAAAGAGATAAGAACTCGTACAAAATTCAGACGCGCCACTAGAGAGAATGACTCAAAATAATCGACACCATAAATCTAAATAAAGTCTTTTGCAACAAATCAAGCTTTGAGGCGCTCAATTGAACCATCGGGAAGATATTTAACTGTGCACAACTTAACGACAGCTCACAAGCTTCTTCCCTGAGGGTAAGTCAGTAAGAGTTCAAGTTTGACGATCCAATAGAGTATCCATCTTAACATCCATAGCACGTTTCCAACTAGGGTACAGCAAGGCATCTTGATACTCAGTAGGTACAGACATAGTAGATAAAGACAAAGTAAAATTGCGAAGTAAAGGGAGAAGATGAGAAACAGTAGCAAATTGAGATACAAGAGAAGCAATCTAAGACTATTTAGTACAAGTTTGAGTACCTTTACAAGGAGAAACTAGCAAGTCGGGAAATGGAAGATCCCAAGGCAAGGAGTCGGATAAAGTAGAGGGTAGTGGCAAAGGAGCAGCTTGGTTCGTGGAAGTAGACTTGGGATGATGCTTGTAGACCTATAACTGCTTAGCTAGAACAAGGACTAGAATTGCTGGAGACATTAGAACATCAGCATCCATCTGACGGTACTCAGCAGAAAAGTACGGTGTAGATTCAAAAAAGGTCACATCAGCACTGACAAAGTATTGATGATTAATTGGATCATAACATTTATAACCTTTCTGAGTGCGAGCATAGTCAAGAAACACACACTTGGTAGCACGAGGGAATAATTTATCAATTTCAGGGCGAAGGTTGTGAACAAAGCAAATGCAACCAAACATTCGTGGGGGCAAACTAAAAAGTTTAACATAAGGAAAACAACAGAGAACAGAGATTGATAATCAAGAATAACAGATGGCATACGATTTATTAAAGAGCAAGCAATAAGAACCGCATCACTCAACAAATATTTGGAAACATGCATGTGAAACATCAAGGAACAAGCAATCTCTAGCAATTTCCTATTTTTCCTTTCAATAACACCATTCTGTTGAGGAGGATAAGAGCAACTAGTTTGATGTATCATGTCATGTACAGAGCAAAAGTCAGATATTTCAAGTTGAGTATACTCTACGGCATTATCTGAACGAAAAACTTTAATCAACACATCAAAGTGGGTCACAGTTTCAGAATAAAACTAAAGGTAGATAAAAATTCAGAACGATCCTTTAACATATATAACCATGTCATATGAGAGTAATCGTCAACTAAGGTAACAAAATAGACAAAACCTAACCTTGACACGACACGGACCCCATACATCGCAGTGGACCAAAGAAAACAAGGAAAAACTACATGGAGCATTACGAGATGAGAATGAGGTATATTGATGCTTTCCAAGCTCACATGCTTGATGGTTCACACTCAAGACGAGATATTTGCTTGCAATTGGGAACCATCTATTGAAGTTTGGAAAGGGAAAGATGTCCCAACCAGTAATGACAATGAAGTAGAGGGATAGTAGGAGAGGTAGCAGAAGCAGCCGTAGTAGTGGAGTTATCAAAATAGTAGAGGTCATCCTTCTTACGCCCTCCACCTCTTCCTTGTCTAGAGATCATGAAAATTACAAAAAGTAGGATAAAAGGTGATTGAAAAATTTAAGGATTTTGTCAATTGACTAACAAATATAACTATATAAGATTTAAAGATAAGTTAGGAACATGAAGAACAAAAGTTAACTAAGGAAAAGAGGGTAGAGATACAGACCCTGAAGCAGTCACATTAGTAGAGAAGCCATTAACAAGTATGACCCGAGAAGGATGTGCAATCTTCTGAGGTGAAGAAACCACTTGAGACTTACAAGTCATTTAGGTAGAGGCCCCAAAATCAATTATCCAAAGAGTGGATGAAATTGTAGAAAGCAAAGCAGATGCACCTGTGTGAGCTAGGGTGGCTATGGATGAGGAAGCACTAGTGGAAGGTTGAAGGTTTTAGAGAAGCTTAAGAATTTGGTTGTAATCATCAAGAGGCTCAGAACCAGATTATGGAGCTCCATATGAGGATGCAATATTGGTGTCGCAGGAAGATACCTTCTTCGGGTAACCATCAGATGCAACCCGTATTGGCAGATTGTGGAGCCCAATTTGGTTTACCACATTTTTGCCCTACAAATATCAATAGTATGATTTAACTTGCCACAAAAGGAACAAGATGGAGAAGCTGAGAGATGGGAGAAAAGGGGGTGTGCGATAATCTATCGCCAGCCCATTGGTGTGTAGATACTTTCAAAGTCAATTTTCTCCTTTATAAAGTGCTTATCAACCTCAATATGATTTGTACGATCATACAGTTGGAAATGGTGTAAGGATCGATTCAAGAGAGGAGAGGAGAAGGTAGGAAGTGAGAAAAGTAGAAGAGAACATGAGGAGGGAAGAGAGGAGAAGAAGAGAGAAGATGTGCAGCTAAAAGTTAGGGAAAGCAGATTCCTCTCCCCTATTTGATTTACTAACATGAAGTGAGAATTACATACACATCCTAAGGAGGTAAAAAATGAAAAAGTAAAATTAAAACATAAGACAATATGATACTAAACTAGTGCCCAAACTACCTTTATTACATATACTCTAACACTCCCCCTCAAGTTGGAGAATAAATATCACACATTCCCAGCTTGCATAAAAGGGCACTAAACTAATTAGGGATGAGCCCCTTGGTAAAGATATCAGCCAATTGATCGCTTGTCTTAACAAAAGGAGTACAGATGTAGCCAGAGTCAATCTTCTCCTTGATGAAATGTCGGTCCACCTCAATGTGTTTTGTCCTGTCATGTTGCATAGGGTTGTGTGTTATACTTATGACAACCTTGTTATCACAATAGAGTCCCATAGGTGCCTCAGTATCACATCCCAACTCTTGGACTAGTCATCTCAACCATAAGAGTTCACACACTCCATGAGCCATAGCCCTAAACTCTGCCTCTGCACTGGATCGGGCTACAATAGGTTGTTTTTTGCTTCTCCGTGTAACCAGGTTACCTCCCATAAATGTACAATATCTTGATGTAGACTATTTATTAGAAACTGAACCACCAGCTCAATCCGCATCAGTGTAGCCCTCTATCCCCAGATGGTTGTGCCTAGCATATAATAGTCCTTTTTCCTGGGGTAGATTTCAAGCACCTAAGGATACGATACATAGCATCTAAGTGCCCACTCATAGGGGCATGCATAAACTGATTCACCAACCCAACTGCATAGGTGATATCTAGGTGAGTCAAAGAGAGATAAATCAACTTCCCTACAAGCCTCTGGTATTTCCATGCATCAACAAAGGAAGGTCCATAGTCTTCTCTTAACTTATGATTCTGATCAATAGGAGAGTTTGCTGGTTTGCAACCCAACATCCTTGTCTCTTTCAACAAGTCTAGGACAAACTTCCTTTGACATATATTTATTCCCTTCTTAGACCTTGACACTTAAATCCCCAAGAAGTACTTTAAGGGACCCAAATCTTTAATCCCAAACTGTTGAGCCAAGTAGGTCTTCAGCCTAGCTATCTCAGCCTTGTCATCTCCAGTTACTACAATATCATCAACATAGACAATAAAGGTTGTGATGGTACCATTAGCTCGCCAGGTAAATAAAGTGTGGTCAGCTTGGTTCTGGGAATACCCATTATTCAAAATGGCCTATATAAACCTCTCAAACCAAGCCTTCGGGGACTATTTGAGACCATATAGTGCCTTCTTGAGCTGGCACACTTTCCCTTCAGCTGAGGGAAACTTGAAGCCAGGTGGAGTCTGCATGTATACTTCCTCTTCTAGATCACCATGGAGGAAAGCGTTCTTCACATTCAACTGATACAATAGTCAATCTTTATTAGCCACCAAAGATAAGAGAACTCTTATTGAGTTGTGCTTTGCCACAGGAGTAAATGTCTCCTGATAATCAATCCCATACACCTGAATGAATCCTTTGGCCACCAACCGAGCGTTGTATCTCAGGATGGTACCATCTGATCGGTACTTGACTGTGTAGACCCATTTGCATCCAATTGGAACTCTCCCCCTGGGAATATCAACCAGTTTCTAGTATAGTTCTTCTCAAGAGCCATCATTTCCTTAGACATGGTTTGCTTCCACTTTGGGTCAGACATAGCTTCAATAACAATTTCGGGAATGGAAAGAGAAGTGAGGGCAGCAGTGAAGGCAACACCTACAGGAAAAAGAGCATCATAGGAAACAAACTGGGCTACAAGATTAGTGAAAGCTCTTTCCTTTTCTAACAGCAATAGGAAGGTCTAAATTAGAAGGAAGAGGAGGGATGTCACCTGATTGAGGGGGATGTATCTCAGGATGTGGATCCAAGGAGGACTCTTGGCAGGTCTTCTTTTACTTGTTCTTCTTTCTCTTGTACACAATGTGGTAATCCTTCTCATTACCAGAACCACCACATGAATTATCATCAATAGCAATAACAACCCCTTCTTTATGTTTCCCAATATCAAACAGAAATGGAGAAGTAGGTAAAGATGGGAGGAAAGGGATATCAACAGCCTCTTCATTCCCACTATCTCCCCCTGAGGAGGATGTTGAAAAGAAGTAAAGAAAGGCATCGATTCAAATAAGGTGACATCTTTGGAGAGAAATAGCCTTTAGGAAGAGGGATGGTAATACTTATACCCCTTGGTAGAGGGGTAGAGGAAGAATATCCAAGGAAAAGGCATTTGAGTACCTTGGGGTCAAGCTTAGTCCTAGCAGATTTATTGACATGGACATAGCAGACACACCCAAACACCTTGGGAGGAAGAGAAAAAGCAGAAGTATGAAGAGACAACAAGTCTAAAGGGGATTTGGAGCCAAGAAGTTTAGTGGGAATGCGGTTGATTAAAAAGGCAGCGGTAAGAAGGGCTTTAGACCAAAAAGTCTTGGGAACATGCATGCCAAATAGGAGACTCCTAGTAACTTCTAAAAATGGCAATTTTTCCTCTCAGCCACCCCATTCTGTTGAGGAGTGTCAAGTGTCAACACAAGCAACCTGATGAATAACGCCATAGTCAGTAAAAAGTTGTTAGAGCCCCCTATACATATACTCGCGCCCTTTATCAGAACGAACAATTTGAATGCGAGTACGAAACTAGGTACAAATGAGATGATAAAAAAATTTTAAAGGCATCATCATGGTTTAAAGTATCGGTCCGTATCGTATCGTATCGGCCGATACAATATCGATACGATACTGACCGATGTCTCTTTTTTTTTAAAATGTATAGTATCGATATGTATCGATCGATACGTGTCGATACATTACGATACGATTGATACGTATCGATACACTCGATCCGTACTAATATTACCGTTTGTTTGGGTTTTTAAATGTATCGATACGTACCGATACATATCGATACGTATCGATACACATGCCTTTTTCACATTTTATGAAACACGAGCCAGAACCCCCAAAATCGGCCCAACCCTCTGCTTCACGAACAAAATCCCAACTTTTTCTCCCTTCGGGTCGTGCCACAAAATATGTCGGGTCGGGTCGGATCCACATCGCACTCGAATCCTTGGAATACAAGACATACTCAACACTTGAAGGGAAAGGTAGGTTTTTTTTCAAAAAAACTTGATCTTTTGCTTCAAATCTTGCATTTTAGTTCTTTTTTTTTTTTTTTACTATGATTCAAGGAGAATAGGTTCAATTAACTATTAGATGCATGCTTTGTATACATTTGCAAAGATTTGAACTCAAATCCATCATTTTTCACCCAAAACTGAAAATGGCTTCCTTAAGGGTCAATATTATGCTTATGTTCGGTCAGTACACTACATCATCCTAGTTGCTCTTATTCTTGAAGACCCTTACAAACATGAGTTTGATCCACCCCGATATTCTTTATGCAATAGAGTGGCTCTGCAAGTAAGAGATCTCATCTTTTATAACAATTTCAAAATGTCGCACTTATCTGGTTATACATTATTCACAATTTTTAGTATATATACATGATATATGACATATATTGCTTGTTTATATTGTTTTTTGTGTCCAAAAGTGTATTTTCATGTGTATTTTGATCATTTTCATGCGTTTTTACACCGACCGATCGATACGTATCTCTGATACGATACGATACGTCTCTTAAAATCGCCCGACCGATACGATACCCGATACCGATACTTTAAACCTTAGGCATCATAGACATCACTTTTTTGTTTCATCAAAAAAGTCCAAGTTGACTGGGAATAGTCATCATCAACAAAGGAAACAAAATAACGATAACCAAACAAGGAAGTAGTGGGAGCAGGCTCCCAAACATCAGAATGCACAATATGGAAAGGAACATTGGATCTATTACCATGATAGGTATAAGGAGAATGACAATGTTTGGCGAACACACAGGGTTCACACTGAAATACATGGGAAGCAGGATTGGAAGAAAACAAGTGCGGCAATTTTTTGCTCATAACACCGAAAAAAAGGGTGGCCCAAACGTTGATGCCTCAACATCACAGAGTCAACAATATTGTTGTCACTACGCCCAAATGCGTAAGACTGAGCAGTAGGTAAGGGGGAGGTCCCTGGATCAAGAAGGTAGAGTCCCTTTTCCTTACGTCCACTGCCAATAATCCTCTTTGTCACCAAATCCTGAAAAAAACAATGAGATGGAAAAAAAATGCCACAACAATTCAAGGATTTGGTTAGGTGGCTCACAAATAAGAGGTTAGTGTTAAACTTAGGAACATGAAGAACAGAGTCAATGGAAATAGAAGAAGTAACACGGACACTACCCTTACCAGAGACAGAATAAAGGGAACCATCAGCGACCCTTACTTTTTCCTTACTAGAACAAATAGAGTAGGAGTCATAACACTGGGATATGGCAGTCATATGGTCAATGGCTCCAGAGTCAATGACCCACAAAGAGGTAGTAGAAGAAGTAGATGTAGAGGTCTGTAAGGTGGAAGCTGAAGAATCTTGCACTGTAGGTGTAGAAGAGTTATCCAGATATGCAAAAACTTTGTGAAACGCTGCAATACCATCCTGAGTAAGAGAACTGGTGTATGTCTGTAATCCAAATAGATATCTCATCGGTTCAACCTCAGTCATCATAGTGTGTGATATGGCTCCCCCTCTCCTGTTGCCATGCATACTAGGGGGGCAGCCATAAAGCATTAAACATCTCTCTCTAGTGTGCCTAGATTTCCCACAATGATCACAGTTGAATCTATCCCTCTCATTCCCTCGGGGTGGCCCTTGGCCTCTTCCTCCAACCTCTGACATAATGTAGGAACGCACGTAGATAGTGGGGATGATATTCAAACCAAATGGGGAGTATACTCTACCCAAAAAATTCTTCTCAATACGCAGAAAAAAATTCCAGCAAGTAGGGAAACCATAAAAAAGTTGAAGAAAATTAACTCACACACACCCTTCACAATTTAACTTCATTCCATAATAACATATAAGTCTCAAATGATGTAACTCACCAACCAATATCAATCAAACTCACCATACACAGCATTTCAAGCAAATATCCTGCTTCTTCGAATAGCCTTCAGGCCCTTCACAACCTTGGAAGCTTCGAATATCTCATAAAAACTTGAAAAATCTCCAATCAAGTGAGTATTACAAAGTGGGAATCCATTGTATTTTAACTTGAAAGCTTCACATATCATAACCAACAACAAACAACCACTGAATAACTCAAGCACAACACTGACAGTCCAAACCTAGCGGTAAAACAGAGGAGCAAAGTTTGGTGTTGCACAGAATGAGGGCTAGGTATTTACCAGCTGAGGCTATATAGGCTTGAAAATAGACCTTAGGGTGACTCCAACGAACCTGATTCCAACCTCTACAGATCTCAAAGGAAGGAGAAAAATGACCCAAGCCAGTTTTTTTCAGAACTGGCGGTACTATAGCAGTGGCAGAAAAAACTGAATTGCAAACCATGGGCTTCCCTCCTTTGCAACCAAGCCTTTGGGGGCTTGAAAGAGAAGCCTAGGGAAACTTCAATGAGCCAAGACCCAACTCCAACAGATGCCGGATGAGAGAGAGAGAGAGCCATTCCAACACCAAAATCACTGTTCATGTGAACAGTATCGTGAATAGTGTTTTGAGCTCCTATTGCTTCACATACCTCCTTTTGATGTTCATATGAACCTCTTCCAAGCTTATCTCATGGTTCTTTTGAGTTTTTCACACAATGGTCTCTTCCTTTGGAACCCCTTTGTAACCTAGGGTTCTAAAGAGAGAGAAATGGAAGCAGAGTAACAGTAGGACGACTCTCAAACCGAAGACCTGCTCTGATACCATGTTGCAAATGGTGTAAGGATCGATTCAAGAGAGGAAAGGAGAAGGTAGGAGGTGAGAAGAGTAGAAGAGAGGAGAAGAAGAGAGAAGATGTGCAGCCAAAAGTAAGGGAGAGAAGATTCCTCTCCCCTATTTGATTTACCAACATGAAGTGAGAATTACATACACCTCCCTAGGGAGGTAAAAGGTGAAAAAGTAAAATTACAACATAAGACAATAAGATACTAAACTAGTGCCCAAACTACCCTTATTACATAAACTCTAACACATACTGCACAGGATTATGAGCTATGCTAATAGCAGCCTTATTATTGCAATATAGTCTCATAGAGCCATTAATCTCAAATCCCAATTCTTGAACCAACTTCTTCATCCATTGGAGTTCACAAACTCCATGTGACATTGCTCTAAACTCTGCCTCTGCACTTTTGATCTAGCAACAATAGATAGTTTCTTACTTCTCCAAGTAACCAGGTTCCCACAAAGGTACATGATGCAGATCAAAGCATGAAGAACAGGAGAAGAACATATTTAAAAAACAAAGTTACTATTCACATGAACAGTGTTGTGGGTCCCAGCTTAAATCATGTGTGCCTATATTCTAGAAGCCTTGGACAGCAAGACACTCCAAGATCGATGGGACAACTTCTAGAAGATTGAAGACCAAGTTGGCTTCCTTTTTTTGACAAGGATCTAGTTTCTATTTTTGAGAATATTTTATAGTTTATATTTTTGAAACTTTGTCAAAGTTAGAGTTTCTATTTTAGTTGCTTAGCTTTTATTTAAAAGTCTCTATTTTGTTAAGTTTCTATTCTAGTCCTTTGTTTCCTTTTAGTTACATTTAGTTTCTATTTTCGTTTGGTTTCTATTTTTGAGATTTTCTATTTTGTGAAGCTTAGGCCAAGCTATAAATAGGCCCCATCACTTGTACTTGAATTAAGACTTTTTTTTTTTTTGATGAAAGTGTAATCACACAAACCACACCCCAATCCCAAAAGGTTAACCGACTTTTGGGACTGTGGAATGGCAGATATACACAACACACACCACACTCACACACCCGATGTGGGACTAAACCCACACACCTTTTTCTTTTTTTGATGAAAGTGTAATCACACAAACCACACACCAATCCCAAAAGGCTAACCGACTTTTGGGACCGTGGAATGGCGGATATACACAACACACACCACACTCACACACCCGATGTGGAACTAAACCCACACATATTTTTCTTTTTTTGATGAAAGTGTAATCACACAAACCACACACCAATCCCAAAAGGTTAACCGACTTTTGGGACCATGGAATGGTGGATATACACAACACACACCACACTCACACACCCGATGTGACTTGAATTAAGACTTGATTAATGGAATTTCTATTGTTTGCTTGCAAGTGTTTGGTCTGAGAAGACTTGTGTTCAACAACTGAGATAGCTGTGGGTGAGAGGCCCAAGGCTGAGATAGCCTACTATCCCTATCCCCCCTTCTTCTCTATATCCTCTTCTTCTTGTTCTTATCCTATTCTAATATGCTCTTCTTTCATATGTAAACAGGAAAAAAAAAAAAGCAATAAAAGTTTCAGTTATTCAATTTGTTCATCCTTATTGTGTTGATCCTGGCTGCAATCGATCTCCCACTGGTTTCCCTGGTTCGAGGTCGACTCTTGCATTAGTACAATAACTTGATGTAGATCTTCTGTCTGTTATAGACCCTACCCAACCTGCATCAATGTAGGCCTCAACCCTCAAGTGGTTATGCTTCGTATACAACAATCCCTCTGCTGGGCTCAATTTATTTTTATGAGAAAAAACATTGTATTTGTTGATGTACACAATAATGCTGCCCTTCCCTAACAGTTTGAGCTTTTAGATGAAACGGTAGCGAACATGGTATCAGAGCAGGGAGGTCAAGTGTTCGACTCCTTAAAAGTGCAGGAAGAGTTTTCCCAACATTTCTTCTCCCTCGGTACCGCATGAGCTCCACGTGCAAGGACCATGGGATCTTGGCCTGCACATGCGGGGGAGTGTTGATGTACACATTAATGTTGCCCTTCCCTAGCAGTTCAATCTTTTAGGTGAAACGGTACTACGGTAGCAAACAGTATTAAACTAAAAAAGATAATCGACAACATCATCCATACAATTCGTGCAGATATTAAGAGTTCTAGCCCTACAAGCTAAATTAGGGGCTGGTAAAACAAAATGTCTAGGCTGTTTAATAATAGATGCATGTTGAAAAATACCAAAAGTAGTTTTAATGTCAAAAAGAAGATGGAATAGCTTCCACAGCCAAGGAAAGGCATCAGCATCGGTTAACCAATTCAGTAGTTCCACTGAGTCAGTCCAGATAATTTGCTTTTTTGCATCCCAATAAAAGTGCTTCTTTAATTCCCTGTTGGAGCCCTATAACTTCAGTTTCTTGTGCACTTCCTGCAGTTCCAAAATTCATAGATGCTGCAATAAATGTTGGGCTCAATTTCAGATACCTAAGGATGCGGAATACAACTTCCATATGACCAATCCTGGATGTATGCAAAATTGGTTTACTACTCCAACAGCTTATACCAAGGTTCCAGGTTTCAACTGAAACCTGGTCAAATCCTGTAATTTTTCTAGGCCAAAATCGAAACCTAGGTTTCAAGGCCCAGAAAATAGTTTTTATCCTTCTTTTTTTTTTTTTTGGTGCTACCTATTTTTACCAATTTACACTTATTCCATGAATTAGTTTCACAAAAGAAAATAAATAAATAACACCCAAAATGGTACTTTTGGTTTGACCCAAGTTTGCTAGGGTACGCTGAATGTTGTTGTACACTAGCCCTATTATAAACACTGACTACATATAATTTAGCTACTGGAAATGTAAATATGCAATTAAAACAATTAAAGCATACATTAGGCTAGGAAATACAAGTATACATGTTAAAAAATTATTTATCCACCCGTGTCCCCCTTTGGATAGTTCGCCGTGTTAGAGCTCCTATATGATATACATATTGTTTCCTCCCTTTCCTAAAAGGTCGGCCTTTTAGAGGAAGCGGTTCCAACATGGTATCAGAGCAGGCAGGGGTCACGGTATCAAGTCTCCCTGGGAGCAGACAAGTGTTAAAAAATTATTTATCCACCCGTGTCCCCCTTTGGATAGTTCGCCGTGTTAAAGCTCCTGTATGATATACATATTGTTTCCTCCCTTTCCTAAAAGGTCGGCCTTTTAGAGGAAGCGGTTCCAACAATACAACACTCACCACTCAATACCACATGGAGTTTCTTGACAGGTCTAATCCATGAGCTGCGTATGACTGAAGATTTTGTTGATGCTCCTCCGAATGCAGTACATACGTATCCCATGAAATATTGTGTGCCCAGTTGTTTGATAAATAACCCACCTATAAGCCTCGTCATCAACATACCAAAGGTATCCCAACCTAAGGAATGGCTCACTAAGACTGAAACTAGGTGGAGCTGGCACAAATGGTTGGGCCGAATTCGAGAAGATGTTGTGGACGAAAAATGACCCAGCACTTGATCCCCCCCCCCCCACACTCAGTGTTGATGAATGAAGTAGAAGATCCACCATAGCCACCACTATAGCCACCATACCCTCCAAATGTCGAACCGGTGCTCACGAAGGATGATCCACTAGCATATCCACCATACCTAGCATGTGATGCTGAACCGACGCTCTCGAAGCCACTATCACCATGATGTTGCGGGAAAATCATATTTTTTAACAAGAAAATTCAATAAATAATTTAACCTAAAAAAGAACCCAACTCCATGAAATCGTAGATCTAGCCATTTTATCTAACGCATAAAAATTGAAACAAAACCACTATCTATATACTAATTCTTTCAAAAATGAGATTTGGGGGAAAAAAAACCATTACCTTAAAGCTCCAATCACATAAATCCAAATTTTAGAAGAAAGCAAAATAGTGGGAAGAAATCAAGTGATTTTGCAATTTTTGGCAAATCCCAAGGAGCAGTGTCGAAACTACGAAACAAGGAGGTCTTAATCAAAACTTGTTGAAATATGATCGAAACCAATGAATTATATGTATAGTTCGACCATGTTTCGGTAGAAATTTGGACCAAACCAGTATCGACCCTTGGCTTCATTTCGGTTAGTGTCGAAACTGATACGTCTCGGTCGAAACTTCAAGCTTTGACCGAAACTTAAAACCATGGCATATACTATGTGTGGATGAGTATGAGAGAGAGTATCTTTCCCACCAGTCTTTGATAACACCCTACATCAATTAATGGATGACCACTGTCATCACCTAGTTTATGATTTTGGTCGATAGGAGACTCAACAGGTTTACAACCCAACATCCTTGTCTCTTTCAAGAGGTCCAACAATATACTTCCTCTGACAATGTGAGCTCCTTTCTTTGATCTAAACACTTCAATTCCCAAGAAATACTTTAAAGAACCAAGATCTTTAATCTCAAACTATTGAGCCAAGTTTTGAGTCTCTTTTCCACTTGATCATTTCTTTCTTTCTTTTTTTTTGGGTGAATAAAAAATTCATTACCAAAGAGAAAGAGGACTACAACAGCCCCCCAAAGAGGGGAGAGAAAATGCACAAATACAAAAGCCAGACCAAACCCTCTTGAAGAAGAGGAAGAGGCCCTAGGATACAATAATATGCTTATTCCTTGGGAAGTACAAACAAGGGGAGGAAACAGCCGCAAGCTTTCTTTTAAATCATAAGAAATGGAATCCCAAATCTGACAAAAAGGCCGAGAGTTGGAGGTCCATTTCCTGATGTTGCGCTCCATCCAGATTTGGTTGATAGTAGCAAAAAAGGCCAGCTTCCCTACTGTATCACAGATTGAAGATCCAGCAAAAGACATAACTACCCAAATCCATTCCCTACTGAAAGGGAGAATTGTCCGACTTCGAGGCCAGCATTTGGCTAAAATCCCTTTCCAAACAAAGGTAGAGAAAGGGCAAGCAAAAAATAGATGGTCAATATCTTCCACAGCATTCCAGCAGAGGTAACACAATGGGGAGACAGCAATCTGACAGTGAGTAAGGAAAGACTGTGTTGGGAGGCAGTTTGTGAATACCCGCCAAACCATGAAGCAATGACAAGGGATGTGGGATTTGAACGAAACAAGCTTCCGCTAAGGAGCCAAGGAGCCAAGGTGCCTCTGATTCGGATAAACTCCTAGGCTGCCTTAGAGCTGAAAAGGCCCAAACTGACCGGAGACAAAATAACATTGTCTCCCCTACCGGAGGCTCTTCTAGAGATAGAGGGTAAAGAATTCCACACATTTGCAAGCACCGGGTGAAGAGAGGCCAGGGGGCCCAATCTCCAAACCTAATGATATCAGCAACTACGGACTGCTTAGAGAGACCAGCATCATAGATCGCTCTAGAACTGACCAGCTGAAATAGAACTCCCATTGGGTGCTAGTGATCAAGCCAAAGAGAAGTAGAGGTGTCATCATCAATTACAAAACGAATAGCTCCAATAACTGAAGACCGGAGCGCCAGGATCTTACGCCAAACCCAAGAAGCCTCAGACAAGGCAGAGACTGTCCAGATAGAATCAGAGCGAAGAAGGCCTACATAAACCCAGACCACCCAAATGTTTTTCTTCTTAGAAGCGAGCTTCCAAATCAACTTGATCATTTCTTGTTACTACAATGTCATCCATATAAACAATCAAAACTATGATTTCACCATTGGCTTGTCTAATAAACATAGTAAGGTTGGCTTGGTTTTGAGTATACTCATTCCTTATTGTGGCTTGTCTAAATCTCACAAGCCAAGCCTTTGGAAACTATTTAAGGACATTGACTCATTGAGAACCTTTTTTAGTTTCCACACCTTCCCTTCAGCTGTGGCAAATTTGAATTCAAGCGAAACTTGCATATACATTTCTTCATATAACTCATCATGAAGGAAAGCATTCTTTCACATTAAACTGATACAATGGATAGCCTAGATTCACTGCCAACGACAAGAGAGCTCTGACTGAGTTCCGTTTAGCAATTGGAACAAATGTTTCTTCATAGTCAACTCCATACACCTGACTGTATCCTTTAGCCATCAATATAGCCTTGTATATTTTGATAGTGCCATCAGACTGGTACTGACTATGAATACCCGACTGCACCCAAACAAAAACATGCCCTTCAGGAAAATCAACTATCTCTTAGGTACCATTCTTACCGAGTGCCTTCATTTCCTCACACATGGCGTCCGTCCATTATGGATCAGGCATGGCCTCAACTACATTCTTGGGAGTAGAGGTAGAAGATAGGGCAACTGAATAAGTAATGCTTATAATAGAGTTAGAATCATTGGAGACAAAATTAGCTAGAGGATAAGTGCATGATCTTTTTCCCTTCCTAATAGCAATAAGAAGAAGATTTAACTCTTGAGGGTAGGACGGAATGTTACCTAGATCAGAAGGACGAGGATCAGAGGAGAGTTGTGGGCAAGTCTCCTTCTCCCTTCTTCTGAACACAATCATCTCCTTTTGTCTTTTCAAATTCTCTAAATTTCTCAAGTTCCCCTATTTTTGCTCCCCCTTTGATTTGAACTTTCCTTCTGTTTGACATTTTTATATCTCCCATATTAAAATGGAAAGGTACAACAGTTTGTTGCACCACCTCTTCTTCACATTTACTCTCCCATAGTAAAGGTGGCACCTAGGACGAAAAGAAAGGCATAGACTCAAAGACAGTGATATCCATTGTTGGAAGTCGTTTCTGGGAGGGAGGGTGGTAGCACTTATAGCTCTTTTAGTAAGAGAGTGCTATAGTTTTCTCAGGTTCCCTTGTTTTAGACACCCACAATCCCCCCCCCCCCTTCAATTTCAATTTTCCTTGTGTTTGATTCCTTTATATCTCCCACATCAAAAAGGAAAGGTACAACAGGTTGTTGCACCACCTTTTCTTCACATTTACTCTCCTCAGTAAAGGTGGCACCTCGGACGAAAAGAAAGGCATAGACTCAAAGAAGGTAGCATCCATGGATACAAGTCGTTTCCGATAAGGAGGATGGCAGCAGTTAATAGTCCTTTTCAGTAGGAGTATCCAAGAAAGATATACTTAAGATCTCTAAGATCAAGTTTGGAGCTAACAGATTTATGAATATGGACATAACAAATGCAACCAACTTTGGGAGAGAAAGGAAAGTTATGAGCACTTGGGGACAGAATTTTTCAAAGGAGATTTGGACCCAAAAATATTTGATGGTATGCGATTCATTAAAAATATGGCAGCAAGAAGGGCTTCAAACCAAAAGGTTTTAAGGATATGCACATATCAAATAACAAACTCCTAGTGATTTCCAGCAAATGACAATTCTTCCGTTCAGCTACCCCATTCTGTCAGGGTGTACCAACACATGCAAACTGATGGAGAATCCCATTATCACTAAAGAATTTTGGAAGGTCACCAAACATATATTCTCCCCTTCTATCCGACCTGACAATCTTGATTTTGACTTCAAACTGAGTGCAAACCATTTGATAAAAGGTCATAAAAGCAACATACTCAACACTCTTTATGTTTTTGAAAACTAAACACAAGAAATATGAGAATAATGATCAACAAAAATAACAAAATAATAGTAAATAAACAAGGAAGTGGTGTGGTGGGCCGCCAAACATCTGAATGAACAATATGGAAAGGAGCATTTACATGGTCGTCACGGTGTCTAGGCAACTCAAGGCATTGGAGGGAGCTTGGACACAAAGCGACACCAACAAGGTGACCAAGGCGTCGAAGGCACCTGGATGCCCAGGCGTCACGTAGGCTACGCCTTGACAACTATTATCTAATACCATGATACAAATTATGAGATCATAAATCTTTAGCAAGTTGACAAGGTTGACATTGAAATACATTTGAGCTAGACAAAGAAGAAAACAAGTGAGGTAAATGTTTTTTTATCACAACAAAGGAGGGATGCCCCAAACGTTGATGCCAAAGAATCACATTCTCGACTAAACTATTCCTACTATTGTCACAAACATAAGATTCTACTCTTTTCACTGTAGATGGCTTAAGATCAAGAAGGTACAGCCCTTTCTCCTCACCCCCATTGCCAATAATCTTCCTTGTCACTAGATCTTGAAACAAACAATTGGAAAAGAAAGTGACACTACAATTTAAGGATTTGGTTATATGACTAACAGAGAAAAGATAACCAACTGTGGGAGATAAAGAACAGAATCAGTAGGTATAGAAGATGTAACATGTACATCACCCTTCCCAGAGGACGAAAGAGAACTTTCAGCAATCCTAACCTTATACCCAAACACACAGAATAATGTGACATACCAGTCATGTAGTCTGTAGCAACGGACTAGATCACCCAAGAAGGGGAAGTAGTAGGAGTAGATGCATGCATGCGGAAGCCAAGGTCCCATAATTGTCAAGCCGATGCTTAGGCATCCATGCGCCTTGGACGCCTCACGTCTAGGCCCCCTCCAAGGCCTTGGGTTGCCTAGATGCCATGACAATTGTGCAAGGTACCTGACTGAGCAAATGAAGAGGTGGTCATGGATGGCGAGCTGTCCAATTGTGCTGTGTCAGCATGAAAAGCTGTAAGATCCTCCTTAGTGAGGGAACCACTGTTTGAAGGATCACCATCAGTAGCAACAGTGTTAGCTCTGGCTCCCCCTATCCTGCCACCCTGAGAACCACCAGATATCTATCAAGATGGATGATCATGGAGATCCCAACATGTTTCCTTGGTGTGTTGAGGCTTGCCACTATGTTCACACTTAATTTTGTCCTTGTAATCTCCACGACCATTTCCACGCCCACTTCCTCCACCATGCCACCCTCTCTGTGAGGTAGAGACAAGTGCAGACTTCTAAAGTGAGGGAGTTGTGTTCATAGCCACTCATATGGTCTTTTCAATTTGGAGGCATCCACATACTTCATCCAAAGATGGCATAGGAACTTTCCCCAAGATTTGTACTTTAATGGGTTCATATTCGGGTTCAAACCTCCTAGGAGACTCAAGATATGTTCTTTTTCAAACAATCTGTACACCTTAGCTTCGACTTCAGGATTCAATAGGTGAAGATTATATAATAGTCATATTCTTCCCAAGAAAAATCAGTGAGTTGTATACTTTCAGATTGACAGTAACACCGTCCAAAATTTCCTTGGCTGTGGCTTTAAATATGAACCTTCTACCATGTTCAGGTTTCATAGAGGAAATCAACCATGTCATCACACTGGTGTTTTCAGTCTCCCATTTCTGGAATGTGAGATCACTAGGACAGAGTCCTGATTTCTCCAATTATGTATCCTAGTTTCTCACGACTTCTCAAGACAATCTTATAGAATGCGTCCAGTCCAGGTAGTTGGTATTATCTAGTTTGACATTGGAAATCTGGACATTGTTACTTTCCATAGAAACAAAACTATAATTATTACTACTTGTGCCACCAACGTGGGACTCTAGTCCACTGACCTCAGACATTTTGCTGAAATATCCTAGGGAAGTTGGTTGGATACCCTAACCAAGTGGGTAGTCCACACTCTACCAATACTTCTTCCCAAATACAGGAGATTTTATCCCAGATATCAGGAAAATAGAAATCAAAGCTAACGCACTCTCTACTCTTTAGTCTTCAAGCATCATCACACATCAAAAGGAACTAACACCCAGCTAAGAATAATTACTCCAAGCACGAAGTGAACAGAGTCCACAAAACCATCAAGAAAATAGTATACAGAGTTTGAATTTGTTGATACTTACACCTGAATATCACAAGTTGTGGCTAGGATTTCCATGGAAAAAACTTGTTAGAACCGTAGGGGTATTTTAGACCCCTTTTTCTTATGTTTTTATGTTTCTATTATGTGGGCTTTAGTCCCACATTGCTTGTTTGTACTTTTCTTCTCTAGTCTCACTGATATAAATAAAGATGCTTGGGATGATCATTATTCATCCAAGCCTTACTCTAATTCTAAATCTCTCAACATGGCATCAGAGCAGGTTTTGAATTAGGGTCCTCTACCTTCTATTTTCAGCTCTTTCTTTCTCTTCTCTCTCTCTCTCTCTCTCGATCTCCTCTTCTCTTCTCTCTTTTCTTCTTTTGTTTTCTATTCTTCAATAGGGCAGCACTGATGAGGTGATCCATAGATCCAGCTGCTGCCCTTTCTCATCTCATTCCATGTATGTACGATATTTGAAGCTTCCTATATTTGATTGATTCCACCTCCACTATAAGGAATCAATCTCCCTTCTTGAAGATCAAGAACTGCAGCAAGTTTCCTTGTTGATTTTTTTGAAGACCCCCTAAATCGATTTCTCCAAAAACAGGGTTTTTTTCAAAACCCTGACAAATATCGATCTAGGGGCTGCTGTCCTCTGTTGGGGCTGATATTTGGCGGGGTGCTTAGTCTCTTGTAGACCCACACTCGAGCCAAGTTTCAGCTCATCCAGTGCTGTTTTTGCAGGTTTCTCTCCCTACATCAATCTCAACAAAATCAGGGTTTTTTTCAAAACCTTGAAAAAATCGATCTCAGTGTTTTGAGCCTCTGTTGGTGCTGATTTTTTGAAGGTTGGTTCACCACTTATAATTACATATCTGCCCCAAATTTGAGCCTCAACTATTCAGTTTTTGGGCCTATTCTTCCCTATATCGATTTCAGCCTAGCAGGTTTTTTTTCAAAACCCTGAAAAAGTCGATATAGGGGCTACACTTGTCGGCTGCTGCTGATTTTTGGAGACACATCTTGTGACATTGAAAGGGGATTATCCTCCAATTTTCAGCCTTTAATTTGGAGGATATCTTGTGTTTCTTGTTACCACAGCCCTCTCCGTGATTTGATTTGTTCTGCTGCACTAATGGCTGAATCTGAGATTTCTAATGGAACTTCTACTGACAATGGGTATAGTAGGAATGATACCCGTGATCTTCTCCCTAATCCTATCAAACTCGATGGGAGCAATTACCTGATACGGTCTCGCTCTGCCTACTTTGCCATTGCCATCGTGGGCTTACTGGCCATATTGATGGCACTACTGTCATGCCAACTGAAGCTGGCCCTTCTCTGACCAGGTGGATCTCCAACAATGGTGTACTTATGTCCTATTTGATTGGATCAATGCAATCAGACCTTGCCGATGGTTTTCTTCTCCTTGATACAGCCCATCAAATTTGGTCTGCTTGTAAGGAGACATATGGACAGCCCGGTAATGATGCACAGGTGTATGAGCTCCGGAAGAAGGCCAATAATACTACTCAAGGGGAGTTATCTGTCTCCAAATACTATGTTACTTTGCGTAGTCTGTGGCAGCAACTGGACCATTTTTCTGATTACCATCCCACTACAGCTGCTGATATTACTGCATATAAGAAACATCTGGACAAAACCAGGGTCTATGATTTTTTGGCTGGTTTGAACATGGAGTATGACCAGATTCGTGTTCAGGTATTGGGTCATTCCCCTTTTCCCACACTTGAACAATCCTATGCTTTGGTTTCCTCTGAAGAGAACCGTCGGGCTGCTATGCTCCACCCTCCTGTTACTGACAGATCAGCCCTCCAGTCTGCTGCCTAGGCTACTCCTGCCCCTGTCGGACATGTTTCTCTTGGTGATTCTACTACAGTGACTGTTACTTGTGAGCATTGTCACAAGCCTTACCACACCAAAGAGAAGCGCTGGAAACTTCACGGGAAGTCAGCTGACTTTGAGGCTAAACGGGCTGCCAAGAAAAAGACAAAAAATAAGGCAAACCACTCTGAATCTGTTCCTACTTCCTACAGCCCCAGCTACTGACACTGGCCTATCCCAGGATGATTTGCAGGCTTTCCTACGACTGCTAAGGTCTTCCGCTGCTACTGCCTCTACTACATCAGCTCCTGCCACCTCTTCTGCTCCTTCAGGTTCACACTTTGCCCGGTCAGGTATTCCATTTGGTGGTCATTGTGCTTCTGTAGCTTCTCATCCTTGGATCATAGATTCTGGGGCTACGGATCACATGACCAGTTCCTCTAGCCTGTTCCATCGGTATTCTCCCACTTCTGGGAAAGACAAGGTCAAAGTAGCTGATGGTTCCCTTTCCTCCATATTTGGAAAAGGAATCATCAATTGCACTTCCTCCCCTACCTTGTCTTCAGTTTTGCATATTCCTAATTTTACTACTAACCTTCTTTCTATTAGTAGTCTTACTCATGATCTTAACTGTAAAGTGATTTTTTTTCCTTCCCATTGTGTGTTTCAGGATCTGGCCTTTGGGAAGACGATTGGATTGGGTAAAGTGCATGGTGGCTTGTACCTGCTTGATGATGGTCGTCTCACTCCACCACCGTTACCATCTCCACATCAGAACTCCTTAGTCTCTTCTGAAATTTACCAGTGGCACTCTAGATTAGGTCACCCTCCATTAGGAATATTAGCATCTTTATTTCCTAATTTGGTCAAATCATGTGATAAGACTGATTTTTTTGTGAGGCTTGTGTTCAAATAGACACGTTCTACTTATTCGGTTTCAAATAAAAGGAGTTCTTCACTTTTTCAGATGGTGCAATCTGATGTTTGGGGCCCTAGTCGTAAAACCTCCTTCTCTGGTCATCATTGGTTTGTTTCTTTTATTGATTGTCATTCTAGGCATACATGGGTTTATCTTATACACACTAAGAGTTAAGTTTTTGCCTGTTTTCAACATTTCCATAGAATGGTCCAAACTCAGTTCCAGGCTAATCTCAAGGTTTTGAGAAGTGATAATGGCACCGAGTATAAGGAACACCAATTTCAAAAGTATTTGGCTGATAACGGGATTATTCACCAGACTAGTTGTGTTGATACCCCAGGCCAAAATGGTGTGGCTGAAAGGAAGAACCGACATTTGTTGGAAGTGACCAAGGCGTTGATGTTTTCGCTCCATGTCCCCTCCCAATATTGGGGGGATGCTATCCTCACTGCAACCTATCTCATTAATCGGTTGCCTTCTCGTGTTCTTGACTCTCACAGTCCGGCTGAACTTTTACATGAGAATTCCACCTTTGTGGTTCCTCCCAAGGTGTTTGGTTGTGTGTGCTATGCCAGAGACACGAAATCTCATGGTAAACTTGACCCTTGTGGGTTGTGGTGTGTTTTTTTGGGTTACTCTCCAACCCAGAAAGGTTATAAGTGTTACCATCCCCCTTCCCGTCGTACTCTGGTCAGTACGGATGTTGTTTTTGACGAACGTCTTTCCTATTATCCATCTCCACATCTTCAGGGGGAGAATTCTGGTTCTAGTGAAGATGTGTTCGTGCTTCCTCCCCTTGAGTCTCCTGAGTCTCCTCCTACTTTGGAGCCTATGGCTGCTATCCAGCCTACTTTGACTGCTGCCCCTTCTCCTATGGCTGTTGTCCAGCCTACTTTGGAGCCTACTTTGGCTGCTGCCCCTTCTTCCACAGGGGGAGCTTGTAGAAAATAATGATGGTCATGTTCCTGGTCAGGGGGAGTTGACTCCAGTCCAGAAGACCATCAGTGAATTTCAGAAGAGAATTGACAACTCGAATGTTATCACCTACCAAAAGAGATGCTCCAAAAGAGGGCAGCATCAATCCACTGTGGCACCCATACCTATCCAATTGCCGACTCAGGATCCAGATCCTCGTCCTCCTCCTCCTGGTGAGACTTCTCCTTCCGAACTACCTATTGCCCTTCACAAAGGTACTAGGACTTGCACCTTGCATCCCATTTCTCGCTTTGTTTCTTATAGTTCTCTTTCTCCGTCTTTTCGTGCATTTGTGTCTTCTCTTTCTTCTGTTTCTGTTCCTAAAAATTGGCAGGAAGCTTATGTAGATGGAAAATGGAAGGCAACTGTATTGGAAGAAATGAAAGCCTTAAGAAAAAATAATACTTGGGATCTTGTAGATCTTCCTCCATGGAAAAAACCAGTGGGATGTAAATGGGTGTTTGTGGTCAAACAGAGGTTAATGGCACTGTGGATCGGTATAAGGCACGTCTGATTGCAAGAGGCTTTACTCAAACATATGGGATTGACTACCAGGAGACTTTTGCTCCTGTTGTAAAGTTGAATACAGTTCAGGTTTTGCTATCTTGTGCAGTCAATCTTGGATGGGATCTACAACAGCTGGATGTGAATTATGTCTTCCTAAATAGAGAACTTAGTGAGGAGGTGTACATGGATATTCCACCAGGTTTTTCTTGTGACAGTAATCAAGGTAAAGTGTGCAAGTTGAAGCGAGCACTTTACGAGCTAAAGCAGTCACCTAGAGCTTGGTTTGGTCGGTTTCACAAGGCCATGATTTCTGTAGGATATAAACAGAGTAATGTTGATCACACTCTCTTTATAAAGAGGGTTGGAAAAACCATCACTGTTCTTATAGTCTATGTGGATGACATTGTGGTTACTGGCAACAATGGTGATGAGATCAACCGGTTGAAGAAGTTTCTTGGGCAGGAGTTTGAGATTAAAGATCTAGGGAAGCTACGGTACTTTCTAGGGATTGAGGTTGCCAGGTCTTCTAAGGCATCTTTCTCTCCCAAAGGAAGTATGTCCTAGACTTGTTGTCTGAAACTGGTTTGTTAGGATGTCACCCTTCAGATACTCCTATGGAGGCTACTGTTCGTCTCAAAGAAAAGAAGGGTGAACCTGTTGATAAAGGTCGGTACCAAAGACTGGTGGGGAAGCTGATTTATCTCTCACACACACGTCCAGACATTGCTGTTGCTGTGAGTACTGTGAGTCAGTTTATGCATGACCCATATTCTTCTTATATGGAGGTTGTCCTTCGGATCCTTCACTACTTGAAGTCAGCTCCTGGAAAAGGCATTCTTCTGTCTCCTCATAGTCACCTACGGATAGAGGCATATACCGATGCAGACTAGGCTAGTTCTACTGATCAGAAATCTATCTCTGGGTATTGTTCTTTAGTAGGAGGCAATCTTATCACTTGGCGTAGCAAGAAGCAGAATGTGGTGGCTCGGTCTAGTGCTGAAGCAGAGTTTCGTGCTATGGCACAGGGCATTTGTGAGATACTTTGGCTGAAAGGCTTGCTACAAGACCTTGGTGTTCCTGTTCATCTCCCTATGATGTTGTACTATGACAACAAAGCTACAATCAGCATTGCTCACAATCCAGTACAACATGATCGCACCAAGCATGTTGAAATGGACAGACATTTTATCAAGGAAAAATTGGAAGACGGATTGATTTGTGTTCCCTTTGTGAAGTCTACTGATCAGGTTGCTGATATTTTCACCAAGGGATTGTCTGGAAAATTGTTCCATCCTAATCTAGTCAAGTTGGGCATGATTGACATATTTGCTCCAACTTGAGAGGAGTGTTAGAACCGTAGGGGTATTTTAGACCCCTTTTTCTTATGTTTTTATGTTTCTATTATGTGGGCTTTAGTCCCACATTGCTTGTTTGTACTTTTATTCTCTAGTCTCATTGATATAAATAAAGAAGCTAGGGATGATCATTATTCATCCAAGCCTTCTCTAATTCTAAATCTCTCAACAAAACCCTCAGGCGACTCTAATGATTCTGGTCTCATCTCCAACAGACTTCAGACCAGAAAGGAAAACAAAAAAGAACTAAATCCCAGACCTGGTGGGACTTGCGGATTTCCCTGATCTTCTACAGAGTTGATCCAATCAGCCCCAAACTATACTTTTTGTTGTTGTTGATGAAGGTCATGAATCTTAACACTCAGATCATTACATATTCTTACTTCTTTATTGCTGTATTTGGAACCCTTTATTCCTTCGGAAATCCACAAGTCCCACCAGAGTTCAGACCAGAAAGGAAAACAAAAAAGAACTAAATCCCAGACCTGGTGGGACTTGTGGATTCCCTGATCTTCTTCAGATTTGATCTAATCAGCCCCAAAATTTACTATCTGTTGTTGTTGTTGAAGGTCATGAATCTTAACACTCAGATCCTTACATATTGTTTCTTCTTTGTTTCTGTATTAGGAACCCTTTCTTCCTTTGGATTTCAAAATTTTGAAGGAGAAAGGGAATTCTCTTGGTCGACTCTCAAACCGACCTGCTCTAATACCAAGTTGCAAGAAAACAAGTAACAAAAGTGAAGAACGAAGGAAGGAAAGAAGAGTCTGTGAGAGAATCTTTTAAAGAACTATCGATCTCTTTCCAGAAAATATATATGAGATAAGTATAGTACCAAATTTACTCTTTCATACGGACATATTTCCCCACGATAATATTACACAGAATTTCGATAATAACCCTACAGCAAGTATTTTAACATAAACTTCACCAAAAATTATCAAATCCATGCAAGCCAAATCCTTAGCACTCAAATTCATCATCACTGGGAATAGCACGGATCAACTAGTCTGTGAGTTTTACAAGGAAATCTCAAGTCCAAAACACATGCTTCTCAATGACTTTGACCTTCGAGAAATTAGTTAGATGCATATTTGTCATGGCATCCATGGTTCAAAATCTTGCGATATATCACCAATATTTTGGTATATTTCGGATATCTCGACACTACCGAGACGAGATGACCATACAAAATGAAAAAAGTCCAAATTTCAGTATATTTCGTGAAAATTTTGTATTTCGTGAAATTTCGGTATATTTCATGAAATTTCAGTATATTATTTAAACAATGTGTATTGAACTATTCATACATCAGGGTCCGACTGTATACTGTCAATCAAGGGTGCAAACCCAAAACACCACTTTGAATTCATTTTTTTGCAATATGAAGGTTTAAATGCGTTTATTTAGCTTAAATAAGGGTGTATATGAAGTATCAGACCTTAATATGGCCAAAAACCCACCGAGATGGACTGCCGAAATATGGCAGAAAAAATACCATATTTCGGCGAAATTTCGGTAAATTTCGGATCTTTCGGAAATCTCGACCTGCCCGAAATGGCGAGACGAGACGAGATCTTGAACTATGATGGCATCTAGGTGACCCAAGGCATTGGAGGGGCCTAGACGCAAAGCGACACCAACAAAGTTCCTAGTATACATGTATCCGTACGTATTAATCATAAAAACATACTTCTCCAAATTTTTCCGAAGATGTGGAAAAACTCGCGTTTTTTATGAGAAGACGTATGGAACTCGTACGTATAATACATATATTTTGATTAAAAACGCATATTTAATTACTTAATACAAATCGATACAGCACAGCCCTGAAATTCTTCATCTCCTCCGTAGTCGCCCTCACCCGCTGGCACCAAAAAACCAATGTACCTGCCTCTTCTTCCCCAACCCCAACTACACCTCTCCAAAGTTCCATACCTTCCAATCCCATCAAGCTCCTCTGCTGCATCCGCTCCATACAAATCATGACTCATGGCCTCTCCTCCCACAAGAACCCCTGCATCAAGCCTTCCATCATTTCTGCCAATACTCGCAACTCCGTGGACGCTGCTTGTCGCAAGCTTACCACTGGGTCCGTGCAATGCTAACGAAAAATCTGAATCTGAACTTCTAATGCAAACCCTCCATTGTATCCACCAGCCCTCACGACTTTATGGTCTCTCCACCTGCTAGAATCTCTGCATCAACCCCTCCATCTTACAATGAATCTCTTGTATTTTGAGAAGGCTGGTTCTGAACTTCTGATGTGATCTAGTCCTCTCTTGCAGCCAAACCCTATCTCTCCTCTCTATTTCTCGCCTGCCCTCTCTAACATTATCTATGACACAAAGCCGCTTACTCCCTCTAAATTTCTCATTTGACACTTAACCCTCCACCAACCAAATAAATTCTCATTTTCTTTCTTTCTTTTTTATTTCTTCTTTTATTTTTAGCATATGCCCCCTCTCTCTAAACTATTTACTTCTAGATCCCAAGGGCAATACACACACACACACATACCCATATTCGTATAATATTGGGTGTTCTACATGTTATTATTGTATTTGTTGAATGATGTACATGCCTGTTGCATATTGAATATATGCCGATATTTTTTCTCCTGGATTTTTAAATAAGACCCGTATTAAACATGTACCATATTATTTCCGTACGTGCTTGTTTGCACTGGATTTTTAAAAAGCATTATTGCCGTCTAGTCCGTTTAATATCCGTACATATCCATAGCCCCTTTTTTTACCGTACCCGAACTTACTATGTTGACAACTATGGTTAGATGTTGATTATGCACGAAACAGATATTGCAGTTTGACTTCAGAAGCACAACCATCAGATCTTAGTTTTCTCAATGGACCAATAACAAATGCTTGAACACTCATCAATACCTTTATTTTATCTTCTTTTTTTTTCTTGGGGGGGGGGAGGGAGGAGGGAGGAGCTGGGTGAGGATGAATTATTCAGTTTACCACTTTACCTAATTTCTAACCAAAACATGAGAACATCATGAATTAATGATTCCTTCCCACCAAAGTTTTCAAAACAGAAAATATTAACAGTTTTTACTATTTACTAAGAAAGTATGTTACTAGTTGAAGGGGGGGGAAAATATATAATAGTTTATTTCAACAAGCAAGGAAGAACCAAATTTAGAACATTACCAAATTACACATTCATTCTGAAACTTTTGCTTCCAATTCAATCTCTTGAGCTACCTGCAGGCCAAACTTGATTATGAACCGATTGAACAGACTAAGAAAACAAATAGCACAATATAGATACTTACGATAACAAGCAGTCAATAACAAACAAAATTTTGCCCTTGAACTCAAGTAACATAGAACTAAACCATTCCACCGAACTAAGCCTGGGGAGGAGCAAGTCTGGTTGGACACACAAGTGATTTGGGGTTTTTGTGCTCTTTAACTATGCTTGGCATTACATAATGCGAGAGAAAATAAAGTTTACCCACCTTACCTTCTCCAACCACCATCTGCAAGATGGTAAAAAGGAAGTGGGGGAAGGAAAAAGAAAGTATACTGTATAATAAAACAAAAGTTAGAGTCACTACATCTGTGTCAGCAGTGGAAGAGAAAGGTAGTTTTTGTACTATTCAAAATACAAATCCTATCAATTATCAAATATCAAAGGACTATTATAAAATTAGCTACTCGCAAGCAAGCAATCATAAATCTGACTATCCCCCTGTCACTGACGGAACAAATGATAGCCCAATATCTTTGGAACAATAAATGCTCAATGGAAAAAAACAGTTGAAAAGATATGATGTAGATCACAAGTCCATATGTACCCGCAGGAACAAGTCCCAAAACCAGCCCAGCAAGGTTGTGGGATTCGACTGCTGTAGTGCTGTGAGAGGCAGTCTGGTCTGATGATGTGGCAAGTTTTGTTGGTTCGATGGAGCATCACCTAAGGCTGCCCCAGCCCAAAGATAAACATGAAGCAGAGAAGAGACCAAGACAAAAATTCTAAAAGAGAAGTTAGTGATTTGGGGGCACATATGGACAGCTCTGTTCCTGTTACAAACCAGAACCTAACTAATCAGTAGAAAAGAGAAGAAAGAAGAAGTAGAAGCAGAGAAGAGAGAGCACACACTGCCGATAAAAGAAAGGAGAAGGCAGCCTGCGATAGGAATTTCAGAATACTCCCAAATATAACTTAAGTGTAAGTAAGTTAGAGGTTTACAGAAATACCCCTAACCTATTACACATACCACCCTTACAACTAAGGACAAGAAAATACTGAAATTACATGAAAACTCAAAAAACCAAAGTTGTAAGACAAAAATGCTCCTAATTCTTAACAGTTCCTATTTTTGTTTAGCTATGTTAGTTTACCTTGTTTCTATTTTCCAGTTTGGTTGTAATAGGAGATTAGATAGTTTCTAAATTCAGTTTTAGCAAGTTATTACTAGTTTCTAATTTCAGATTTAGAAGGTAGGCTTAGCTTTTATTTAAAGTCTCTATTTTCTTAAGTTTCTATTTCAGTCCTTTGTTTCCTTTTAGTTAGATTTAGTTTCTATTTTCGTTTGGATTCTATTTTGAGACTTTCTATTTTGTGAAGCTTAACCAAGCTATAAATAGGCCCCATCAGTTGTACTTGAATTCAGACTTGATTAATGGAATTTCTATTGCTTGATTGCAAGTGTTTGGTCTGAGAAGACTTGTGTTCAACAACTGAGATAGCTGTGGGTGAGAGACCCAAGGCTGAGATAGCCTACTATCCTATCCCCCCTTCATCTCTATATACTCTTCTTCTTCTTCTTATCCTTTTCTATGTTCTTCTTTCATATGTAAACAGGAAAAGTGAAAAAAAATAATATAAATAAATAAATAAATAAAAGTTTCAGTTATTCAATTTGTTCATCCTTATTGTGTTGATCCTGGCTGCAATCGATCTCCTGCTGGTTTCCCTGGTTCGAGGTCGACTTCTGCATTAAGATCCCATTCTTTTAACCTTGGGCAAATGTACTGGAGAGTAGTTATTGATGTTTAGAAGATTATTATGCATTGCAACTTTGCAAGGACCCCTAAACATCCACGAAGTACAGTTTAAGGACATAAAACAACCTATCAGACCAAAAGCTCACTAAAAAAGTCAAAAGCCCTTATGCTTCACAAAAAACTACCTTTGCATTTGTTCAAGTTAGTAAAATCAGTTCTTCAAGGATTGAAGCAAAGTTTAGAAACACAGGTGAGGGTCTCACATGAGGGAAATCAGTCAAACTGGATATACCATCAAGCTGATATTAAAAAGTAATTGAACCAAGCTCCCAGAACTGGAATTAGGAGCATCAAATTCCATTGAAAAAAGGTGTCACCGGTTCAAAACAATAATAAGAACAAAGAAGTTATCTCTACAGTTAAGATGATTTATAATCTAACTGTTCAAAAGGAAAGAGCTGGGCAAAGAATTCATACGTGGCCTTTTAACTTGTGCAATCTCATGAAGTTGATGTGCTTGTGATAAAGCAGAAGATCCTTGACTTGGGGCATAAGAAGGTAAACCAGATGTTGCAATGCTAACCTCCTCCTCATCATTATAAAGTAAGAAATGCTCTCTATCTTCAATGTCTTTCATGTCATTATCTAAATCATCATCACTCAGGATAGCATCCCAATCCTTATACATCTCCTCATAATCCTCCCTATATCGTGTGAGTAATCGATTGTTATAATGAACATATATTAACGATTTTGCCATATTAGAGTTTAATTTATTTCTTTTGACATCATGAATATACTCATAGGTGCTCCAACCCCTCTCCACACAAGAGGTGTTCACACTTTGTGATAACACTCTAACAGCCAAACCATAAAGCTCAGGTGCAGTCACACCATATAAGTCCCACCATGATAATGCTGACATTGTTTCTCTATCTTTGATTGCCTGAGGACGAGCAAAGACACCCCTATTACTGACAAAATCACTAAGTTGCTGACGGACTATGGCTGCTTTCTTTGAATCACTAACAAGTCGATCCAGTGCATCTAAGTAAGCCTTATGAACATCAGGATCTGCATGGGGCTTATTCCTTTTCTCTCCCCCTTGAGCCAAACCTGTTAACCAAGACCCTGAATAGTAAAAAGGAGTAAGAACATACGCAAGACTATACAAAGGAATGTTCATCTGCTTCCAATGTGCCATAAAAATATCGCTAACAACTTGATAAGCCTCAATACTATCCAACAAAGCATCTTTAATGCATCCTAACATGGCATCCAATCTCGGATAAACTTCTCCTATGGTAGCTTTATCCGAGTCACAGAAGCAAATCATCTCCCAAATTGGCTTCATGAATACTAATATTGTCGTTACCTTCTTCCAGAAATCATCATCTAAAATAGTTCTTTTGACCTCTTCATGCTCCAAATTTAACTTTGACCCACCTCTTTTGAGCTTCTCCCATTCCTCACTCAAAACCAAGTTGACTAAAACATTCTTCACCCGAACAATGCTTTCTAATACAATAAAATGATCCCCAAATCTAGACTTACTCACTCGAATAACATCTAATGCCGGGAATGTTCGAAAAATGTACATAGCTGAACTATGATTAGTTATGTATCGAATGATTCTCTTTACCCTCTCATAGTTTTCACCAACAAAAGCCAAGTTTGGTTTCGTTGATTTTACAATATCTTTCATCAAAAGGCTTAAACAATGAGCCATGGAACCAGACCAAAAAATATGACGGTGTCTGGTTTCAATGATTTTTCCAGCATCTCTACATATAACTGAGTTATCAGTCAGAACTTGGAATACATTCTGTGTTCCCACAGATTCAATGGCCTCAAGCAGCAAATCAGCTATAAACTCACTTGACTTCTCATCTCCTGAACAATCAATGACATTAATAAAAACTGCCTTACCATCTGAAACTGCGATTAAATTCATTAAAGCTTGATTCTTGAGGTTTGTCCAACCATCTGAAACAATTGAAACCCCGTAAGTCGGCCATCGTTGTTTTATAAACATCAAGGCCTGATCCACTTTAGTTTTTTCCTCCAAAAGAAGTGTTGTCGCTATCTTATCTGCACACGGTGGCTTGTATCCTCTAGGTGCCTCATTAATGGCCTTCACCATATCGACCCAAAAAGGAGACTTTGCCAAATCAAAAGGTATCCCATTTCCATAGAAAAATCTTGCAATTACCCTATCAACATCATCTGTTGAAGATGTTTTAGACACATCAAGTGCGGTCCTCCCCCTTTCTACTACAACACTTGTACTAGTTTTCCATGTTGGAAAAACAATAGGACTACTTGAAACAGGCACTCTACGTGAACTACTTCCAAAAACTCGCTTAGCTTCATCTTCTTCTGCTTTCATCTTCTCCCTTTCTTCTTTCTTTACCTTCGGACACATTATTATTCCTTGTGATTTTTGTCCGGGTAATAACCCAATCAGGTGTGCTCTAACACGAGAATATGTCCCAGTGTATGGTTCCAATCTGCAACCAAAATTACATGTCCACTTGCAAGAATTCCCCTCCTTCCTATCCACAACAAATGTAACATATTTTTTAAGGGGAGTGGCAGTTAGCTCTGCATGCTCATCCTCAATTTCTTCATTCCCAATTGGTGGGTTCTCTGCCGATGAATCAGCCTCCTCATGTTCATCCATTTTGATCCTAAAGAAAGAACAGATTATTAGCACAAAGACAAACTAATTAAGGATTGTTTAGAAACAATTATTTTTAGATATTTAGTTTAGCAATACCAAATAAACTGAATCTTCCAAAAGAGGTAAAATAAAGATAGTTTTTGCCTTTTTACATCCATATTTATCAAACCAAAAAAAAAGGCACCATGTTAGCATCAAATGGTATTTATTTCCTTCTACCTCAATGCACAAGGGGGGGAGGGGGAATTGCAAACATCTCTTACAAAGTAACAAATAAAAGAATGGATCAACCAAAAAAATCACCTTAAGAAGCATTAAGGGCAATCTAATAATAATGAATCACAAGAAAATGACAGAGGACTAACAGGCCACCTCGATAGGTTTGGCTTTGGAGAACCCAAGAGGGTGATGACTCTCGGTTCTGCTTCCTACTCCTGCTGCCGCAGGCAAGTAGTGGCCGATGGTCATGACCTCCTCTGCCCCTACATCACCCTCCTCCTCCACCACCCCTCTTGCCTCCCAACCCCTCGGCAAACCCTGGAACTCCCTTTTCAAGCAATCCCCTCCCTCTCAAGTTGGACTTCCACTGCATTTTGTTCCTCCGGCTTGCTCTAACTCAGTCAAACATGCTTTCTTCCAAAGCAATCTTCTGGATGTGGAAGCTGCGAAATGGCACTCTGCTTTGGTTGGCCATTTTATTGGCAGTCGCCCCCCCCCGCTTTGCCATTGTTAAGCAGTCTCTAACTAAGCGATGAAATATTAATGGATCTATGTACACCTAGCTTCTAGATAACGGCTTCTTCATTTTCAAATTCTCCGACAAAGATGACAAGCTATGCATTCTGGAAGGAGGTCCTTGGCAAGTAGGCCGTAAACCAATCTTTCTGCACCAATGGGACAGGCACCTGCAACTCCAAAGAGTTTACCTCAACACCATTCCTCTTTGGATAACCCTTCCTAGACTGCCTTTGCATCTCTGGGGAGAAGAAGGGCTCAACATCGTTGGCTCTGTTGTGGGTACACCTCTCTATTCCGATGGAAGAACCCAAAGACAAGACCGTCTGGCTTTCGCCAGAATTTGTGTGGAAATTTCGGTCGAGGAAACCCCTCCAAGCTCCATCCTGATTACTGATGATTAGGGTCTTTCCTTTTACCAGAAGGTCACCTATGAATGGTTGTCGTCTCAATGCCTGAGCTGCAAGGTGTTTGGTCACGACACTGGCAAGTGCAACGTTCCTCCATCTACTAAAAGTTCAACCCCTTCCATCCTTCCTGTGCCTTCTCCTTCTCCTTTGCTGCAGGGACTAAATCCTTCGCATCTCCCCCGTCATCCCAGTCGGGGCCGTGCTCGGCTTCGAAGTCGACATCGCCGCCGTGGATACCGAACTCTCCCCTATGCTGATTCTTCGATCGGTAGATCCCTGGAACCTAGCAACCTCCCGTATGTTCGTTCCAGTCTTCTGACCGCTGGTCCAAGCCCCTGCGCTCCGCTACAGGCCTCTAGCGATGGTACTCTGGCACCTACGATACCTCTTTCTGACCCCCTTTGTCCTTCTGCTACTCCCTTCTGTCCCCCTTCTTCCGCCAACCCTTCAACCTTTCCTATTCCAGCTTCTTCCTCCCTGGCTTCCCCGACAAACCCTCTGTTGAACTCCGCCATATCCTCTTCTGGCTTTGCGAAGCTCTCGACTTTTGACCCCCTGCCCTCCACTTTATCCTCTCACTCCTCTCTTGTGGGTCCCATTATCCCTTTAACCCCCACTTCATTAAACGCTTCTAATCTCCCTTCCCTTTTCGGTCCTGGGCCTACCCTTCTTATTGGGTCTGGGCTTTACCCTGGGTTTAACTCAATTAAAACCCCTCTGGGCTCGGGTTCTTCTCTTAACCCGACCCATTTCTCGCCTTCTTCCTCACCCGTCCCCTTGTCTCCTCTGTCGAAGTTTGTTGCTTCTCGCCTCTAGCGATATTCCTACTCCAAGCATCACAATTCCTCCAGACCAAAACCTGTGTTCCATCATTTTCTCTCTCACAGCCCCTCTAGGGCTTTGTTGCACCTCCCCTCTCCTTCCAATGATTAAAGGCCTTCTCTGGAACTCCTGAGGGCTGAATTCCTCGGCCAAACATTCTGAAGTTAAATTCCATCGAGTCTCAAAAAGCTTCTTTCTGGTGCCTAATTGAAACTAGAGTTAAAGAGCCCAACTCTCTCCGTATTACCTCCTTAGCCCCCTCCTGGTCCATTTTTACCAACTACCTTCATCATGTCAATCGTCGCCTCTGGTTCCTTTGGAATCCTGCCATTTTCCATACTGATCTCCTTGCCTCCTCCTCTCAATACCTTCATCTCAAACTCTCGGACCTTCTCGGTAACCAAATTTGTTTTTTCACAGCCATTTATGCCTCTAACTGCACCTCTAAGTGCATTGTTCTCAGGAATGACCTTCAGCTCCTTGCAAATCTGGTGGGTTCATATCCTTGGGGCATTGGGAGAGACTTTGATGTCCGCTCCAGTCTTGAAAAACAAGGGGGGAATGAGATTGATAATTCTTCAGTTGATGCTTTCAATGATTGCTTGGAAGACATCAGTGTGGCTGATCTTCGATAGTCTGGACTGACTTACACTTGGCACAATAGGAGAAGTGGGACAGCTAGGATCACTTGCAAGTTGGATAGATTCTTGATTAATGAAGCCTGGCTCTCTGCCTTCCCTGCTTCGCATGCCATCTTCCAAACCCAAGGAATCTCCGACCACAGTTCCTTTTCGGTTATTATTCAACCTCACACTTCTTTTGGTCCCAAACCCTTTAAATTTTTTGACATGTGGATCTCCCACACCTCTTTCCTCCCCCTTGTCCAATCTGCTTGGGACAAACCAGTCCACTCTCTCCCCCTCCTAGCCTTTGCTAAAAAGCTAAGGAATGTCAAAGAGGCTCTTAAAGCCTGGAATAAAGTTTCTTTTGGCAATGTTTCCTCTATGGTTTTGGATTGTAGGTCTAAGCTCTCGGACATCCAAATCAGACTTCAATCAGATCCTCTCAATATTGCCCTGGCCGAAGAAGAGAAGCAATCAGCCATTCTCCTCTCCTCCTTGATAGCCCAAGAAGAAAGCATCCTTAGGCAAAAAGCTTGAGAAAAATGGTTGAACTTTGGAGATTCCAACACTGCATTCTTCCACAGATCCCTAAAAGCTCGAAACAATGCTAATGCTATTATGCAGCTCCAATCTCCTGATGGCACTTCCATTACTCCAGTTGAAGGCATTAAATGAGGCAGTCAGATTCTTCAAGCAGCAATTTCGGCCCCAGTCCCTTGCTCCTGATGTCCCCATCCCTAATGATCTCCTCAACAAATTTATCGATTCCTCTTGCATTGATGCTCTCCGCAAGATTCCATTAGAAGAAGAGATTTTGACTGCTGTCCGCTCCCACAAGGAAAACAAAGCCCCGAGTCCTAATGGCTTGAGCATGGATTTCTTCAACTCTTGTTGGGAAATTATCAAAGATGATCTTGTTAAAGCTGTCCAAAGCTTCTTCCGTCACAAGTCAAAGGCATCAACCAGACCTTTCTTTGCCTCATTCCTAAGAAAGAAGGGGCTGCCTCCATGTTAGATTTTAGGCCCATTGCCTTGTGCAGCTTACTCTACAAATTTATTGCAAAGGTCCTTGCTAACAAGATAAAGATGGTCATTGATTCTCTTGTCAGCTCCAACCAATCAGCTTTTATTGCCGGTAGAAGCATCTCGGACAATATCCTTCTTTGCAATGAGCTTGTCCGTGGTTTTGATAGAAAGAATCACCCCTCTGCTGCCCTTATGAAGATCGACCTGCATAAAGTCTTTGACTCTCTAAATTGGGATTATCAAGGTTATGAATATGATGGGGTTTCCTCCGATGTTTGTTAATTGGATCTATCACTGTATCTCCACTCCTCAGTTCTCGGTGTTGGTCAATGGCAGCCCGGCAGGATTCTTCTCTTCCTCGGTTGGAATCAGACAAGGCTGCCCGCTGTCCCCTTTCATTTTCACTCTTGCTTTGGAAGTCTTTTCAAGAGAGATCCAATGCAAAACTAATCAACATCTCATTCTCTCTGTGTCCAATTGCAAGCGGCTCAAGATATCTCACCTTGCCTTTGCCGATGATCTCATGATTTTCTCCGAGGCAGATTTGGATTCGATTGAGACCACTATGGGCTGCCTCTCTCATTTTGAAAACTTGTCGGGTCTCAAGATTAACCCTCAAAAATCCTTGCTGTTTGTGGCTGGAATTAATGATCAGCTAAAGCTCCTTTTGCAAGAGAAAACTGGGTTTCCTCTTGGCCATCTTCCTGTGAAATACTTGGGTCTCCCCCTTATTCCTGCCAGGCTCTCGGCCCATCACTGCACTCCTATCCTTGAGCTTCTTCAGAAAAAGCTCCAGCTTTGGAAAGGAAAACTTCTCTCCTATGCCGGTCGCCTCGCACTGATCAGATCAGTCATGCAAGCATCTTACATCTATTGGTCCGGTATTTTTGTTCTCCCCCAATCCATCATCAAAGCTATTGAAGCTCTCATGTGTGGCTATCTCTGGAAAGGTATCGAATCTTCTAGATTTCTCCACCCTATCCGTTGGTCCTCTGTTTGTCTGCCTAAGAAAGAAGGGGGTCTTGGATTAAAAAGAATTAAAGAGGTCAACAAGGCTGGAATTCTTAAGCTCATTTGGAAGCTTGTAGCCAAGCACAACAATATTGGGTGGATTGGATCTATTCAAGGTTCCTTCAAAGTGATTCTATCTGGACTGTCAGCAGCTCTCCGAATGCTTCTTGGGTTTGGAAAAACATTCTCAAATGGAGAAGCTTAGCCCTTGGAGCTATTACTATCAAGATTGCAAATGGCTCCACCACAAGACTCTGGCTTGATCATTGGCATCCCTTGGGCATCCTTCTTCCCTTAGTGAGCTCCAGGAACATTTACAGGGCTGGTCCCCACAGACTTTCAACAGTTGCAGACATCATCTCCTCCGAAAATTGCCCCCCCCCTCCTTCCCCGCAGCTTGCTTTTATTAGGAACTCTCTCCCTCCTCTGATCGGAAGGAATTCAAATTCTAGAGATCTGATTTTATGGACTCCTTCAGCCTCAGGTATCTTCAGCTCCAAATCGGCTTGGAATCACTTAAGATCTAGAGGCCCCTCTATTGATTGGTACAAGGTTGCTTGGTTCAAAGGCCATATCCCAAGACATAGCTTTTGTGTTTGGCGCACGCTTTCAAACTGTCTTCCAACTCAGGCTTTCCTCATTCGACGGCATCTTATTGTCTCTCCTGCTTGCTGTCTCTGTTGGAACGGTTCCGAATCGGTTGATCATCTGTTCTTTGAATGCCCTTTTTCGGCTTCTATATAGTCTGGACTCTGGAATCCTCATCAAATGCTGGCCTAGGAGAAGAAGGATTCTGCCCCTTCAGAGTGAGTGGAAGTGGATCAACCAAGCTTTTGGGGGCAATTCGATTTGTGATAGAATTGGTTTGTTGGCTTTTGGGGCTACAATCTCGCATATTTGGATGGAGCGCAACCTTAGGAGATGGACTTCCAACTCTAGGTCTTTCAGGCAAATTTAGGATTCCATCTCCTTCGATGTCAGCTCCAAATCCTCCTCTTCTTCCCCTTCTTCCTCTTGTGTTACTTCTCCAAGGAATAGGCTCATTGTTGCTTCCTGGGGTCTCCCTTCTTCTCTTCTCTCCCCTTCCCCCTAGGGGGTCGGTTAGCCCTATGTATTGTAGGATGTTCTCTTCTCCCCCCTTCTCCCCCTGTATTCTGGGGGCTCCTTGTATTCTTTCTTTTTGGTAATGAACTTTTATTCACCCAAAAAAATATTAATAATGAATCAGAGAGTAAGATTGAAAGCAGAAGGTGGAACTGCAAGAGCCCAAAAATACCCAAAGTTCAAAAAAAGGAGGGTTGGTAAAAGAGAACAAACAGATGGAGGATATTTTTCCAACTACTGTTTACAGCCTCCAGGCTAAACATTGAGCACACATACAAAAATACAGATCCATAGGCAACACATTTGATACAAATTTCAACCTAAAAGATTCAAGCAAGAAGAAAGACAAACAATCCAAATGTCTAAAATTAAGACAAAAGGCACATGCTCCGAAAGAAAAGCCTTCAAATCAATAAATGAAAAGGTCCAGTATCTTGTAAAAGAACACCAGTTCCATGTCCTCAGACTCCTCACACAGTCCTCCCTCAAAAATTGAAAACAACAATTTTCAATTCCAACAAATCCAATATTGCTTGATTCTTGAGCTGTAATTCTTCCTCCCTTCATCATGGAATGGTGCTAGTCTGAAGGCTAACAGCTAAATATAGAGCTTGATGTCATATCTGAAATAGAAGAGAGACAATTGTCGTATATGATCGAACTTCCGCGAGGTCGAGTTCGGTCATACAGCATTCCTGCACTTCACCGACCTTCTCCAGCAAGCGTATAAAAAAGCAAGGAAGGAGAGTGTCACATGCCAACGTTAGACTTGAAAAAGTATGCCACAGCGGATCTTTAAGTGACTAATTGGCTCAGCTCAATAAAACCTTGTATATATGTAAGGCCGGCTCGTGTTTGTTCAGTCGTTATTGAGGGGGGTCGTGGAAGAAGTGGGTTTGACTCCCATAGCCCCGATGTGGCGAAAAAGACTGAAGAAATGAGATATGCCATGCCACTTGTCGTCCACTTCCAAGAAATGTTCGGAACAGAGAACTTACAATAATAAAAAAAATACAACGCCGCATTCTCCGAAGATTGAGGAGCAAGAAGAGATCTATTAAGAGAAAGATTTATCCAAGAGAAAATCATAACAGTTACATCCAGTGGTGACAGTCAACGTATATAAACCTCTCGCCCTTGATGCTTTGGCCCTTGACCTAACTAGCCGGAAGTAGCTGATGAGCTATGGTTTCGTATTGGGACAGTCTCTCTGGTCAAGTGCTGTTTCATCGGATCTATCTTGTGGACGGGAGCTTACCGCGGTGTACTTGGAAATCTGCTGCAACTTCTGAGTGTGATATCTCCATATCCCTCCACCAAACCCTGCTGGGTTTTTGAGCACCAAACCATCCCACCATCCACTCCACTTGATCCCACTTTCACTCCAATCCACTGGCTGGATCTGTCCTGCACCTTAACCTTCTATTTTGGTGCTTCTTTCATAACTCCCAACCGAACCATCAGATCTGGTTCATATTTTCAGCAAGGGATCCTTTCACCCTCATCTCCACTCGACCCAAACTTGGAAGCAATCCCATAGTTGGTTTGGTTTCTATAGCTAAGTTCTCTTACCTTCTAATTTTGTGAATTTCCTGTTTGACTGTTTCTGGTCATCCAAACTGACCCAAACTTTGGGAGTATTTTGTACTGGTCCCTACTTGAACTCGACCTGGATATTGGTCCATTCTATTGGCTGAAACCTCAGTTCCAGCACCACCCTATATTGCTGAACCAGTGTTGGTTAACACCCTATTCCTGAGGCTGCTTATTGGTTATTGTGGGCTTATTTGGGACTAAATCTGACCTAGGCTTAGTCTTACATTACTCAGCATTATAAGAGACTTGTTATTATATTGTTTCTATTTTTATAGTTTCCAATTTTAGGACTTGTCAAAGTTAAAACTTTCGAAATTTTGTAACTTGAGGAGCAAGTCATTGCTACCTATTTCTAAGTAAGGCTTTTAGAAGCCAAGTAGATGAATAAATGAAGATTGAGATTATTGCTTTGGCAAAGATATTCTGTCCTATTGTGAGGATGAAGGGCTGAGAGAGTCTGGCTAAGAGAGCCGAATCCCTAGGGCTGAGAGAGCCGAATCTTCTTATCCCTTTCCCCTTTTTCTCCTATCTTCTACTTCTTTTCTTATTCGATTTCCTACTGTTCCAGCTGTTGTGTGACTGCAATCAAGAGCTACTATTTTCTACTACATCTGTGAAGACTTAGAGAGCCATCCTAAACAACAACTGAATCTGTTGTTGTTGTCCAGAGGCAAAGAATACCACTTTCCACACTTGCAGGTGCATCAGTTCCTTATTCACTGCTGCGGATTCGATGGTCTTGATCTCAGCACTCTTCCTCCCAATCAGAGTGATACTTGGACGACTGCTTCAGGCACCTAAGGAGCCCACTAGACCTCAGTCTTGAACCCTGCTGCTGTTCCTTTCATTGTATCAATCCTGCTGCAATCGATCTCCTGCTGGTTTCCCTGGTTCGAGGTCGACTTTTGCATTAAGCAGTTAAGCGCCTCTCCCACTACTATTTCTGTTGATTCAAACATGGGACATAACAGCTGATGAATCCTAGCAAGGCCTGTCCCTCCATGCATATTACCATTTACCTGACAACTTGGACATCTGAAGATTGCCATTCTAGTCCAGAGAGTTTATTTATTGGAATTTACTGTGTGGTGGATATGACAACCTCACATGTTTGTAAAATGTATGACACAGTCACAAACACTCACCGATACATATAGAAGTGTATTAAATATTAACCTAGTTCCTCGTGCACATATTCAGCACATGAAAGCTCAATATAAGCAATTGAAAATAATATAATGTTCATGAGCAGTTTATCATAATTTCTGAGTCTTACCTAATGTACACATCACAACAACGACCTGATCCCATTTCTGTCAGATAAAGTCACTATATAACTATTATGTTGCAGAAGATGTGACATATTGAATATCCAAAATAGAAGGCATATAAGTGATGAAGTACTCTTCTCAACGTAGAAGCCCAGCAAGAGTGGCTTCTTTGGTTGAAGAGAAGCATCTATATCATTAAGTCTTGGTATAAATTTTTATTCAGTAACAGTAGAGAAAATAGCTGGGAAAAAAATACATACATTCTTCAGTAGAAGCGTGCAATGATAACCAGTGAACTCTTCGTCTGAGAGATCTCCTCTGTAAACCAGAAGGAAACGAATTTTAGAGAAAGCAAACAGAATTACAGATATAAAAAAAAACAAGAATCGGCATTCCAATGATACCAGCTTTGAAATAAAAGTTTCTGACATCCCATTGAATCTCTAAGGACGAGGTCTGTATAGAGCAATAAATTTATGAGAATTCATTTGAAATTTGACAGGAAAAATAAAATGACAAACCCTACAAACAATAATACCAGCTTTTTCTACAGAAGTACAAGCATGTCATTGTGAAGAAAGATTACATGATAGAGCAGATAATGGCAGAATTCTCAAACCTCAATCCCTGTGTACAGCCATGGAATTAAGATTCCAACTCGAAGTGATTCATGTGTTTTAGATTCGAACGCTCTTTCTCTCTCACACTTGCAAAGTGGCAGTCGCAGTAATTTGTTGTTACACGGTTTCAAAACCGGATTTAGAGCCGAACCGTGCCCATGAGTTCATGTAAGGGTGTCGATTGGTCCGATTCTGGGCTATTGGTCTGTTTCCTAACGGTTGAGCCCCAAAGAGTTAAGATCATGTCGAACCGATAAACTAATCAGTTTCAAACTTGAGATCCATAACCATTAAGTAATGGCGCGGGGCGGGGGGAGGGGGACCTTTATCACCTCCAGCTTTGACCGCCCGTTCCCGTTCCTCTAACAAAGGGGGCTGAAATGACCTCTCTACCCATGCCCAAACACCCTGCCCGGGTGGGGTCCACCATCCCCCTATTAGAGGAACTGGGGAACTGGGCCGGTCAGCAAACTGGAGGTGATAATTTTCCGGGGAGGGGGGTTGGGCCTGGTTTATATCTGTTCTAAGTAATCTAATATGACATTTGGTATCCATTCTTGGCCGATGATACATTATAAAATCATATAAATAATTGTTTTTATCATCTCAAATTGCATTATTAATCCAGATAGCATTCCAAGAATGCATACCAAACACAATTAAAAATTAAAATAAAATAAAAAATCCTTAACACATGTTATAAAAGAAGAAAAAAAATTTATGGAGTTTGAGATTAAATTTAAAAAAAAAAACAGTACAGAGGGAAAAAGGAAAACCGAGAATTGGTGGTAAAGAAGAGAAGGGAAGGGAAAATAGGCAGAGATTACCTGTGAGCAGCGACCATTGGTGGCTCGTGGACAGAAACGGTGACAGCAAAAATCTCATCTGGTTCCTTTGCTTTTCCGTATCTCTCAGTCTCTTTCTGCTCGATCAATGCCTAAGTGTCCAAGTTTCAATTATCAAGGAAAGAGATGTTTTGCCGGCCAACAATCTAGAATGCTGTCGTATCACTCTTTCTAGAATTCGCCGGTCACTTAGCTTTGCCGAAAGAGAAAGAGGTTGGGTTGTTTCATGGTTGGAGATGAGAGATGTTGGATAAATGATTTTGGGAAGATGGGTTGTATTGAATTATGTTTTAACCCTTTGTTAAAAAATCTACTTAAAAGTTTTGGATATTTATTAATTTTTTAATATTTTCACTAGTGCATGTGATTTTACTCAAGTATCCTTGCAAAATTATTTTCTATAATGTCCTTAACTGTAGTCTCAAGAGGGTAGTTGATGTCTTGTTATGTTTGGATAAATAACAGACCCTTGTTACATTAATAATTTCCCTTTCTCAAATCACAAAACTAGGCCATAGTACGTCTTGTTTTATAATCAAATTAATAAGTAGGAATCCACCACCCTCATAAATTATGATTATTTAAAACATGTTCTTAAATTAGGATTCTCAAATGGACCTTTAAATTAACATCTAAATCTTTGGTAAAATATTATATGAGACAAGATGGATCCGTCAAAATTGAAAACTAAAAAAATAAAGGGTTTGACCTTAGCTCTCATGACCTTTAAGTCTTAAAAATTATATAATATATAGGGTTAGGTGTAGATTTGTTCCGGTTCCAACGGCTCCTAATTGGTCTATCGGTTCTGGAACTGTTGGGAGACCATACCTTAATTGGTAGACCAAAACTGGACCAATAACTTGTCGATACATCCAGAACTGACCCAATAAGCTATTGGGTGGGTGCTTTGGTTTTTGCAATTTGGTTCTGGTCCGGTTTTTTTATTCTAATGCACAATTGACACCCTCAGTTCGTGTTTTAAACGGTTCAACTGTCAGACCCAGGTCCGGAATGATGTAAAATAAGGCCAGTGGCCAGCCTCTCTTACTCGTAGGCTCCAGTTGGTAGTAAGATGAAGGAAAAGAAAATGAAATTGGTTTTGAAAAGAAAAATAAAAAACAGTAATTACAAGGACAAAAGGAAATTCTTATAATCATGGAGAAAGTTTTTCTTCTCTGTATGTGAAGAGAATCAAGTCATTCGTGTGTCATTATTTTATCTCTTCTATTGTCGAAATGCCTTTTGCACTATTTCAGGAGTCTTATTCAGCCATCAGAACCAGTGCATTAAGAGATTATCTTTTCCACATATGTGAAGGAAAACTTGGTCATATAATTTTACATAACATGATTGTTTAATGGGTTATTATCTGTGCAACAATGGTTTATGACGTTAGGGTAAATACAGTTCTCCTTTGCCCCCTGAATGGATCTTGTTAGTGTTGTGATTTATTGGATCAAATTTCAAAGTGAACTTAAGTAATAGAAGTCCCAACAAAACAGGTCTAATGGTAGGTAGGGAAATTTACATTCCCAACTAATCTAATAACATTTTATCCCCCATTGCTTCTCTTCCCTCTCTAGAGTTATGCATCTCCGACTCCTTACAGCTCTGCTGAGTCTTTTCTCTCTGTTTTTTTTTTTTTTTTTCCTCAGATGGTGTGGTCTGGTAGAGATACAATTTGATTTGCTTATGTTGTAAAGAATAATGCAAGAGATAAACTTCATTATTTGTTGTTTCCATTGTATCATTTTCTTTATTTGTACCTTACCATGTGTATCCAAGTTCTATTTTAATATTTTCTATCTAATGAAAATCAAACCGTTTTGGTTATTGCTTGTGACCTTCTTCTTTTCTTCTCTCCTGGAATCTTTTAGTTCTTCTCTCCATAATATTGTTTCAATCAACTACGTTTTTTAGATACGAATGAATGAAAACGTCAGAATGATGCGTTTTGGTAATAGACTTGCAGGTTGATGCAATAATGGAAGTAAGGGAAAAGTGAGAGTTCCAGGAAACAAACGATGATGAACAAAATGACAATCTATCTTTTTTTGGTGGATGTGTCAATTAAAGGGAGCCCCACCGCGTTGTTTAGAGATTGATGTGTAAATTTTAAAATTGAATTTGAATTCACACATCCCATTGTAGGTATAACGGATGACAATCCATTGGACCTGATGGAGTCGATCGCGAAGCGAGTCTCGCAAGGTTCACTAGACTGGTACCCCCTTACATCGTAAGATGATAAATGATATAGAGGGAGTCGCCACCTAGATAAGGGTCTAGAACCCATAAATGTCTCCCCCAGTCAGGGGGAGAGACTATAACTCCAATGGAATGGTTGTGGTATGCCTAGATCACTGAGTAAAGCTCAAATTACTGACTGAGATGGTTTTAGGCATCCAGTCTGCCCGATCAAGGTCGGTCTCCTTCTACCTAGACCATTGTTGCTATCTAATGCTACTAACGAGTCCTATGTCTAGGTCAATAGGTAAAGCCCTAAAAACTAGGTAAATATATATGACAAAGTGCAAGCCTAAGCCAAGTAAATATGTTATCTTACACTAAAGTTTTTTTTTTTTTTTTGGTGAATACTGCAGTTATGTTACAAACTGATTAACCAATTGTGCATTAACAAAAGATTTAACTTATGTGCATTACATTATGCTAAACAAACTGATTAAAGATTTAACTTAATGATTTAATTAACCAATTATGGATTAACAAAAGAAATAATCAATTATGGAACGTAATTAAACTAGTTACAAATGATTAATCCTAATCCTAAAGATTGATTAAGTGAATTATTGGATCTTATTTAGTCTAATTAATGGAAGACTTTTAATTAATCTAAAGTTAAATTAATCAAAGAACCTAAATAGTCAAACTAATCTAACTACCTTACGTGAATGAGTTATTAAAGCCTATGTGATCTAATTTAAATTATTAAATCACATTGCTAATTATATTTACTTTAAGCTAACCCTATATGATGTGTTAAAACATCTTATGAGATCGTAATTAATCTAATGGATTAGAAGCTTTTAACTCTTAGGCTACATTAATTACCCGAGCTAAAATGATTAGTGAATGCATTATGATATGGCTATATTATGTATTAATAATGTACTAGACTAATATATAAACTACAATGTATACACTAAGGTTGTATTGTATTATATTAATATGTAATCTGAATTTTATATATATACACACACTAGTAAACGTGCACATGCAAATGCACGTGTAGGCAACTATTATGTAGCAGAGAATAAATAGTTAGGAATATATTGGCAAGAATCTCAATGGGTGTGGGTGTGTGTGGGTGTGTGTGAGAGAGAGTGGAAGTGAAGGTTGGTGGAGGAGATATGCGTATAAGAGGGCGAGGGAGACTTTGAAAAGTTACTTGTCAACATATAGAGACTCACTAATGAAATGACCTACACTTTGTCATGAACTTTGATCAAACGCGTTTCTCGTGATTAATTTTCAAAAAAATTAAATAAATTATCTACAAATTCTACTATAGACACTGAAATTTTGTCACCACCTCTGGCGATGATGACGACGGGATACGGACGATGAACATCGCACCCCTCTCCCTTCCCCAGGGCCCAAAAAGACCGGGCCCATGGACCCTAACATGCCCCAAACATCAAAAAAGTCCATTTTGGCCCAAAAAGTAGAAAAATGAGGAACCTCACTGACCACGGCACTGTGGACAGTTCCTCACGGCCCTGTGGAGGCCCCCCACGACAACCAAGTACAAAATCACACCGTCAGGGGGGTTTTCAACGTTAGCCTACTGACGGCAGCCACGGCGCCGTGGTGGACCCCTCTTGGTCCATGAAGGGGTCCCCCTCCCTTCAAAGCAAGGTTTTTTCGGGCAGGGAGACCCTCCTAGTGTGTTTTTTAGCCTTATTTTCCCTGATTCCTTCTCTCTTGAGTGGCCGTTGGAGCGAGACTCCAAAGGTATGGATAGATCCGTCGATTACCCATTCGAGTAAGGAGCGATTTTATCCTCTCATTCATTATCCCGTTAGTGTACGGATAACTAAAATTCCCTTTCGCAGCCATTATTCTGTCCGTTTACAGATGACGAAAAGTCATCCAAAAGAGCCGTTACTCTGTTCGAAAAAACCCGTGTTGGTCCATTCATCCGTCTCCTCTTGAGCCAGGGGATTGCTGAGATCCAAGATATACTCACGTAAAGGTACATTTATTACATCTCCATCATTTACAATGTAGTCCTTCGTGTTTTATCGTCTAGTGTATATATTGTAAATGCATGTATAATGTACATTATGTAATTTCATCATCATAAAGAGAGAATATTTCCCCTTTTAGCATCTATAATAGAAAAACTGGTTTTGTCGGGCAAGATGGGTGCCTAACACCTTCCCATGCTTGTAACATGACTCCTTACCCAAATCTCTGACCAGACCATATGGAGCTCTGTAGCCCATTTCCGTTCATAACGGATAAGGCTACACCTATTGGGTCCTAGGCCCTAACCCTAGGTGGCGACTCCTCATTTTATTATTTTAATCTTTTATGAAGCATGATCCCTACCCCATGATGATGTGTCAAAATGATACCCCCACTTTACTAGACCCGATAGTCTGTCACCAACATGGCTGAGGAAACGCTGTCACCGGGGACCGCGGTACTTACAGTGGCGACTTCACTGGGGAATTAAGTGGATAAACATCCACTTGAGGTCAAGCTTTCTAAAATAGATGCTACCAATAAATGCAAGAATATTCTCTCCAATTTTGTGTGAAAACCTGTGTGGCTAACTTTTCTGTGTACTAACTACATCATGTATAGTGCTCGAAGTGAAATCAAACGACGAGGGTACTCCCTCTCGTACCTTTATCCCCGGGGAGGTGAGGTACATCATACTAACTACTCTGAGATCGGATGATAGCCGCTTCCTGTACCACTTTCGGGCACACACACACACCATGGGAACACATTTATCCCGTGGTTAGTCGTTGGACCCCATGAGTAGTCATGGGTAATTCGCAGCGAAGCCACAGCCTTTGATATTTATTGTACGAGTTTAGAATCGCCAGCGAGGGTAATCACTAGTGCGCTGTGGGGTGCTTTAACCACTCAAAAAAGGCACTAGCACGGTTACTCTGAGATTGTGTGACCTACTCTCCAAGTATATTAAAAGAACCACGTACCCGCAATTCGTGACCACGAGCGATAGGTATATCGGTTCTGTCAAGGGTGACCTTTTCTGTCCTATTAGCCTACCCATTGCATGCATCATGTAGGAAAATAGACTATATATGATATGGATCGAGTTTAAGGTCACCTGATGATTAATCTGGATTCAATACGAGCTGCCATCTGGAGTAGGGAATTCCATAGTCCCGCGATAGTCCCTCGGAGAAAGATGGAGGTCTACTCCTGTCTAATGGAATCCTACATGTCCCTCAAAAATTGGGAAGTATGGATTTGAAGATATAATGGAACCTACGAAACTAGGCTTCTTTGTTTGATCAAGTTTTCCTTTTAAGAAATGTTTGGCATGATGGCATGAAGTATGAGCCAAATAAAATACAAAAATAAAATATAAAAATAAAATACTTGAGCCAAATAAAATACAAATAATGATAAACATAAACAAAAATATATAAAAAGAAAAGAATAAAAAAAATGTCCTACATTATTTGTATGAGCTCTTTTTACTCTTAGTATCTAAACTAGGCTTCATCTTTCTCGTAAAAGCACAATTCCGATCTTACTCATCTAGATCTGACACGATGGAAGATTGATCCAGGCCGATCCATCATTCTTCTCAAGCTCTCCATCTTCTTCCTATTCCTCCAGTTCATCGGCTGAAATATCACTTGGGAACAACATGGATCCGACGGAAGATCGCTTATCTGAAAGTCATATGGAGCACCAAGTGGAGAGACTGCAAGTAGACATGGTGGAAATGCGACAACTCATGGCACAGCTGGTGCATTCGGTCCAGGAGATTTCTAAAGGAGGATCTATACCTGGACCCGCAGAATAAGAAGTGAGAAGAACTGCCTCTGCAACCCCCAAAGCTCTGATCACCATACTAGTAGAAGAAGGAAATGACAGTCAATCTTCAGATCCTCCCGAAACCAAAAGGGAAAAGAAGATGAGAGAGGAAGTTGCAGAACTTGAAGTGGCAGTGAAGGACAAGGGCAAAGAGAAAGATGAAGAGGAATTGGTATTCTTTTTTGAAGGAAAAATCCCTGAAGATTTCAAGTGGAAGCTAGATAAGTTCGACGGCTCAGGCGACCCTAGGGCTCATCTCAAGATTTTTGCCACTATTGCTAGGTCATGGGGGCTTTCTGAGAACCAAATGGGGCAAGCGTTCCTATACTCCCTGGCTGGATCAACGTTGTGATGGTTGACCCAATTGGATCATACCCAAACCCAATCTTGGGCCTCTGTGGTAAAGGCATTCACTAAACAATATTCGTACAATACTTGAGATGGATATCACCCGAAGAGCGCTGGAGACTTTGAGGCAAGAACCTAATGAAGAATTCTCAAACTTCATCATGAGGTTCAGAGAAAAGGCTGCAAAAATGTGGGACCGCCCTATAGAGGAGGAGCAGGTCGAAATTCTGTTGGAAAATTTGTATGGAGAATATCACGAAAAGATATACTATCAGCACATCAAGATGTTTGATGCCCTCATGACTATTGGAAAGAAGATTGAAGACAAGATCTTTAAAGAGAAACAAGCCCAAGGTGTGACCCGAGAGACCACAGGAACGTACTCTAGAATGAAAAATTCAAGGACGAAAGGAGGGAACGCGACAGGAGCAAGTCACCAGGTAGCAGAAGTACAAATAGTAACCGCTGGGACCGCACCCCTCGTGATCCAAGCCGAGCCTGAACCCCCCAAAAGGACTTTTAACTTCGGAGGGGTGACACCCTCGCTGTTATTCACTAAGCTAAAAAAAGAAGGGATGATCAGTTCAGTTCCCCCTAGGCCAGTGGATCTGAATAATCCACCTGCATGGTACAAGTCCAATCTCTACTGCCATTATCATGACCAGAAAGGTTATCACACGGATAGGTGTGTATTCCTCAAGCACGCAATCCAGGACTTGATCGATGAAGGCAAAATATAACTTCAGGCAAAGCAATAGCCAAATGTCACTGCAAACCCCTTGCCCACTCATGGGGTGAACATACTTCAGGAAGAATCCAAGTAAGCGGATCCTACCTCGTTGATCCAACCGATCGGAAAGAAGAAGAAATTGATGAATGCACTGGCTTACAGAGTAAGTTTGGTAAAAAGGTATAAAGGAGAAAAGGAGTACCTAGTTCAGAAGGAAGTTTCTCAATAGGTGGATCGTCCAGATTCCCCTTTCTACCATCCAAGGTCAGCAGGTGCTATATGGGTGGAATACCCAATACCAGCGTGGAAAGCACCACCGTTGCTTCTGAAAGGGACTTATTCTCCAGAGTCTTCCACAGGGTCGGTAAACATGTTGCAAGAGGAAACACCGATCAGGGACCCGACGACACTAATCCAGCCTATCTCGTGGTATTTAGGGAAAGATGAGCAGGCATGCCAGATGCGAGAAGAGAAAATGCAAGGTTGCGTCCATTGTGCAAGGACGAACTATGATGGAAATATCTGAACGGGTGGACAATTGTGTGATCGCGACAAGGGCATGGCATCCAACAACCGGCTTTGAAAGTTGGATTTCTTAGAATTCAGACTGGAAGGCCTCGACGTAGGGGCACCTCTACTCAAGTACGGCTTCTCACCGTTTAAAATTTGCCACCTGATCCCTGAAGAAGTAGAAGTGGATGATTTCGCCAGGATCACGCCCAAGCTTCTCAAAGCAGTGTCGGCATTGGTCATAGGTCAAGCTCTGTCAGAAGAAATCTCTCTTATCCATATAGGGGGGACTCTGATAATAGTATGGATGAGGCGGATGACATGGAAGTCCATGAAGAGTGGATGGAATATGCTAAAGAAGAGCAAGACCCTACGATAATCAAAGAGGGATTCTATGCAATGGATTGGGTAAACAACATCGAGAATGACAATAGTGATGATCCAACCAATCTCATCCAGCCCATTCTACTAAGTGATGATGAAAGCAGAGATGATGAAGAGATATCATCCCCGGAAGCTCCGAGAGGGGAGTGAACTGTGTCTAGAGAAGACTTCGAATGCTGGAGCATGAGCGTGTTCTATCAGATATCAGACATACTAGACATCTCCACTAATACTCAGGAAGTCATCTACAAGGCAACTTCTCTATTCCCTGATATGATGTGTAGTAACTTTGCAGCCCGATGTGAAAGACTGGTAATGCCAAATGAGAATGATGTGCTCGCTCGGACCCTCTATGAGTTGAAAAACATGGCGTGGTTGGCCAATGCCCTGGCACATGATCTGTTTGGGGGCCCTCTAGGGGACCTTCTCCTATATTTAGATACTTTATCTTACCCTGAACCACCCAGGAGAAGTGAAACATAGGAAGCATGGGTCAATGACATTAATCTGGGAGAATCTCACATAGACCCAATTGACAACATCCATCTAATGGAGGTTGACGATGAAGAGGATTCAGAAGGAGAAGATTCACCCGAAGAAAGTGAGGACGAGCAGGAAATTGGGCCTAGAGAGTCAGACGACGAAGAGCCGAAACAGGAGGAAGAAACTGAGGAAGAGAGTTCTGGTAAAGGGGAAGAGCCTTATTTGCCAGTAACACGTCTCGAAAAAATATGAAAACATTTGGGGGCTAGTGCCATGAGCTTTACCATTTTAGGTGATCAAGATCCATAGGATTTTTGACAAAATTCAAAAGATGCTCGCAAGAATGGTGGTCATAGATGACAAATACCAGGAGGAACTCCAACAATTGGAACCTATTAAGGAGCAGTGGTCACTCCCTCAGGCAGTCTGCCATTTAGAGAATTCTGTAAGATTGACTATAACCTTGGCACAAGATTTGTGTGGGACTCCTCATTCTTCTCCCAATCGCGAAAGTAAGGAACGCTATGAGTGGATAAAGGCACATGATGATTTCATCCTCTGTCATGTCAATGGAGAAGGATTGATCAGTGATCCAACAGGGAACATCCACCCAATCATTTCAAGTCCTGAAGAGAGCTTGAAAGGTTCTGATTCACAAGAAGAAGAGAAGAAGAAAAGAAGAAAAGAACTACAACTTTTACAAGTCCTTGGCAGAAGCAAAAAGAATGTACCAAGCGGCTTTAAGGACCTTTCAAGCCATAGATCAGCTAATGCCTGAAGAACCAGTGAGTCCTGATCATCACTCCATGGTCCAGTAGATTACCAAGAAACAAGAAACTTTATCTGAAATCCTAGGCCAAGCTCAGAAATCTATCATAGCCCTGGCGGATAAGGATGAAGAAGCAAAAAAGCGGGATCGCTCCAAAGGCCCCATTATCATCACAGATAGCGATGTGGAAGAAGATAGCCTTTTTCCAGTCGAACTAATCATTAAGGAGAGGATCTCAGAAGTCACAGAAACTAGAAGTGGGAAGAATTTTAAGAACAAAGGGTTAATCGTAGAGAAGTATCAGCCCAGCCAGCCAAAGCTAAGTGTCAAACCAAAAAATCAAGTGTTGAATCAGTTGAAGAAAGCCCAAGCCAATATCTCGATCTGGGGATTTTTTATGGCCTCACCAATTCACCGAGAAGCTGTTTTGAAGGCTCTCACCAAGGTGCAGGTGCCCATAGAAATGGGACCAGAGGAATTATCTCACATAGTAGGGGCTACCTATGCCATCCAGTCACTCGTTTTCTCAGAAGAAGACTTACCTCCAAGAGGGAAGAATCATAACAGGGCACTTTACATCACCGTAGAATGTAACAAAAATCAAGTCCCTCAAGTTCTGGTCAATAATGGATCCGCTCTCAATGTGATGCCTCTAAAAGCTGCAAGATGCATGGGTTTACCCTTGGACAAAATGAAGCCTTCCAGTCAGACCATCAGGGCATATGATAATTCCATGAGGGAAGTAATCGGGATTCTTACCACCAGTATCAAGGTAGGGCCTGCCTGTTTCACCATAGATTTCTAGGTCATCGACATTCAGGCATCTTTTAGCATGCTGCTCGGGAGACCATGGTTACATTCAACAGGAGCCCTAGCATCAAGTCTCCATCAAAAGCTGAAATTCATACATGACCAAAAGGTGATTACCATTTTTGGGGATCCGAACATGGTACATACTCTGGCCAACATAGAGGTGGGTCGTTTTCCCTCACTAGAGGTGCAATTGGGAGGATTTGAAATCGGCAACATTTGCATTACTTCTACAAATGAAGAAGACTTAATCCCAACAAAGTTTCTGATGACATGGAGTAAGTCCTCTGTGAAGATCATGAAGAGAATGAAGTATTTTCCAGGGCTAGGATTGGGAAAGAATCAATAAGGAATCCCAACATTCCCAAAAATATAAGCCAATGCCAACCGTTACGGCTTGGGTTTCGATCCAAGAAGAAATCTGAAGAATACCTTCGGGAATATTCCCTACTTCAAGACCCTGAATGGTTACTTCGTGAAAGAGAGAGAGAACTTCCCTTACTATGGAAATAATGAGCCATGGTTTGATCAAGAGGAGGGCAAGCGTCAACCAGGGTTCGAGATATTCTTCAAAGATGAGATAAACTGGGTGGCCAGGGAACTGGACCAAACAAGTAAGGATGAAGTCCCAAAAGTTCAAGAAATTGACGGACTATTCGAAATAGCCACGATCATTGAGGAAGAAGAAGGACCATCACCTCAGCTCCTCATACAACCTCTTCCAGGATCCATAGCAAACTGGGCAAGAATGATGGAGAATTTCCATATCAATGAGTCTGAAGTTGTAGCCAGCTCTAGTTTAGTCCTGTTTGAGTCTATTTCTGAATCTGTATTTACTTTCCCTAAGGCAGTTAGAAACTTCCAGTTTGTTGAGTCCGTCTGTGCTCCCCCTTTTATCATGAATGAAATTGATGATTCCTAGTACGACTTATCTTCTTCGTCTTCATATTCTTCTAAGGACAATGATGTCATCGAACATCACAACTTGTTGGAACAACTGGAGTAAAGAAAAGCTCAACCCGTCTGAGAGGACACTCATCTTATAAATCTGGGAACTGACCAATGCCCTCGAATGATCAAAATTGGTTCTTCTCTCAATAGTGATGAAGTATCCCGAATGACCTCTCTCCTCAAGGAATTCGAGGAAGTCTTTGCTTGGTCATACAAGGACATGCCTGGCATTGACCCAAAAATCGTATGACACAGGCTACCTACACACCCAGACGCTCGCCCTATCAAGCAGAAGCCAAGATGGATGTGACCAGAATGGAGTGAGAAGATCAGGGAAGAAGTCATCAAGCAATGGAACATGGGATTCCTCCAAGTGACTCAATACCCTCAATGGTTGTCCAATATTATTCCGGTCCCCAAGAAAAATGGGAAGGTCAGAATGTGCGTTGATTTTTGTGACCTAAATAAGGTCAGCCCCAAGGATGATTTCCCATTACCCCACATTGACATATTGGTCGACAACACTGTCGGTCATGCCTTGCTGTCATTCATGGATGGATTCTCCGGATATAATCAAATTAGCATGTGTCCAAAAGGCCGAGAAAAGATGGCTTTCACCACATCGTGGGGGACATGTTGCTATAAGGTAATGCCTTTTGGGTTAAAGAATGCTGGGACAACTTATCAAATAGCAGCTATGGCCATACTGCACGACATGATACATAAAGAAGTGGAAGTATATGTTGATGACATGATAGTCAAATCAACTGACTGACAAGGCCATTTTGCAGCATTGAGAAAATTCTTTGAAAGAATAAAAGAATATAAGTTGAGATTGAACCCTAAGAAGTATGTGTTTGGAGCAAGGGCAGGCAAGCTATTGGGATTTCTCGTCAGTGAAAGAGGAATAGAGGTGGATCCTGATAAAATAAAAGCCATCACAGAAATGCCGCCACCAAGGATGGAGAAAGAAGAATGAGGATTTCTGGGCCGTATCCAATACATTAGCAGATTCATATCTCACTTAACTACAACATGTGAGCCCATCTTCAAGCTTTTGAGAAAGAAGGAACCAAAAGAATGGAATGGTAAGTGTCAGGATGCTTTCATGAAAATCAAGGAGTATTTGGTCTGTCCCCCTATACTTGTCCCGCCAATACTAGGTGAGCCATTGCTATAATACCTATCGGTGGAGGAAACGTCAATAGGGTCAATGATGGCCCAGATAGATCCGAGAGATGGGGAAGAACATGCGATTTATTACTTAAGTAGAAAATTGCTAGAGTACGAAACTCGCTATACTCCAGCGGAGAAGACGTGTACTTCTTTGGTTAGGGTAACTACGAGACTAAGGCATTACATGATCTCACATCCGGTCAAGCTTGTTTCAAGAATGGACCCAATTAAATATCTCTTCGAGAAACTGGCACTAACTGAAAGGATGGCCAGGTGGTTGTTGTTGCTGTCAGAATTCGACATAACATATGTCAACCAAAAGTCCATAAAAGGGCGAGCTATCTTGAATCACTTGGCGGCGTATCCTGTAAGGTCAGCCTCACGATCGACAGAGGATTCTTTCCCAAATGAAGACTTATGTCATGTGGCAGAAGATCAAGAATGGCAGTTGTATTTCAATGGAGCCGCGAATCAAAAAGGATTTGGGGCAGGAGTTTTACTTGTAACCCCTGAAGACTTTTACTTACCAATGGCATTCCGTCTAGAGTTCAGTTGCACCAAAAACATTGCAGAATACGAAGCTTGTGCCATTGGCTTGGAGATGGCATTATCTGTAGGAGTGGAAAAGATCAAAGTTTTTGGAGATTCATCCGTCGTGATTTGTCAAACTCAAGGGAAGTGGAGGACTAGGGACGAAAAGTTAAAGCCCTACCAAGTATATTTGGAACAACTGGCCAAATGCTTCAAAGAAATCTCTTTTGAATACCTGCCTAGAGATAGCAATCGCTTTGCGGATGCCTTGGCTACTTTAGCATCCATGGTGGAATGCGATCCTCGGGATAGGATCCGGCCTTTCTTGATAGAAAGAAGGACTGGCCCGGGATATGGAGAGTCAGTCAATATGCTCACTGAGGATGGAAGACCTTGGTATGCCCCAATTGTTGATTACATCAGAGAAAGGAGGTACCCCAAGCATTTCTCGAAAAGAAAGAAGAGACATCTATGGAAATATGCCACTCAATTCATCCTCCAATGAAGCCTGTTGTATAAAAGGTCTTATGATGGCATCTGTTGAGCACATTTATGTGTGAAATCTTAGGGCTATAAAGCATGCATTTTTATACTTGGAACGGAGCTACTCAAGGTTTTTGTTTGTGTTTTCAGGTTTTAGGTGAATTCTTGTGAAGATGGAGCAAATGATGCTAAAGAGCCCTTTTTAAGCTGTTTAGTGGTGTTTGGCAGTAGCCGAAAGCGCCCAGGAGTCGAGAAAATCAAGTTTGGATTGAGCACTGAAAGAATCATGCCAATAAGTCAAATTTGAATGTGATTATAGTAGGCCCCTTAGCATAATTTTGAGGTGTTAATAGTATGGATGTGTAGCCCGTCGAGTCAGCTTCGCAACGGTTCAAACGACACTTGATTCTGAGTTGAAACGAAGAAGTTACGGCCGTTTCTGTGGATAAGGGTTTATTTATAATTATTGACTGTTGACCAGGGACAAAGTAAAGCAGAAGTTCGGATTCTAGGGGTCTTAGAGAAATTATTAGAAGTTATCTTTCTGTCAACCAAAAGATTCCATTTGGAAGGCTCTGGAGCAGTCCAACTTCAACTTGAGATATCTTGGGCTCCCGAACTCCAAATTGGACGAAATTTGGGTCTATTTTGGGTGATTTTTTTACAATAGTAAGGCCCATATAAGAATGAAGGAGTTGACAAATAGTGAGGCCTTGGATAGATTTCTTTGAAAGATATTCTCTCATCTATGAAGGTTATCAAAAGCCTTAATCCCATGCAGTTAGAATTAAAAGTTACAGCCGGTTTTTGAAGGACAGATTTAACATTTCATTAATTGTGAGTGGAACCCTAGTCATCACCCTTGCTCTCTCTCTCCTCCAACTTTTCAATGGCACTTTTGGAATTCTACTTGGGATATATTTCTTTTGAACATGTGCTTCCTTAATCTCATTTCTTGGAGAAGACACCTACAAAGAAAAGGAAGCACATGTTAGAATTAGAAAGTTACTTTTTAATAAATAGAAGGTTTATGTATCTAAGATTCTTTTCTCTCCCTCTTTCTATTTTTTTTCTTTTTTTCTTGGGATTCAAGGCATTGTAAAGGAGGAAGGAGAAGAGAATATTCACTTTTCTTAGGGAATATTTCTCCTACCACTTCCCTCTTCACTCTTCTCCTCTCTTCTCCTCTCTTCCCCCTATAAATACCCCTTGCCCTTTGGGTTGTAACTAGTTAATTTTTAGTTAGTTCTAGTTCAGTTTTTCAGTTAGTTTTAGTTTAGTTTTAGTTCAATTCAGTTTTTAGTTCAAATTAATTAGTGAAATTTCTTCTTCTCTTCTTCTAGTTTTTGGCTTTCTAAGTTCTAGTTTGATTTCATGCTTTCAATTCCAAGGTTATAATGCTTTAATTTTATGTCTTCAATATGGTTGTAATAATTCTAGTTTAGTTTCAAGCTTTCTAGTCTAAGTTCCTAAGTTGATGACAAGACTTGGAGATTTAGAAGAGGAAGCCATGCAAGGTTTGTTCAAGTATTCAAGCTCTTCAACTACAAATTTTTACTCTCTAAACTCTTAATCTCATTCTCCCTCTCTTCTATCTCATTTTCTCTTCTTCTATCTCATTCTCCTTCTTCTTCTTTTGTTTTTTTTTATGTGGTTGTGGTGTGTGGCTGTAATCTATCCCTTCTAATCCGCGTTAGTTTGATAGATTAGATGGATATGTGTTAGGACGTCAATTTAATTCATGCCAATTTAATTCGTTAGATGCTTGTGAGTTAGGACACATTAATTTTTGTTAGTTTAATTAGTTTAATTTAACACTTTAATTTGGTTCACTTTGCATTACTTTAAAGTGAGTAAAATAGGGTGGCGTATATCTCCTCGTGTTCGACCCGTAGCTACGATTGACCCGTACGCTTGCAGTATTATTTTAAACTCAAACAACATCCAACTGATATGTGTGGATGAAGAGCAAGCTCAAACCATCATGAAGGAAATCCACCAAGGAATATGTGGACCGCACATGAATGCAAAGATGCTTGCCAAGAAGATCCTCAGGACGGCGTATTATTGGGCAACAATGGAAGTTGATTGCGCTGCCTTTGTCAAGAGGTGCCATCAATGTCAGATATTTGCCAGCATCATCCATATTCCTCCAATAGAGTTGCATTCATTGAATGCCCCTTGGCCATTCTCTACTTGGGGAATTGATGTAATTGGAAAAATAACTTCCAAAGCTTCTAATGGACATGAATTCGTTCGGTTGCCATTGACTATTTCATGAAGTGAGTGGAGGCTCAATCTTACGCAGTCTTGACTGCCACCAAGGTGGCAAAGTTCATAAAAGAAAACATCATTTACAAATATAGTGTGCCCCAGCAATTGATTTCGGATCAAAGGTTACATTTCTGAGGAAAAGTGGAGGAACTCTATACCAACTTTGGCATTGCAAGGCATAAGTCCACAACTTACCGACCTCAAACTAATGGAGCAGTTGAAGCAGCCAATAAAAATATAAAGGTCATATTGTAGAAAATGGCAGATACGCATAATGATTAGGCTGAGAAGCTTCCGTTGGCCTTATGGGCTTATCGGACATCAATTCGAACCTCTACTGGGGCAACTCCATACCCTCAGGTATACGGAGTAGAGGCTATACTGCCCGTAGAAATTCAAGTCCCCTCCCTTCGAGTTTTACTCGACAGTCAATTGCCAGAAGGAGAATGGGTGAGGACTAGATATGAAGAGCTCAATCTCTTGGATGAAAAAAGGATGAAAGCCATGGATAATCTCAAGAAATACCAACAAAGAATGGCCAGGGCATTCAATAAAGGGGTACGCCCTCGAAACATTGAAGAAGGGGATTTGGTCTTAAGAGAGCAAAGGGCCCTGATTCATGATCCGAGAGGAAAGTTCCGGCCCAATTGGAGCGGCCCTTACAGAGTCAAAGCCATATTACCAGGCCAGGTAGTTCAACTCGCTGACCTTGATGGGGAGGATCTTCGGGGATTAGTCAACATGGATCAATTGAAGAAATACTTTGTCTTAGTTTCTGAAGTAACTGGAACTACGTCCGACCTGATTCCTCTTAAGGGATACGTAGGCAACTCGGCATCTTGAGTGCAGTCTCAAAAACAAAAACAAAAAACAAGAAAAAAAATGATGCCAAGAATAAAAAAAAGAGAGAGGGACATTGTGTTAGTCCATTTCATGACCCTGCCAACTGGTGTTCCCCTGCAAATATGGTAAATCCCGCCATTTAGCCACCAAAACCCATCCTTTTGACTTATAGTATACATACGGTTGTCAAGGGCTGGCTATTAGCTGAAGACTTATTAATGTCCAGGGAACTAATGAGATCCTTAATGCAGGTATCATGCGAGAACCAAAGAAAGAAGGGCTACATGAGCAGTTACGTCAATGGACTCTCCGTATGCATATGGAGGGCCCCACGTTGCTGGACGACCTCAATTTGTCGATACTTGGGAGAATTCGATGTTTCAAGCTCCACCATGACTTACTCAGAGAAGCCTCCAGATGTTGGGATCCTTAATTGCATGTCTTCCATTTCGGAAAAGTCAAGCTGACCCCAACTATTGAAGAATTTCGGGCTTGCATGTTAGCACCTCCTCGAGGAAAGTTGTTCCTCCCAACCCTACAGAAAGAACTACTTTTCAAAACTCTGGAAGAATTCTTCATCATGGATAAGAAAGAGATAAAGGAGATTCTCAATTATGATAGGGTGGATGCGTTAAAGGTTGTAACAACAGGGCTGAAAAAGAAGATCAGATCCAATACAGAAAGCGAGCGTACCTTTTTTGTATGATTGGAAAGTACCTACTGACAGCTCCAGGAAAGGCCATGTCTCCGATGATTGCAGGAGTTGTTAAAGAAGTGGAAGAAGGATGTGACATTGTCCCCACAGTTTTGGCAGAGACTTTCAAAGGGTTTGATATCATGTGTCGGTCCCAAAAATATGGAACGGACTTCTTCCATGGATCTCCGGCAATTTTCCAAATGTGGCTGATGGAAAAATTAAGATTAGTGGAGCCAATTCTATGTTCTCGCCTCCGACCTATGCATTATCAAGTGAAAAGAAAAAAATCAGAATTCCACGAGGTCTAAGATTGAAAAGAATACTTGGATAAAAAGGATGTTCAAGGAGTCCAATAGGACTGCCCTTGGATGAAGATCAAGATGGAAGTACCAGTGACGCCTGGATGCAATTACATGAGATTCATGGGCCTGACTCACACCAGTTTTTATGTTCCCTCCTTGGTGTCTCCAAAGCAGAAACAATTTGAGTTGGAGAACTTCAGAGCTCCAGAGGTTTTGACTCAAGAAGTGGTGATTCTGTTATCAAAGATATGGAGGAAAAATGTTGTAAAAAAGTGATATCAAGTCAATGTTTAGTTTGTCCTTTCTCAATATACTTGAATCACCTATCAATGGAATTTGTGCTTCTAAAGAAAAGAGAGACTACTTTGATATTATGATACAAATGTGCATTCACAAAAAGGAAGGAAATGTACAAATAATACAAGTAGTCACAATCATCCATAACAAAAAACAAAAACAAAATGTATATAACAAAAAAAAAAGGAGGGAGGGCGGCATGTCACTCGTGATGATAATCATCCACCGAGAGGCTCGCCCCCGCATCCCTGGCCATATCTCGGTCCAAGCGGAGGGCCTCTATCTCGACTCTGGCCTGAGTCAGCTCAGCTCTACATCTCTCAAACTCGAGTCGCTGCTTCTCTGACTCAGCCCAAAGAAGCGCATCCTGCTCTCTCTGAAAAGGGGAAAGAAACAAACAATAAATGAAAAGCAAGCAAAAAAAAAGAAGAAGAAGTGGGCACAAGGGAACTCACTAGTTGGCGTATCATCTCCCCTCGAGAGATGATGACCTCAACAAGGCTGGACATCATACACCGCATATTAGCGTATCGATCTGCAGTCACCTACAGAAACCAAAAGGGGTTGAAGGTTTCTTCGCCTAAAAAATAAATATACAAATAAAAATACAATAAATAATCAAACTTATCCCGTCATATGGCAGAGGAAGACCAAGGACACGGTCTGCTGCCCTAGGGGGTGCCAACTCGACATCTGGCATACTCAGATCGTCGGGTCTGATGAACCATGGGCGGTAGCAGGGGATGTGATCATCTAGACCTGCCAACCGCATAAAAGGGACTCAGCCAGAAGTCCCCGCCTCAAAGTCGGCCCCTACAGTCCGAGAGGCATGTGAGGACCGCCCACGACCAAAGCTCTCAAGGACGAGTGGTCGGGCTGGGTACTGTCGGTTAGCCTAAGTCAAATGGAAATAGTTAAGACTTACCCGAGGACCCTCTGGGGTAAGGGGGATGCAGACAGTCTCTCTGTAGAGAAACGCTGGGTAATCTCTAGCGGCGCCCAGCTGCGACGCAGGCTCACCTCCCCTCAGACGCTAGATCTCCTCCGACTCCAAGAGGCGAGGAGCATGCATCTGAGCTGGAGGGAGATGGGGGACGAGTCTCTCCTCAGACCACTACAAAGACACCCACTCTCCGAAATAAAAGGAGAATCCCCATGGGCCCTCAAACATCGAGAGTAGAGAGTGACTGCCCGAGCAAACAGGCCCTGTTCAGGAAGATACTCCAAAAAGGATGGGCAAAGGGAGACCTGCCAAACAAAAAAAATAAAATAAAAGGTGTTAATAATAAAAAAATAATAGGCAATAAGTCAAGATAACCAAAAAAATAATAATAATATTAAAAGGGATTGGTTTTGGACTTACATCCGCGAGCCGCAGCTCGTTCAGGAGACCCTGAACAGAAGGAAGGTCCTTGTGATGACCGCTCTTCAGAAGAGTCCCCTTGGACCATCGCTGGGCTCGAGGGAACGTAGCACCCGGGTCCTCTCCTCCCTTGAAGATGGGAGCTCGAAAGGACAGGACCTCATAGCCATGTCTCCAAGGGAACAAATGAAGTTAGTAGATCTAAGAAGTAATAGGGTTTTTAATAATAAAAACAAAAGAGAAAGAGCAAGGGGGGTTCACCCAAATGACATAAGAGCACCCGATGAGGCTCTGGGAACCTAGGACTAGGAAGTCCATCATATAAAGGAGGTGAGCATTAGCCGAACCTCCCCAATCGAGCTCCGCCCCGCGTCAAAGTCCTTGAGAAACTGGCAAAAAGCAAGGTCGACGGTCACAGTCCCGATCATGTCGCTAAACACGACCTCGGCCAACAGGTATAGAAGAAATCACCTGGTCATCTGATCGTGCTCCATAGAGGGCGATTGGTCTGTCACCCCCTTCTCTGACCAATGCCACCTCATAACAGCAGCAGGAAACCCTCTCTGGGTGACAGTGAGCCCCGTCAAACGCCCCCAGTAGGTGAAGTGATCCACCCGATCTTCCGGGGCTAGTGTCACAGGCGCCCCTCTGAATGGAAGCCCCGTAATTATATAAAAGTCGAGAGGTGTGATGGTCACCTCTCTTAATGGGAGATGAAAGGTGTGGGTGCTCGACCATCTCTCCACTAAAGCCCGAACGGTCAGGCTGTCGAGCTCACAGACAGGGCAAGTACCAATATGCCCCAATCCGGTCTGTCTCACCTGGGACTGTATCTCCAGGCGGAGCTCACTGTACCACTCTTGTACTCTCACCATGCCGCAATACTTCTTCGGCATCGGAAGAGCTTTCTTTTGCAAAAAACCAAAAAAAAATAGTGATTAGATTCCATTAAAAGAAAACCATGATAAAGAAAAAGAGAGAGAGAGAGAGAGAGAGAGAGAGAGAGAGAGAGAGGAAAGGACACCTGATTTGGTGTCCGAAGGCCTTACCTTGGTTCGCGTGCCTAGAAATGCACGAGTCAATTTTTTAAGGTTTTACCTAAATTTACGTGCCAAAGGACACCTGATTCGGTATCCAAAGGCCTTAGCTCGGTTTGCGTGCCTAAAAATGCTCGAGTCAATATTTTAAAGTTTCACGTCGATTTATGTGCCAAAGAACACCTAATTCGATATCCGAAGGCCTTACCTCGGTCTACGTGCCTAAAATGTCTCAGTCAGTATTTTAAGGTTTACCTCAATTTACGTGCCAAAGGATAATTAATTTGGAATCTGAAGGTCTTACCTCGATTTGTGTGCCTAAAAATGCCTGAGTCGGTATTTTAAGGTTTTACCTCGATCTGCATGCCAAAGGACACCTGATTCGGTATTCGAAGGCCTTACCTCGGTCTACGTGCCTAAAAATGCTTGAGTCGGTACTTTAAGGTTTTGCCTCGATGTGCATGCCAAAGGACACCTGATTCGGTATTTGAAGGCCTTACCTTAGTCTACGTGCCTAAAAATGCCTGAGTCGGTATTTTAAGGTTTCGCCTCAATTTGCGTGCCAAAGGACACTTAATTCGGTATCCAATGGCCTTATCTTGGTCTGCGTACCTAAAAAAGTGCTTGAGTTGGTATTTTAAGGTTTCACCTCGATTCGTGTGCCAAAGGACACCTGATTCGATATTCGATGGACTTATCTCGATTTGTATGCCTAAAATACCTAAGTTGATATTTTAGGGCCTCACCTCGATTTGTGTGCCAAAGGACACCTGATTCGGTATCTGATGGCCTTACCACGGTTTGCGTGTCTGGAAATGCCTAATTTGGTGTTTTAGGGAGTGGTCTCGGTATATGTGCCTAGAAGCACCTCAGTAAGGGTTTCAGGGTTTTGCCTTTGTTTGCGGACCTTAAGGGCCCATAACGGCAGTTAATAATTAAAACCTACAATTAAAGCATGAGGTAATAAATAAAATGAGTGCACTCACCTCTGGCAGTCCTCCCCAGATAGCGCAGCAGGCATGACGGGACGTGTCTCACAATGTCGCCCCAAGCGGGTACCAATCTGCTCGGTCGTCCTCGCCCCCCGTACCCAGCAACGGACTGTGAGAAGACTATCAGGGCTGTCTGTGCAAAGACATATTGCTTGAAAGGTGTAAAAAGTAAGAAAAATCGAAAAACTGATAGAGTCTGGTAGCAAAAACAAGGGATAGAAATGAGGGGGAGGCCCCCTCTATTTATAGAAAACAGGATAGTGACCACAGCACTGTGGAGGGCCCACCACGGCACCGTGGGGGATTCCCACAGAACCGTGGTGATGGCCACAGTGCCGTGGACACACCCAAAAAAAAAAAAGGACCCTGAAAGGAAAATATTTTCAAGAAAGGCCCTAAAAAGAAAAATGTTTTCAAGGAAAAATATTTTCAAGAAAAACCCTAAAAGGAAAATATTTTTAAAAAAGGCCTTGAAAAAGGGAAAAACCCTAAAATATTGAGGAAAAGTCCTCATACAAGATGTTAGCACCAAGATCAATTGAGTCCTCTTGCTCTCAATCAAGATCAGTCGAGTGCTCTTGCTCCCAACCAAGAACAGTTGAGTCATCTTGCTCTCAATCAAGATTTGTATGAGTTCTCTTGCTCATTCTCAAGATTGTTTTTAGCAAAATTCTCTATAAGGTGAGAGGAGTGGACGTGGGCAAGCTTAGACCGAACCACAATAAATCTCTGTTATCAAGATTTGGCTTTTCCTAAGTTTTTCTTTTGAGGTTTATCGAAGGATTTCATCGTGATTAATCATCTATGTTGGCAACTCTGCCGCCTTTGAGCAAAGCGTCAGCAGTACATGCTCTTGGTGACAAAACCAGTTAGTCTTTTGTCTTTACCCTTCGAATGTAAGCACAAGCCTCGGCTAAAGAGGGGCAAACTGTAGACACTAAAATTTTGTCACCACCTCTGGCAATGATGATGACGGGATACAGACGATGGATGTTGCACCCCTCTCCCTTCCCCAGGGCCCAAAAAGACAGGGCCCATGGGCCCTAACATGCCCCAAACATCAAAAAAGCCCATTTTGGCCCAAAAAGTAGAAAAAGGAAGAACCTCACTGACCACGGCACTATGGACAGTCCCTCACGACCCTGTGGAGGCCCCCCACAACAACCAAGTACAAAATCACGCCGTCGGGAGGGTTTTCAACGTCAGCCTGCTGACGTCTGCCACGATACCGTGGTGGACCCCTCCTGGTCTATGAAGGGGCCCCCCTATAAATAGAGGGTCCCCCTCCCTTCAAAGCAAGGATTTTTCAGGCAGGGAGATGCTCCTAGCTTGTTTTTGAGCATTCTTTTCCCCGATTCCTTCTCTCTTGAGTGCCCATTGGAGCGAGACTCCAAAGGTATGGGTAGATCCGTCGATTACCCATTCGAGTAAGGAGTGGTTTTATCCTCTCATTCGTTATCCCGTCAGTGTACGAATAACTAAAATTCCCTTTCGCAGCCGTTATTCTGTCCGTTTACAGATAACGAAAAGTCATCCAAAAGAGCCGTTATTCTATTTGAAAAAACCCGTGTTGGTCCATTTGTCCGTCTCCCCCTGAGCCAGGGGATCGCTGAGATCTAAGGTATACTCGTGTAGAGGTACATTGATTGCATCTCCATTATTTACAATGTAGTCCTTCGTGTTTTATCGTCTAGTGTATATATTATAAATGCATGTATAATGTACATTATTTAATTTCATCATCATAAAGAAAGAATATTTCCCCTTTTAGCATCTATAACAGAAAGGCCGGTTTTGCCGGGCAAGATGGGTGCCTAACACCTTCCCATACTTGTAACCTGACCCCTTACCCGAATCTCTGACCAGACCATATGGAGCTCTGTAGCCCATTTTTGTTCATAACGGATAGGGCTACACCTATTGGGTCCTAGGCCCTAACCCTAGGTGGCGACTCCTCATTTTATTATTTTAATATTTTAATATTTTATGAAGCATGATCCCTACCCCATGATGATGTGTCAAAATGATACCCCCACTTTACTAGACCCAATAGTCTATCGCCAACAAGGCTGAGGAAACCTTGTTACCGGGGACCACGGTACTTTTTTTGGTCAAAGACGAAAATTTTATCAAAAGAAATCGACAGCAGAGAAACTCTAGGCGACTGGAAGATGTACAAGGACAGGAGGTGGGTTAGACCTCCAAAAAAGAGACAAACCAAACCTAGAAGCCCCCATAGCAAGGAAATGAGCTCCTCTAACACAGTCTCGGGAAACATGCAAAAAAGACACAAAAGAAAAAGTAGTACAAAGAACTAAAATATCATCAACTACTAACTGTGATGCCCAATCCAAAGTGGCTGGCGACCTCTGAAGTGCAAGGACAACTGGGAGGCAATCAGAATGAATCTGCAACTGAGGTAGCTGAAGACTGCTGGCCAGAGTAACAGCATCGCGGATGGCTAAAGCCTCTAACATAGAAGCAGAACATCCAAAAGGTGGGCGGCAACGAGCTACCATAAAGACTCCTAAAGAATCAAACAGAATAGCCCCACGCCCGCCTTTAGAAGAGTTGGCAGACCACGCACCATCAGTAATAGCACAAGGACAATGCAAAGGCACACTCATAGGAGGGCATGGATCAACCAAATGTACATTTGGCAGCGTGTGAGAAGACTGAAGTCCAACAAAGCTTTACTCCAAGAACAAATAAAAAGCAGATATTAGAATGAGAGGATTAGGCTGAATAAAAGGAAAAACAAATCTATTCCTGCTTTTCCAAATTTCCCAACAAAGGGATGACCAATGTAAAGCAAAATCATTTGGGTTTGGATAATGTTGGCCTATTGTGTTTAAAAATGCAATCCAGTCTTTAAATATTGAACCATTAAACAAATTGGTATCAATTCGAAGAGGAGAGAGCCGCCAGTAAGTGGAAGCAAATGGGCAAAGTACTAAAGAGTGGACTATAGACTCCTCAATATCTTTACAAAAAGGGCACAAAGCGTTTTGAGCCAAAGATCGATCTCCTAAAGAGGAGTTCATTAACAGCCAAAGCATTGGAACAGGCTCGCCAAAGAAATAGCTTTATCTTGGGTAAGAGCTTCAGGCCCCATAACCAATTCCAAAAAGGATCCGAGGACGTGGAAGGGGTACTAAAGCGATTGCGAAATATAATATGATAAGCTAATTTGACCGAAAAGAGCCCATTCTTAGAACAGGTCCAAATCCAACTATCTCCTATATCCGAGATAGGCAAAGGGATACACCTGATAGCCCTACCCTCATCAGCTAAAAAGAGATTCGAAAGAATAGAGCAATTCCATTCCTTAAGGGGCTGATGAAGAAGGCTAGAAACCAAATTATATCTAGGATTTGGAAGACAACTAGTGATACGCCCTCCAGGGAGAGAATGGATCCATGAGTCCTCAAAAGTTCTAGTCGTATGCCCATTACCAATACGCCTTCTTAAATCAAGAAGTAAAGATTCCCTTTCTTTAGGAATGCTACGCCAACCCCAAGAGCAATTTTGTTGACCCTTTGCTTCAAGAAATGAAGAGGAAGGAAAATACTTTCCTTCTAGTACTCGAACCCAAAGCGCATCACTATGATGCAAGATACGCTACCCTTGGCGAGCTAGCAAGGCTAGATTAAACGACCCCAAATCTCTAAAGCCCAAACCACCCACCGACTTATGGGAACAAAGAACATCCCATTTTTTCCAAAGACCCCCTTCCCATTCCTATCCTTCCACCAGAATCGTTTGATAATGCTATTAATATTATCATGGATAGAGGTAGGGAGCAAAAACATGGACATAGCATAAGTTGGCATGCTAGTGGCAACGGATTTAATGAGAACCTCTTTGCCTGCCAAGGATAGGAGGGATTCCTTCCACCCCGAGAGCTTAGCTTGTATCCTATCCGTAATGCTAGAAAAAAGCAATCTTTTGGAACACCCAAAGTCAGTAGGGAGTCCCAAGTATTTCCCATGGTTATGAACAATAGGAAAACCAGAAGCTTGAGATATGGCTTCTTTGATATGAGAAGGGACACCTGGACTAAAAAGAATGCTAGATTTTTTAATGTTAACAGACTGGCCAGACACTAAACAGTAATCGATAAGCAATGACAAAAGGGTCTCACTTTCATCCAGGCTAGCTTTTGAAAATAACATGCAATCATCTGCAAAGAGAAGATGATGAACTCGGGGTCTGGCTCTACTAGTCTTTACACCTTGAATGTGATTATTTAATTCTGCCTTCAACATATAAGAAGAGAAAGCCTCTTGACACAAGATAAAAAGGTACGGGCTAAGAGGACAACCTTGGCGAAGCCCACGCTGGGGGACAACTTTCCCTATGACAGATCCATTTACTTTAATATGATAAGAGACAGTAGATACGCACTGCATTATCCAGTTAATCCACTTTCCCTCAAAACCAATTTTACCTAGTAAAAGTTCTAAGAAGGTCCACTCAACTTTGTCATAGGCTTTACAAAGGTCAAGTTTAATAGCCATGAACCTGGATTTACCTTTGGAACAACGCATTTGGTGCAAGATTTCATGAGCAACATAAACATTATCAGAAATTGCTCTTGAAGGGATGAAGGCGCTTTGGTATGGGCTAATTAGGAAATTTATGATTGGTTTAAGCCGATTGACAAGACACTTCGCAATGATTTTGTAGAAAATAGAACAAAGGCTTATTGGTCTAAAGTGGGTGATGTTCTCAGGATGTTTCTGCTTTGGGATCAGGATAATTGTTGTGCGATTAAAATGTTTTAGCATGTGTCCAGTTTCGAAAAACCATTGTACAGCAGCAATAACATCACCACCTACAATATTCTAATGCGCCTGATAAAACTTCGCAGGTAATCCATCAAGGCTAGGGGCTTTCAAAGCCCCAATTTGGAATACTGCGCCTTTAATTTCTTCTGTAGTAAAGGGGCGACAAAGTGCCATGTTTTGGGTGTTTGAGACACGAGGGGGGACACAATCTAGAAATTCATCAATACCAATCGGGGCCGATGTTGAGTAAACATCAGCAAAGTAATCCACAATATGCTCGAACAGCTTGATATCATCACATATCCAAGCTCCAGCAGAATCATGGAGCCTAGATATATGATTATATTGCCTTCTATAAGCAATGGATGTGTGAAAAAAGGAGGTGTTCCTATCCCCGGCTTGAAGCCATTTAATCCTAGATCGTTGGGCCCAATATTTCTCTTCCTGAACTAAAAGCTCTTCTAAGCGCATACAGTATTGCTGCTCTTCAACTTGTAGGTTGGAACGAGAGATAGAATTTTGGATCTTTGCAAGGTCAGAGCTTATTTTATCTATTTCAACCAAATTATTCCGAAACTCGACCTTACTTCAATGCCTGAGCTGAAACTGACACTCTAACTACTTCTTGGTTAAGAGGAAGGACGGGGAGCCTTGAAAATGAGAGACCCAAGCATTGGAAATCACATTTGGAAAGTCTGGATGACCTTCCCATTTTGTTTCATAGGAAAAGAATCTACCTTTTTTCTTCAAAGACAAAAGATTAACCACCACAGGTGTATGATCTGATCCTACCATAGGCAGGCGTTGAACCATATGTTTGAAAAGGTCTGGGACCGCGGTACTTACATCTACCCACATGTTTGAAAAGGTTTACTTAATTTTACCCATAGCCTTTTACCAAAAAAAAAAATTACCCATAGCTTCCCTGATAGAGACTCTTTAGAGAGTATACCTTCTAAATATTGATAGCTTTAGCTACTTGGTAATCTTAATTTTTTTAGTTATGAAGCATATTAATGGTACAGTAATTCTTGAGAAATGAGAATAATAAAGTTGTAGTTTCATATTGCCCCAGAAAGGTGATACTAAATGTGCCTCTACACTAACCTATTTCTGAATAAACAATAAGCCAAAGTTTTCCGCCACCAATAGAGGATGGTTCACCCATCATCCTAGGTTCACAAACCCCTCCTAGGATTTTAGTATACTTTCACATGCAAATGCACGTATGGTTATTTGTTTCATGGTGTATAGACTAAATGTAACTAAGTGCAAAGTCTTAGTAAATAGATAGCATATTTCTCGTCCGACCTCAACAATACACTTCCTTTTTTTTGGGGGAGGGGGGGGGTAACGAACAATACACTCCTTAAAAAGTAACTTAAATGTTGCCAGCCCAGAGCAAGTTGTATTCATTTTTTTCACATTTTCCCCACCTTAATCTGTTAAGTAATTATCTCACAAACGAAAATAGAAGTGGAAATAAGGTGCTTCTGATTTTCATTAGTTGAAAATCCAATAATATTTTGGGTAAAAATATAGCATGAATGCTCATCAAATTCTATTAATTAGTAGAAAACTATTGGAAAATTGAGTGGTCTGGTACCCAACATTCTTATGGAAAAATAAAGGTGCAAAAGTGCATGGTTATGAACATACACTACTGTTCCTTCTCAACAATGTGTTAATGTCCAATAAAGATTTATGAATCAATTGTCCTTTCAAACTTTATCAGTGTTGTGTTAAGGCACAAACTCTCACCAATTACATTACAAATAATTTGGGTGAGAGAGATGGAGAGGTTAGGCTTTTGGCTTCATCCCTTTAGCTTCTGGAGTTCGGGTAAGTTTAAAAAAAAAATTCTTTCCTGTCACCCATGTAAGTTTTGTAAGGCTTCTGTAATTTTAACATTATCTTCGTTTTGTTAATTTTGAAGAAAGCAACAAATGGTCCTCTCTGCTGCTGTGAGTGTTGAGAGTAACAGGTGAACATATTGTTTTACCTGTTCGTTACTCTGTTAACAAAACCAGTAAAAAACAACGGTGAGAATGTTTATTTAGCATTTTTGAAAGAAAAAAACTATCTTGATGTGTTTCACAAAATCGATAAGCAAGCCCTTGCTCCCATCTTGTATTTCACTTTCTATAGTACCTTCTTCAACAGTAAGTCTCCTTTCCACTTCTCAAACTCCATTGCAGTCGCTTCCCCTTCCTTGGCCTTTCCAGCCTTCGCTTCTTCCTCTTAGAAACACAATGGTCAATTGTTTCAGTAAGGAACCAGCTGTATCAAAGCCATTGGAGTTGAACTCTGTTGTGCAGCCTTTGATGCTGCTAGGATAACATAGCATCTCAAGACAATTACCCTTGTGAGTAAAAATCTCGGGTCCAAGTACAACCACAAAGTAAGACAAAGGACAAGGGTCCTAAAATGAATAAACATCGGAAAAAACTGAATTCTTTATCTAGAAGTAGGAAGAACAAACAACATCACTCATTACTAAATACTTGATGTTACAATATACATATCCGGTATTCCAAAAAAGACCACGCTAAAATCAATATTATAGGATTGTAAGAACCATCTTTCAACAATTTGGATTGAATTTGTACATTGTAATCATTTTTTTTTTTGCTTGCATGACAACATGTTTCCACATTACAAAAAGAGGAATAAAATATCTCTTGACTTAAGAGCACCGACATGTTTTCTATAAATTAGGTGCAATGGTGTCTTCTTTTTTTATTTCTAAAAGGTCATTTGTATTGAAAAGAGAAAAAAAATTTACACAAAGAGGCTACATATCCTGAAAAACTCAAACAAAAATGCAAATATTGGCCTCAACCACCAACAACAAATGCATCAGCAGAGGAGGCCAAAAAGCACACAGAACCAAAAAACAAAAACCGATATCTCGGTCTACACTGAGCATCTATCTCCAGGTCATTCTGCACTGATGGAGAGAAAACAACACTTGATGAAGAAGCCAAAGATCTAGCAGCAGACTTTGCCATGAAATCAACAATTAGGTTAGCGTCTTTGAAACAATGGGTCACCTTCCATTCAATACCTCACGTGCATCAGAGTTGTTTTTTTGCAACTTGATATTTCAATGTTTGTTAAAGTCCTACATGCATTAGAACTCTACCCAGGCTGTTCGATAGCTTTTTCAGTTGTTTTTAGTTTCACTCTTTTATTTGTCACAGTATCTAAAGAATGCATCATGCATATCTATATGTGTATTTCTCTAAACTTTTAAGGCTTGGTTACCATTTGGTAGTTTGAAAATAAGGTTTTGCAACGTTAAAGAACTCCCATGCTTATCCACACAAGGGAGTTAGAGAGAGTCCTATCGCCATCTGATATACCAAACTAGTAACTTCTTTGCTCCAAAAATTGACTGATCAGATAATTGTAGCAATGTAGAGCTAGGACTCTAGGAACCTAACTCGCAATAGGATCATTAGTTCTGACAACAATAGGTCTGAACACTTGGTTCCAACAATATAACAATAAACAATCACAAAAAACAAAAGGCTATATTAGGGACCTTGACATTCAAATCAATAAAATTAAAAAGAAAATGTCTTCAAAATTGATTTTTTTTTTTTTTTTTTTTTTTGTGAAACTTCAAAATTGGATTTCGACGTTGCAGATTAGTGTTGTCTATCCCTCGGATCGGGCACTACTCTTTGGTGCGACCAATTCCCCTTTACGTTGCATGTCCAGTGTGCTTACCTACAACATATTTTCGAAAAAGATTATGAGCTAAGGCTTCGTCTGTGTTTCACATCATTGAAAAGTGTTCGAAATGAGTTTTTGGATGACACATTGCGCTTCGAATTTTGACTAGTGGTTTCACTTTTTATTGTATTTCAACTGATAGATTTTAGATCTTCAATTCTATCTCCAATGTTTCTTTTTCTTATTTTTTTCTAGAAATAAGAAAGTAATGGTTCTTGTTCTGTTTTATTGAGAATATCAATTGGAAACTTTTTATTTATTCCTAAATATGTGCCTAAGAGTAACTCTTTCACTCTTTTCTTTTGGCATCTAATTCATTTGACATCTTAAATTTATTTTCAGATTATTGAGGTCATCGTTATGAAATGTAGTTGTTATGTTGTTAGCACTTCCCATTTCACACAATTCACTTCAGAATGTTGTTGATAATTCTAAGTATGTATCTAGTAGTGGTCCTGATGCTGATGCTATTAATGATATAAGACACAGTAGGTGGGGAAATTTTATTTACTCAGTATAGGGCTTAACTTAAATAGATAATTTGTGGCTTTGTGTTATATGTGTATTTATTTGAACTTTTTAAGGCTTGGCTACCATGTGGTAGTTTGAAAATAAGGTTTCACAACGTTAGAGCACTCACATGCTTATCCATACAAGGTAGTTAGAGAGAGTCCTCACTATCTGATGTTCCAAACTAGTGACTTTTTTGTTTTAAAAACTGACTGGTCAGATAATTGCAGTAGTGTAGAGGTAGGACTCTAGGAATCTAACTCACAGTAGGATCATTAGCTTTGACAACAATAAGTCTAAACACTTGGTTCCAACAATACAATAATAGACCATCACAAAAAATAGAAGGCTGCCATTAGGGACATTGACATTTAAATCAATAAAAATTTAAAAGAAAATGTCTTCAAAATTGGATTTCAACGTTGTGGATTAGTTTCGTCTATCCCTCGGATCGGGCGCTACTCTTTGGTGCGAGAGTGGTGCGAATTGGCCTCTAATTCCCCTTTACATTGCATGGCCAATGTGCCTACCTGCAACATGTTTTCAAAAACATTCTGACCTGCAATGATGTGTTTCGCATCATTGAAAAGTGTTCGAAATGAGTTTTCGGACGACACATTGTGCATTGAATTCCGACTAGTAGTTTGAAAATTACAACCTTCAAGACGTCTCTTAGTTTTGGCGGAATTTTGATTCCATTTTAGGCAGTAGGAGGGTGCTCTCGTACCCAACCACGTAAGCTTTTTTTATTTATTTAAAAATGAAAAGATAAATAATAAAAAATGAAATAACCTAATTTTTATTTTTTTTTTTTATAAAAAAAAAGAAAAGCAAAATATATCTTTGGTTTGGAGTTGGGTAGACCGACTCCCCATTAGCAAATTACGTAAGACACAGAAAAAAAAAAAAAAAAAAAAACATAAAAAGAAGGAGATCCAACCTAAACAAAAAGGGAGGGGTTTCGTAAACAAAAAAAAAAAAAAAAAAAAGGAGAAACAAAAACTAGATCTAAAACTAGGAGATTGTTGACATCTTTGTTGAGCCATGGAAAGAAAGAAAAACATGGCAGCCGACACCATCTCCTCTCCTTCTTCTTTATGTTCTCCAACCTTCTTCTTTTAAATTCCTAAGCCTTATATCATTTATGTGTGTTATATCATTGTTTTATTCCTTCATATACATACCTTAGGATAGAATAACTTACACATGGCTTATGGTTGCACGGTGCCACTCTCACATACCTAGTTTAGATAAGTGCCTTATTTAGAAAATATTAGCAATGGTCTAGATAGAAGGAGATCGGTCTTTGACCAAGTGAACTGGGTGCCTAACACCTTCCCAGTTAGTAACTTGACAGTTACCTAGTGAGCTGGGTAGACCATAGTCTTGTCCATTGTGAGTCATTTTTCTCCCCTGACTGAGGAAGACATTTATGGGTCATAGATCCTTATCTAGGTGGGACTCCCTTTTATATCATTTACCCTCTAGTGACGTGAGAGGGTATCCCAATCAAGCGAACCCTGTGAGACTCGATTCGCGATCGACCTCCTTTTATCGGGTGCGATGGATTTTCATCCCTTGTACCTACATCAGTATTAGATGCTAAAGTTCCATGAAGTAACCATTCTTACTTGAAGACGAGATTATCTTATTGGTCTCCCAATCCATTTGGATTACCCATTTTTCTGGATCTTCGAAGTCCATGACCGTTACCAGCTATTTTGAACAATCCTGTGCTTTTTGTTCCTTCTTTGTGAATCACATGTCATAGCCATAAGTTTCTACCTCCATATATTGCTTGCATACTTCAACAAGTATGTAATACACCCTAAGATGACCATACCTCATATCAATCTTAAGGAATTCTTAACTTGGTTTATATCTATAAACAATGGCTTACACACATGCATACACCTAGATATCAGAACATGTTGGTAACATTTTGTAATCTAGTCTTCTATATTCCTCATTGGGCATTAGAGTCACCTGGACAACGTGATGACAATTTCAACATACATGATCCGCATGCATAAATACAATTTCAGATTCCATATCCTTTTGTTGGACCAGTAGCAAGAATCATGAACAGAGAATAGTGGGATACTGTGATGACTCATCTCTATGAGTTCAATGGTGCTGGTACTACATAAATGCCACAAACTTTATGGGAATCTTTAGATTGGTTAGGAGAACATCCTTCCATACAACACTTTTATGAAATCATTATATGTATGAGCAAGATCAAAGCAGGTATGATATAGTATCTCAAGGATCATCCTTTTCTGATGATTCTGACCCAAACATAGATTAAAGACATATTGCTTTGCCTGAAGACGTTAAACTAAGACTATTAAATTAGTGGGATCAGTCTTGCTGGTGGATTTAAAATAAACCAATACTCTGCTTAGTTAGAAAGCACATTTTTTTATGTTGCAATGGCTTCGTTAAAAATGCCAAGAGCTATGTGAAGCCTCGGTTAAGGTTTCCTTATCAAGATAATCCCAACTTAGGTTAGAGGCAGTTGTGAGCGAAAGCGTTCGTCAGGTAAAATATATGCGCACATTTTTTATGTTGCAATGGCTTCATTAAAAATGTCAAGAGCTGTGTGAAGCTTCGATTAAGGTTTCCTTTCAAGATAATCTCTACTTAGGTCAGAGGTAGTTGTGAGCGAAAGCGTTCGCCAAAAAAAATATTTACAATATAAGTCATAACCGTATATTATAGTTATTTGAGAAAATTACTTGGACACCCCCTAGACTATGGCCATTTTGCTTATTCTCCCCAACTTTTCAAACTATTACTTGAACACCCCTTGCAGTTTACCATTTTTTTCAAGTAGGTCTAGTCTGTTAGTTTAGTGATGATGTCATCGGTTAAATTTTTTATAATGCCTAAACTACCCTTAAAGGGTACTGAAGTGACAGAATTACCCCCCTTCTTCTTCTTCTTGCAGCCAAAAAAAAAAACTGGCAGCCATGGCTACTGTTTCAAAAACCATTTAAGGGTTTAAAAGTTCTACATGATTACTTGTCTAGCTCTCTCTCTCTCTCTTACCCTCTACCTCTGTCTTTGTTCTCTCTTGAATCAAAGCTTTGATTCTAGTTTCCCGGCGACATTTGCAAAGACGAAGGTTATACGGTTCGTTGCAAGACCATTCATTTACCAAGATCCAGAGAAGCTACACAAAGCTAAAGCAGAGATTGAAGCAAATGTACGTGGGACATGAAAGAATGGTGGAGGAAACAGATCTTCCAAAGCTAAACTACTTTCAATGTATCATCAATGAGACACTCCGATTGTTTCCAGCAAGACCACTTCTAGTACCACACCAATCATCTGAGGATTGCACTGTAGGAGGGTTTGACATACCAAGTGGTACAATCCTGTTTGTTAATGCATGGGCTATTCACAGAGACCCTAAATTGTGGGCAAATGCTACAACCTTCAAGCATGAGAGATTTGAAGGAGTTTTAGCTCCAAAAGTAAGTGGATTGATCTCATTTGGTATAGGAAGGAGAGCATGTCTAGGGGCTGGGCTAGCCAACCGTGTGGTGGGATTAACTTTGGCAGCTTTGATTCAGTGTTTTGAATGGGAAAGAATTGGTAAAGAGTTAGTAGATTTGACTGAGGAAAAGGGCAACGAACCATATAACCTCTATCTCAGTGCTATTTTTTTTTTTCAAATCAAGATTCACTCAGGATGGATGATCCTTGGCTCTGTTCTCCTTGTGAAGATGAATTGGATAATGGGAAACGAGTTATTTCTGCTATGGATCTTTGGTGAATCTGTTCTTGTAGGTGAGTAAGTTTGATTCCAATAACCGTTAAGGGTTTTTTTTTTTTTTTTTAATGAAAAACATATATATAAAAACTTAAACTGTAAAGTACAAAGGTGGAGGAGTCTTGGTCCATGTAGGGTGCTTACAAAAGTGAAATGTAATGTTTTCAAAGTTGTCAGTTTTTTCAGCTAAAACAAAAAAGTTCTGTAGTAGGTTCTAGGGTATAATATAAGAGTCTGTGGAAATAAAAAGCTGAAAGAGGTCCTTGTTGCATAAATAGACATGTCCTATGGGGATCTGCTCCTTGTTAGCTCTTTCCCATCCTTGAAGAAAACCAAAACGTTCTACCTTTATGGGATCCTGAACACTTAAGCAACCTGCATCTATTAGAAAGTTCTGACCATCTATCAAAATGTTAAATTGCCACTGGAATAATTTAGAAGCGGGTTCAAAATTCCTGCGACAATTAAACCAGGCAGGTTCATTATAGTGTTAGAACCAGAGATATAATGCATACTTGGAAATCCATAATACGGTGATTCCATCATAGATGAATTTATTGTAGGTGGTGAGATACATAGATCATTTGCCCATTTTAAAACATATTTGATAACCAATAAGGGGTCAGCTGAAATGCCATGCATGACAACATTGTTTCTTACAAACCATATATAATAACAAGTTATAATGAAAATAGAGAAAAACCAGGAAATAGATTGCTTATCAAGATCAGGGGATGCAAGTAAAGATGCACATAGAGAGATGAAGGATGGGCCAGAGAGGTGCTCAATTCTTAGTCCGAGAGGACCAGAAGCCCAGATACGCTTAGTCCAATCATATGATAAGAATATATGTCGAATCAATTCATCACAAGAGCCACATAAACACATGAAGGGTCGACTGGAAGCCATTTCGAAATAGAGGCTCTGACTGGGAGTCCTGCATGTAAGACACGCCAAAAGAAAAGTTAAAACCGAAGATGTAAGTTGAGTTTCCAAAAAAAATTTCACCATTTTGATAACAAAGGATTTGGAAGACCAAGATTGGAAATGTAGTTGGCTGTCATCTTGGTTGAGAACCGTCCATTCTTAGTTAATGAACATCTCCATGGAGCCTCAGTTCCTGAGGCTTTAAACCTAAGAATGTTCATCACCGAAGTAGGACAAAAGCAAGCTTGTAATTTAAGGCGATCCCAAATATTATTTGTCAAAAAGTCAGAAGCATGGATATAATTGGGATTTAAACTTAGAGCTTGAGGAGAAAAATTACCTATGTCTGATGGAACCCAGGGATCATGCCAACAAGAAGTAGAGAGGCCATTACCAATTTGTCTATAAACCATATTCTTCAAAGTTGGTAAAGTCTTAGCAATACTATTCCAGGTCCACGACCCTCCTTTAGCCAAGGTTTTAGGGTCAAAGGATGAGGAATGAGGAAAGTATTTAGCTTTAAGCACCTTTACCCAAGTAGAAGATGGTTTAGTAAGAACCCTTACCATTAAGGGTTTGAATCTTAATCGATTTTCAGATTCAAACCCTTAATCTGAAAATCGATTAAGGGTTTTGGGTTATTTCGATTTGAAATTTGTTTAAGAAAAGAGAAATTTTCTAAAATCGATCAGGGTTTGAAATCAGTAGGGGGTAGGGGCGATGGGGTTGCATGAGGAAGAAGAACCCTTAACATGAAAATCGATTCAGGGTTTTGGGTTATTTTGATTTGAAATTTGTTTAAGAAAAGAGAAATTTTCTGAAATCGATTAGGGTTTGAAATCAGTACGGGGTAGGGGCGGTGGGGTTGCATGAAGAAGGAGGAGGAGAAGGGGGTAAATCTGTCAATTTTACTATTTTATATTGAATATGTGATAAGGGTAAAATGGATTTCTCCATTCAACCACTAACAACAAACTAACAACGTCAGGGTTTGGGAGTGTCAAGTAATTATTTGAAACGTTGGTGATAGTAAGCAAAAGGGCCATAGTCTAGGGGGTGTCCAAGTAATTTTCCCTAGTTGTTTTGATATGAGAATATGATAGTGAAATCGCCGTAAGAAACTTATTGGGTCCTGTGGTACACCCTCATAGATAATCAAAAAAACATTGTTTTTCAAGTGACATGTGGAAGCACCCTAGTGGACAGTTAACTCCACTAAGGATAAAAACACGTGGCACGACATTATTGGACCAACAATTTAAATGAGGATTGTGCTTGTTACATGTGTGTCTCTTTTGTATGTATTTTATTTAGTCCCGTCATATTTACTTTTAGTCATATCATGTTGGATTTAATTTAAATTAAACTAGTCCTTGTACAAAAGATAAAGGCTATTGTTGTAATTTGTCTTGCCCCTTCCATTTATAAATAGGGACTCTGAGTTGTTTCGAAAAAAAAAAAAGAGGGGATTTGTCTTAACTTCCGAAATTGAGTCGTGTTGTGTGTTGTATCTCTTCTTTTTCTTCCATACAGTGTAACTCAGACAGAGCATCCACTCTGCTCCAGAGTTTTTCTCTATCAAAGGCTTTCTCCGTCATCAAATTTTTGTGTGTAATACTTTAGTGCCTTCTTCTTTTCTAAGTTCTATTTTCATATTTAACAATTATGCTTTGTGGTCGCCTTTCAAAGAATCCTCCACATTCGAACATTAGTATAAAACTTTGTCTTTAAGTTTTTAGGTGTTTAATGGTGTTGATACTAAACAAAGTCCGTCCGTTCGTATCTATGGACTACTATAGAGTAAATATGTAAGTGAAGTTAATCTCTTCAGAGAGAGAGAGAGAGAGAGAGAGAGAGATCTCCCTCTCCCTCTCTGATCTAGAAAGAGTATGGATCTGCTTCTCCAGCCTCTTGAGGAGTTGAATACATGGAACGAGGGAAAATAGAATGAAGAGTGGGATGTGGGAGCCTCTCTTTCCAATCAATAGGTATCTGATCCTCAACAACTTGATTCGAAGTAGTTAGGCTATTGGCAGAATCTATCAATCAAGTAACATTTTGTGCTATGATCCCAAATCAATCTCCTTCTCAAGAACATAGGGGCGAGATAAAAAGAGTTTGATTATGGGAATTATTTACTTGCCTTAGGCTCTCTTTGGTATCATTTTTCATTTTCATTTTGGCCTATTTAAAAAAAAAAATCATTGCTAAAAACCATTTTGATCAAAAATGAAAAACTGTTTGGTAAGAGAAATTGGCTCAAAACCCATATATATTTTAGTGGTAGGTGAAGAAATTCTCCCATCACCCATCTTCTTTCCCAAATCAACTCTAATAGAAATCTCCTGAAATACAATATCAATTTGTGCTGATTCAAATGGAATGGGTGAAATTTGGGATTTCAGATTAGCTTTTATATATAATAGTAATAATAAAATAAAAATAAAAGTAGAAAGAAGGGAGAAGAGGGTTATACGGTTTCAGAGAAAAAAATGGGAACAATAGACTCCTCCTTTGAAAAGCTCAGATTCCTTGAGGGACTCTCCAATTTCATATCTAAGCACTAAACAAACATTCATACGCAGCAATAACAACTATAAACGTCATGACTTCTTCTCATCCTATAAATCCTACCGTTACCCTTCTCAATACTCCAAGTTCTTTATCTCATTCTCAGTCTTCTTCTTCTTCTCTTCCCACTTTCTCTGCTATGGTCAGTACTTCTCATCTTCTTGAATCAGCAAGAAGAAGACATTGTCGTCTCTTCTGCAAACAGACGCGTCTCCTATGATTAATTGAAACAAATAGAGGGAGTAGGAGAAGAAGAAGCTCAGCAGCTTTTCCTGAGAAGAATATGGCTATTGCATATATTAGAAAAGCAGAGGAGGAAGATCACCTCTTCTTTTGAACAAAATAGAAGGGGCTTCAAAGCCTCGCCGCATCGCTCTCTTTATAGAACCTTCTCCTTTCGCGTGAGTATCTCATTTTTCTCTGGTTTTTTGAAAACCCTAGCTGTCTCATCGCGGGGATCTTCATTCTTCATCGTGATTGACCGACGGAGGAGAAGAAAAAGAAGGAGGGGGCTTATCTTTCTAAAAATAAAAGAAAATGTCTATTTTACCCCTCATATTTGGGTCATATGAGCACATGCCCATTAAAGAACGAAAAAATGAAAGAAAAAACAGATTTTGTCCATAATCCATAATAGACTCCTGAGTCTATTCTCATTTTGGGGGTGTTTTCAATTATTTTAATTAAAAACAAGTTTCAAAAGTGATACCAAACACATGAAAAAATGAAAAATTGTCAGAAAACGAAAACCAAAAGTGATACCAAAGAGGCCCTTAATTGTCTACCAAAAGATCTATACGAGTAACAGGTATACCGCTTGAGGTGAGGTAGCGCTTGCCATACCACTAAATAAGTCAATAAAAAAAAGATTACTCATTGTTCGACCAGATGCCGTCTGGCCACTCCACACCCAGGCTGAGTTTAAGACTTTCTGTAAAATCCGTGCCCAAACCCCGGTTCAAAGCCCGGTCTAACCGGTCTGGTTAAACCTGTGTAGAATCGGCGGCGGTGTACTCCAGGGAGCTATGGGCAATGATACTCAAACCGTCCCACAAGATCGTTAACTTTGAGATGGGGGAGGTCATCGAGGATAGGTTCATCGACAAGGACAGGGGGAGGTTTGTCAACAAAGGAGTGTTCTTGGCGTACCCTCCGTAGGCAGACCTACAAGGCCCGGCTCGATTCGATGTACCCCTTTACGATGACTGGGAGTAAGCCATGACTCTTATGCTCCAATTATAGTATAAATAATCTTACTTATATATAATTGATTGGGCTTGGGTGTGTAGCACCCCTTTAATTAAAGATAGAGATGGCCTGTGGGCCTCATAAAGTTCAGGCCCAATAACTTGAACATGAACCATGGTTTGGTGTCCAACCAAATAGACCCTAGAACATGTAGGCCTAAGGACCATTACCTAGCCAAACATGCCCTAGGGACCATTGGGATAGATAAGGCCAAAAATCACTATTCCCATCTCACACTAAACATAAATCGATTTGGGGGAAAAGAAGAAAAGAAGAGAAGAAGAGAAGAAGAGAAAGAAGGAGAGGAGGAAGGAAGAGAGGAAGGGAGGAGGATTCACTCACTCACCATCCCCATTTGGTAAGTCCCCCACCTATCCTCCATCATTTCTCTCATCTCCATTAATCCCTACCCTCTTGGATCTTGGATGGTGTCCTTCCATTAATAGCTTCACCAATCTATTGGAGGAACCATTAATGGAAGGTAATAATGCTTTCTTGTTATGGAAGGTGACCTTAAATGCCTCCATTCCACCCCATTAAATGACCTAGACCATCAATGCCAACCCTAGCTCAAGGATGTGCAAGCTATGGCTCATTGCTTCCAAAGCTATCACCCATCTCTTGTATAAGATTGGGTTTATAAACCCTCTTGATAGTAAGATCTAAAACCCTAGATTAGGGTAACATTCTTGGCCATCATGGTATGGCATGACCCTAGGACATACCCACTTGAGCTTTGGAACCAAAGCCCCAAGCCAAATATGCAATATGAATTTGTTTTTGTAAAAAGGTAGTTACAGTCGGGCTAAAACGGTAGGAGTAGCCCAGGTTCCTTCCTACGTTTTTAAGCCCTGCCTTCCTACCTTTTTCTCTCGGTGAAAAATGGTAGGAATAGTCCAGAAATGCATCTACCGTTTTACCAATTTGCATCTACCGTCTTACAATTTTTACACTTTTAAACCCCTATTGATTCCTACCCTTTTGGGGACCTTAGCACTAGTCTCTTGTGTGTCTTTTTGTACATCTAGGGCACCCAAATATGGGGGTCGACTCACATTTTAGCTTGCCGGATCATTCACGGCTCGATCGAACCGATTCTCAAGGTGAGGAAATTGGATACCCGAACCTACTTGCATTTCATTATATGATTGCCATACACGTACATGTATGTTTACTTGTCGGAAATCTAATGTTTGATAATGGAGACTCTCCCATGTTGAGTGTAGACACTAGGATGCACTTTACTTTCAATTACTGTTATGATGTGATATTTGATTGAGAGTATAGTGATGTATATTGTGAATGACAATGTTGTGCGATCTGATAATGATGGAATCCATATGTTATAGTGTATGTACACCACTAGACAGTAGGTGTTGTTGGCTAGGCATTGCGTACCCAGTGCTACGACCCTTTCCAACAGGGGTTTATGTGTTGGATGACCCCCCCACGGGGAAACCAGAGATTTCGATCGAGGACTGGGATCGGCGATTTCAATCGAGGACCGGAATCGTGGCAGTGGGGTTAACCTTGGGGGTTTGCTGGGTAAACCAACGATTTCGATCGAGGTACTGGGACCAACAGGCTCCCTGCGCAACTCAGGTTTGACATCGCCGAATAGGCCATCCGTGAAAGATGGAGGGACGGGGATGCTACCTAGGGCGTTGCAGTAGTACTATACCTGACTTAGAGGGTAGAGTTAGGTGTTGTTGGCTAGGCATTGCGTACCCAGTGCTACGACCCTTTCCAATAGGGGTTTACGTGTTGGATGACCCCCCACGAGGAAACCAGTGATTCCGATCGAGGACTGGGATCAGCGATTCCGATCGAGGACCGAAACCGTGGCAGTGGGGTTAACCTTGGGGGTTTGCTGGGCAAACCAACGATTTTGATCGAGGTACTGGGACCGACGAGTCCAATCGAGGACCAGGACCGGTAGGCTCCCTGCGCAACTTGGGTTTGACATCGCCGGATAGGCCATCCGTGAGAGGTGGAGGGCCGGGGATGCTACCTAGGGCGTTGTAGTAGTACTATACCTGACTTAGAGGTTAGAGTTAGGTGCACATGTAATAATTGTTTCATGCATCATAACATTATCATCCATGCATGTTGCAACCCTTTGCATGATTCGATTTACTCATTGGGCTCAGTGGAGCTCACCCCTCGTGAAAATTTCTTTTTAGATGATGATGCAGGTTTGGCGGAGCCCATGGCCCCTGAGGGAGGCAGTGACGAGGACTGGTGGGCCCCTGAGAAAGGGGAGCATGGACCAGATTGCTACTGTGAGACTTGCTACTTAGGAGAGCAGCTTCTTGTGATATTGGGCCAGTGGCCTCTTTTTGATATATTACTCTTGACTCGAATATTTACACCCCTCATTTTCTTGGATATTTACTCTTATTGGATACTTACTATTTCATTATTTTGATCCCGTCATAAAGAATGTATTATGTATATACTATGTAATACATAAGTCCTGATGGGATGTCATCATGGTTCCGAGTATGTTGTGGTCGATTATTGAACAGGGATAAACATTGACCGTTATGTTATTATATTATCATTTAGTTTTCATTACTTTAATTTAATTATATTATATTCTCTCCTGATTATTCATGTCTTGTGCGGTGTGGATGAGTTAGCTTAACTACTGCATCTGTGATCCTGGCGGTGGTGTGGGAGCGTATTTATATGCTCCGATCATAGATTCCGGTGGTTCAGGAATCAGGGTGTGACACTTTCCCCCTATTAGTGAAGAGGGGGGCCGGGCTCTATATGTCTCTCCTTCCATGCGTCTTCCAACACTTTTCGTTTAATTCCATCCCTAAGCCAGCTAGGATCAGAGAAAAAATGAGAAAGCAACCTAAACCTACTCTACTGTAATTCAAAAGGCGAACAACCTCCTATTCGTCGATCAATGAATGGATCAAAGAAGGAGGCTCTATCTATGTCATCGTATATAAGGGAGGAAGCCCATCCCTGATCGAAGAATAAAGAAGCGCGCTCGGGTAGACTGAAAGAGCTCTTGCTCCGTCAAGGTGGAATTCATGAAGTGCTCCACTACAACTAGGAGGGTTATTTGCCATTTGCTCTTCCTCTTAGTGATTTTGAAGGATGGGTCGGGCAAATGGTGATAGATTTTTGTGATACGCAAGCCGACTGTAATGAATGGTCGTTGCTCAAGAACAAAACAAAAACAACAAGTTATAGAATTGCTCTCGCTCTTCGCCTAAAGCCGTAACTTTGCTTAGATTGATCTGACCTTCGCTATCGCAATAATATAGCGATCGAAGAACTATTGCTTTTGCTAAATTGAAGATAGAAGCACGAGCGAACCCTTCCTTGAGTTAGGATGCAAATCAAGTGCAACTCTATTCGTCAATCAACGGGAGAATCCCCCACTTGGGGCAGCCAAGCTCACTTCACGCTATCTCTCACTTTTAGGGCCGATGAAGAAGAAGCGGGGGAACCTAACCTAACTATTGATCTGAAACTGGAATGGGGGATTGGGAGGATAGAACCAACCTAACCGATATATATATATATATTACTTGGTTGCATGGCTCCTATGCCTAAACACAAGAGTGCGCAAAAATACTGCATAACCCCTCTTGAAATAAGAACATTGCTTGGTTGCGTGGCTTTTACGTCCAGACATAGGAGTGCGCAAAGTTACTACCCAACCCCTCCTGAAATAAAAAATCCCATCTATTTAGATGCCTCTGCACATGCTCTCATTGTCCCCCGCGCTGGTGCATGGACTACAAACTGCCTGACCATTGATTTTGAAAAGGTTGGGCTTGATGACATCAATTAGATGTCTATCATATATTTACCGAAAATTTGACAGCCTAACGGCATCATACCATATGCATGAGATGAGAATCCTATGATAAAAATGCTTGCATATAAAATTTATATGGGTATCAAAACCTAACCCGAACCATTAAGACCGACCAAAACTGATCGAAAAAACCAGACCGATCCTTATCAGATTGGTTTTGGATTGGGTATGATGGGACTGACTAAAAACTAGACCGCACCGAACCAATTGCTATCCCAAACAAAAGCCAAACCCAATGAAACTGATAAAAAATATTGAGTTTAAGGTTATGAATAAGTGAAATGATTATCCATTGATTTCAATATTAGTGTGCAAATTTCTGGTAGTAAGGGGAATTGTTACAAATCAAGAAGTATGGGATTATAAATAGGGAAATTTATTTGTAATAATGCTTCTTCCATTGATTTCCTTGTTCACTATACAAAATTAGTTGGATTGTCAAATAAATGATTTGATAATAGGGTTCATTTTGTGATTTTAGTACTAGTTATCTTCTCAATGACTATTCATTGATTTCAATATTAAGTATCTTCCCCTTACAATTAATGATAATGACAATTTGGTAACTTTACTCTTAAATTTTGGTGGGTTTTTGTCATAAGATCATTTTGGTCATTAGATTCCCTGAAACTAACGTTTAACGTCCCAAACTAATGGACTGGACCAAAGTGTTACTGTGTTTTGAAAGTAAGAGAGAGTTTATAATTTGAAAAGTTGTAGGGGTGCATTTGGACAAATGGATATTTTCAGGGATGTATTTGAAAAAAACCCATAATTATATTATCTTCCATTCTTCCCTTACAATTTATGCTTCTTTGTTCCGAGTACAACATGAACATATCTTATTCATGATTGTTTACTTGTCTTGACTTGGAAAGGTGAATTAAAGTGGTTTTATCGAATATTTCCTCACTACAAATTATGAATGTAAGATTTCAGTGTGGTTCAAACCTGAAAACAAACTAATCTAAACCAATATTAACCTGATATTAAAAAATCAAAATAAATCGAAACCAATCGAAAACCGAAGTTTCTTGATAATTTGGTTTTGGTTTGATTCACTCCGAGACCAAAACTGAGCCGAACTGATCGTTTGACACTCCTAAAAATTTCATTATACAGTGCTACATGTTTATCTGTCTCCCTAATTTTTTTGGAGAGAAAGTAACTGTGGCGGACACATGGTCATATCTAGACACAGTGAGAGGATGAAATGACCATCCTATTCCCATGAAAGACAAAAATCCCGCCCCTAGATGCCAACACAAACTCTCATTGGATGTCATGCGCATGACCCCTACGCTCCCCCTTTTTTAAGATGCATGTTATAAACATATTTACAAAAATAAATTGCTTGCGTATAATACCACTTTGTTGAGATTCTCTTACAATGGTATTTAAACCCAAAACGCGATGGTCCCATTGTATTGATAAGATCACAGCCGTCCGTATCTATTGAAGGAGACGGCGTTCGCTAGAAGGCCATCCCTATCACGTAAATGGGGTAATTTTGTCAATAGAGGATAAATTCACCGTAAAGCCCTCAATAGTTAATTTTTTGGTAAAAGCCCTCAATTGTTATTAGGAATCGGGAGTCGGGACGACTCGGAACAGGAAGGCGCGTGGTATTTATCTTTGTATGATATGGTTGTTTTTGACTTTCAAACATGAAGCTATCTAACTACTATAGCATCCTCAATTTATTTATTTATTGACAGGAAGATCCTTATTACTTGATGGACATGCTTGACAATCTGTGAGGCACTACAATAAGTGCAATTTTGAAAAGTCAACAAGATCATGATCAAGCTCGTCCAATAACGTCTGATTTTGGCATATCAGATTCCTCGACTCAGTTGCAGGTCCCACTGACGTACACGATAATTTCGATCTACCGTATCCAGGGTACAAGAACCTTGTCGTAGTAAATAGTTGGTCGCGTAAATTGGATAATTCTTCATTTAGAAAGGTAGTTCAGTAATTTCAAAACCAGCCTCATTAAAACCCTTATTAACATTACGAGGCAGCAAATAAGTGTTCGAAACTTCGAATAACCCAACCCGTGCCAATGCCTACATGCCGGTGAAATAAACAGCACGTGGCGTAATCCCATTTGTCATTAGCCTCCGTTAACTCTTTTACGTGCGAATGGCGAATGAAATCTAGAGAGAGAAAGAGAAAGAGAGAGAGAATGCCTCTATAAACACGTATCTCCAAAGAGGGGCAAAAAAATAAAAAAGAAAAAAGAAAAAAAAAGGGGGAAGTGAAAATAACCTTCTGCAATCTAATTTTTCTCTCTTTGATTGATAACCTCTCTCTCTCTCTCTTCCCCTCTCTGAGACCTTCTGGTGTTCTCTTGTTAATTGGTATGAACATCGTCGACCGGGAAATCGAACCGTACCGTCGATTCTGTTTGGCATCGGTTGTTTCCTTACTTTCTGGCGCAGAATAGCCGACATCATTGTACTAATCTTTCAAAATCCTTCCAAAACCCGAAACTGAAAAACCAAAGAAGAAAAAAAAAAGAGATTTTATTCATTTTTTCTCCGTCGGCGAGTCAGTTTTCCGACGGCCGTCGCGTTTCTGGTGGTGTGCAAGATTATTAACCTGTACACACCCCTTCGATTGTTTTTCATCTCGTTATTGTGTCTTTTGAGGTAAGTTTATCCGATGCTTCATCGGTTGCTCTGTTTCTGCTTATTGTGATCATTTCACTTAATTTTTTTGGCGATTTGAAGGTTCTGATTGTCGAATTAGGGTTTCTTCATGCTCTGAGATTTGTTAATCGAAGTTTGGTAGGGTTTTGGCTTTCAATTTTCATTGGTTTCGTTTGCTCGATGGCCGATCCGTAGTTCGTACTATTCGATTATTTTGTTTTGGTTATTCAACAGCATTGGGTGGCTATCTAATTCGGATCGGATTTGCTACGATTTGTGACTATTTCGTTTTCAAATTGGATATCGGTTGGAGAGAGTGTGGAAATTTGTCTGTTTCTGTGCTTGGGAATGTTACTTGCGTTTGTAAATCAGTTTGAACTATCTTACATGTTCTTTCCTGCGATGCTTCACCTTATTGGATTAATTTTTGATTCAATCAGCTTCTCGCCAAGCAGACTAGTTAGTTCACACGCGAATTTCAGTCCTTGTATTAGTTTCAGCACCAAATTTGACCAAAATTCACGTTTCAAATTTGCATTACTGTCTTTTTCTCCATTTTTTGTAATGATTGTTTGGCAGAGTTTCACAGAGTGTTCAGCTTATAATCTTATGACTTGGACTTCATGGTTATGATCATAGTTTAAATTTGGTTACTTCAATTTGCCTCTGAGGTGTGATTTGTTCTCTTTTATTGAGTTCAATAAGTAGCAAAAAAACCTTCTTTTCTGCTACCTGAATTTCTCTTATCATGTTTCACTGTTTACCAGATTGTGCAAAAGTCTTTTAATGAATGTCTGATGTCCGCAAGGGCAAAATGTAAAAAATCTGAAGATTCCTGAAGTCTCAGACTCCACCTTGATTGTACTGATTGCTTGAAACTTTCCCCCCCTTTTTTGTTGCTTTTGCAGCAGAGACCTTTATCCTTTTACTTTGAGTTTGAAGTAGGCTAGTAGAGCTCACGGGAATTCCATGTAAAGCAAAAATGGCCTTTTTCAGAAACTACTCCAATGGAACAGATGCACGTGGCGTCCTGGATGAGAAATGCCAGGATCACAATATCGAGAGAGTTAATAGAACAGTAGGTAATGAAGATGTTGATGCAAGTTCAGATGAGAAGGACGCAGAACTGAAGATGGATGACCAGTTCCAGAGTGAGGATGAACGAGATGATATCAGTGTTCTACCAAATGAGACAGCTGGTGAAAACAGCACTGGGAGGCAGCCATTGAATCCTCAACCTTCTGGAAGGAGAGCAGGTGCAGTTGGGAAATGGGGTTCCTCTTTTTGGATGGACTGCCAGCCTATGTCTCCTCAGAAAGGATCCATGGATTCTGATCATAAACCCGATGAAGGATATGAGGGGAATTCCTCAGATGGTAGGGAAGATAGATTGGAATCAGAAGATTATGATGCACAGAAAGAAGTGGAAGAGGGTCAAAGGGGCCAGATGGATGTCCCTGCTGATGAGATGTTGTCTGATGATTATTATGAGCAGGATGGGGAAGAACAAAGTGATACGTTGCATCATAGAGAACTAAATAGATCGAAAGCTTCAAGTTCAAAGGTGCAATCTAGACCTGTTGCTGTCAAAAATAATTTGTCAAGGGGTTCAAAGGCTGAAAATGTTGATGGACATGAGGATGGCGACTTTGATTATGAAGATGAAGATGAAGATGAAGATGAGGAAGATGGTACTTGTTGTTGTTGTTGTTGTTGTCGTTATTATTATTATAAATATTATTATTTGTTTGGGGGGGGGGGGGAGGAGGGTGACAGAAGCTTCAATGGTTTGATTCCTGAATTGAGTTGATGCTATCAAATCACTACCAAATAAAAAGAAAATGACCCCTGCCCGATTTTTCCCCCCACTTTTCCCCCCACTACTTCACTAAGGTTGTGCTTACTTCTCTTGGTTTAACATGGACCAATTGTTTTATTTTATTGTCTGCAGAAGATGATCCCGATGATGCAGACTTTGAGCCTGATTATGGTGGCACAAACAGCCATTCAAGGAATAAGGTTAGATTGTGAGCTTATGTTGCTGCATTGTGTTTGAAGCATCCAAGGAATGAGTTTGTCATTGAGTTATTCAGTTTCATCTATGCATTTAATGTTGTAATGTATTATCATTATGTTTCAGTGTGATACTAGAATTTAAATTCAGCTTGTTGAGTTGGCAACAGCGCCATTTAGTGAGAGAACTGTGTCTTATTGTCATTCTTTATAAGTTGTTATGCTACTTTTTATTGTTATTTGTTGTAGTACTACTACTTTTTATTGCCTCTCATAGATAACTACATTATCACTGACTGAAAGATGGAGCCATGGAGGTGATGCCTATTAGCTTTCATGATTCTACTTCATTTGTTCTGAAGTTCACCAGAAGGTTACTTATAGCTAAACATGAAATTTAGTCAAACCTGAATGCTTGCTGCTGGAATTGGATGACATTCCTGACTATTTATGTTCATATGCATTGCATCAGTTAGATTGGATTGTAAAAAGGAAAAAAAAAGAGCGTCCCAGTGCACAAGGCTCCCTCTACTGCAGGGTCTTGGAGGGGCAAATGTATGCAGCCTTACCCTGCTTCGCAGGAGAGACTGGTTCCAAGTCTTGAATCTGCAATTAACAGGTTTAAATAGCCCAACTTAACCATTGCACCAAGGCTCTTCCACTAGATTGTATTGTAAAAAAAGGCTTTAAATAGAGTGCAATGGCGAACCAGGATCTGTGTAGCCAACTACATTTAGTTGAGAAAAGGCTTAGTCAGTTGAGTTGGGAATCTGTTAGATTTTAGGAGCGTATTTCTCTTCTAGGTACTTGTTTGGGTAAGTCACAAAACATGCTCACACTGAATATAGTGATTAGGTTTATGTAGGCTTTTGTCCAAGTTTTGTTTAAGATATTTTCTCTTGGTACTACAACTTTGGCTGTGGGAGATCTGGGGGGGTGGGAGGCCGATATGGAGTTGGCATGAGGCCCTAGCAACTCAAACTCGAGTGTGTCCAAAGTCCAAACCTTGTTATGCCAGGTTTTTCTAGATGCTAGATCTTCATACACCCTTGCTAGGATTCTATACCAGTATATTATTTGTTGCAATGATGAGTGATTGCATACCTTGGGTTAAGTCGCCCTATAAATGGAGGATTTGGTTAGGATGCCCTAGGCGACTGGTTCCCTTAAGTGTCCAGGTGCATCTGTGCATATACCAGACCAAGAGAAAAAGTTAAAAAAGAGAAAGAAGGGAAGAAGAAGAAGAGGAATTTAGGCTGGGTTTGGTTGCTTTCTCAGAAGAAATGGAAAGAATAACAAAAAAAAAATAAAAATATCCTTCACTTGTTGATTGGTTGCAGCGAGAAAATCAAGAGAAAACAAATGACAAAATTTGTCATTGTTGTTTGGTTGTCCAAGGTTCTACTTAGTTATTCCCCAACTAGTGAGAGGGAGAGGAGAAGTCAAGTTTTAACAGCTTTCCCTCAATTTTCTTTTCCCTCTGATTGCTCACATGACAAGTGAGAAGCAAAACTAAGAATAATCTTTCCCCTAAGTGGTTATTTCTCCTTAGCGTTTCTATCATTTTGCATCTAAATGATGGTATATCCGTTTTTTTTCCCTCTCAATTTTCCCCTCATCATAAGGGAAAGCAACCAAACACAGCATAAAAGAAAAGAGAAAGAAAGGGAAAACACAACCAGAATTGGCAGACGTACTTGGAACTGGCATAAATTAAGGGGCGCCTTGAGTTCACCTAGGTTTAGCTTGGGCCTCATGGCTGCTGCCACCACCTTGCCAACTATTTGTCCTATTCAAGTAAGTGATTATTATTGTTATTATTTTTGGTAATTGCCAAATTTATTAGCAAAGATAATGCAATATAGTATAACAAACACTAGGAGGAGGAGGAGGAGGAGGAGGAGGAGGATGCTGTTGGGAACAAGCCCATTATATCAAATATTCCAAACGAAACCTGCATCTAAGGGAAGAAAGATGAAACCTACAGCCTATTGTCTTATAATGGGGTAACTATTCTACATAAAAAACACTAGGATGGATCACACCTTGTGTACGCAGATCATGAGCCAAATCATTGCTTTCTCTTTGCTTCAAAGGGAAGAGACATGGTTAACAAGGCCAATTGAAACACATGCTTAATCAAATAAGCAACTCTCCATGCTAATCCCTTCTTTGCCTGATTCACCTAATAATAGTTGCTGCATCTCCTTCCTCCATGATGTTACCATACCCAGCTGTGCTTGCCATATTCTGGACTAATCTCAAAGATGAAATCTTTTCTCTTGCTTAATCACCCTTTCCTAATGGTTTGAGTAAATTCTGAAGATCATAGTTTTAAGACGCCAAGGCGGTTGCCAAGTGCCTTGCTCCCTCCACCTAGGTGATCAAAGTGTGCATAGAAAGAACATAAATTTAGCCATAGTTGTCATGATGGTGTCTATGGCCTCTAGGCAACCGAAGGTGTTGGAGGGGGCCTGGATACAATGCGCCCCCTGCCTAGGCTACCAAGGTGCCTGGATGCTTAGGTGACACCTTGACAACTATGCCTTTAGGTTTGGATCTTATTGTTTGAACGTCCTAACTTGCATTGTAATGTTATTATGTATCTCATTGCACTGTAGTGTGGTCTACAGTAGCATCTAAGCCAGTAATCACATTAAAAAAAATGATGAATATGGAACTCTGCCTAGGTCAAAACCTTCCCAAGGTGCAGTGGTGCACGATGCAAAGCCTTGCCCACCTAGGCGAGTGCAGAGTTCCATGTTCACCAAAATGAGGTGACCTCATGCCTTTTTACGTAGGCTTCACCTTGACAACTATGCGAAGGACAGTCATAACCTTCTCTCATCACTCCTCCAACCCTGGAACTAGATGGGCCTGGGTTCCCAACCATTTTTAGAATTACAAGAAATATTCCTTTTGAGGACTTGAATCTAGGAAACAGTAGACCACTGTATATGGATGTGCAACATCTACGTTGGTGAAACTGAATTTATAGTAGAAAAAGGAAACGGACAACTTAGGGCTTGCAAAGAAGCTACTATGCCCAAAACAAGTTAAAGTTGAGTAGAAGTTCCAGAACTGCAGAACATATGAAGGGCTTCAACCCCCTCCCTGCTGGTCAATTGTGTGTCCAACTCATTTGTTGTGTCATTTGCTCTTCTAGGCTTTCACTGAATTAGGATTGTTGTAGTGGAATACAAAGAACGATCCTGTCTGGCCAGATGCACAAATCTCCATGTTGACCTTCATGATGCTGCATCCACTTTGATATTTGCTGACTCTCTGTCCACAATAATCTCTCTAAAAACTCTTCATGGGGAATTAATTCTGGGTATCTTTGGGATGGAATTGGTTTCTACACTACTATTGAAAATGATTTTGGCCTGGCCTTAAATAGATGTGGGTCCAAGAGTATGGGTCTTATGGCAGCTGAACTTGTTCTCCATTTCCTGGGGTGTATGGGAAGAGAGATGTGGTAATAAAACGAGGTATATTATACTATTATTAGTTGTGCCTATATCTGTTTGTTTCTACTTTTTGGCACATGTATTTCAAAAACTTTTGAAGGAGTGTGGAAACCAGGTCTTGGGGATCAATGGTGCCCCCCCAGTTTGTTAATGTATATGGATTTATTTGGAATGCATTTTCTGTACTCATATCTCTAGATGTCATTTGTATTTGTCTCAGAGCTTGAATGATTTATTTAATTTTGCTGATCACCCCCTCCAATTAATATACCAACATGATTACAGTATTTCTATTGCATTTGATTTCTTGAGGTGGTGGGTTGATCTACCCTGTATATGTAAAGATCTCATCTGGAAGTGTTTTTTTTTATGGTTATTGAAGAAATTATTGCCTTTGCCTTTAACATTTGTTTTTGAATCGCATGCTGCAACTTGAATGCAGGCAGACTAACTTAGGCTTTCCCTTCTCTTTCTCTTTTAAAAAGAAACAGGATAAAGATTGGGATAGCTATGATTCTAACGAAGAAGATGATGATGGGGATGACCTTGATGTCTCAGATGAAGATGATGATTACACGGGGAAGCCCCAGCGCCGTACACGTGGTAAAGGTGGATGCAGTTTAACATCTACTAGAGAATATAAATCATTCTCTGCGCATAATCGACAAAGGAAAGGGAGGAGATATTTTGACGAGGAAGAATCATCAGCAAAGGACTCTGAAAATGACAGCGACTCAGACTTCAAAGGTAGAACAAAGAGAGGGGCGCATCTCCGTAAGAACAGAGTTGGTCGGTCAACTGCGTCTACAAATACTGCTTCTCAAAATAACGAACTACGCACTTCAAGTAGGACATTGCGGAAGGTGTCATATGTTGAGAGTGAAGAAAGTGAAGAAGTTGATGAAGGAAAGGTTAAGAAGAACCAGAAGGTGTGGATTGTTTACCATAATATCATCTGTTTTAAGTTATAAAATGGGTCTGTTTTAAGTTATAAAATGGGTTGCAGACTTCGTGTTACTTCTCCAAATTTCTGGTATTAAGTTACTTGTTTTGGGGGCTCGGTGAATTATGCAAACAATTCAGGGATTAAATGAGATTCCTCATATGGTTTATTTTACCTTGAGGAAGAGATATCTGTGCAACAGAACAAATTATATTCTCAAATCAGTATAGCAGAATTAGATCTTTTATCTTACTGTTGATTTGGGGTTAAGAATAAGAGTTAGGATTGGTGATGAAGGGTAACATATAAAACTCTAAACCCTGCAAGTAGGAATTGATCTTGTGGAATTTCGTTTATATGATTCTACTCATGCTTTTTAATATAAATTTTGACATTGAACTTGGTTGATACTAACAGTGATGTGAAATATCCTTTGGGAATGTTTTAATTAACACTTGCTTAGTCATTTACTGTGTAATTAGGAAGAACTGGAACTTGTTAAGTTTTTGGGTTGAGGGTTAAACTGATAATGATAGCTGAGTTGTTTCTAAGTCTGCTGCGAATTTTTTTGGGGTAGTGCAGGTAGAAGTTGGTGATGTATCTGTAATTCAATGTTGAGACCAATGTCACTATCTATTGCTTTAGTGAATTATTAAATTGATTAATGAAGAGTGCTTTCTTTAAAATTAAAGTATGTTTTTTCTGTTATTTGTATCTTATGTGCCTTTAATTCCTTTCAGCAATAATTTCTTATGGGTTGGCAAGTCAGGAGGTCAGGCATGTGTCTATATTCTTTGTGCAGGCTGATTTGCTTGGAACTTTGCTGAAGTGGAATATAAAAAAAAAAGTGGGGAGGGGGGGGGGGACTCAAAATGCAGAAACCTCTATAACTGTAGGAACATATTGTATTATATTATACCCACATTTTAATATTCTAATGATATTCAGTGTAGTTAAATTTCTTTCTGATTTTCTTTTCAATCTAACAGCTCAAACTCTGACAAGAGTGCTAAGAACATTTGAAGGGAAGTTAATTTTCATAATCTAATAATGTATTTTTAGTCATTATTATTTATGCAAACATAGGAGAAGTTCAATTGAGGAAAGCCTGCAACAGTGGGTGATTTCCTCATGAAGCACTAAGGTACCATTGGACAAAGGACCCACTATTTTCTCGGGCATGGAAAAAAATGGTTGCTGGTTAAGGAATGTTTCTATTTCTTCTTATTTTGGTTTTTGAGATAGAGAAATTTCCAGTTCTGATGAAAGAGAGACTTTTGAAAAATTTTCTGTGTTTCTTTTTTGGATTTTATTCTATTCAGGTTTAGGGGTATTTTAGATGTGGTCATGCTCCAGTTTTTAGCTGTCTTCACTTCAAGGTTTAAGAAGTCGGTTTTGACCAAGGTTTTGACCTTGGTTGAACCAAAATAATTAGCAAAACCACCGAATTTCAGTTGAAACTCTGCAGATTTTGGTGTTTGGTTTCGTTTGACCATTTTGGTGATCAAATGGCCATAGTTTGGCCCACAAGTTCAAGGAGACACTAATTAACACACTGGAACTTTTAGATTTTTAAAAACATACATTCAGAATGTTGGTTTGTTTTTGTACCCTAGGTTGGCAGTGTACTACTTTGGCTGTATATACTATATATCTCAAATATAGACAATGCTACACATAATTTAGTACTATAGCATACCCAAAAAAAAAAAAAATGAAAACAACTAAAATATGCAATTGCAATTTACAAAACGAAAAATAATAATTTAATTTAATATAATTAAATGTCAAAATGTTACAACATACAACTTTGAGTACACCATACACACCATACACGTATAAGTGTACAAGTGTTACAACTATAACTCCATAAGTGAATAGTCAACCACTAAGTGTTGACTTTAATTTTTTTCAAAAATTTGTTGCAAGAAAATCAAAATTTAGACCAGAAAATTAAAAAAAATAATTTTAGAACAAAAAATTAAATCCGATTTCATGAAGTCATAGATCGGCCTATCATATTTAAGCCTAACCATTACATATTGACCCTATTTTTTTTTGTAAAAATTAACTCTAGGGAAAAAGGATATACCTCAAAACTATGAATCTTTGAGAAATCTAGTTCAGATGCACCAAATCTTCACTGTGGATGTGTTGTAGAAGCCTCGAACGGGTTGTTCCACCATGATTTGCAAGTGGAATGGCCAAAAACCTCAAAAGCAAAGGGTTGGAATTGAATTCGCAGCTTTCGGTTCAAATGGGTTCGAATAACAACCCATTTTGACTGGGATTTGGTATTTAAATCAAATGAATCATGAATGTATCGTTTCGGCAGTACGAAACGAAAATGCCGAAATGGTATGAAATTTGGACCAACATTTGGAAGTTTAGGTTGAAACATTGCATGCCTATCATTGTTGTTAAAGCGTTCCCTAGGCATCGCCTAGCGGCCTAGGTGACCGTCTTGGCATCCAAGCGCCTTGACAACTAGTGTTGCCTTGGTCGCCTTGTGTCTAGGCCCCCTCCAACGCCTTGAGTTGCCTAGACGCCGTGACAACTGTGATGCCTATAGAATCACATGCAGTTTCGTTTCTACCAAGGTCGAAACTGAAATATTTTCCGTTGACCGAAACTTGAACAACCATGCTTCATTTTAATTTAATAGTTTACTGTGAAGGGGGTATTGCATATTTCTTTAGGGCCTTATGTTTGGAGGTTCATAACTTTTGTCCTTTGAGATTTTATTCAACTACATGTCTAGTGAGCCCAACTACTATAACTCTGTTTTGATTTGGTTGGGTTATGGCAAGTCCCATCAATTAATGATTCAAGTTTTTTTATTCGGGAGTTTGAGTCATAGTAGGAGTACAAATTAAACTCATTTTTTTAATATGGAGGGGATGGAGTAGCATGATACATATTTTTCAGAGTGTTAGTTTGTGACTATGTTTATTTGAGAAGCAGCGGTTTCTCATTGTGAATCGTGAGTTGTGAATTCTGGGTGGTTAATACCATCTGAAGCGTAATCTTTAGATGGAAAATATTTATGCTCTATATTTATATTGTTCTTTTTATACCTTTCTTTTTCAGTTGTATAATATTCAAATCGGTTGATACTGAATCGTGGTTGGTTTTTCATAAGGATATGAAAATATTGTGAAATCCTATCCTAAAATTTCCTAGCGGTCTAAAGCCTTATTTTTCAAACTCCCTCCAATCTATTCCCATAAACACAGAATTTTCATTTTTCCATACACTTTCCCCCTCACAGTATCAACTGTTACTCTGTTAGTAGACCCTAAATTCATTCCTCCACTACCAATCCTTCCCACGTCCCTTTTTAAGAAAAATACAAATTTGTTGCTCCCTAAATTTTGCTTTAACACTTCAGGTCCATATCATCATAATATCACTACTCTTGCATCATTTGTACTTTTACCTTGCAGCCATTTGTTGTCTTACTGAATATGATGCCGATACAACGCATAATTAGGTTAATTTTAATGGAAATAACCTTGGGTTGGGTTATATATGTGTTGGGCCTTTGGTCCAATTGGTTTTCTTCGTAATGGGCTACTTTAATGGGCCTAAAATTGTGGGTAGGAGGTACGTATATGGGATTTACTTTGTTAGGTTAGTTTGAGTTGTTTTATTTCATTGAGTAATTGTTATTTCCTTGTTTGTTAAGGATTGAATAGAGTCTTGCCTGAATACAACTCCTATTCCTACTTTGGATAGAGCTTTAATTACGCAGGACACCCATTCTAACTAGTTAAGGTAGGGTTTTAGCTATAATGGACATCTATTCCTATTATCGACAGAGTTCCTATTTATTTTACCTATTTCAAGTGCACATTCCTTTCCTATTGTCAGTGCATTTTCAGTTTCTATATATTGACATAAGAGCTATAAAGCTCTATATGATTTTGCTAAAAAAAAAGGGCGTACCCAGTGCATGAGGCTTCTGCCACTGCGGGGTATGGGGAGGGTCATAATGTATGCAGCCTTACCCCTGCTTTGTGGAGAGGCTGTTTCCAGAGTCTCAAAACCATGACCACTTGGTCACAATGGAGCAACCTTACGGTTGCACCAAGGTCCACTCTCTAGTTCTATATGATTTTGATATTGAATAAATTTGGTTTTCGCTGCCTATATGTTGTGTGGGATTCAGAATGCTCTGTTGTGGGATGCAACAACCCTTGGTGAGATGCTAAGGTTGGTTGATCGGATGTTAGCCTAGTTCCATCTGGGATGCTTGTTTAATATCTTTCTTCTATTCCTCCATTCTTTGCTTGGTTTCATATCTTTCTTCTATTTCTCCATTATTCTAGTCTATCTGTCATTGATTCAAGTTAGTTATGTATTTCTGGTTTTTCTGTTCAGTCATTCTTCATGTTCTAGTTGCTGGAAATTTCTGTTTTCATTATTTACATCTCAGTTTTCAGATCTGATTTCATATTTGGTAAAAAAAATAGATTTTGGAGTTGATTTCCTAGAGTCCTATTGCCAATGGGATTAGCCCATAACTCCAAATCTGACCATCTGATTTCAATCATATATTTGAGGAGTTATTCTAAACAATTAAAGTGACCCCGACCAGAATTTCATTCCCATCTGAGTTGTTGATTTTTACTTATTAAATTTCTTCTATTCTGGTTATCAAATGAGTTTCTGAACCTAATCCCTTAGGCTTTGAAAAACCCATAATAATGCCACATGAAACAGTCAATTCACAGGGCTAACTTTGTTGTCATTGAAAAGGCTAATTTTATCTCTGGTGGCTATTATCTTATATGCTTTAACAATTTTAGCTTTAACAAAACTTTCAGCAAATATTGGCTATTTATATCCCCTACCTCCTCTGTCCTCTCTTGATGAACTTTTTTTTATTTTTGGTTGTTCATCTTACATAACTATGTGCGGCAAAACTGGAGAGGATAAAGTAAGGAATGACCATATTAGAGCTGATTTGGGCCTGTAGCCCTGATGATAAAGCTCCAAGAAAGTCATTTGAGGTGTGGCATGGCCATATCCAACGAAGGAACCTTGTTCAGATTGAAGGAACTAAAAGAGCTAGGGGTAGGCCTAAAATGACACTGGGAGAGGTAGTTAGAAAAGATGTGCATAGCTTAGGCCTTGTATCAAGTATAACCTCAAATAGAGCAGATTGGAAGTCAATGATCCATGTAGCCGGCCCCATTTAGTTGGGATAAGGCTGAGTTGTTGTTGTATCTTACATAACTCCTTTTAATATTATAAGTGAATTACTTTGTCTTGTATTTTACAATATGTTTGTTTTTTCAGGAGGACATTGAAGAAGATGACGGAGATTCGATTGAGAAGGTGCTATGGCATCAGCCAGAGGGCACAGCTGAAGAAGCTTTGAGGAACAATAGATCGACACAACCTGCTTTGTTGAACCATTTGTTAGAGCCTGAGGCAGATTGGAATGAAATGGAATTCCTGATTAAATGGAAAGGCCAGTCGTACTTGCACTGCCAGTGGAAAACATTAGCTGATCTCCAAAATGTAAGTCATTCTACTTTATGGCATGCATATCTAGTATCTAAAATTTTTAATAAGTCACTGAATTACTGACTTTATTGATAAAGACTGAAGTTGTCGAGGCGTCGCGTAGGCGCCTTGACATCCAGGCCCTTCTCCAACATCTTGGGTCGCCTAGACACCATCACAACTATGAAAGAATCAAATGAATGACACAAACCACAAGGGGCCAAGGCATCAGTCGCCCAAAGGCTACATGAAAAATAATTAAGAGTTTTAATCAAATAATTTTAGTGTATTCTTCTATAATAAGTTCGTGGTAGATAGGAGAGGTCATTTTGTGTTTCTGTTTTTGCTTTATCTATAATATTACATACAGAGAAATAGGCTTTGGTCTTCCTAATTTCATGTGTGGTACGCCTATGCATGAAAGCCTGCCTGCCTCCTCCTCTTTTAAAACTTCTTAAGATAAATTGTTTAAAAATGAGAGTGGTTCTACTAATTTCTCTCCCCATGATTTTTTTTTGGGTGTGATTCTAATCAGTAACTGCCACTCAATCCTACAATTCTGGGTTTGTTATTCTACACACATGTCCTCACCCATTTTTTTAAAGCCGGAGTATACCCATAAGGTCATGATTTAGCATTACTAAACATAAATTTTAGATTGGTAATTTTCTGAAAAATTCACCCAGAGGATATGTTGATATCTTCAGGGTAAGTGTGAATTAAGTATATGCTAATTTTACTTGCTTTGTGTACTTTTAGGACTAGGTGATTAACACCGAGGCTCCACTTACTCTCTATGTCGCATTTCAATATATTCTGCTCATTGGGTTGTAATATTAATTTGGTGGTGTGTGGTACTGTTTGATTTTCCACCACCAATTCAAATCCATAAGCTACGTTCATGCTGTCGAGTGACATTCCTCACCACCTCCCATCTACCACCCGGTTTGGTTATGCTTTATTATGACTGATATTATAACTCTGTTCTGTTGCTCTCTCTCCCTCCCAATGTGTGTGTGTGTCCTTGCATGCACACCTACTTTCTTCTCTCTATTGAAATTATAGTTTTCATTGTTGTTGTCCATTTGTTTTTTGGTGACACAGCTGAGTGGTTTCAAGAAGGTTTTAAATTACACTAAAAGAGTGATGGATGAAAGGAAGTACAGAAACTCTATGTCCCGTGAGGAGGTAATATCTTCAGTTTGTTGTTTTCCTCGGTACTTTTCTTTAGGCTGTGGAACTGAGATCCAAATAAGGTTTCTAGTTTTAACATATCAAAATGTTATTTGCACTTTCTTCATCACATGAGTGTTTAGTTTTGTGGGTCAATTATTAATGTTAGTTCTACTGCATACATGAGATGAATATTTCAACATTTATGATTTGTTCTTACTGCTGTGCATGAGACTAGGATATTTGAACCTGTCTTTTGACATGAAAGTTATCTGTGAACTATATCATGTGTTCTTTGTGCGACACTCAGCTCTGGAGCTGCTGGTTTCATTTGGTTCTGTTTTTTTGATGAAAATGTGTTTTTGCGTAAGGGAGCAGTATATCTTATTTTACTTCCTTTGCTAATGAAACGGAGGCTGTACTTAGGTTTATGGGGTTTTTCACCCCTTTTCCTCTTTCTCTATGCTGAATTTATTGGAAAAAGAAAGGGGGGGGGTACAATAGAGGAGTGGGTGATGCTGGCAGCATATGTGGGTAATGGGCCCAAACTAGAGAAATAAGATATCAAAACCAACCTGTGTTTTTGACTTGAATGCAGAACATGAGTATTGAATGATTAAAGCAAAAAGGGAAAATAGAAAAGAAAGACGGGGCTGCTCACCATGGAGAGTCATGTAGAGGCTTGCTATGAAACTGTACTGTAGATATCATCCATTTGTTTCACATGAAAGCTCCATCTGGTTGCTTCTAAAGGGTAATGAAGGGAAGTGAAATTAACTTAAAAAAGACATCAACTTGGCTTGTGCAATCTTTAGTTTCTAGGTTCTGACAAATCATATCAATCAAAGTAATTATCCAAAAAAGTAAGCCGATCTTTGAATACTTGGGGATCGAGTTTCCCGTTGTATTCTGAACTCTAGCTTGTTTTTTTTTTGTGACTAGTCAGTTCTCCAGTTTTCATGGTTTAAAGTATCGCACCGTATTGTATCGGCTGATACGTATCGGCATTGTAGGGTATCAATACGATATAGTGTGAAACATATCTTTTTTTTTTTTTTTTTGAAAAATATCATGTATTTACAAGTATCGCATTGTATCGACCGATGTGGTGCGATATGATATGAGACTACCGATACATACCGATATACTCATCGATACGTTAAGGGGGGTTGAAAATAAAAGTATCGGTACATATCGCTAATATATCGGCCGATACATAGCGATACATTGTGATACGTTGTGATACAAGCCATTAAAGCTCATGTTCACATTCCAAAGACGGAAATGACCACCCGAGAGTCTCATTCCTTGCTGTCAACCTCTTATCTTTTTTTTTCCCACTTTTTTGACTTGGGGTTTACATTGAAGCATAGAAAATAAATCAGATTCAACCAACAAACCTTTCTTTTGATCACTCAAGTGGTTGTAATCAGAGATTGAAGGAAAAGTTTTTAGAAAAAGGTAGGTTTTCAAAGAACTTGATTTTTTGGTTAAATCACTAAGAGAACTTGTCTCATTATACAATAGACTATTACTACATGTAAGGACCCCCCATCCTGTAGAACAATTTCAATTGAATGCACTTGTCTCAGTATACGTTGTTCTCCATTTTAGTGTTTATGCATGATACATGTTATATATTGCTTATTTATATTATTTTTGGCTCCAAAAGTGTATTTCCATGCATATCTTGACCATTTTCATTTGTATTTTACGTATCTCCAATATGATACGATACGATACGTCTCTTAAAATCACCCCCGATATGATATGTGATACCGATACTTTAATCCTTGGCAGGGATCAAATCTTAAGACCAAAAGAAGTCTAATCTTTCATCTATCTCCCTCATTTGCTGCACCTCAAGTTTCATGCGTCTTGTTGCTCAGAATGTTTTGAGTAGTAGATCTGCATGGCATCTCTTCCATATGTTTGCTTCCCCCATCGCATCCCCACCTTGTTCCCTTATATAAATTCTATGTAGTTGAATCAATTGGTCATCATTGTATAGAAATGCAATATCAAAGCAACTCTTCATAACCTATAGGTCTTCATACCAAAAAAAAAAAAAAAAAAAAAAAAAAAAAAAAAAAAAAAAAAAAAAAAAAAAAAAAAAAAAAAAAAAAAAACCCACAAACCCAAAACACAAAAAAAAAAAAAAAAAAAAAAAAAAAAAAAAAAAAAAAAAAAAAAACCCCCCCCCCCCCCCCCCCCCCCCCCCCCCCCCCCCCCCCCCCCCCCCCCCCCCCCCCCCCCCCCCCCCCCCCCACCAAAAACAAAAAAAAAAAAAAAAAAAAAAAAAAAAAAAAAAAAAAAAAAAAAAAAAAAAAAAAAAAAAAAAAAAAAAAAAAAAAAAAAAAAAAAAAAAACAAACAAAAAAACAAAAAAAAAAAAAAAAAAAAAAAAAAAAAAAAAAAAAAAAAAAAAAAAAAAAAAAAAAAAAAAAAAAAAAAAAAAAAAAAAACAAAAACAAAACCACCCCCCAAAAAACAAAACCACCCCCCACCCCCCCCCCCCCACAAACCAAAAAAACCCCCCCCCCCCCCCCCCCCCCCCCAAAAAAAACCCAAAAAAACACCCAAAAAAAAAAAAAAAAAAAACCCACACACCCCCACAAAAACCCAAAAAAAAAAAAAAACAAAAACAAAAAAAAAAAGTTTATAATGCCCACACATGGATTGACCTTTTGTTTGATCTTCATATGTTTGATGGACTTAGTCTAGAATTCTCATGTATCAGGTTGAGGTTCATGATGTGAACAAGGAGATGGAGTTGGATCTTATTAAGCAGCACAATCAGGTTTAGCTTTCCTGCAGTTTGTTTTCTTTTTACTAGTTTTTCCTATCTTCTTTTTCCTCTTATTTGTCTTCTAAGTAGTTTGTTTATTATAAAATGCAAGTTGCCAGGTAGAAAGAATATTTGCTGATAGAATTAGTAAAGGTGGGTCAGAAGATGTGACACCGGAATACCTTGTCAAGTGGCAAGGACTTTCTTATGCTGAAGCAACTTGGTAAGTTTAACAGAAATTGCTTTCCAGAGTTGGTGCGGTTTCTCTTCTATAGACTCCTTTTCTTAAAAACTTTTTCTATGTTATTTGTCCCATCTGTCTGTATAGTCTTTTATGCCTTCCCTTTATATTTGTTGTTGTCTTACTTAAGGGCAACTTATCACCTGATGATTGATACTTTGTCTCTATCTATAGTGATCAAATTTTCTTTGTTCTACCTACCCAAATTTTTTTTTCAAATTGGTTTCTAGAGTTGGTGAGATTTCTCCTAAACTTTTTATATGTTTCTTTCCTGTCTTTCTCTGTACAGTGTAATGCCTTTCATTTAAATTTTTGCTTACCTAATTTTTTTTTCTTTGTTCAGTACTTGATAATGGTATGGTATTTTGTGCATAATGAACATTCTGGCTCTTACGATGTTAATTGGTGTATTGTTACAGGGAAAGAGATGTAGATATTTCATTTGCACAAGATGCAATTGATGAGTACAAAGTGAGTATGTTGTTTGTTGTTTTCTGTATTTGGTTCTGTGTGCACTTGCTTGTCGGGTGATCTTCCAGTGTCCATATGAATTGTGTGAATTGGAGAACTGGGGGTTGGCATTGGGACCCTGGAGTCTACACATCCATAAAACATTTAATAAATTATGCATAAAATCAAAGGGCCAGGTGGGTGTTAATTTGGGAGTGAATACACCATCCCACGTATTGTCCTTCATATCTTCCATTTTTTGTCCATCTTGATATTATGACTCTTCACAAAGTGTACAATGTTGCCTTTTGCATTTATGACCGAATTCGGTGAGCATTTATTAATTAGGTAATGCAGGACAACATCGAAAATGGGTGTTTTTAATGCTTTGAGCACCCGCCCTTGAGTGTTGGCTTTTTCAAAGGGGAAGACTATTGTTGGATGGAGGGAGCATTACTCTATATCTTAATTATGAGTTGTGAATTATGCATCTGATACTGATACCAACAATGACCCTTAAATATTTAGGAACCATGGGGTGCATTTCTAAACTAATTTGCTAAAATCAAAATCTATTTCTTAAAGTTTTTAATTTATTGTGTTTCAGTTTTTTGGAACTAATGTAAATACAATTATTATTAATTTGTTATAATAGAAGGTATCTCTGCAAATCCATACTTGTAGTATGTAAGGGTGGATTCAATTATCTTTGAAGTTGCACCTTCATATGTGGAATGTAAACAGTGGCCTAAGCTATTATTGTTTGTATGCTGCTCTTCTATCTTCATTTGGTTTTCAATTTCTTATTTTCATTTGTATATTGAGTATGCTGGTATGGAATCTGGAATGTAAACCTTATGCATGATAGTATGGTATTTCAATTTTGATTGCTCCTAATTTCCATTTTATAAACAGGCTCGTGAGGCTGCGGTGACTGTCCAAGGAAAGATGGTAGATTTTCAGCGCAAAAAAAGTAAAGGTCTGTATTTTTCTGTCTTATCTTTACCTGCCTGGTTTTCCTACAATATCTTGACGTGGAAATGTGTATCTGTCGTTGTTCTGCTTGTCTTAAAATCTTTTGATTCCAAGGTTGATCTCCATAACTCTAACTTGGTATTAATCCCTGCTTTTTGTCTCATCCACCAAAACTATATCATCAGCAAAAAGCATACACCAAGGAACCTCATTTTGAATGTCTCTGGTTAAATCATTTATGATAAGCACCATAGTTGTCACGACGTCTAGGCGATCCAAGGCGTTGGAGAGGGTCCAAACGCAAGGAGGCACTAACTAGGATACCAAGGCGTCCAAGGCTCCTGCCTAGGCGACCAAGGCACCCAAGTCGACTGGACGTCTAGGCGACGCCTTGACAACTATGATAAGCACAAACAAATAAGGGCTTAAAGGTGTTCCTTGATGTGACCCAATTGTAATTAGGAATTCACTACCTTGGCCTCCCCATAGTTTACACTTGTCACCACATCATCATACATATCTTCAATTATGTCCACATATTTACATGCATACTTCTCTTCTCTAGTATATTCTAGATTAAATTTTGACGGACTCTGTCGTAGGCTTTTTTTAGGTTAATAAAGACTATATGGAGATCCCTCTTGACCTCTCTATATCTTTCCATGAGTCTCATAAGTAAGAAGATAGCTTCTGTCGTAGTTCTTCTTGGCATAAAACCAAATTGGTTCTCCGTTATAGTAGTTTCCTTTCTCAGGTGGGTTTCAATTACCCTCTTCCATAACTTCATCGTATGACTCATTAATTTTATTCCTCTATAGTAATTGTAGCTTTGAATATCCCCTTTATTTTCGTAAATTGGGACCGCAATGCTTCTTCTCCATTGATCTGGCATTTTCTTTGTGTTTATAATATTGTTAAACAGCTTGGTTAGCCAGGATAAATCACCAATTCCTAAGCTCTTCTACAATTCTATTGGATCTCTTTCTGGGCCTATTGCCTTGCCTTCTTTCATCTTTCTTAAAGCTTCCTAAGCTCTTCTACAATTCTATTGGATCTCTTTCTGGGCCTATTGCCTTGCCTTCTTTCATCTTTCTTAAAGCTTCTTTTACTTAAGACACTAATTTTGCATAGATATGCAGTCTGCAGCCTTTTGAGGCACTATTACTCGAAAGCTCTTCATTTAGTAGTCCGTGGAAATGCTTTTTCCATTTCTTGTTAATGTCCTCATCCCTTATTAATACTCTACCGTCTTCACTTTAGTACATCTAACATGATCGAAATATCTACTCTTCCTTACTCTTACTTTGTCTATCTTATAAATAGCCTTTTTCTCCTTCCTTTGTGTTCAGCTTGTTATAGAAATCACCATGTTTCCTCGCATTTGCTTTTCCCACCGTCTTCTTTGCTTCGTTTCTGGCAAATTTATATCTTTTTAGATCTTCCATCTCTTTTGTCCTTTGTCATGTTTTAAATCTACCCTTCTTAGTCTTAATGGCTGCTTGTACCTCTCATCCCACCACCAAGTCTCCCTAGGGGCATGACATATCCAATATACCTTTAGATTCCCATAGGACCTCTTTAGCAACTTCTTAATATAGGCCGTCATTTCGTCCCACATCCTATTAGTATCTCCCTCATAGTTCCACTTTCCTTGTTTGACCACTTTATCAGTAAATGAATTCAATGACTTCCCTTTTAATCTCCACCACCTTATCATAGGGCAAATAGGCTATTCTATCTTACATTTTTGCGTAATGAGGCACATGTCCAGGACCACCATTCTATGTTGAGTAGTTAGGCTTCCCCTAGCATAGCTATCAAGGCGTCCAGATGCCTTGGTCTGCCTTGTAGGTGTCACCTTGATTTTAGATCCTCTCCAACGCCTTGGTTTACTTGCCGCCTTGATAACTATGTTCCCTAGGTATAACCTTACAGTCCTTACACAACAATTTGTCGGACCTTCTTGTTAGGAAGAAATCTATTCGGGTGATATGATTTTCCACTTTTGTAAGTAACTAAATGCTCCTCTCTTTTCGAAAAAGTGTTCACAATGGATAGATCATACGCTACTGCAAAGTCTAAAACTTACTCCCTCTTCATTCCTTTCTCCAAATCCATAGCCTCTATGATCTCTCTCAACATATCCTTTCAGATTACCCCCTATGATAATCTTTTCTCCTTGTCTAAAACCGTGTACTAATCCATCCATGTTTTCCCAAAATTGTAGCTTACTAGTTTCATTCAATCCTTCTTGGAGTGTGTAACCGCTAATTATATTGACAACCTCTTTCTCCAACACAAACTTGATGGATATAATTCTATCCCCAACTCTTTTAGCATCCACTACATCATTTTTTAGATCTTTGTCCACTATACTCACTCCTCCTCTATTACTTTGGTCTCCCGTATACCAAAGTTTAAAGTCATCCAACGCCTTAGCTTTTTAACCCTTCCATCTTGTCTCTTGAATACATGCAATATTAATCCTTCTTCTCCTCATAATATCTATCAACTCTAGACTCTTACCCGTTAAGGATCCAATATTTCAAGATGCTAATCTAATCCTACATTCCTACGCCTTTGGACTAGGTTCTTAATTCGTACTTGTCCACTGTATGAGAGCCATTGCCTACATGTCACTGTATTCGGGTGGCGTCGCAGTTCGTCGCTTATAGGGGATGCCCTAGAAAAGGTTGATATGACATGGAACTAAGATAGTAAAAAACCCATGAAACCCGTTAATAGAAATAAGAAATAGTTCCAAATACCTGGTTCCACATAGTGATTGGAATAATTTTCTTCCATTTGATTCCTTTTTTTTTAATGATCTATTGTTAAGTCTGTCCAAGGTTGCCAGCCTTACAAATGCTTCTACTCTGGAGTGACTTCTGCTCCCTAAATCTTCTATATTTGAGGCTCAAGCATGTCATGCTCAACAATTTGTTATGTTATAGCTGATGGGTGGGCCATTGTTAACCATTGTCTCATTTGTTTTTGCTTATTGCTCTTTTTTTTCAATTTTATAATATTAACATTATTCTGACACTATAATTATTGTTTGTGTCAAATCCAATGTGTAGCATGTTGCTTTTGATAAGAAATGAATAATAGCAGAATGTGTTTTAAATAAAAAATGAAGAATAGTTGAATAGTAGAAGAAACAGTTTTATTCAATGGTCGTCCTTGTTCCTGCATTTATTTTTGCTATCTTAAGGCTTTGTTGACCCTCTCTTGCTAAATTCCTTATGTATTTCAATTTTCACCTTGCCTCGACCTTTTTTGCTACTTGATTGTATATTTCTTTCTGTTACCTTATTGTCCCATTAATTTCTTTTATTTTGGTTGACTTATGCCATTTAGCTAGTTTGCGAAGGCTTGATGAACAACCTGAATGGTTGAGAGGGGGAAAGCTACGTGATTATCAGCTTGAGGGCTTGAATTTTCTTGTTAACAGGTTTACTTTCCTTGGTTTCTTTGAGTTCCAACCATATTAAGTATGTATTTAGATAATGCAGCTGCTAGAACCATGCTAATGTACTGCATGTTCTTACTTTCTTACAACAGTTGGAGAAATGATACAAATGTCATTTTAGCTGATGAGATGGGGCTGGGAAAAACTGTGCAATCTGTTTCAATGCTTGGTTTTTTGCAGGTATGCTGTATGTTTATTTTATTAATTGTGAGCTCATCAACCATTGCATTATTTTTTTCGTTTGCAAACAATCATCCTTTTTTTTTTTGGGTCACTGCAGAATGCGCAGCAAATTCATGGGCCATTTCTCGTTGTTGTACCATTGTCTACTTTGTCAAACTGGGCAAAAGAATTTAGAAAGTGGCTTCCTAATATGAACGTTGTTGTATATATTGGAAACCGTGCAAGTCGAGAGGTCAGTAATCTTTTTTAATCTACGAGTAGAGAGGTGAGTCGTGTTAAGTGATTTATACCTCACATGGTCCACATGCATGCTGGATATGGTGTTATTATGAATATGATAATTAAATTAGGGTTTTAAGTTGCAATGGTTGGCTTATGTTGAGACAGATGTATTTATGCACTGAAAAAAGAAAACTTGAGGTCAAATTAATTGGTTCTTTAATATAATTATTAGAACAGAATAAGCTGCATGAGTTGCCGACTAATTGATTTGTGATAATGTACCAGCCCAAAGAATCTGGAGCCTGAGGTCTGGGTTCAGCCTTTACCATGAATATCTCTCTTTTTTTGTTCAATTTTTTCTTTCTTATTCAAGGCAACACTGTTTGATGTTACTGCATGGACGTCTTAATCTTTCCTCCCCAGCTTCCACACACACACAGCGCCTTTGTGAAGGCGGAATATACCCACAATAATGCTGCAGTATGGTGTGTATTTTGGGGAGATTCAGCCTTTGTCGCAGCCACACAACCTGCTAGGCTTGCCTTTGGCACAGTTTTGAATCCCATGACTTAATACATGAGAGTGCTCCTCATAACAAACCATTTTAAAATTCTATTGGTAAAAGTTCAGTGTCCTGCAGAATGCCTAAGCAGCAGAGGCTATACAAAACGTCTGGAATCCATAGAAAACCCAACCTCCAGTCTTGTCTGATGGTTAGATATAGATATGCAGCCTGGCTGTGAACCTATATTCAGGTTCTGCATGATTTTGGAAGGCCCAAACGGTAGCTTCTTCAATAGAAAAATCCTTTCTTTAGGAAGGGTTCCTCCCCCTCCCCCCAAATAGTTTCCTTCTGTGTTGTGTCTCACACTCTCACTGATGGTCCATTGTAGAGCAAACTTGAAATTTATGTATGTAATTGTCTTAGGCTCTGGGCACAGTATTTAGAATTTATGAAAAGGCATTTCTTTTGACATGAGGCATTAAATATTTTCACCAGAATTCTTCACTGGACTAATGGCATTATTATCACTTTTTTTTGGGGGGGTAAAAGCATCATTATCACTTAGACACTTACATGATAAAAGTTGGGTTTTGATTAACCTGAGTCCCTAACTGATTTGGTCTCTGAGAATTTTTCGTCTTTAACTGACATCTACAGAGAGCTAGTGATGTGGGATCATTGCAAGTGACAAGTTTCATCATTTGATCTAGTTAGAGATTTGTTTCTCTGTACTTTCTTACATGGGAAATTAAATATACTATTGTGGGGTCACTTGGTATCTATCTTTAATATTTTTGGGATTAATTTTATTTTTTGTTATTTTTAATATCTAATCTAAAAAGTACAAAAGAGATTTATGCAAACAACCCAAGTAAAAACTGGGCTTAAGTATCTTTTTTATCAGTGTCTGCCTTGTTGGAAGATTGCTGGTCCGGCTAAAGATGAAGCTATAGTATAGATTTAGGGCTGCAACAGGGTCGGGTTGGGCTGGGCTTTTTAAAACCCTAGCCCAACCCTGAGTGCCCTTAGCTGGGCTCAGGCCCGCCCTGACCCTGACTCAGGGCCTAAATACCTTGACCCTAACCTTGACCCTGACGGGCCAAGCCCAACCCAAGCCCGCCCTGATTGGCCCTGGCCCTGCAATAATTAAATTAAAATAACAAGACCATGTAAGATGTGAGAGAGGAGGCTTGAACTCAAGACCTTTTGGTAGCAATTGGTTTCTACAAAACACAAACTACGAAATGCACTAAACACTTGTTTATATTAATAATAGCTTCTATTTTTTAATAGATAAAGAAATTTCTTCAGGGCCAAAATCAGGGTCAAAATCAGGGTCGGGCTGACCCGAGGTCTCAACCCTGACCCGACCCGACCCTGACTCAGGGCCAGGAATTTCTGACCCTAACCCGCCCTCAGGGCCAGAAATCTTAGCCCAGGCCCTGTTCGGGCTCAGGACGGGCTAGGGCGGGTTCGGGCCGATAGGGCCAAACTTGCAGCCCTAGTATAGAATGAGCCTATGCTGCTCTGTTTTGATTCGTTGATGCTTTACCCAATGTGTTTTGTTGTTATCGACCTATTTTTTGAGCCCATATTTTGGTATCTTTAGTTTATAGGATCATAAGAATGTTCATTAGTTTTAATGGTTTGTTTTATTTCCGTGTTTTCTTTAAGAATTTATAGTTTGATCGGAATTGGTTGTTTTAGTTGATGTTAGGATTTTGAAAGAGAATCTTGACTTTAATTTCTTTTAGGAGTTAAGGCATATTATTATTTATTACAAAGTAGACGTGCTGGAAGGTTGTGCCTCATGGTCTTTATAGAGTTAGGCGCTCATCCATTACTTGGTTGCTTGCTCTTAGCACAGTAGTTTGATTGCCCTACGATCACCCTGCGATTGAGCTGATCTACAACCACTCTTGCTTTGTTTTTGCTTCTTGTGCGTGGCACTCCTTGGTTGCAGAATGGCATACCGGAAAAAGAAGAAATTAATTTAAATATCCCTGGCGGGGAAGTCCTCAAAAAAGTCAAAGGTCTCCCCGATCTCTTTTCTGACAAAAAATGCATCTGACTAGATGAACTTTGCGCCATACAATGTGAGAGAGGGAGGACCTCCCACAGATATAAGGCTAATGGGTAGTCAACCATTAGAATCCCGGAGAGAAGACAATGGGGGCCATATGCAAGTGGTGGTTGCGAACGTTTGCCTTATGAAAGAGTTTGCCAAGACCCAAACTGAGTCCTTGCACTCTCGTGACACTTCTTATCTTCGAAAAGGAAATGAACTACTTGTGAAACATCTGCACGAATGTTCGAATTTGTGTCAGATGAGCAAGCTCGAGAAGGCAGACTTACGCATCAGTACAAGATGACGGTCTCGTTGCATGTAAGTCTGATGGCGTGCCCTAGCCTTAAGGGGTTAGGGAGCCGATACTGCTGGGCATAGTTGTCAAGACGTTGCCTAGGTGACCGCCTTGGCATCCAGGCACCTTGACAACTAGTGTCGCCTTGGTCGCCTAGGCAGGCATTTTGGTTGCCTTGGTTGCCTTGGTTGCCTTGCATCCAGGCCCCCTCGAACGCCTTTGTTCACCTAGACGCCGTGACAACTATGCTGCAGGGATCGCTAATTCTATTTCCTGCTTGCGGCAATGATAGTAGGGGGAAGTTAGCCTGCCATACCAGAAAGCGACGGTGGCTCCATACGGGCACTGAGGGTTATAGAGGGGATTCAGAAAAGCTCTTATTTTTCAAAACGAAAAGGCGTGCATCATAAAAGGATGTTTGAGAGAGATCTTTTCCTAAAAACTAATAATAATTTGCGAGAAGCCTTTTCCCTTTGCGAAAGATCACCAGTCAAAAGGATCCAGTAGAGGTCACCAGTCACCATTGCATTATTTGGAATTAACGCCTTCCACATTCTTTTGAAGAAGAGTCCCACCAGTATGTGAGCTCTTATCATAAACTGCAAACTAGAAATAAAAGTTCGAACTTAATTGGAGGATTTAAATATTTTCACCACTTTTGGATCTTTCTCTTAAGTATTTTGTTTCTGGTTGCTAAGTTTATAATTTGCAGTTTCTAGAGATAGTACCCTGGTTCTGTTGTTTGTTTGCTTTAAAGCAATGAAAAAAAGATGAAATTGACTGTTTTTGAAGCTATTTTGGTTGATCATTTAGTATATTGGGCCCCATAGTTGTCACGGTGTCTAGGCGACACAAGGTGTTGGAGGGGTTCTAGAATCTAGATGGAAGGTGACACCAACAAGGAGGGCCTAGGCGACGCCTTGACAACTATTATTGGCCACTTGGTGCATTTAGTATTTGGAATCTAAACAGTCATTAAGTACATTATTAGATGGAATGAGCATGTGTTTTTTTTATTTTTTTTTATCAAGGTTCAAAATTTCTGATTTCATCCCCATATTGACCTTTGGCGAAACCAAAATATTTTGGTGGAATTTCAGTAAATTTCGATAACCATTTCATTTTGATTTCTTGTGAAACCGTAATATTTCAGTAATTTCAAATCATGGTTGTGATGCCATCTCTTGCTCCTGCTTTTCTTTTCCAATATGGTGTCTTTCATTTATAAGAAGGAAAGTGTTGGTTCTTGCAATGTTTTTACTCACTCCTTGAACTTAAATGGAAGGATCAATGTTCTGTTACAAACTTACTGTTAACAGATTCAGAATTAGAGTAAGGCTTGGATGATTAATGATCACCCCAAGCTCTTTTATTTATATCATTGAAAATAGAGGACAGAATTACAAATAAGCGATGTGGGACTAAAACCCACATAATAGAAACATAATAGAAACAAGAAAGTGTCAAGAATACCCCTAGGGTTCTAACACTCCCCCTCAAGTTGGACCAAATATGTCAATCATGCCCAACTTGACTAGATTAGGATGGAACAACTTCCAAGACAATCCCTTGGTGAAAATATCAGCAACCTGATCAGTAGACTTCACAAAGGGAATGCAAATCAACCCTTATTCCAACTTATCCTTAATGAAATGCCTATCCACTTCAACATGCTTGGTGCGATCATGCTGTACCGGGTTGTGTGCAATGCTGATTGCAGCTTTGTTGTCACAGTACAACATCATAGGAAGATAAACAGGAACAAAGGTCTTGTAGCAAGCTTATCAGCCAAAGTAACTCACAAATGCCTTCTGCCATAGCACGAAACTCTGCTTCAGCACTAGAAGGAGACACCACATTCTGCTCTGATACCATGTTGGAACCGCTTCCTCTAAAAGGCCGACCTTTTAGGAAAGGGAGGAAACGATATGTATATCATATAGGAGCTCTAACACAGTGGACTATCCAAAGGGGAACACGGGTGGATAAATAATTTTTTAACACCTGCCCGCTTCCAGGGGGATTCGATACCGTGACCCCTGCCTGCTCTGATACCATGTTAACAGATTCAGAATTAGAGTAAGGCTTGGATGATTAATGATTACCCCAAGCTCTTTTATTTATATCATTGAAAATAGAGGACAGAATTACAAATAAGCGATGTGGGACTAAAACCCACATAATAGAAACATAAATAGAAACAAGAAAGTGTCTAGAATACCCCTACGGTTCTAACACTTACCATGCTATTTCTGTTTAGTTAATTGAAAACTGATTTATTTATGTTATTATATTTGAGCCCTTGTTCAGGTTTTGATATAATTTTCTTTGATGTCTCCTTAATTTAATTTTTTCCTTTTGTCTGCAGGTCTGTGAGCAATATGAATTTTACACTAACAAGAAAAGTGGCAGGAGTATCAAATTTGATGCTCTCTTGACAACATATGAAGTTGTGTTGAAAGATAAGGCTGTATTTTCCAAAATCAAGTGGAATTATCTTATGGTTGATGAGGCTCATAGGCTTAAGAACAGTGAAGCTTCCCTTTACACTACACTTTTGGTTTGTGCCCCTCTGCAAATAATAAATTTTACTTGTCTTAATGCTTTTTGCTTCCTTTGGTTACGAGTATTCTTAGGTCGAAGTTTGTTTGGTCTCTGTAATTTTGCCCCCATTTCTGTCTTTTCATGCAGGAATTTAGCACCAAGAACAAGTTGCTAATAACTGGTACTCCATTACAAAACAGTGTTGAAGAGCTATGGTGATTGTTCTTTATCTTCTCAAAATATAAATTAAATTTGTTCATCAGTCAAAGTTGTCCATTATTTTTGTTGGTGGTGATAATGATGGCAATTTTTATTGTATATTAAGAAAAATAATTTGTGAGGATTTGGTTTAGCATCACTAAAATACAGGAAACATAGAAGTACATGTTTTTCTTAGCCTATTGAAGGTTTTGATTACCAAACTTCTTAATGCATAACTTAATCAAATCTGTTAACCTGTCCACAATTGGACATGGCCCAGTGTTCTTCAACCAAACTCTTGCCCCATAGGAATCGTTGCGGACCCTCGTAGAGAACTGACGAAAGTTCATCTTTTTCCTTGGATTGAGTTCAAAATTTCTGCTCACTTATAATAATGCAACATCTATAGGCTCAACAACCCCTTAATAGTTTTAGTTAAATCATTTTTATTTCCTAAATCTGTCACTGACCTGGAATTGATGTGGGGGATAAGAGTGCTACCATAAACAAGTTTAATTATCCTCTACTATTTCCTATATTGATCTTACACTGCCTTTGTGACTTTACCACTAATGATGCTATTGTGCTAACTGTTTTGAAATGCCACTGCACTGAAGTGTCAAAATGCTTTAAACATGTGTCAACTGTGCAGAGTTTCCAAATGGTATTGAACACTTATGTTTGGTTGGATTTCAGATTCATAGATCATTTTAATATTTTCTCAATGATCTAAAAATGAAAGGACACTTGGGCAACTTACAGATCCATCCTCATTATCGCTAGGACAAACCACATTTAGCAAATAAACAGAATTACTTACATATCTTTTAGCAAATAAACAGAATAATTACTTGCATGTCTATGAATTAAAATTGAAACAAATAGGTTTCTGAATTTTTTCTATATCTCCTTACAATAAGCATTTATTATAGATTAAAAAGGGTAATGGTTGAGAAGGTGATGCACAATTAGGATCATCTTTAGAACCAGCCCGAAAGGCAGACCTAGAATCAGATTCTTACATCGGGGCTTATGTGACATCATTTAAAAGGCTGATATATGTTTTCAATAGCTATGATTTGAACCATGGATAACGTGTGATGCTCGTTTAACTTTGCAGTCCAATACCTTGCTTACTATTTGAGTAGGCCAAGCTGGAAATGAAGCTACATATCAGTCTTTGCTTGTTTTGTCATACTTTTGTATCAACACTGAACAAGTCGAGGGATATAGATTTCTCATTATTGTTTTGTTGTTTTTCGATGATGGGGGGTCTGTGGAGATACTCACACCTTACTAGAAGCTAGAGCCCTTAGTTTTGTTGGGAGTATCTCTTTTTCGTGAAGGATGAGTCTGCTTGTGGCCTAGCTGATGAATTAGCTAATGCTGAGGTGTCTAGGCTGCAATTGTATAGGGGTCCTTATCCTATTGTGTAGTCCATCTGTTGGGTCCTGTGGTCATTTTGAGTTTATGATGTTGTTGCAATATTTGTTTTTTTTAGCTGCTTTTCCTTTATTTAAAATTATGTAATTCATTAGAAATGGGGAATAAAAAAGCCTAGTCTTACTTACATTGATTCTCTTATTTTTCTTGTTGATGTTAGGGCCCTACTACATTTTCTTGATTCTGACAAGTTCAAGAATAAGGATGACTTTGTTCAGAAATACAAGAATTTAAGTTCTTTCAATGAAATCGAGGTACTTTGTTTCTTAGCTAGTAGCTTTTAGTCAAATATCTATTTCATGCCTATTCTGCCTAAAGGATTTGGGCCTGCCTAACTTCTGTTAATTTATTCTTCGCTGAAATCTGAACTGGGTTTTGTGTAGCTTGCTAATCTTCATAAGGAATTGAGGCCTCACATTTTGAGAAGAGTGATCAAGGATGTAGAGAAGTCGTTGCCTCCAAAAATTGAACGTATTTTGAGGGTTGAAATGTCACCCCTGCAGAAGCAGTAGGAACTTGCCTTTCTATCAATCTGCTGTGACAATGCTCGCTACTCTGGGCTGACTTCTGCCATTTCTGTTGTTGGTTACATACATCCAGGTATTATAAGTGGATCTTGGAGCGTAACTTTCACAACTTGAATAAAGGAGTGCGTGGGAATCAGGTAGGTGTCTATTTCAAATAAACTTGAAAAACAAAAACACTTTTTAGGTTCTTAATATGGTGAATGATTTACTCTTCATCTGTTAGTAGCACTAAATTCTTGCATCCTGAACTGTCACCGGTAAGGGTGATGAATATGGGAAGATATGAGCTGGCTGTTCCTCTGGAATGACTTTGCCATAATCACAAGTAGTACTTAATATAGCATGGTTTTCGAAATTTTATCAGAGTATATATACATTGGAATGTTACCCTTCCTACAGGTTGAGCTATTATAAAGATTATCATCTTGAACTTGCAGGTGTCACTTTTAAACATTGTTGTGGAGTTGAAGAAATGCTGCAATCATCCTTTTCTGTTTGAAAGTGCAGACCATGGATATGGTGGGAATACCAACACTAGCGATAGCAGTAAACTTGAGCGAATCATCTTAAGCAGTGGAAAGCTAGTAATACTTGACAAACTACTAGTGCGTTTGCGTGAAACAAATCATCGTGTTCTAATATTTTCCCAGGTTTGCTTTCATATGTTGTTTCTTTTTTGCTGTACTGGAAACTGTTGCTTTCTGTAGATTTGATGGTGCTTTATATGTACCTAAATTCTCTGTCCAACATGGACATGATGAAAAGCATTATGTTTATGCCCCTTTGCTGTTGCTGATGCTGATTGTCAATTATGATGAAAATGAATCAAAGCCATGAGTATGAAAATTGAACTTGTGGGTTGTTTGTTTTCTTTCCATTATTTGTCTTGGAGAATTGACTGGTAACTTTTGTTGCTCAAGAGTTCCACTGAAATTTATCTCCCCCCTTCTCCTTCCAAGCGGAATGCTTATCATGATGTTCCTGACCTTATCATGTTATGCAGATGGTTAGGATGTTGGATATCTTGGCAGAGTATTTGTCTCTTAGAGGGTTCCAGTTTCAAAGGCTTGACGGCAGTACAAGGGCAGATCTGCGTCACCAAGCTATGGAGCATTTTAACGCTCCAGGAAGTGATGACTTTTGTTTTCTTCTTTCAACTCGTGCTGGTGGGCTGGGCATCAATCTTGCGACAGCAGACACAGTTATAATATTTGATTCAGATTGGAATCCCCAAAATGATTTACAGGTTCGAAATAGGATAATGACCTCATTTTAGGGAGTCGTCATAATTCTTTTTATGTATATCTTTGTTGCTGTAGTTGGAGTTCCGCTGTTTGTTTTCAGCTGGATGCTTCTTACTTTTGCATTTTACGGTGAAACTATTGACATGATTGTTTTCAACATTATGTAAATCAGGCAATGAGTAGGGCTCATCGAATTGGGCAACAAGAAGTTGTTAACACTTACAGATTTGTCACAAACAAAAGTGTTGAGGAAGATATCCTGGAGCGTGCCAAGAAAAAGATGGTATATTAAGTTTATTATTTCTTCAAAAAATATTCATACATGCATCCTGTGCACATATGCACAATGCAGTAGAAATGTTGTATTTCCTGTTTGCTCATGCATTGATATCTAAGTTAACTAGTTTCATTGTTTCTCGTGTTTGCTCTTGCCTGTTTTGTAGGTCCTTGATCACTTGGTAATTCAGAAACTAAATGCAGAGGGTAGATTGGAGAAGAAAGAAACGAAGAAGGGGGCATCTATGTTTGACAAAGTAACGAAAATTGGTCATTAAGTATTATGCTTCCTTTTTTCTCTTTGCTTGTGTTTGCCTTGGGTGCTTATTTGAGTATTGTGGGATTCGATGCTGTTTTTCAGTTGCCTGACTTTTTATTTGATTTATTTATTCTGGCATGGTTGCAGAATGAGCTATCTGCAATCCTGAGGTTTGGGGCGGAGGAACTCTTTAAGGAAGACAAAAATGATGAAGAAAGTAAGAAGAGACTTTTAAGTATGGATATTGACGAGATACTTGAGAGAGCTGAGAAGGTTGAAGAGAAGGGAGCTGAAGGAGAGCAAGAAAATGAACTCTTGAGTGCTTTTAAGGCAAGACCTATAACATTATTCCTTATTTTTTTTCCGGGGTGGGAGGTCTGAATCTTGATGGATTTCTGTTGCCTTGTTACTTCCGAAGGTGTTGGTCTTCTGTTCCTTGCTTATGTGTTCTCCTTTTATTTGTCATTCCTTCTAGGTTGCCAATTTCTGCAGTGCTGAGGATGATGCGACATTCTGGAGCCGTTGGATTCACCCTGAAGCTGTTTCTAAAGCGGAGGTATAAATATAGTACATGGAATGATAGCCATCCAAAAAGAAATCATTGTCTTTGCTTGCTTAGCCACCCAGTATATCTAATCTTCCTTGGCTTGGAAGATTCCCCCTTTCCCTCCATGTACATCAGAAAGCAGTGGAAGGGAATCATTCTTCATGATTTTTCTCCTCTCTTCCACCAGCCCTCCCATTCTTATATAACTGAAACCAAGGAAGCTGAAAAACCAAGTAACCAACTAAACCTCACCACTGACAGCAACTCATAGTTATCAAGGCGACGCCACCTAGGCTTCCAGGCTCCTTGTTGTCTAGGTGGGCGCCTTGCCACCTTGTTGGTGTTACCTTGATTTTGGACCCTCTCCAACGCCTTGCTCTTCTTGCCGCCTTGATAACTATGCATCAACTGACAAGTCACACCCAACTGCAGAACGAAAACTACACCTTAGGAACAAATGGTTCACATCCTCCTGCATTATGGAAGATAACCTGCACTAAACCTCCTCTCTGCAATGAGGTTACCCATATTGCCAACCCATTGTGGCTTAGCTTCCTGTCACTGTAACCTGTTCCCACCCTTTTCCTGTATTCCATTTTTAGTACCTATCACGAGACTCCACAACCTTGTCCCTATTGCACCCCTATCTAATGTGTAGGACTGATTTGAAACAATCAAATAATCCCCAATCAGGATCTTATTTCTAAGAATACCTCCTGATCCAGGGAATAATGGCTGGTATGTTTTAGGTTCAAGAAAGTGGTTGAAACAGGGAATAGATATGTAGGATGGAATGGTAAATTTAGGCTGATATCCTGATCCTACTATGATAACAGATCAACAAACACAAAAATGAGGATGTTAAGATGGATGTGTGGAAAACTAGGAAGGATAAAGTAAGGAATGATTGTATTAGAGCTGAATTGGGAGTTGCCCCGATCAATGACAAGCTCCTAGAGAGTTGTCTGAGGCGGTATGATCATGTTCATGGAGGCCTAGGGACACCCGTGTAAAGAGGAGCGATATGATTCCGATTGAAGGAGGGGTAAATGAGCTAGGGGCAGGCCTAAAATGACCATAGGAGAAGTTGTGAGGAAGGACATGCATAGTCTAGGTCTTGTACCAAGTATGACCATGGATGGAGCCTATTGGAGGGCAAGGATCCATGTTGCAGACCCATTTAGCTGAGATTCTCCTAACTTGCAGGGTTGTGTGATGTAACTTGGCTGTCCAAAACCAGCCGCAGGTGTAGGGATTCTTCCCTACACCAGCAGTAAATCGTGGGGTGAAGTTAGGGTTTTAATTAGATTTTTATTTGGTATTTTAATTAGTCTTTTATTGAGTTGTAATTCTAATTAGGATTCCTAGTGCAAGTTTGAATCCTAGTTAGAAGTCCTAGTTCTGTTTTGAGTATAGTTATCAAGGCGGGAAGGCGTCCATGGCGTTTTAGAGGGTAAAAAATCAAGGTGACACTGCCATGGCGCCAAAGGCGTCTAAGGCGACCAAGGTCTAAGGCGACCAAGGAGCCTGGACGCCTTGGCGTTGATAACTATGGTTTTGAGTCATAGTTTGAGTCTGTTTTCTTTTCAGCCATTAGGCTATAAATATGTAAGAGCTCCAATTGAGCCCTCCTCGGTTTTATGAATAACGATTTTTGTTTTCAGCAACAACACGGTCCTGAGATAGGCTGAGGGTGAGATACCCAGAGGCTGAGATAGCCTTCCCCTACCCCTTTCCATCGATCTCCATTCAAGTGTCATTCCAGCTTCAATACTGCCCTAGCCAATCTCATGAAGACTCACAATCAGTTGTTGGAATTTCTCTGCAAGGTTCAAGGATAATTTCATACAAGAAGTAAGTGCATCATCCCAACCCCAAAACCCTTCTTCTTCTAATCCTCCAAACCAAACCCTAGCACCCCTCCATCTCTCAACATCACCCCCATACCGAAACCCCACTCGGACCAAACCAGTCATCAAAATCCTACCTTTCTTGGTTCGAACTTTCCCTCTCATCATAAGGGAAATTCGATCCTAGTATCAGCCCTAGTTGACCACCCTAAACCCTTGAATCCCTCTCCTTCTACTTTCTCAAATCCCAGAAACCCTAAACCTAATCTATTGTGCATTCAAGTTTACATACCTAACCTCATCAAAACATCTTAGGACATTCACTGGAAGACTTCCCTACATCAACTCACCCTAACCCTACCATCAAACCCTAGTAGGTCCCATCAAACCCTAACCATAATTTCATAATTTCACATGTTTTGACCTAGCCGATTCCCCTAGTCCATAGTAGATTCTGGTTATTGGTTTCTAGTTGGTCTTCTACCAATCTAGAACTACATTACTGTGCTTCTTTCTTTTTATTCTCCATCTTTCAGTTGTCATTTTCTATTTTTCATTTTTTTTTATCTTATTTCTCATCTCTTCATTCTCCTTTTTTTTTGTAGACCTCAGTTTTACCTTCTTCGTTCTGTTTGGATCCATGTAGCTGACCCCATTAAGCTGGGATAAGGCTGAGTGATGCAGGTGCACTGCCTTGGACCGACCTAAACCCATTTGGGTATCCATGTGAAGATGAACCGGGTCCATGGGTTTTTTAGGTTCAGTATGATATTTAATTTATTTATTTATTGGGTTTTTAATTAGTTGGGGTTTTATCTTGTAATCTTTTATTTTAAATGAGCTACTTAGTGGTAGAATCCTTTCCATACTTCAGTTTTAATAGGTTAATTAATAGAAGAGTTGATTTAGGAATTTAATTTTCAGTTTTAGATTACAATCAGAAGTTTTAATTTTCTCTAAATACCAGTTTGTAAGCACTCAAGTGGCAGATTTGATGAATTGAATTTAAAGAATGGTTTACATGCGGGTTAACATTATGAGTGTGTGCTCTCTCCTCTTCACTTCCCAGCAATCATTCTCTACTCTTCTTTGATTTCTATTCATTAAATATTTACACCATTACTCTGTTTTCTGGGCTGTCGAACAGTCCCATATAAGTTGATTGAGTTTCTTGGTAAACCATCGATCTAACCTGAGATTTTGGTGAAAGAAATTCGTACCTGGGAGACTCAAGCCCCCCTCAAATCTGGCTTTGGAACTCTCTCATATCATGCTATCACCGCCGGGCTCAACTTCAGACTCTCAAACACTGGTTCTGCTGGCTGTTTTGGAAGATCAGTAGTTGCATTCAAGAGGTTAGGGTCCTGCGATCCCCCACCTGAAGTTTCAGATCCAACCAAGATTCCTTTGAGGAGTTCTTTTCTTCACAGTGTCTGGTTTTTCCGTGACGCCTAGGCGTCCAGGTGCTTTGGTCGACTTGGGCGCCTTGGTCGCCTGCTTGGTGTCGCCATGATTTTTTACCCTCTCCTATGCCTTGGGTCGCCTATCCACTGTGACAACTACGGCCACCAAACCCTCTTCCACGATTCCTTCTTTTGCTTTAACTTTAGTTCTTTAGTTTGTTTTCCATATAACTACCCCTCCCTCTTTTAATAATTACATTTTGCAATTAAGATTTTGCCCCTTCCAAGTTTGCCCGTTGTACTAGGTACATTATCAACCTTTACTTTTGTTTTGAAGTTCCTACAAATTACAACTCTGCCATTCACTTGTGAACTCCAACTTATTTACAAAATTGTCACCCCTTTTTAATTGAGTTATTTACTATTCTGCCACTAAACCTTGGAATTGAGAGTTTCCTTGCTTGGGCGGGCTTGCAAGCCACCCAATAAGGTTATTCAAACCTGGGTTTGCATTATTCAGTTTGTTTGTTTGTAAACACACTGGCAATTGGTTACAACAAACAGGGTTTTGGTATGACAAAAAAACTAGATTAGAAATCAGAGTTTGGAAGTGATATCTGTATTGAGAATAAGTCTGTAACATGAAAGAAATCAGAACCACAAGTCAATATAAAAATATCACACAAAATCCTTCCTACTGATCCCAAAACAGGGGCAGAAACAGGGTTTGGGACAAGTTCCGGTAGAAAATTGGAGAAATGTTGTAGCAGCATATCCACTGGTCCAATGGACCTTGAACCAGGGTCGAGTGGCCTTCTTGGGGAGGAGAGTTCTTGATCAAAGATGGGAGAGGGCTGATGGTTTGATTGGGCAGGAGGTGATAGAATTGGGGATAAGAAAGTAGATGGTTAAGGGAACAGATTTAGAAACCAACAGAATTTAATGGCTGAACTTACTCTACAGTGGATTGATTGATGATAGGGAATTTCAAGTAACTTCAGAACAGTGCTAGTATGAGAGACATGGACAAATATCATCGACCCGGGCTTCACACCGCAGGATGTCGACAGGATCGAACACCAGTCCCTTCCTCCTTAGATCAAACACCATGGAAACTCCATTAGAGAAGCAAGCATGCAACAGCAACAGTGGTTATTCATAAAATCATGGGCTACGTTTGTGCCCATGGGTTGCTTTTATAGATGTAAAACAGAGAAGGCAAGCTAGTTACCAAATTAGAAACTTCCAAAATTAGATGGTCTGAATCGGTTCTTAGCTTGGAATACAAGACACTACCAGTTCTAATTTGGTGTGAAGTTAACTAACTAAACAATTCCTAAAAGTAAAAAGTAAAAGTAAAAGTAAAAGTAATAACTTAAATTGACCCAAACTAGACCATGACTTAAACTGGACCAATGGTTTGACCAGCTGAACTTTACAAAACATAGAACATAAAATAAAACAGTAACCCTGTCAAGCAAAATCGTGGCTAACGAGCTGACTTCTTCTTCCTTGAATAAGTCTTTAATTCTGCATCACAATCACTTCCCTAAAATTTCAGCATACCTCTTTCCCTTGCTTAAATTGATTTATTGCTTGTTCCTCACAATTGTACACAGTTTTGTGCAGTCGAATAAAAATTAGATTCTGTTCTAAAATGCCATCAATATTCTCGAACTAAGCCAAAACAGAATAGGAAATCCTACCAAGTAAACATAGAAATAATCTTAAGTACAATGTTCCAAATACAATAGAAAGAACTCTTCAGAACTAAGCTGAAGAAATCTAACTCCATCCTCAGAGAAAGCTCTGCCTAGTAGAGGAAGCCAAGTAATTTACCGCAAACTTTCTTTCTTCAAGCCTTTTCATGATCCGTGATGGTCACAGAGGTGGTCAGCATGATATACCCAAACAGTCTTGAGGGGAGCAACCTTCCAGTCCAGTTTTTATTCACTTTGATAGCCACACCAAAATGAGGACTAATAATCCAACTGTTAAATACCCATTCTGTTCTATGGAACTTTTACCAGCCCTATGGTCGTCAATGTACTCAAACTGTCGACTATATCTTTTTTTGATAGGTAGGCCCCAAGGAGAGTTGAACGGATGAACTCTTAATCATGAGAATTTGGTCCTTGCCAACTGAGCTACCCCCTCATTGGGGTTAAATTTGTGTTTGTAAAGGTCACGAGTTGAAACAAACGTATTTAACTCTCCAATTTAGCCATGCTACTGCTTGACCAGGAGGAACTTAATGGTACTTTTGAGGACTGGCTATTCTGTTCGGTCTATTTGACTTGAGTATTCTGCTGTTTTTATTCTCTAGGAAGCTTTAGCTCCTCGGACCGCAAGGAATACCAAGAGCTATGCGGAGGCTAAGCAACCTGAAAAAAGTAACAAGAGGAAAATGCGGGGAATCAAAACACAGGAGAGAGTCCAGAAGCGCCGAAGAGCAGATTCTTTGGTCAATTCCCCACCCATGATTGAAGGAGCGACTGCCCAAGTAAGGGGTTGGTCTCATGGGAACATATCAAAGAAAGATGCTGCTCTTTTTGCTCGTGCGGTAATATTCAACTATCTATTATGTCTTTTTGCCATCTTTCTTAACCTCATGCTTGCAATATTATCCATGATACAATGATGTCAGGTTGTATGACTCTGGAATGTATCAATTTGGACGACCGAAGTTTCTGGGAAGTCATTATACTGGGACTTCCCATTGATTTGTAATTTTATGGCAACTGCAATGTCACCAATTTTTTTATAGTTCCTTATCCTAGTAATGTTGCTCAAGTCTAATGCGGCCCAGCCTTCTAAACGTGTGATGGACTTACCTATTTAATGATGTAATTGGATGAGGGCCATGAGGCCCCATCGGGCAATGTTGGGACCTCTTATTTTTCTTAGTATGTGATTTTCAAGGGTGGCCATTTTTATTGTACCCTGAACCCCCTTGGTGAGGAAATGAAATGTTTTGTCATTTCATTCTATGCCAAGGTTTTGGCCAAGCAGTGTCATCTAACATAATATGCACGGCATATGTTCTAGAGTTGAATGCAATATTGAATTGGATGTTAGGTTGAAATATGATGAAAATTGTTCTCAAAAATATGAGTTGCCTTACCATGTGCTTTGAAAAACCCTTTGTCATGCAAAATACCTTTGCCAAGCAATTCCCTGAAGGGAGTATTTTGTTTATAATTGTTACTTGAATTTTTAGCCGAATGTCAGAAACCGAATGAAATTAACAGCTGAGGATTTTTTTCTTCTTTTTGAGAGGACTTTTTTTTTTTTTGTGTGTGGGGGGGGGGATTTAATTTATCTCAGGATAGACTCTTCTGTATTCTTGGCTTCAGTTTTCTTGTTTGTGCTTCATTATCATTAACATTTTTTATTTCATTTTTTGGGATGTCAGGTTAAGAAATTTGGAAATCCTAGCCAAATTGACTTAATAGTGGCAGAGGTTGGTGGTGTCATTGAAGCAGCCCCTCCTGAGGCACAGGTTGAGATTTTTGATGCATTGATTGATGGTTGTAAAGAAGCTGTTAAAGAAGGAAACCTTGATCCCAAGGTGGATTTTATGTTCTTCTCTACCATTCACTTCATGTGCATGTGTACTAATCTGAAGCTTGCAGTTATAGTGTCAATCATAGGTGTCAAGGTGGCTTTGTTGCCTTGCAGCTTAGCAGCCTAAGACAATCAAGACACCCAGTTGTTTTATGCGTCTAGGTGTCTAGAACACCAAAATTCTCAGAAAATCCCAGAGAAGCCCAGAAAAGAAGAGAAAGAAGGAAAAAAAAAAAAAAAAAACTAAGGAAATAGAAAATGGAAGGAGAAGAACGGGTATTGTCATGGCACTGTTATGACTATGACTGCTGCTATTGGGGTAAAAAAAAGGTACAGGGGGAAGAGAAGGAGTAAGTAGGAGAACTGTTGTGTGCCTTGTCCCTGTCATTGTTTTTTCACCAAGTTGACGGTGGAATTTCCTCTTCTCTCATTTTCATCTCCAACTGAAACAAGACCTATTTTTGGCTCTTCAACTCTTAATTGTATTAAAAAAATTTTACATTAATGTGCTTATTACCGTCAGTCCTTTATCATGAAATGAACCCCTTACCCACCTGATTTACATTGATGCTTTACACATTAAGACACCATTTAGAATATATGCCTAGGCGCTTGGCCATCATCATGGGTCGTCTGGCCCGAGTGCTTGGACTTTTTGATGGGCTGGGCTTATCTAGAATCGGTGCTGGTTTGAGCATCTATACTTAGGTCCATAATTCCCTCTGTACTCACATTCTCATGTAATATTTGCCTTTAGGGGTCTCTGTTGGATTTTTTTGGTGTACCTGTGAAGGCAAATGAGTTACTGGATCGTGTTCAAGAACTTCAACTCTTAGCAAAGCGCATCAGACGATACCAAGATCCAGTTGCACAGTTCCGACTTCTGATGCACTTTAGAGGTCCTCAATGGTCTAAAGGTTGTGGCTGGAATCAGGGTAAGTGTTAAACTGTTTCTAATTTTCTTTGTACATTCCTCCCCTCGCCCCTCCTTTTCTTTTCATATTTGATGTTTGTTCATGTGCCTAATATCATTTTTGTGGAAAATTCATTAGTTGATGATGCAAGGCTGCTTGTGGGAATACACTCCCATGGGTTCGGGAATTGGGAAAAGATAAGGTTAGATCCGAGGCTTGGTCTTACAAAGAAGATTGCTCCTGTAGAACTTGGGAAATTGGAAACTTTTCTGCCACGTGCACCGAATCTGGACCAGCGTGCTTCTTTACTTCTGAAGAAGGTAGTTCGACTGTTCATGTTTAGAGAGGCATGCAAAGTTTCTGTTTAGAGTAGAGTTTATTTATTCAAATGACAATTTGCTCATCTGGCTGTCATTGACGTAATTTTGTTCTTGTCATTCTTGAAAGCAAGAGGGCGGGCCTTGGTGCAACGGTAAAGGTTGCTCCATTGTGACCAATTGGTTACGGGTTCGAGTTTGGAAACAGCCTCTCTGCAAAAGCAGGGGTAAGGCTTCATAGATTATGACCCTCCCCAGGCCCTGCAATGGTGGGAACCTTGTGCAATGAGTATGCCTTTTTTTTTTTCTTCCTATTCTTGAAAGCCTCATCTTAGGAAAGATCATAGTTAGGAAAGATCATAGTTGTCAAGGTGCCTAGGCGAACCAAGGTGACTAAGGGGGTAAAAAACCAAGGTGACACCAACAAGGCGACAGTCGTTGGCGCCTTGGACGGCTAGGCGATGCCTTGACAACTATGGGAAAGACTCCAGCGATCCCACAAACAATGCCTTGTTTTCTCTATCCTAATTTTGTCCATTACCCAATTAAAAGATTTAAAATATTTGTAGTTGTGCATGTTACTTTTAGCTTGTTCAATGCATTGAAGGGGGAGACGATAGTGCATTCAAAGAGGGAAAGGGATAGTAAATAAATGAAGGATAAAGTTGGAAATTAGTAAAAAATTTGAAGCAATTAGTGCAATGAAAAACCTTTTGTAAAAAGTGAGATTTGTCAAAACGGACAGTCATTGTGTGATGGAGGGAGCACTTTATGTTGTTAGTTCTGTTGACTGAATTACTGAAATGGTGGTTTCTATTGGTTTGCATTGATGAAATACTTTTAGTTATCTTCTACTTCTTTTGATAAATGATAACTTCACTGAAATACAAAAATGTGAAAGTGTAGAGGGAAGGAAAGATGGAAGCACTAACCTAATGTTTGCCTGATACAAATCGAAGTCCTTTAACAATGGGCAATGACTGAAGTCCAACTGCCAAGCCTATCTGTTAGTTATATGTCCAGAATACCGTAGGGGTATTCTGGACCTTTCTTCTTTCTTAGTTGTGTTTATTATTTTGTTTTAGTCCCACATTGATTTTGTAATCTTTTTTATTCATTCATTATGATTATAAATAGAAGTGCTTGGTGATCACATTGATTATCCAAGTCTTACCCTAATTCAGTCCTCTCTACTTGGTATCAGAGCAGAATTCGAATTAGGGCCACCCATCATTAAATCTCGATCTCTCTTCTCTCTCCATCTCTCTCGGATTTCTCCTCTCCTTTCTCTCTCTTCTCCCTTGTTCTCTATTGTCACATAGGGCAGCACTGATGAGGTGATCATACGATCCAGTTGCTGCCCCCATTACCTCATGAATGATATTTAATTCTTCTCGATAAGAACCAGCCATTGCAGCCTGCGGAAATTGGAGCTTCAGTTTTTTTTTTTGGGATTGCTTCTACTACTCATACAAGGAATCAACTTCACTTTTGAAGACCACAACCTGCCGGTAGTATTCCTTATTGGTTCAAGTTCTTATCTCAGTTTTACAGCACTGTTTCAAGACCTCCTAGGATCGATCTTCATCAAATCAGGGTTTTTTCAAAGACCCTGACAATTGTTGATCTAGGGGATTGGGCTCTCTATTAGTTCTGATTTTTTGCATGCTTCTTCTCTACTTATAAGGAGTCATTCGAATGCTATTTGGGCCTCCACAGTTCTGGTTTTTTGTGAAGACTCCTTGAGATTGATTTCACCATCATCAGGGTTTTTTTCAAAACCCTGACAACTATCGATCTTAGGGATTGCTGCTGATTATTGGATCTGTTTTTTTTTTAGGGTTATTTCCTCCATTATAAGGGCTATATTGACTTCAGTTGGGGTTATAATTCTGCAGTTTGGTGCCTTCTTATTCCCTTCATCGATCTCAACAAATCAGGGTTTTTTTCAAAACCCTGACCAATATTGATATAGGGATCCTACCTTGCTGCTGTTTCTGATTTTTTAGGGGCTCATTCAGCCTAGTATTTGAAGACATTAGTGGACTTCTCTGCTGCCAGTATGGGTGATTCAGCCAACTCCACAGCTACTTCGGATCATGTTGGCAACAACAAGACAGAATATCATAGTTTTCCACCTAACCCTATTAAATTGGATGGCTCAAATTACCTTCTACGGTCCAGATCAGCCTCCTTTGCCATTGCTGGCCGTGGTCTCACCGACCATATTGATGGCACTAGTGTGAAACCCAGTGATAAAGGCCCTGCTCAGACTAAGTGGCTTGCCAATAATGGTGTTCTCATGTCATACCTAATAGGCTCTATGACTTCAGAGTTACAGCATAATTTTCTTCTTCTAAATACTGCCGACCAGATTTGGGATGCTTGCAAGGAAACCTACGGGTAGCTTGGCAATGATGCCCAAGTTTATGAACTTCGACAGAAGGTACTTCACACTACTTAGGGAGATTTTTCTGTTTCCAAATACTATGCTACTCTCTGCAGTCTATGGCAACAGTTGGACCACTTCTATGATTTTCACCCTACTACAGTTGATGACATTGCTTCCTATAGGAAGCATGTAGATAAGATTAGGGTCTATGATTTTCTAGCTGGTTTGAATGTGGAATATGATCCCATTCGTGTTCAAGTGTTGGGCCATAAGCCTTTTCCCACACTTGAACAATCTTATGCATTGGTTTCATCTGAGGAGAACCGTAGGGCTGCCATGTTGCACCCTCCTATTACTGACAGATCTGCTCTCAAGGCTGCTGCTGCTACTCCCACTCCTGCACCTAGTTACACTGCTTCTCTTGGTGATTCTACTACAGGGACTGTTGTTTGTGAGCACTGCCACAAACCATATCACACCAAGGAGAAGTGCTGGAAACTTCATGGGAAACCAGCTGACTTTGAAGAAAAAAGGGTTGCCAAGACCAAGACAAAGATAAAGACCAAGGCTCATCAGACTGAGATTATTACTACAGCCCCTACTATTGACACTGGTCTATCCCAGGATGATCTACAGGCACTCCTACGTATGCTGAGGTCTTCCGCTGCTACTACCTCTACTACATCTGCTACTGCCAATTCTTCTGCTCATTCAGGTTCACACTTTGCCCGGTCAGGTATTCCTTTTGGAGGTCATTGTACTTCTGTAGCCTCCCATCCTTGGATCATAGATTCTGGGGCTACATATCATATGACCGGTTCCTCTAGTTTGTTTCATAGATATTCTCTTACTTCTGGGAAGGACAAGGTCAAGGTAGCTGATGGTTCCCTTTCATTTATTTCTGGAAAGGGAATCATCAACTGCACTTCCTCTCTTCCATTAACTTCTGTTTTGCACATTCCTAATTTTACTACTAACCTTCTTTCCATTAGTGGTATTACTCGTGATCTTAACTGCAAAGTTACTTTCTTTCATTCTCATTGTGTGTTTCAGAATCTGGCCTCTGGGAAGACGATTGGATTGGGTAAAGTGCACGGTGGGCTGTACCTGCTTGATGATGGTCGTTTCTCTCCACCACCATTACCTTCTCCCACTACCAGAACTCCATGGTCTCTTCTGAACTCTACCAGTGACACTCTAGGTTAGGTCACCCCCCTTTAGGAATTTTGGCACATTTATTTTCTAGTTTGGTCACCCTACATACAAAGGATGACTTTTTTTGTGAGGCGTGTGTTCTGCCCAAACAGACATGTTCAAATTATCCTATTTCAAATAAAAGAAGTTCTTCTTGTTTTCAGTTAGTGCATTCTGATGTTTGGGGCCCTAATCGTAAACGCTCTATTTCTGGCCATCGGTGGTTTGTATCTTTCATTGATTGTCATTCTAGGAACACATGGGTCTATCTCTTGAACACAAAAAATCAAGTTTTTTCATGCTTTCAACACTTTCATAAAATGGTCCAAACTCAGTTCCAGGCTACTCTCAAAATATTGAGAAGTGATAATGGAACAGAGTATAAAGAATCACAATTTCAAAAATATTTGGTTGACCATGGAATCATTCATCAGACTAGTTGTGTTGATACCCCTGCCCAGAATGGTGTGGCAGAAAGGAAAAACCGCCACTTGTTAGAAATGGCCAGAGCATTAATGTTTGCGAGGAATGTCCCGTCACAATATTGGGGGGATGCGGTTATCACGGCAGCCTATCTCATCAATAGGCTGCCATCTCGGGTCCTTCACTCCCGTAGCCCCTCTGATATTTTGATTGGTAATTCCTCCTTTATTGTGCCTCCCAAGGTGTTTGGTTGTGTGTGTTATGCTAGAGATACCAAATCTCCAGGCAAACTTGAACTTCGGGGGCTCCGTTGTATTTTCTTAGGTTATTCTCCAACCCAGAAAGGCTATAAATGCTACCATCCCCCTTCCCGCCGTACCGTGGTTAGTATGGATGTTATTTTCCATGAGTCCATTTCTTATTATTCTTCGCCACCTCTTCACGGGGAGAGTCTTTGGTGAAGATGTGGCTTTCGAAATTCCTTTACGAGGTGCCTCGGCTGCTTTGCTGACCATCTTTACCACCCTCGGCTGTTGTCCAGCCCCCTTTACCACCCACGGCTGCTGCCCAGCCCTTTTTGGATGCTTCCCATCCAACTTTGGATGCTGCCCATCCTGCTTTGGAGACTGCCCAACAAACTCTGGCTGTTCCTCCCTCACCTAATGGGAATCCTTTACAGGGGGAGACCATAGAAAATAGTGTTGTTAATATTCCTATTCAGGGGGAGCTGACTCCAGTCCGAGAGAACTATTGGTGAATTTCGAGAAGAGAATTGACAACTCCAACATGATCACCTATACAAGGGCAGATCCACCGAGGGCGATTTGCATCCCCGTAGCACCAGTACCCATCCAATTGCCGGCTCCAGACACAGATCCTACATCTCCTGGTAATCCATCTCCTTCCGACCTACTTATTGCACTTTGCAAAGGTACTAGGACTTGCACTTTACATCCCATATCTCATTTTGTTTCTTATAACTCTCTTTCTCCCTCTTTTCGTGCATTTGTATCTTCTCTTTCCTCTATCTCGATTCCTAGAAATTGGCAGGAAGCATCTACAGATGGAAAGTGGAAGGCAGCAATGTTGGAAGAAATGAGAGCACTACACAAAAATAATACGTGGGATCTTATGGCTCTTCCTCCAGGGAAAAAACCAGTGGGATGTAGATGGGTCTTCGTGGTTAAACAAAAAGCTGATGGCTCGGTGGATAGGTATAAGGCACAGCTGGTTGCAAAGGGGTTCACTCAGACTTATGGAATTGACTATCAGGAGACCTTTGCACCAGTGGCAAAGCTCAACACCGTCAGGGTGTTATTATCTTGTGCTGCAAATCTTGGGTGGGATCTTCAGCAGTTAGATGTAAAAAATGCCTTCCTCCAGGAGAGCTTGAGGAGGAGGTATATATGGACATTCCACCAGGTTTTTATGATGACAGGATTAAGGGCAGGGTTTGTAAATTGAAGCGTGCCCTTTATGGTTTGAAGCAGTCACCTAGGGCCTGGTTTTGCAGATTTCATAAGGGTATGATTTCAGCAGGTTACAAGCAGAGCAATGCTGATCACATTTTGTTTATCAGACGGCTTGGTAACAAGGTTACTCTTCTCATAGTCTATATGGATGATATTGTGGTCACGGGTAATGATGATGCTACAATCTGGGATTTGAAAATTGTTCTTGGCCGTGAGTTTGAGGTCAAAGATCTTGGTCCCATAAAATATTTTCTAGGGATAGAAGTTGCTCGATCTTCAAAGGGCATCTTTCTTTCTCAAAGAAAATATGTCCTTGATCTATTGACTGAGACAGGGCTACTTGGTTGTCATCCTTCAGATACTCCTATGGAAGCTACTACAAAACTTAGGGAGAAAGAGGGTGAGCTTGTTGACAAGGGTGCTTATCAACGGTTAGTGGGCAAACTAATCTACCTTTCTCACACACGCCCTGACATTGTAGTTGCTGTAAGTTTGGTGAGTCAGTTCATGCATGATCCCTATTCCTCTCATATGGATGTAGTCCGTCGTATTTTGAGGTATTTGAAGTCTGCTCCGGGAAAGGGAATCCTTCTATCTCCCAATGGTCACTTGAAGATTGAAGCCTATACTGATGCCGATTGGGCTGGTTCTCTTGACAGAAAATCTACCTCTGGCTACTGTTCCTTTGTGGGTGGGAACCTTGTCACATGGCGTAGCAAAAAGCAAAATGTTGTGGTAAGGTCTAGTGCTGAAGCCGAGTTTCGCGCAATGGCACAAGGAATTTGTGAACTTCTGTGGCTTAGAGGATTATTGCAGGATATTGGTGTTGCTGTCCATCTTCCAATGATGCTTTATTGCAGCCATTAGCATTGCTCATAACCTTGTCCAGCATGATCGCACTAAACATGTGGAGGTTGACCGACATTTCATCAAGGAGAAGCTTGAAGCTGGCCTCGTTTGTGTTCCCTTTGTGAAGTCTACTGATCAGCTAGCTGATGTGTTCACTAAGGGATTGAGTAGCAAGCTGTTTCATCCTATCTTAGTCTAGTTGGGCATGCATGATATATATGCTCCAACTTGAGGGGGAGTGTTAGTTATATGTCCAGAATACCGTAGGGGTATTCTGGACCTTTCTTCTTTCTTAGTTGTGTTTATTATTTCGTTTTAGTCCCACATTGATTTTGTAATCTTTTTTATTCATTCATTATGATTATAAATAGAAGTGCTTAGTGATCACATTGATTATCCAAGTCTTACCCTAATTCATTCCTCTCTACACTATCGTTGTGGAGCAATATTAATGTAGTCCTTGGTAGGTAGAACACCCACTAGAAACCAGTATTACAGGATCTGCTATAAACAGGCAGTCCGATTGGTGTAAAATATGGAATTAGGTCAAAATTAGGGTTAGCGTTTGAAGGGTTTGTTATGCTAGTCAGGTGTAGGGGAGTCTATCAATATTGGTCCAGTGATGGTTTGATTAGCGGAAGTGTGAAAACTTAAATGGCAGCAAGTTAGGGTTTCTGGTTTTTAAAAAGAGTGAAGTGAGGGAATCTAGGGTTTAGAGGGGGAATTAGGGCAAGGGCTTCAGGTCAAGTTCTCTGGGTGTAGAAAGGGTCACTCGGCCAAGGTATGAGGGTCTGATAAGGGCTGGATGTTGCTGGATTGAAAATTAGTGTTTTGGGGTTTAATGAGGTAATGGAAGATTTAGGGTTTGGCTGGATGAAAGGGGCAGAGTGCGGATCGGAGTGGAGGGGGTATCTTTGGAGATCTTTGTGGTTTAAATTTGAGATGATTCTAATGGAGTGTTAGGTGCGGGAGAATTTAGAATGTGAAAAATAGGAAAACTAAAAGGGGAGGGGTTAGGGTTGGGGCTGTGGAGGATTAGGAGAAATATGGGGTTGTTGATTTTCAAACTTACTTGCATTGCATAGGATGATCGGCACGCTTGTAATGGCGATGGAACAAAATTGGAACTTGAACTTGAAACTAGAACTTGTAATGAGAACCCCTCGGTAGCTTCACACCGTAGAGTGTCGATTGGATTAGACACCATACCAGCAACGAACCACCGGCTTCACCGCAAGGTGTTGATTGATCCCCCAATCCCCCCGATCACAAACAAAGCCAAACTTCATGATGCAAATTCATCACAAATGGGCTTATTTCTTTAGAAATAAGAGTTATATGTATGTTGGGCCTTTGATCCCATGGGTTTCTATGTAATAGACCACTTTTATGGGCCTAAAGAGGTACTTGGTTGCATACGGGTTTAGCCCAATTTTAGTCTATTTTATGATTTTAATGGAGTTTAAGTTGGTTGCATCCTGGGAGAATTTAGAATGTGAATAAATAAGGAAAACTAAAAGGGCGAGGGGAGTTAGGGTTCAATGGAAAAAGAGGGATCAGGGTTTCTAGAATGGAGGATTAGGAGAGGAATGATGGGAGTTGTGGTCCAAATTTGATCATTCAAACTTATCTATCGAGTTTAGAGTCTTCTAGGGTTGAAAATAGGATTATTGGGAGGGAGAAAGGAAACAAAAAATAAATTCAAACTATTGCTTAACAGCAGTTTGAATGGTTGAATGATGAGCTTGAAGAACAAATCCTCCCTGGAACGTTCCACCCCCTTTCAACTTGGAAACTAGAACTTGAAGAGCAACGCTCAGAGGCTTCAGCTACAGTAGAGCTGTCTTAATTGTGTTTAAGGCTTTGCTACGACTTAGGATAAAAGACTCAAAAATAGACTTTTACTCTAAAGCGGAACCCTAACATTCCTAACCTATTAGGTAACTTAAAGACTAGGAAACTAAAATAGACTCAAAATAGAGTCCTAATGACTTAAAAACAACTTAAACTACTTAAAATAAAGAAGATTCTCTACTAGCCAATAGGATATAAGAACCTCTTAGCATAGGATCACTTCAAAATTAGACCAATTGAACCAATTGGATCAACCAATTAAACTGGTTCAATTAAAAACATAAAAATAGACTAAATATTGGGCTAATCCGTATAGACCAATGTACCCCTCTTTTAGGCCCATAAAAGTGGTCTATTATATAGAAAACCCATGGGATCAAAGGCCCAACATACATATAACCCAACCCTAGACTTATTTCTAAAGAAATAAGCCCATTTGATGATAATTTGCATCCGGTAGAAGAACAATTGTAGTAGCTTGAGAGAGAGAAAATTCATAAATAGTGAGGTAAAGAGGAGCCCCACGGTTTGCCTTTATTAATAATGGCCAAAGGCCCAAATTCCTATACAGCGTAGGAATAGGAAATCCCTAATCCTTGGCTGAGTCTAAATACAAACACTCGCTCTCTAAAATTCGTGTAGAGGTGTGGACCCTAGAATAAAACTTAAATTAAGAAGATTCTACCCTAAAAGAATATTTTAAAATCACTTAAATTGGACCAGTGGTTCAACCGGTTCAATTTAAAACACTAATACATGAAAATAAACTAAGTATAGGGCTAATCCCTTATGCAACTTATGTACCCCAACTTTAGGCCCATAAAAGTGGACTATTACATAGAAAACCCATGAGATCAAAGGCCCAACATGTCTATAACCCAACCTTAGACTTATTTCTAAGGAAAGAAGCCCAATTTGGTGATAAACCTGCATTAATACACCCATGCAAGGGGATCCTTTGGACTCCAGTCCTAGCCAGTTTTGCCATCTCATTGGTCAATTTGGGGGCCTACTGGTATACAATGTTCCTAAACAGTGCCATTCTTCTTCCCCATTTGACCCATGCCCTTCCCGTTATTTGAACCATTGGTGTTGAACTCATAGTTATCAAGGCGGCAAGGCGACCACGGCGTTTGAGGGCCTTCCAAAGTGCCTTGACGATAGGGCGGCCACAAGGCGTCGCCTTGGCGAACAAGGCATTCTAGTATTCGTTTTTTTCTATAACCATTTTATTTGGCACAAATAGCATATTAAAAATTATATAATTCTACTTTGCTAAATAAATATTAATGAGTCAAACCAATGCAAGATATTCATTAAAAAAACAAATTAACAAACTAAGTTCATCATATTATCATAGAAATATAGCATATAAATGTGGAACAACATTATAAATTATTAAATATAAAGAATAAAGGGTTGATAAATTATTATACTTACCTCTATGATGCCAAAATGAGTGCCTAGGCAGTAGGCCCTAAGGTAGGAACATCAACATAAGAATTGCTGGTGGGGGTGGAGAAGCCACACTATCATATCATGATTTCGACAAAATCAAAAAATGACGTCTATGATATGTATGCATAGGTCCACATTGTCTCAGGATGAGGATATATCATTCAATTTATTATAGGCAAAAGAAATGAGGATGGAAAAATAAAAAAGAAAAGAAAGAAAAGAACATAGTGCGTCACAAGGAAGGAGAAGGAAGAAAAAAAATCGATTATTAGTAGCCCTAGGCAGCAGGCTCGAAGGTAGGAATCGCCGGTGGGGGTGGAGGTTGGAGGAGCAGCAGTAGCAGCATAAGAAAAAAAAAAGGAAAAATCGAGGGGACAACGGGATATGGAGGCGCAGCAGCAGAATAAGAAAAATAAAAGAGAAGAAGAAGAAGAGTAGAAGGTTACCTACCTTGCTGGAGACATGGTAGCCGGAGGAAGCTTCGTCGGAATCAAAGTGGCTGGCAGGAGAAGACCAATGCCGGAATCGATGGAGACTTGGACTCTTGGAGACTTGGAGTTGTTCCTTCACCATAGGTTTTTTCTCCCAAACCCAAATAACGAAGATGAAAAGTCGAGGGTTTCAGTTTTGGACTCTAGTTGAAAAAGAAGAAAAGTTCTTTTATACCTGTGATAACATGTATCTCAGTGTAGATAATACATACACCAGCCAATGAAAAGTTAGTAAATAGAATAAAACAATAAAAATAAATAAATGGGGTTTTTATAGTATTGATCCAATGTATCTCAGTGTAGATACTCCATATACACTTTTCAATAATAAGTTAGGAAATAGAATAAAAAAGTAAATACATAAAATAAATTTAACAACAAAAAGCGACCGCCTTGGTCGCCTAGGAGACGCCTTGTTCACCAAGGCGGTCGCCTTTCTTACATACCATAAGGCGCCCCACCGCCTTGCTCCCATATTTCCGCCTGGACCGCCTAGGCGACGCCTTGATAACTATGGTTGAACTTGGTATCAACCATGAATGGTTCCTGGAAATGTTGGAATTTCACATGTTTCAATATGGAATAATCATATTTGGAGCTGAATGGCTGATGGTTTTAATATCTTTAACCATCAAATTTTGCAAATTTTACATAATCTTGCCGCGAGGACAACGATATGATTTTGAGGTTCTGGAATAGAATGTGGATTGAGGGAGAATTTTTTTTCATTTTTCTTTTTAGTGGTTTGGGTGGTTTTGAGGTGCCAGGTGAGGGTAAGCAGGGAGCATGTAGTGAGGACACTCCATATTGAATTTCGTTCAAGACATGCATCTAGTTGCTTTGGTTACAAGCATGGAGCATTTGGATAAGAAAATCCATTGCATTTATAGCTAGGATACTTTGTTCAATAAGAGTTGCATGTTGATATGCTTGCAGAATTAGATTCTTCTAAGGACAGACCTATAGTTATGTTATTTTTTTTAACCTATATGAAGCTTCATTAACTGATTGTAAATTTCAGTTTTTATGAACTTGTATTTATGTGAGTATGACTCACTATGGCTCCCTGTGTAACACCATACTGCTTTATGCAGATGTTTCACTTATTTAGGGTCAGTTTTCCATCTAGACTGTGTTTTGGACCACCATCAGTGTTCATATCATGTAACAGGGCCATAGTTTTGAAGGTGATGGGTAGGTGCCACCTAGGCAGCAGGTGGTCCTGGGCACCAAAATCCACCGACCTCCATGTGTGTCTAGCCACCAGTACAAAGGTGCTCTGAAAACTCAGAAAAGATGAAAAGAAGCTCAGAAGAGTGGAAATGATAAAAAAAGAGGAAAAAATAGGAGGAAGAAGAAGAATAGTTTTGGCGTTGACAATGTGAAATGGTTAAGTTGCGTTATTGCAACTTCTTGCTTGCGGGTTCAAAACTTGGAAACAGCCTCTCCTGCGAAGAAGCAGGGGGTTAAGACTGTGTACAGTTGCCCCTACCAGACCCTGTAGTAGCGGGAGCCTTGTGCGCTGGGATGCTCTTTTTTTTTTGGGTTAACAATTGGCATCTGTTAATTGCGACCTCTATAGAACGGAAAAAAGAGAGGTGGTGGAAATTGTTGGGGGGGGGGGGAGAAGATGAGTTTCTTGCTTTACTTGCTGTCTGGCCTGCAACAGTAGTCACCACTCACCTTGCCATTGCGAGTCAAGCAATCATCTCCCCCTGCATCTCTGTTTCCTCCGAAGAAAATGAGATCCTTTTTGGGTCTTTGATGTATTAAAATAAAGAGAGAGAGAGAGAGAGGGGGGGGGGGAGGAAGGGATGGGAGGGGTAAAGGGTGTTTTAACTTTTTGCCCCTGTATTTATGTTTTATTGATGTCAGTCATTTATGCTCATTACTTCATAATTTTAGATGATTATTTTGTACCCCTCACATCATAAGTTCAAGGTTCCCTTTCATCATAAAGTCCTTCCCCTCCCCCCAACCCCCTATTTTTATAAGAAAGCATTGTGTGATAACTGATAAGGCAACACCTAGGTGCCAAGGCACCTGGCCATTGCCTTGGCACCATGACAACTAAGAACAGGCCCAAATTTGTTTGTTATGGTATCTAGGTGATGATCGGAAGTTACTAAGACTGGTTTATTGGAAGTGCTGTTGCATGAACATGGACATAGGAATACAGTATATGAACGTGTTTCAACAAAGTTACACACCAAATGGGCCATTACCATGGTGCAAAAAGTAACTTTTTAATCCTCAAGCTATATTTGTTTGACGAAAAGAGAAGAATAGAAGAACAAAAGAAAAACAGGGGATTGTTTCCGGGTGCTGCTTTTTTATTTTAAATTTAAATAGATTAGTCCAAATTAGCTTTTTTGCTGCATTAACACAGTGACATCCAATGCTGTGGTTATCATGTGGTGGGTAAAAATACAGTAGGGTGTTTCAATGGCACCTAAGATTTATTATAGATGTTTTGGTACAACTGCCCATTTTATGTCTTCTCTTATTTATCAGTGCTACAGTGGTTTTTACTCCATGCATTCCATAGAGAACCCATACTTGTATTCTTGGGAGGGGGCATTTACAGGACATCTACGGGGTCCACATGCAGACATGCAGAAGGGTGCACCACTTGTACTAAGCCTCAACATTCCAAGTTAGACAATGTTGTGGAATTGGAGCCTAAGACAGCAGAAGGTGGAGGCATTCTGAGAGAACTAATACCTTTTGCCATAACATTTTTAATACATGGAAAGGGATTACAATAGCTGGTCTTTTCTTTGATAGTAAGAATATTCTGATTCTTGTTCTAATTAAGAATGCTTATGTCTGGGTTAATATGGTAGGTTACAATTTTGTCAAAGTGAAGCCTAGGCTGTGCCTAACAGCCTTGTTGGTGTTGCCTTGATTTCCCCCCTCCTCCAACGCCTAGACGCCGTGACAACTATGGTTGGTTATCCTTAGAGTCGTACACAGATCAATCAGTTTCAAAGATAGGGAATCAATTCGATTCCCAGACATGAATTAGCTTCCTTGTGGAAGATCCCACTGCTTATGAGAAATTTGACGAACTTGCCTCCTTCGGTCATATACTTGAGTATGGTTCATGGTCGTTTTTGTATCTTGTTTCTGATCAGTTTTCCTAGAATTGTCATGTTCCATGTGTTCTAGACCAAATAACAATGTATGAATTACAATTTTGTTCCTATTGATATGGTCTAGAACATGTCATCATTTTTGTGATGGATTATTCTCTTTTTTATGGGGTTGGGGGTGAAGGTGATGATAGAAAAGTTCACATTCATAAATTTTTTTTTGCTCCACTTGCCGTTGATTAAATGTTCTGGTTGCACACATTTTGCTTGGGTTTCCAATGGTTTCCTGATTAGCTTGATTTTCTATTTGTGAAAATGCTTCTTAATGCCTTCAGTAATGAAGAAAATGAAAAAGGGTGGAGGTAATCTTAGAGCTGTTTGAAGTATATATGCTTGAAAGGTAATAGATTTATTGCGCAATACTGCTTGACAACAGTAATTTCAAGCAGTACATGCTTCACGTAACTGTTTCAATTGGTTCCTCCATATGGAGATGAGGGACAAAGATTGTTGTGGCTTATGCATGCAGTAACTGTCACTCTTTGAAACCTTGGCCACAGCTTGCTAATTTCTTCATTGCTTCTAGTGTTCCTGTTTTATTGTTGTTGACCAATTGATTCATTATCTCATGATAACTATAGAACTTGGTCCGTTCACTTGTCACCATTAACATGATCTCCAGTTGGTACTATGCTTTGGGATCCCTGATTGGATGAGGTTGACTTATTATGGTACTTTGTTGGGTTGAACAACTTATATTGTACTAATATGTTTCATTTTTCTTTTGGTATTGCTCTGTTGCATTCTTCAAACCTTGTCCTACAGTGGAGCAGTTTTAAATGTTTTAGAGTTTGAAATGCTTTCCAATGGTTATGGTCTATGTAATACTACCAGCTCTGAGTCCAGAGCTGCTTTTGACGTTAAGAAATTACTTTGTGGCTGTAATGGCTTACTCTGTTGGAATTATAAAAGTGAATGGCATCAGGGAGACTTAATGAGGAGTAGAAGTCAGTTGCAGAGATGTAATTTCTTAGGGACAGTATGATTAGGAAAGCAGGCTCAGACTGTTTTACACTTCTACAACAACTACTCAGCCTTATCCCATCTAAATGGTATTGGTTACATGGATCCTTGCCCTCCAATGAGCTCTATTCAAGGTCATACTTGAAACAAGGCCTAAACTATCCATGTCTTTCCTAACTACTTTTACTAGGGTCATTTTAGGTCTGCCCCTAGCTCTTTTAGTTCCTTCAATCTGAATCAAATAACTCCTCCGTACTGGTGCATCCCATGGCTTTCGTTGAACATGGCAATGCCACCTCAAACGACTTTCTCGGAGCTTATCATGTATCGGGGCAAATCCCAATTTAGCACTAATATGGCCATTTCTTACTTTATCCTCCCTAGTTTTGCCACACATCCATCTCAATATTTTCATCTCCGCTACATTTAGTTTATCTATATGACGCTTCTTAATAGCCCAACATTCCGCACCATACATCAGGCTTATACTGTTTTCTGGTTATCTGTTTTGCTTAATTACCCGGGGTAATATTTGTGGAATTATATTTCCACTTTGTTGCTTGGTATCTTTCTAATATAGGTTATCGTTCATGTTGGCATGAGCTTGGACTGGCTACTGAGACAATTATTCTATCACCAGGAATTTGCAGCTGTTGGTGGAAAGAACTCTAAGGCTAAAGCGACTCATAAGGCTTCAAACATTGAAGCGGAGACTACTCAGAAAATTCAAAAAGCTCGCTTTAAGGATGCAAAGGGGAGATCAACCTCTCCTAAATCTAATACCCGAATGGGCAAAGACACACAGAAACAACAGCGAGTTGAACCTGTAGTCAAAGAGGAGGGTGAGATGTCTGATACAGAACTATATCAGCAGTTCAAGGAAGAAAAATGGATGGAGTGGTGTGCAGATGTCATGGAGGATGAGGTCAGGACATTGAAGAGCCTTGAAAAATTGCAATATACCAGTTCGGATCTTCCGAAGGAAAAGGTTAATACTAAATTCTTGGTCTTTCACTGTTCCTGGCAATTTTACTGGATATCTGGATGATGTAAACTTCAACTACTTACTCTTCATTATATCTTGTCCTTTCCCATGCAGGTGCTTTCCAAAATTAGGAAATATCTACAACTTCTTGGAACTAAGATTGACAAAATCGTACGGGCACACGAGGAATCATATAAGCAATCTAGTGAGTATTAACTTCTGTTTAGCTTCCTATCATCCTTATTTTTTTTTAAATAGCTAAGAACTTGCTTCTTTAGTTGATTTGATCTTTTTCTTTTTGATTGAGTTCAAAGAGAGTTCTTTTGAACTTAAAGAATTGTGTTGGTCTTTCCCTGGAAAAGTTGACAATTCCCCTCCTATGTGTGTAGATAATGTATTTATTTAGTTAAAAATTGTTTTACAGGGATGACCATGCGGTTGTGGAACTATGTCTCCACCTTTTCGAATTTGCCAGGGGAGAGACTACACCAGATTTACTCTAAACTGAAACAGGAACAGCAGGCTGTGGCTGGAGCGGGACCCTCCCACCTCAATGGCTCTAGTCCAGGTCCCATGGACAGGGATGGTGATTCTAATCAGTACCCTCCATTCACTCACAGTAATGCGAAGTCCAGAGGGCAAGAGAAGTTTTCAACCCGCCAACCATCTGTGGGATTTCACAAAGATCAAGGAACAGGAAAGACTGAGGCATGGAAACGGAGAAGAAGAGCGGAAATAGATGGTCAGTCGCAAGCTCCATCGTCATACCAGCAAGCTATGGGCAATGGTAACCGGTCACATGATCCAAATTCTTCAGGGATTCTTGGGCGGGCCCCTACAGATAATAGGTATTTTGCAGAGAGACCAAATAGAATGCGTCAGAACCGTTTTCCTCCTGGACAAGGTTAACTGTTGGATATCAAATAGTCTTTCTGCATTTTATTGGATGAGAACCAAATGAGAGGTGAAGCCAATTGGCTTTCTCCCAAGTCGGCCATAAATTACAGTGTCAGGAATTTTTTTTTTCACCTTGGGAATAAAAGTTTACAGACCACCAGGATTCGTGGCTGATTTCAGGATTGCTTTCAGATTCCTTTGGAATTTTGCGGTAGATCTTTGATCCCGTGGATGGAACCTGTTTTGGTCACAAAAGGTGGCCAAGGAAGGGAACTCAAATCGTGTAATATGGGCAGGAAATTACTAAGGAGTAGAAGGCATGAATTCTTTCCATATGTATATTGTTGAAGAGCAATGCCAGTTTCTCTGTCAGATAGCAATGAAAAGGCAAAGGATTTACTTCACACTTTCAAAATGCAACCATACATTGAACTTGTAATGAGCTTGGAATTCCAGCTTATAAGATGCGGTTCTACACAATGACAGATCTGAAACTGTTCATGTTCCTCCATGTAGACTGACAGTTCTGTCACATAACATGCTGATATGTAATTTTGATCCTGTAGATGTATGTAATTCTGAAAGTAGGTCTTTTCCCCCCACCCCATTTTGATTTCTAAAATTTTGTAATCAATCAATCTTTCTAGTAATTCGATTGCATTGAAATCTGATGCAACTGAGAAGTTTAAGAATGAAATCTGCTAATGTTACTGGATAGTTTAGAATTCTCTATCTTCTTTTATATTTATTTTTGTTTTTTTTAGGATAGCCTGAACTGGTGAAAACTTGAGTGCAAAGTTGTCCTGACAGTCCTAATGTTCGAAGTGGAACACTCCACTTCATAGAACACTGTGATGCTATTATGTTGCTAAAATTTTTTTATTTATTTTTTATTTATTAGTTGATGTGAAGTTTTTTGTTGTGTGAATTTGAAAGAGCTGGAGGGTCTTCAGAAGATTTGCAGATCAAAATGAACGGTGTATATGACATAATATATTTTTCCTTGTTTCAAGGGTTCTTCGGTGCTTTGGATTTGGAATCTGCTCTCTAATTGACCGCCATGGAAAATTAAACAGGGTTACTGTTCTGTGTTTTTCTCCCATCTTTCTTTGCATGACTCAAGCAGGCTACTTTTATAAGCTGAGTCTACATATACCATGGCCTGGTAATGGGGATTTTCAGGAAAAAAAAAAAAGGACTTGAATTGATGCTCTGGATCATTTCAAATGCTTGAATACCTTTATTTTGCAGGAGTGAACTTGTGTTTATGTATATGAGAGTAGGGATCTGGGTTGCACTCATTTCTGTTTGATGTTATGGTTGAACAAGTCCAGGGAAGATAAGATTCATATGCAAGTCCAAGTAAGACGCTCATATCTAAATTAAAAACTTGATCAGTTCATGTGTTGAATGATTGAGATAGAAGTTCATGGCCTACCTGCACTTAAAGAGCCAAAAAGGCCTCTGTTTTAGATCTCAGGGCAAGCAAAGTTGGTGTTTCAAAAAACACAATGCGAAGCAATTGCTTCATTTTTCGATCCTTTCTGTCAGAAGAACAACCCGCCCATTGGCGGAGTAAGTGTGAGTTTCACGTTGTCGCCTACTTAAGTGTGAGTTTTACGTTGTTGCCTACCTACAACACCCTCCAATACAAGATGTTTCAGCACTATTTGACACGCCTTGTCAACAATCTCTGGATGCTTGGTTCTCAAATCCTTAAAATCATTTAATTCTTTTGATTTGTATACTTGCTACTAACAATGGAATTCAATAGAAAGCTGCTATTCTTTGTTGTGGGGGGGGGGACTGGAGAGATTCTAACCGCATCCATCCTTTTGGCGACCGTCGTGATGGTCGTTGTCATTTTAGTAGGTTGATGCTCCTTACCTCATAATTACAATGACAAATTCCTGTACTAAACAGTAAGGATCTTGGACTTCATTGCAGGTTCCTTACAATTATAATGACTGCTGGTTTGTTTAACCAAAATGGGGATATTCGACTCTTTGATTGAATAGGTTTCCATCAGAATGAGATTCATTTGATTGATATATATGTACTGTACCAATGCGACATAAATTCAAAAGATTTCATCGAATCGTGTGATGAAAAGATTTGATTCACACCTCGAACCATTGTTTGATGAGAAGAGATTTGATTCGCACCCCGAACCATCCTGTGATAAAGAGATTTGATTCGCAACCCGAACCAACGAAATTCTTATCTCTATAGACAAAAAAATTGGATAACTTTGCTTGTGAATCCAATCCTAGATTTAGACATATTTTCATAATATGTCTTGGTGTGAAAAAAATTGATATAAAAGTACAAGATTCTTCTCCCTACTTGGTTGAGTTGGTTCTTAATAATATTCGAAGCAAAGCATATGAAGTGTTCTTTTGAAAAGCAGTTGAAATTCTTACACAGGTATAAGTTAGTATATTTGCACTTTTGTTTTTGTAGGTTTTCTTTGCCTTTTTCTTTTTTGAGAAAAAAGGGCAATAATTTCGAAAGCAAAGTTAGCTTTAATCTTCTATTATTGAGTATAACTCTTCATGTGGTGCTTTTTATTTGATAGTTCATAGTGCCCTCCCTGGTTAAGTATTCTCTGAATATCTTCTTCGTGGGCATGAAACTTGCCCATTTGCTGCACATTATTCTTCTTAATTGTCTTTATTAATAACAAATCAACTTGGCCCATTAATTGTGCTTTCCCCTTGCATGTTTAACAATTGTAGAGTATTCTGAGTCAGCTCTACAAATTTGGGAGGAGAATAAGAGCATCTCCATCAAGTTTAAAGTCATGTAATTAAGCTCACTTTACGGTGCCGGCCAAGCAAAGATAAAGCTATCCGAAAAGAAGGTCGAATCTACCAAAGTATTTTCAGTTTTGTATATATATACATATATACATATGTTGTGATTAAGAGAGATATACAGGTGATTGGTAAAGATCTCAAAAGTTTGAGAGCTCAATTCTGCTGTTTCTGTTCCAGAATGCCCAAGTCAGACACACAAGCGATAGAGACTAAGAATCAAGCTCCACCAGGTTTCACAGACACTCTGAAGTGGTCTTTTTTATTGTTTTACTATGTTTTTTATTTGGGTTCAATGGGTATGACTTGTTTTTATAGGATACCCAAATGAAAACCAGACAAGTTCTGGTAGGAAATGCTGCCCTCGTTCAAAAAAGAAAGGTGATAGAGGCTTCATTGAAGGATGGTAAATTTTTAATCCTTAATAATACTGATCATCATTTCTGTCCTATTTATCTCTGCTTGATTTGCTCACATATCAACTGTTTTGTGTTGATCTACTGGAACTGCAGCCTCTTTGCTTTGTGTTGCTGTTGGCTTTGTGAATCTTGCTTTTGATGGAACTTATTGGATGGCTACAACAGGATATATTAGAGTTGTAATCAACCTGTATTAGTATTGTTATAATAAGCTTTCCCTTATCATTTATCGTTTGTAATGGTATTTGCTTGCCAGATGTGTTAATGGCTCCAGAAATTCTCTTCTTGTTGATGGATTGGTATTAATTTCACAATTTTTAACAAGTTTCCTACTGTAAACTTGTAATCAAACTCCATTAGTATTGTTATATTCTGCAGTCCCCTTTATTGTTTTATGAGATTAAACACACAGCGAAGGATCGACATTAATAACCACAACTGCTTAACGTGTGAGCTTAATTAAAAAACCAATTTGCTAAAATTGGTTTCCTTTTTCCCCCCTCCTCTCTAATTCAAGTATTAGTTCTCAGGTTGCTGAATAGTAAAAAGAAATGGGGATGTTATGGTGGATAAAGGACTTGGAGTTAATACCAATGGGTGACAAGATGAGGAAAGCTCCATTCAGATGGGTTGGGCATGTACAAGGGGGAGTAGCAAAGGCTCCAGGTAGTGATATAGTGAATATTGTTTATGTGAGACAGTACCAAGCTGGAATTGTAGAGATTATGCCAAAAGCTATTCAACCTTTCATTAACTGATGTATTTATGTATTACAAGAAGACAATTTTTGTAACTAACTTATGTTGGGACAAGTACAACAAACAGAAAAGGAAATCATTCAGTTATAGGTTGTTATGTAAAATAGATTACTTAAGTTCTAGAGCTTCTCCTTAACACGCCCCGAAAAGCACAACGGATCCAGGATCGCAAGCTTGTTACGAAGGAGAACAAAGCGCGTACGAGACAGACTCTTGGTAAAGACATCAACTACCTGACCAAGTGTGGAGACATAGAACACAACAAGACGTTTCGATGCAACCAGTTTATGGAAGAAATAGAAATCAAACTTGATATGATTAGTGCGGGATTGAAAAATCGGGTTCGCTCGCCGACATTGTTGCACCAAATTACCGGTGGAGTTGGAAGAAAGACACCAAGCTCCCCATACAGGGAATGGAGCCAAACAATTTCTGTAGCAGTGGCAGCAACAGCCCCATGTTTGGCCTCAGTAGACGAACGAGAATCATGAAACAAGATGGGATCCAAGAAAAATCCCAAAACCAGCGGTGGAGTGACGATCAATGGGGCAGCCAACCCAATTGGCGTCGGAATATGCTAATAAACTGACGATAGAAGACTTATTGAAGAATAAACCATAAGAAATTGTACCACGTAAGTAGCGAAGTATTCGCTTAACAACGGACGAGTGAAGGTCGGTCGGTGCATGCATAAATGTGTGACCTGATTCATGACAAAACCAATGTCGGGGTGGGTGGAGGATAAGTATTGAAGAGCACCCACTGTTTGCCGATATAATGTGCCATTAGCAAGAGGGACACCAGAAGTTGTGGAAAGTTGAAGGCCCATGGCCATTGGGGTGGACATGGATTTTGCAGTATCCAGGTTGGTCTGCTTAAGTAAATCATTTATATATTTCTGCTATGTGAGAGAAAGGCCTGCGACAGATCTATGGATCTCAACCCCCAAAAAGAAATTTACTTTGCCTAGGTCCTTGAGTGCAAAGGTAGAAGACAAGGCTGTGACCAAATTCAAAACAACAGATGTGTCATTGCTGGTGACTAAAATGTCGTCCATGTAGATAAGAAAGTAAAGAACCACGGAGTCCTTTCGAAAAATGAACATCGAGGTGTTGGTGCATGACGACACAAAACCGTGAGATAAGAGAAATGTGCTGATCTTTGTGTACCATGCACGTGGGGCTTGTTTGAGCCCATATGACTTACGAAAATGGCAAACATGATTGGGTAGAGAAACATCAACGAAACCCGGGGATTGAGTACATGAAAACAGACTCAACAAGATCTCTATGTAAAAATGCGTTAGAGATATCCAACTGACGAACCGACCAATCATAAGTAATGACAAGGGACAACACAACACGAATAGTAACTGGTTTAACAACTAAACTATAATTCTTCCCAAAATCAAAGCCTGGATGTTGATGAAACCCCTTGGCCACCAAACGGGCTTTGTAGCGATCAATAGAGCCATCGGGATGCCGTTTAACATGAAATACCCACTTGCAACAAATTACATTTTGAGTGGGTGAGGGGGGGGGGACCAAAACCCATGTGCCATTATGTATAAGTGCATTAAACTCATCTTGCATTACAATGCGCCAATGGGCAAATTGTGCCGCTTGAGAATAGCAAGTGGGAATAGTGGACTCAGGTGTAGAGCTTGTGACCAGTAAATTTTAACTGGGATGGGGGTGGGGCTTTAGGGAGCCTGTGCAAGCCTGTGTCATAATATCTACACGGTATCGAGAGCCTAGAATACTTTCACGAGTTCCTTTTTTTTTTTTCTTTCTCCTCAATGGACTTTGACGTCTTCAATAACCATTCTACCGCTACAACTTCTGTAGCCCCTCTGGTAACCATGAATGTTTCACGTTCTCTTCCGCTCAAACTCATTACTGCTAATTTTCTACTTTGGTGTGCGCCATTCGTCCCTTTGTTACGAGGCCACAACCTACTGGGATATGTTGACGGTACCTTTCCGCAATCAACCTTTGCTTCATATTTGACGTCCTCTCCAAGCTCTGCTTCTGCTGTTGATCTTTGGGACAGATAAGATCAGCTGATACTTAGCTGGCTTATCTCATTTCTCTCTGAGATGACCTTGCCTCACATAGTTTGTGCGTGGACATCTCATGAAGCCTGGATCACTTTGACTCGAGTTTTTTCTCTTTTTTCTAGATCGCGAGTTATTGATCTCAAAGATCGACTCATGCGTTTGTAGAAAGAACCATCCTCTGTTGTCGATTATCTCCTTGAGGTTCGCTCCATTGCCCATTCCTTGACTGCCATTAACTGTCTTGTTGCTGATGAGGATTTGGTGCTCTCGGTTCTCAAAGGTCTTGGAAAAGATTACCGTGACTTTGCAACCTCCATCAGAATTCAAGCAGAACCTATTTATTTCTTTGATCTCTCTAGTTTGCTTCTTAGCCAAGAACTATATCTTACGACATCTTCTATAGGAGCACTAATGGTCCTATTATCACTGCCAATTCTACAACATGAACCTCTGATACCACATAGAGATTATGCCAAAAGCTATTCAACATTCATTAACTGATGTATTTATATATTATAAGAAGACACTTGGTAACTAACTTATGCTGGAACACGTACATCAAACAGAAAGGGAATCATTCAATTATAGGTTGTTATGTAAAACAGATTGCGTAGGTTCTAGATGTCGTAGGTTCTAGAGCTTCTCCTTAACAGGAATCATCTATACCCTTTTCTTTGTAAAATTTTAATTGAACAACTCATGGTAGATAAGACTTACATGAATTCCTTCAACAAGAAAAAAAAAAAAGAATTCCATGTGGTACACCTCATATTTCAAATTATGAATTACTTAGGCTAATTTTATGCAAAGGGAGGTCATGCTTGTTCCACTCTTTTCTGCTTAATTTGGGCATCGTATGTGTTGATGTTTGATGCTTTATATTCTATGGTTTGGGTTGTGGGTTACCTCTGACCATTAAAAGAGGAAAATTTTTAGGGTTTACATAGCGGTAATAATGGAATTTTATATTTCGTTGTCTTTCCTTTAAATTGTTAGTGATGGAGTGTTATTAGGGTTACGGGGAATTTTTTGTAAACACAGAGAGGTGTGAAGAAGAGAGCTTGTAATTTTTTTTTCCATTACTATTGAAATTACTCACATCTATTCATGGATGTAGACACCTTGACAAACCCCATATATCCTTGCATTGTAGTTGCTTGATGGTTTTTCTTTCTGTTTCGATTTGTTTTCTGCATTGTGAATATGTTTCAGCTTTTATAGAATAGAACTTCCATTTGAACTTTCAAGCCTTCATTTTCACATATATTGTGCATCATGGGCCCCTTCTCCAACAAAAATCAATGATACGCCTACACGGCTTTGCGTAGTAAATGATATTTCTTAATTAGGAATGCTTAATTATTGTCCTTCACTATATATGTTTCATTTGTTGTATATATGTTAGAAATTCCATGTTCTATGAAAATTGCCACTAGGATTTTATCTTTTTTTCTTTTAAAACCCAAATATTATTTGAGACCCGGGTAGGCCCCTAGGATTTTATTAAAATATCTCAAAAAGAAATACTAAGGGGGACATAACCCGGCTTACCCCATCCCAAAAGTACTCATGCTCACTCTAAAGAAAATAAACCACCCGAGCCAATAATAGGTTACATTATGAAAACTAGAAGACTAGTTTTATCCTTTTCGCAAAATTCTCCTAAGTTTATGAGGAACGTCTTCCCTGCAAGAAACAATGAGTTAGCCAATGTAGAACAAGCATAGTTGGCCAAGGAATCAGTTGCACGGTTACTTTCCCAAAATGAGGAAGATAAAATTACACCACGAGAATCAACCAAGAGAGAACTTTTTGAAACTAGTACCAACAACTCCATAAAGGGCATTTCCTGAGTGACAAAAATATAATGATGACCATAGAATCTAAACTAACATGACATTCTATAAAACCAAAGCTTGCACACATGCGCAAACCATCTAAGAGAGCTCTAATCTCGGCCACCGAGTTTGTGCATACACATAATAATTTGCAAACGCCCTATTAAGTTGCCACAAGAATCCTTAATAATGCTCCCTTCTCCATCTATACCTAGGTTACCTTTACCGCTCCATCCACATTAAGCTCTACAGAATTAAAGGGCGAACGCCAATTAATATCAGTCGTATAAGCATATATGTATCAATATTGCTGGAGGCTGAGACCAATGATATGGATAGGTTGTATCAAATAACGAGTGGAATTTTTAATCGAAAAATGGTTTTATTTATTTTTTTAATCTCAAAATCAGCCTAATATGGCTTGATATAGCCAATTCGTCTTGGTACCGACATCAACAATATTCAATACAATACCTGATACTTTGTTTTATAATTTTGGTGTTAATGGGTCAATGAGAATTACCTTATAATTACACGATTAGCTTGGGTATTAAACCTTGGGAGTATTGGAATTCAGCTACATCTTAAAGTGAAAGAAATTTTTTTTTTTTGGGTTAGAAGTGAAAGAAATCTAGACAAATATATTAGTAAGTCTTGGTGTGAACATTTCAAAATCAACCACAAAATATTATAGATTGGTTGTAATAAAAAGACATAATGACCTTTAAGCAGACCACCTAGGAAGGCATTCCCACATGGTCCAACCTCATCGTGCCATATGGATAAATGATGTGACTATTCCAACTGTTGGATATAAAAGACATGACCTGAATTAGTCATTTGTCAAAATTTGTAGCCTAATTCAATCAAATATTCCATGTTCTTATTTACTAAAACTTTGTTTTATCACTTAATAGATTTTACTTGGGCTAAAATTTGATGGGTGAGCAGGGGATTTTAGTCTGTATATGTCTATAGAATTTAAGAACAATCGCTTGCCAGATATTTGGGTCATCTAAGGAAGGTCTTCCCTATGTGGACCGTGAAGAAAACAAGGCCTCATAAAAACTCCTATGGAAAGTTTAACTACTAGATACAAATTAATGCGCTAGCATTTTTAACTATGCATGGGACCCCAACCATACAAAGGGGTCCCACTTATGTATAGCACACACAGTAAACTATGTAGTAAACTAATTATATTTCAGGGCGATGTTCTCTGCCCGTAAGCGCACGGGGGTGCAAGCTGTGCCCAGACCCAGGAGGCGGTCTATTCAACCATTCAGGGGGCTGAGGTGGTCATTTTGCCCACCCCCATGTCTAGATGCATCTTGCACCCCAATGCAGAGAACATTTTCCCTTATATTTCTAGTTAAGGATATACAAGTTAATTTCCCCAATATTTTATAAATGAGGGAGAGGGAGAACCTTTGTCAGGCCTTAATTCAATCAGATTGACATGGGTCGGAACCCATTGAGAAGAGAAGAGGAGGTAGAGAGGGAGAGAGAAAGAGATCAAGAGTGGAGATGGGAAACCATGTCACTTTCAGTGATAAGAGGTTTTGGGCAACCTCAATCTGATTAGAAAATAACCAAGAAAAGAAAGGAGAGAGTGAGACAGAGAATGAGGTGGGAAGAGACAAGACCTTTATCCCCTGAGGTACGCTGACCGGTACGGTTGTACGGTTCCTCTCATAGGGGGGCTGAAATGACCATTCAATCCCCTGATCGAACACACTGCCTAGGTGGGGTCCACCCCCCTTTTATTAGAGGCACTAGAGAACCGTACCGGGCAGGGGAACCACAGGTGATAAAAACTCGAAGAGACAACAAGAGTAGGGGCAGGAAAATTCTGCCACTCTAGTGATGGTAATTAAGTTTGTAGCCAACCTCAATCCGGATAGGATTCGACAATTGGATGATGCTTTGAATGACAGTTAATGTCATTAATTCAAGGGTTAAATACGCATACCCCCTAAAATGCACCCAATATTTCTAATGCCTCCCTAAGGTTCTCACAAGTCCACACGCACCCCCTGTAAATTCCACGTACCACCCCTACTTTTCCACCTAAAGCCATTTAAGTCCAGACTAAAAAATGACCAAACTACCCTTTCTTCTATCTTTTCTAAAATTTGAAAAGACCTAATTGCCCTAACCTATTTGCTAAAATTTGAAAAGACCAGAATGCCCTCATCTTCCCTAAATCATCATCTTCTTTTACAATGTAGATACCCAATACTACCACCACCACCACCATCGCCACCACCGCCACCGCCACCGCCACCGCCACCCACCATTAACACCATCACCATCGTGAAGCCCCACCTCCAGCACCACCTCCAACTCCTCCACCTTTACCAATTCCACCACCGAGTCCCCCTCCCTTGCCTATTCCTCCACCAGCACTAGCCGAGAACCCTCTCTTGTTTTCAAAAATAGTACAGATCGAACCAATATTCCTAAACGGATAGATCATAATCAGCGGAAGCGGCGAAGAAATTCTGGGAATCTAACTATTCAGCTCTCCAGGATTTGTAGCAGCAACAAGAAACCCTAAAAATAGTACATCAAATCGAGAAGATCGAACTAGTAGCAAATCGCAAGTAGCAAATCCACAGTATATCAAGCTTCTTCTTCGATTGAACAAGCAGGGTATTGATTTAAATAGGCTATTACTCCGGTGGGAAGGTGCTTGAGGCGGACTGCACTTTCTCACTTGTTGTGGTGCTGGCTGCCATACCTAGTAAAGAACACACACACACACACACACACACACACACACACACAGAGAATTGAATCACGACTAGTTGATTGAAAGCAACAATTTTTGGAAAGGGTTGTGAATTAACCATTCTGTGGTATCGGCGGAATGCTTCCTCAACACTAATGGAGGTGCCTGTACTTGACTTGCATCGATCATCTTCTGTAGAATTCTTGAACAATTTGATAGGACTCACTCGTGAATGTGTTTTAGTAGCTTTAGAAGAAAAAGAAGATGCAAGAAGCAAACATACTGGAAGAGAAGGGCTAAAAGAAGACCATCTACCCATTTGAACTCGATTATGTGGCATAGTGAGAGCATCCAAAGTTCTCCACATCTCTTCACTTCGTCTCTACTAACACTTCTTCTGTCTTGAATATTTTTTCTGTTCCCGCAGAGAAGAGGACTTCTGTTTTTTCACTGCAACCAAACCCTCTTGGAATTCCTGAAACTTTCACAACTAAAGAACTCAAACCTGAGCTGAGCTTGAAGCGGTGCAGATTCTGTCTTCCTATCTGAATCCCATCCCCTTACCACATCCAAGAAAAAACTCCAATTGATTTGTCTGAATGCAGAAAGAGTTCTTTCTGTTTCATCCCATCTGGTAAGGGCGGCGGTGTTGGTGGAGGAATAGGCAAGGGAGGGGGACTCACAGTGTTGGTGGTGAAATTGGTACGGGTGGAGGAGTTGGAGGTGGTGCTAGAGGTGGGGCTTCACGGTGGTGATGGTGTTAATGGTGGGTGGCGGTGGTGGTAGTGTAAGAAATTTCCAATCAATTGTGGGCTTAATTAATTATTTGGACCGGTCAATTGATGGGGATCCTACTACTGGAGCTGGTTCAAGAATGTCACCCGGTTTTTATTGGGATGGGCCAGCCCTAGCCCATTGTGGAAGTGGGTTAGGGTTTTGGGACAGTATTTTTATAAATACTAATAAGGAGGGTCCCTGTAGTCATGTTACTTCACTTTCCTATTTCTCCCACAAGAGAAGGGTGTTCACAGTAAGAACGGGAGACTGTAGAAGATCCCTTCAAGTTTATTGGTCTAAGGCTGCAGATTAAAGGAGGAGATTTCTATTAGGTATTCTATTATTATTCTTCGACAACATACGAAGGTGAAAGGTACAATTCCTTCCCTTCTATTTTCATCACTGTTGTATTTTAATGTTTCATATGGGCATGATAGTGATAGGATTTATCACTGTATATTCCAATCTAACAAGTGGCATCAGAGCCATCCCATATGTTTCAGAATCAACTATGGAATTTTATATCAACACACGTTTTCGCTACCCAATTGGGATTTGTTTATTTGATTGAAAATAAATAAAGAATGGAAGCCAACACAAACCAGATTTGTCGTCTGTTTTAATAATTAAAAGGATTAAAAGGTTAAGTCATTTTGATTTCTTTTGGTAAGTAATAGAAGGGTTTTCTGAAAAATTGGAAGAACAAATTGGGATCGGGTACGGTGGTTTTGGCCAGGAAAATCATCTTTGGTTATATCCTGGTCGTTGCCGCTGCAAAGGCTTGCAGATCTTAGAACCCATTATGATGGGTTCTAACGATTTCTGTTCAAAGTTTTTTTTAAAAAAAAAACCAGCAACTTGTTCTCCGTGTTCTCAACCAGTTGGAGATGTTTGCAAGACTGTTGAATAGCCGGAGGTGGTCGCCGGAACCCGGGGATACTTGCTTGAGCGGCTACACTAACTATGGCGGTAACCAGAAAATTCGGGTAAAGCCAAGTTTGTCGGCTGAATTCTGGGCACATAATGTTTATGCCTTTTGAACAAAGGTTGAAGATAAGGATTGGGAGTTGGGACGTCTTTATCTATTTTGTATTGGACCAATAAGTCCATTAGGTTCGTAATGGGGTTTTAATTGAGGTTGTTACCTTTTCAATTTAAAAAAAAAAAAAAAATTCAAAAGTTTGAAAACCGTTTTTAAGATTTGAAAAGGTAAAGCAGAAAAGACAACAGTAACTTTTTTGAGAAAAGTAACTTTTTTGAGAATAGTAACGTTTTGAATATTCCTAATCCAAGCAATTTTGACCTGACCCGATATTCGACCCATAACCAAAGTGGGCAAAGATCCGGTCAACCCGACCCGGGTAGTAGAGCCGACCCGAAATCCGAATAGTGACCATTTTTTACCTGGCAAACTGATATTTGACCCAGTGGGTCAACCCAAACCAGTTTAGCTTTGAACCAGATTGATTTGGTTACTCCGGTTCGATTTGTTTTGAACCAGAATTGAACCACAGTTTGACCAAAGAGAGTGCAATCACTCTCCAACTTTGACCGGCTCGTGTGAGCTCATGCCAACTCTGTTTTGGCTATTTTTAGACTTTGTGGCTTCATTTTTTTGAGGCCTACGTCGTGCTGTCCGCTATTGGTCAAAACAGTAACTTTAAGGACACGATTTTTTAGGTTTTGTGTCCCTCCCTTTGTGGGGATATACTTGAATTAAAGTTTTTGAATTTTGGCATTATGCTTGCCTAAACTTGTCAAAATTTCTATTTGTGTCTGGCAACATTAGACATTTACACTAATTATGTTGTTAGAAAGATGTAAATGCACATTCTTCCACTTTTTGGCTGCATGTTTTTTTTTATTTATGGGAATTGTAGGGAAATAAGATGTTGACCACCAAAGTGGCACATCGAGTTTCTCTGTAATTCTGTCATGGCAGCAAAGTTGGTAGTATATGCCCAAAGGTGATGCTACCCAAGTTTAAAGAAAAACATATATGCACATAAACTCTTAGGAAGGAATGATAATTTAGGGGTTCTATATGCCCAAAGGTGATGGAATTCCTGAATTAACATTTCTTTCACAGTAAATGTGGTATTATGAGAGGACCAGTACATCTTATGCCCCAAAGGAAAAAGATGTAGGGCGGTTGTGACTCTCATTTGGATGATATTGCTAGTTTTTGATATTGTCTCTCATACTAGTTGATTTGATTATTTTGGTGTGTTTATAACATACCTTAGTTATGCTCCAAAGATTTAGTGTGTTTATTTATCTGGCCTGTACTGTCTCCAGGATGTCTATTCAGGGTAGTCTATTTTCTACTGTTCCTATCTTATCTAGAGATAATTATAAGAAATGGAAATAAGACCTGGATGTATCATCGTGTCTGATGGAGTTGGACTTAGCTCTTAGAGAACCTAAGCCCATAGTTACAGCCACTAGCACGAAGGAGGAGAAACAGAAATTAGAAAAATGGAAAACTGCTAACAGAAAGTGTGTCACCTTGATGAAAAGATCAATCCCTGAGAATATGAAGGCTAGTGTGGAAAAGATGGACACTGCAACTGAATATTTGGCTGCCATCAAAGAAGTTTTTGAGATTTCCTAAAGTGCTGAGAAAGCGGAATTGATGAATCAAATCCTCTCAGCCAAGTTTAATGGTAATGGAAGTGTTAGGGAGCATATTCTGGAGATATCTTCCATGGGACAAAAGTTGAAAGATCTAGATACCAACCTGGATGATGATTTTCTAGTCTCTCTTACACTGAAATCTCTCCCAGAGCAGTATGAGACTTTGAAGACCACCTATGCGGCCTTAAGGGTAAAATGGACCATGAAAGAATTGATCTCTACTTGCACACAAGAAGAGCAGAACAAGAAAAGTAAGAAGAAAATTGAGAGTGCAAATGTCACCACTTCTAAGGGTGGTGTTGGACCTTACAGGAACAAGAAGAGGTTTAGCAAGAAAGGTAGGTTTAGGCCATATGACAGGACTAACAGGGACAGAGCACCTCAGCGGGATAAGTCTCAAGCAGGCAAGAAAGATATGGGCGGTCTGGAGTGTTTCTGGTGTCACAAGAAGGGGCATATGAAGAAAGACTGCAGGGCTAGGCAGTCTTGGTTGGCAAAGAAGAAGGATTCTGGTACTCATTTGTCCCTTGCTTGCTTTGAATCGTTTAATGTTAATGCCCCTATGGATTCATGGTGGATTGATTCTAGATCCTCTATTCATGTCACTCATTCCTTGCAGGGGTTCATCAGAAGGAGGACACCAAGCAAGGATGAGGTGGCGGTGTTCGTCGAAAATGGAGTAGAGGTTGCTGTTGAAGCCATTGGAGTAGTTAGAGTTTTATTGTCTGGTGGTTTATTTTTGGATTTAGAAGACATTGTGTATGTTCCCTCCATGAGGAGGAATTTGATTTCTGTTTCAAAACTTTCAAGAATGGGATATTTTTTCAATTTTAATAAAGATGGCTTCAATTTATTACATAACTCTGTTATGGTTGGCAATGGCAGTCTTGTTGATGGGCTTTACAAATTAAACTGTGATTCTCCAGTAGTTCTAAATGTTGGTTTCAAGCGTTCTATGTTAGATTAGCGATCTTCCATATTGTGGCATAGGCGCCTGGGTCATATATCTGTGCAGAGGATGGAGAGACTAGTCAGAGATAAGATTCTTAGACCTTTAGACTTCCATGATCTACATGATTATGTGGATTGTATGAAGGGGAAGATGACTAAAATAAGGAAGATGAAGGCAGCTCGTAGTAATGGTTTACTAGAGCTAATACATACAGATATTAGTGGCCCATTTCCTATTTCTTCACTGGGTGGTCAGCGATACTTCATTACCTTTATTGATGATTTCTCAAGTTATGGGTACCTCTATCTCATTTCTAAGAAGTCAAATTCTTTGGATGCCTTCATGATCTACAAAGCTGAAGTGGAAAATCTCCATTCAAGGAGAATTAAGATAGTGAGATCTAACAGAGGAGGAGAGTATTATGGCAGGCATGGAGACTTTACCCAACTACTTAGTCCCTTTGCCAAGTACTTACAGTAGTAAGGCATTATTGTCCAGTATTCTATGCCAGGCACACCGCAGCAGAATGGAGTGGCAGAAAGAAGGAACCGTACTCTGAAAGACATGATGAGGAGCATGCTTAGTAACACTAGTCTTCCAGAGTCTCTTTGGGGGGAAGAAACCAAGACAACTGTAGATATTCTAAACAGAGTGCCTAGTAAATCAGTTCCAAAGATGCCTTTTGAACTTTGGACTGAAAGAAAGCCTAGTCTCAATCACTTGCATGTCTGGGTTTGTAGAGCTGAAGCGAGGTTATTTAATCCACATGAAAGGGTATTGGACTCTAGGATGGTCAGCTGCTTCTTTGTGGGATATCCTGAGAGGTCCAAAGGTTACAGATTCTACTGGCCTAATTCGGTTAACAGGATTGTGGAAACCAGTCATGCTAGGTTCATTGAGAATGGTGGTGGATTTCTTATGCCAAGGAATCTTGTTTTTGATGAAGAGGACACTGTTGCTTTTGATGTTGTACCTAGTACTAGTCTCCAACTTCCTGTTATTGTTGATCAGGCTGTACCTGAACCTGCTGAAGAGGTGATGCTTGAGCCAATGGCACCTGTTGAACCAGTGGTAGCAGCTAATCCCATTGATCCCATTCAGCCAGAGGAGGTTTTGAGAAGGTCTGCTAGACCTCGTAGATCTGCTATCGGATCCGATTACATGTTGTATCTGACAGAGGCTGATTTTGACATTGGACAAGAAGAGGATCTGACCAGTTATAAGCAAGCTGTCAGTAGTGTAAATTCTCAGAAGTGGTTAGAGGCTATGCATGATGAGTTATTATCTATGGATAACAATAAGGTTTGGGAATTAGTTGATCTTCCAGAAGGTTGTGCACTTATAGGCTCCACATGGGTGTATAAAACTAAGACTGATTCTCGTGGTAGAGTTGAGTGCTACAAGGCCAGGTTGGTAGCATAAGGATTCACACAGAAGGAAGGTGTAGACTTCCATGAGACCTTTTTCCCAGTATCAACAAAAGATTCTTTCAAAATTATCATGGCACTTGTAGCTCATTATGACCTAGAGTTATACCAGATGGATGTTAAAACTGCATTCCTGAATGGAGATCTTGCAGAGGATGTTTACATAGTTCAGCCATAAGGTTTTGAGATTGCAGGGAATGAGAGGAAAGTTTGCAAGCTGAAGAAATCACTATATGATTTGAAACAAGCCTCCAGACAGTGGTACCTCAAATTTAATGAGGTGGTAGTCTCTTTTGGGTTTTCAAAAAACCCTGTAGATCATTATATCTACCTGAAGGTTAGTAAATCATTCTGGTGCTATATGTTGATGATATCTTACTGGCATGTAGTGACATGACGTTGTTACTTGGGACGAAGAGTTTTCTGTCGACAAATTTTAAAATGAAGGACATGGGTGAGGCCAGTTTTGTCCTTGGTGTTGAGATCAAGCGTGACAGGAAGCGGGGATTTTTAGGACTGTCTCAAAAGGCTTATATTGAGAGGGTTCTCAAAAGGTTTAATATGTCTACTTGTTCAGCTGGTGATGTGCCAATCAGCAAGGGAGACAGACTGAACAAGCAGCAGTGCCCTAGAAATGACATTGAGAGGAGTTCCATGGTTGACAAACCCTACGCTTCTGCAGTAGGGAGTCTGATGTATGTGCAGGTTTGTACTCGCCCGGATATAGCCTTTGCAGTCAGTGTTTTAGGGCGATTCCAGTTTGATCCTGGTTTAGCACATTGGACGGCAGCAAAGAAGGTCATGAGGTACTTGCAGAAGACCAAGGATCATATGCTAGTCTACAGCAGGGGTGACACTCTAGAGGTTGTGGGGTTTTCTGATGCTGACTATGGAGGCTGCACTGATGACTTGAAATCCACTTCTAGTTACATCTTCAAGATGGAGGGTGGTGCCATCTCTTGGAAGAGTGCCAAGTAGTCCATCTTGGCATCCTCTACTATGCAGGCAGAGTTCATTGCTCTTTTCGAAGCTACAAAGCAAGTTATCTGGCTCAGGGGCTTCATCTCAGAGTAGAGGGTTGTAGATTCCATAGCTAGACCCACGGTATTGTATTGTGACAATACCTCAGCAGTTTGTTTCTCCAAGAACAACAAGAAGTCTACAGGTTCCAAACACATTGAGATAAAATATCTCATGGCGAGAGAAAAAGTCAATGAGAGGCAGATTATTGTGGAGCACATTGTGACTGACAACATGTTGGCAGATCCTTTGACAAAGGCGTTGCCAGTGGGAGTGTTCAGGAAACATATTTCTTGTATGGGTGTTGTTGAGTCTTTTGACATGGTTATCTAGTGGGATTCCTATATTGGTTTGTCCTTACTTTTGGCTTTTAGACGTCTATATGAGCATGGTTATTTATTTTATATATGTGTTATCTTGCTCATTTGCACATGTATGACTTATTTTGATTCATTAATCTGATATATCAGTTATAGGCGGTTTGCCAAAGTTATAGGCGGTTTGCCAAAGTTTGATATTAACCCATGGTTATGGCGGTTTGCCCAAGTATTGGTTAATATCAAAGTATGTGCCTACAAGGTTGTTCAAGGCACTCTGATTTTGTAATCAGATATAGGACCTAAATAAAATTTCAGCTTCATGGTTGCACATCTCAAAGCGATTTATTTGACAAATATGCCATGTTCGTGATGACAGAAAGTTGTATACCGTATATTGAGGTATATCTTCTGTTGTTATTCAACATGGTATGTTGTTGAGTAAATCAACATTGTGACATATAAAGGTAGAGGGATTCCATGGCCACATCTATTGATATGGTCTCAGTAATTAATCTAGCCCAAGTGGGAGATTGTAAGAAATTTTCAATTAATTGTGGGCTTAATTAATTATTTGGACCGGTCAATTGATGGGGATCCTACTACTGGAGCTGGTTCAAGCATGTCACCCGATTTTAATTGGGATGGGCCAGCCCTAGCCCATTGTGGAAGTGGGTTAGGGTTTTGAGACAGTATTTTTATAAATACTAATAAGGAGGGTCCCTGTAGTCACGTTACTTCACTTCCCTATTTCTCCCACAAGAGAAGGGTGTTCACAGTAAGAACGGGAGACTGTAGAAGATCCCTTCAAGTTTATTGGTCTAAGGCTGCAGATTAAAGGAGGAGATTTCTATTGGGTATTCTATTATTATTCTTCGACAACATACGAAGGTGAAAGGTACAATTCCTCCCCTTCTATTTCCATCACTGTTGTATTTTAAGGTTTCATATGGGCATGATAGTGATAGGATTTATCACTGTATATTCCAATCTAATAGGTAGTAGTATTGGGTATCTTCATTGTAAAAGAAGATGATGATTTGGGGAAGATGAGGGCATTTAGGTCTTTTAAATTTTAGCAAATAGGTCAGGGCAATTAGGTCTTTTCAAATTTTAGAAAAGATAGAAGAAAAGGTAGTTTGGCCATTTTTTAGCATTTAACGCCTAGTGTAGACTTAAATGGCTTTAGGTTGAAAAGTAGGGGTGGTACGGGGAGTTTTCAGGGGGTGCGTGTGAACTTGTCAAAACCTTAGGGGGGTATGAGGAATATTGAGTGCATTTTAGGGTGTATGTGTATTTAACCCTTAATTCAATGGCAACTAATTGCTAATTTTAGTGCAAATTAAGTTCAGGATGTATTGAAAAAGGGCGTCCTTCAATCTTAAAGATTTTTGTCACATCTATAACAAGAGGTTTAATTTTGAAAGGAGGATCCTATGTCATTGAAATCAAGTCAAACAGAGTATCAGGTGAAAAGATTCTATTTCAAGGGATATTATTAACGATAATGATGAGACCAGAAAATTGTGAGGGGACGTTAGAAAATTGCCGATAGTGGACATTCATTATTCTTAGTAATAAAATTATAATATCAATGTAGATAATAGTATAGTGGAGGGACTTATTATTTTTAATAAAATAAATAAAATAAAAAAATTACATATGACCGCAGTTTCATATAATCACAACCATATATAAAATCGCAGCCATAGATTGTGTTACGACACAAACCCAGGATAGGGAATGGGTACAATCTTCGTGGGTGGTGATCAAAATGATCGGACAAATACTATTGAACTAACTCATATTACCACAATAAAAGTCTATTAAGGGCTTTGGGATCCGACTATAATCCCAAACTCAAACTTGAAGTGTATTACAAAAGTACCTTTGGTTGCAGCTACATATATAAGAGAAATATACTTAAAGTTATTACAACCCTTAAAACTACAGTCATCCATACTTACAAACACATACACATAAGATCAAAACGCTAAAAAGTATCTCTAGGGGGTGTGCTCAAGTCCTATTCACACTAGGCATGCAATCAACAAAATGACATTGGACAAGATCTAAGAAAATAAAGTAAACAATGGAATGAGCAAACGACCTGTGAGGTGAACATAATCATAGCATAAAGCAAGATCATATGCATGATAAGATGATAAATAATTTACATGATGAAAATAATCTCAAAATACAAGCATGTCATCTCAAAGATTAGAAGTAAATATTACATGGTCCATTTGAAATCATAAGTCTAAGTCAATAATTGATTTACCAATGCACATCAAGAGTGGGAACACGCTGCGATCAACGACCACCATTTACACCATTTGTGCAGTCCCGGTCACCGGAGCACCCCAACCTCCAATAGGCACCATTGGATATTTTCACGGTAGCGGAGGTCATCCTAGTACACTCCCCCTAGCTGGTAGGCACACCAGGGCACCTTGGATGGCATCACCAAGGTCCCTCGCATCACAAACATGCATCATGTTATCCTAGTGGCACCAGACAATATTCGTGATCAAGAGTTAATACACGAATAACACAATATTCCCGCCAGCAACTATCCCCCTATTGGTAAGCGGTGACAGTCAATTGGGTTACCGTTTATAAATCTTTTCTAATTTTTTGTTCATTTCAATCCATTTTCATTCTATTCAATTCCATGATCATTTCATTTGATTTCATACATTTCATACATAAAAGATGCATTATTTTCAAAGCACGAGTATATGCACAATTTATTTTCATGGTCATCACATTTCATTTCATTTCATAAAATTTTTCATACAATCATAGCATCAAGTGTGCATACAACATCAAGACAATGCGACTAAATCAAAATAGTAGTTATGATATGTTCCACTCACCTTGATGTCGTTTAAAACAACAATTTTGTTGACATCAACACCAATCAATTTCTCCTTATATACAAACATATATCCAATCTCATTGCCATTCCTATCATGGTTCCTCATCAATTAAACATTTATTCCCCTTTTAAAATTCATCCTATATAGTCCTATCAAAATTCTGCCGATAGGTACACCAGTAAACGTTCGGGAAATCTAGGATTTCAACAACTTAAACATCTTATAGGATCACCAAAATTCATAGATAGGTAAATTATCCCTTAACCAAGATCTCCTAAAAATCCCAAGGCCGAAATCAGTACCTTCCACAGTATTCTTTAAACCAAAATCTTAGTATCCAGATTCTATTAAAAATCTGTGTACTGATACTAAAAATAAAAAAATTAATACTTCTAGAATCCAAATGATTCTAAACATTTTCAGACTTAATCTAGACTTAATAATTGTGTTACTCATCAAAACTCAAAATCCAACTCAAATATTCATAGTGATTTCACATAGTTGAATCCTAGTGCACAGATTCTGTCTGAAACATGCACGCCGAAATTTTAACATTGCATAAATACCCTACCTCGAACTTGAAATATTTCCAAGATTTTCTGGATTAATCTAGACTAGAAAAGTATTCATTCCTACCAAATTTTGTGTTTCTTCTCAAAGTATAGGTTGGGTTATTAATCCCCTATTTACAATACTACTATTTCTGCCCTATCAACAGACCATCTCTAATTTTGTAATTTATGGACATAACAAAAAACCTCAATTAAGGTCTAAACTTTTCAAGATTAAAATAGACATAATAAGGACTACACAAAAAAATTTCATGTCAAAATCCAAACCCTAGGTCAGGTTTCTATCCTCCTCTTTCCTAAATTCGTATCCTGTCCTTAACAACCATGGTTTGAGGAATCGGTATCGGTGGAGATCGTTCCCGATTCTTAGCTATTCTCCTATTAGTGGATCGATACAGATGGAGGATAAAAATGTAAAAAAAAAATCTAATTTCTTAAAAGAAACAAGGGTAAACCTGACCAATACAGACTGATCTGGATTGGTATTGGTAGAGATCGATACCGATTACTAAAACCCTACTGATAGCACAGACCCGACTTTAGCATTAATAGACATACCAAATGAGATTTTTTGCACCTCAAAATTTACAGGGTCATCAATACACATGGTGTCCATGTCCACACGAAATTTGAGACTCAAATTCCTTCCCTATACAAAAAACTCAGATTTAAAACTCATGCTTATATCCAAAATTAGGGTTCCGGCCATCTTTGCCACCTCAAGATTTCAAAATTGATCTCAAACTCCAAGAATCCATATTACGATTATAAAAACACGAATTTAAGATTTAAAATCGTATACCTCAAATTCTGAAATTTGATGTAATCAAACCCAAAAATCAAAGATCTTGATCTTGAATCAATGATCCACCTTCTCCTTCCTCCTCTTCTTCTTTGAAGCACAATGAGATCAGAGCAAATTACAACAATAAGGTAATTCCCTATCTCCTTCACTTGAATCCTTCTCTCTCTACAACAGAAGCTTCACCGTAGAGTTGCAGCGGTCACCGATGTTTGAATGATCGGCCCAAAATGTAGCCCTTCCGCCCCTGTGGTGTGTTTTGCCTCCCCCACAGTGGCGTGATTCCTTCCGCCCCTGTGGTGTGTTTTGTCTCCGCCACAGTGGCGTGATTCCTTCCGCCCTTGTGGCGTGTTTTGTCTCCGCCACAGTGGCATGATTCCTTCCGCCTCAGTGGCGTGTCCTCTTCTTCGTTTTTTTTTCCTTTCCCTTCTTTGCATTCTCTCACCGCCTCAGCACAAATCTCCGCCATATCCATCAACGACATCACGCTTTTACTCTCCTTCTTCTCAGATCTGAACCAGATCTGGTTTTTTCGTATTCCCCTTTGCCTTTCTTTCCTTTTTCTCAGATCTGTTTCAGATGTATTTCAGATCTCCACCGTATCCGTCAACAACATCACGTTTTTACTCTCCTTCTTCTCAGATCTAAACCAGATCTGGTTTTTTCGTATTCCCCTTTGCCTTTACTTTCTTTCACTCGCCATGCCCTTTCCTTTCCCTTTCCCTTTCTTTTCCTTCTCATCACTCATCTCATTTCAATTTACCGGCCTATTGATATGTTTAGATCTGTGCTTCTGTTTGTCCGATCGTAGCAGTATCTCCCTGATGGGAGGCACTGAAGGTCAAACAGAAGAGGGGGTTGGAGCCGGCGATGTTGGGAGTTCTGCCACCACTGATGCAGATCTCAAGCCTTGCTTTTTCATCATGTTTACCCTGCATCACCGCATCCACTCTGTCTATAGTGTCTGGCTTTGTATCCCCATTGTCGATAACCACCTCAGAGGTCTGGTCTTTCTTTTTACCTTTTGTTTTGTGTGTGTGTGTTTGTAGGTGAAGCCGATTTTGGTGTTGATGAAACCGTGGCTACCATCGGCTCGGATGACTCAACGGCCGTTCAATCTTCACCAACCACCTTCTGTCGCCGGACGTCACTCCACTCGCCGATACAGCAGATCTTGGCAGATCTGTTCGAAAGTAGGCCGTGGCAGCAACTTTGGTGGTCTTCTTGCCATCAATTGAAGTTCCAATCGCCGATCCATCAGACCTTTGCCTATCCGGCATGTCCGTTTGAAAGTAGGCTGTGGCTATATGTCAACGCGCTTGGGCAGTGTAGATTTGTTCTTTTCGGCACGTATGAGGATCCCTTTCTTAGCACGTTAGTGCATGTGCCGAATCTTAGCTGTGTTTATAGCTTGTTCTCTACGGAATTGTTTGTGAACCGACCCCTAGCCTGGATGACCCAGTCAATGGCATGTGAGACTGGGCCAATTTCCACTCCTTGGTTTTGGATACTTTATATCCATTCCTTGTGTTTATCATGTCCATTATCTATCTTATGTATTTGGATTTCCTTTGTTTGGCATTGGGCGCGCATGAATGAATAACCTTTTTCTACCCAAAAAAAAAAAGAATCCTTCTCTCTCTCTCTCTCTCTCTCTCTCTCTCTATATATATATATATATATATATATATATATATATATATATATATATACATAAGTTTTGGTTGAATGGGGAGCTTTCTCCAAGTCATGTCCTACTTCAAAACTTGTTCTGTCGGCTTCCCCAAAAATAAGGAAATTTCTTTCTTTCATTCCTCTCATTATCAATTGCATTGACTAGGATTGATTAACTTTTGAAAATATATTTTCAAACTTGGGGTTTAAGAAATATAGAATGTGAATTTTGTAAAGTCTTGCCACCATGTAATGCTCACATCAAATTATTTAAGCTTATCATATTAATTAGCTTACTATAACTTATCATAACCATAGCTCAAATATTTAATGTAAATAATGCAAATTCAGGAACATAGACAGTTCAAACAATATAATATTAACTAGCTAATCAATTAAAATTGGCTAATTAAATATAATTATCAATATATTTACAACAGTTAGAAAGGTATTAAACAGATTATAATAGTCTTATCAAGGAAGGTGGAGAAATGCCTCCACCAAGTGAAATTGCTTTAACGAATCTAAAAATGTCTCTCCTGCTTTCGAGAGTAGCAAGTTATACAAGGAAGCTAGGTGGCTTAATCCACCAAACCTTTGACAAGTGAACAACAAAAGGCCCCTTTGTTAAGATGTGGGCTTCACAATTCAAAGAACAAGGTCCATGCAAAAAAAAAAAAAAAAAAAATCAAATCTATTACACAAACAATGTATATCATCAACTAGAATGCTAGTTGCCCAATCTAGAGAACCTGTAGATCTATTCAGGCCAAGAGAATCAGAATGACATTTCATCTTGTGAAGAAAGAGACTCCGGGCTAAAAGAATGCCATCCCGCAAAGCTTCGGCTTCAATCGAAGTAGGAAAAAAGCTGCACTCTGCTTTTTACTTTAATGCTACAAAAACCCCCTGAAAATCATGAATTATAGTACCCCTTCCACCAACCCCCCCCCCCCCCCCCCCCCCCCCCCCCCCCCCCCCCCCCCCCCCCCCCCCCCCCCCCCCCCCCCCCCCCCCCCCCCCCCCCCCCCCCCCCCCCCCCCCCCCCCCCCCCCCCCCCCCCCCCCCCCCCCCCCCCCCCCCCCCCCCCCCCCCCCCCCGTTCCCCCCCCCCCCCCCCCCCCCCCCCTTGCTATTAGAAAACCATGCTCCATCGGAATGAATTATAGAATGATCATGATCTAAAGGAAAGAACGAGAAGGATCAACTTGATACTCATACTGATTCCTATTGATACTCAGTCTCCCTTCCTCTATTGAATGACAAAACCCCTGAATTACATTTAACAGAGAAGGATTAACATGGTTGAAAATAAAATTGTTTTAGGCTTTCCAAATAAACCAAATCAGAGTTACCCATTGCAACACAACATCCTCAGGAATCGGAAAATGAGCAGAAATATTTAAGAAATGCTGAAACAAATCTATCATATTGGAACCCTGAATATAATTAATTTTAGGGACAAAAATCTCTACTTGTTGGTGTTTCTTGCACCCTCTGGCAAGACACTGTGAAATGACGCCTCTGCCCCGCGTGCTCTCCCATTGGCCAAGACGCTTGTGTAGAGACCATCCGACCAAGTAAAGATCGCTTACCCTTAGTTTTAATTGTAAAACGTGAAGCTTTCCAACATGCTGAAGCAAAGTCACAGTGGAAAAGAGTATGTATAATAGTCTCTTCAGACCTACAACATAATGGACATAAAGGGGGTAGGGGAGATATGACAAACAAAAAGATATTGGTTGACAACAATAGCATTATAACAACATTTTCACAAAATGACTTTTAGCTTGGGTGGTAACTGAAGTTTCCAGAGATGCTCCATATAGCAGGTCGAACTGATCCAGAATTTGGAAAATCAATTAGTCTTTGGCACTGTAATGCCAAAAAATATGCTGATTTTACCAAAAACACATCATTCAAGAAAGCATTCCAGAACCATGAATCAGCTTTAGAGGAACATGCATCCTAATGGGATACTAAGAATGATAGGGGCTTCTAATGCAGAAAGAGTCATTGATCAATTTTGCCTTCCAAAAAAACAAATCTAGTGTCAATTAAGTCCGAAACAAAATATAAATTGACTTATTTAATATATTAAAAATAAAATACATTTACCTTTAAGAGTTTACCAAAAAAAAAAACAAAAAAACTCAAACCCTGCTTTGCAACTAATACCAAAAAATTATAGATTTGCCCCGGGCAGAATTAAAAAATTCCTGTGTTAACCCCTAAGAATTTACAGGATGTTACAAATTCCTTTTTTATATGTATTTTAATATATATATTATCCATATAAATTTTTATATTCGGTGATGATTATAGACAACCGCAATAGAAGGTTTCATATTGTAGCATTTTTTTTAAAATAACCGTAGCTATATATACTCCCACTATTTAGCAGGAAAGGTTATATGGACATTCAGCAGCGGTTGAAAGTCTAACCTTAATACCATTTTCAACGGTGTTCAGTTATAAACCGCAGATGCATACCAGTATCTAAGGGTGTTAAAATCAAATCGAAACCGAATCAAACCATTTAAGCGAAACTGTTTAATAAATGATTCGATAATTGAGGCTGTTTAGTTAAACTGGTTGAACCGAACCGAACCGAACAATTTATCCAAATAAACCACTTTACACTCTTAAATATACATAAATATGCCGAAATAAACATAAACCGTTATGCAAATCCAACCGAGCCATTTAAAACCGAAACAGTGAAACCGTTGGATAAATGATTTGATTATAGTTTCAATGCATGAGTATATGCACAATTTATTTTCATGGTTATCACATTTCATTTCATTTCATAAAATTTTTCATACATTCATAACATCAAGTGTGCGTACAACATCAAGACAAAGCAACTAAATAAAAATAACAGTTATGATATGTTCCACTCACTTTGATATCGTTTAAAAAATCAATTTTGTTGACATCAACACCAATCATTTCTCCTTATATACAAACATATACCAAATCTCAATGCCATCCCTATCATGGTTCCTCATCAATTAAATATTTATTCCCCTCTTAAAATTCATCCTATATAGTCCCATCAAAATTCTGCCGATAGGTACACCAGTAAAAGTTCGGGAAATCTAGGATTTCTACAACTTAAACATCTCATAGGATCACCAAAATTCACAGGTAGGTATCCCTTAACCAAGATCTCCTAAAAATCCCAAGGCCGAAATCAGTACCTTCCACAGTATTCTTTAAACCAAAATCTTAGTATCCAGATTCTATTAAAAATCCACGTACTGATACTAAAAATTAAAAAATTAATACTTCTAGAATCCAAATGATTTTAAACATTTTCAGACTTAATCTAAACTTAATAATAGTATTACTCACCAAAACTGAAAATCCAACTCAAGTATTCATAGTGATTTCACATAGTTCAATCCTAGTGCATAGATTCTGTCTGAAACATGCACGCCGAAACTTAACATTGCTTAAATACCCTTTCTCGAACTCGAAATACTTTCAAAATTTTCTGGATAAATCTAGACTAGAAAAGTATTTATTCATACCAAATTTTGCATTTCTTCTCAAAGTATAGGTTGGGTTGTTAATCCCCTATTTACAATACTACTGTTTCTACCCTATCAACAGACCATCTCTGATTTTGTAATTTATGGACATATAAAAAGCCTCAATTAAGGTCCAAACTTTTCAAGATTAAAATAGAAATAATACGGACTACACTGAAAAATTTCATGTCAAAATCCAAACCTTAGGTCAGATTTTTATTCTCCTCTTTCTTAAATTCATATGTTGTCCTTAATAGTCATGGTTTGAGGAATCGATATCGGTGGAGATCGATACCAATTCTTAGCTATTCTCCTATTAGTGGATCGATACAAATGAAGGATAAAAATGTAAAAAAAAAATCTAATTTTTTGAAGAAAACAAGAGTAAACCCAACTGATACAGATTGATCCGGATTGGTATCAGTAGAGATTGATACCGATTACTAAAACCCTACTGATAGCACAGACCCGACTTTAGCATTAATAGACATACCAAATGAGATTTTTTGCACCTCAAAATTTACAGGGTCATCAATACACATGTTGTCCATGTCCACACGAAATTTGAGACTCAAATTCCTTTCCTATACAAAAAAACTCAGATTTAAAACTCATGCTTTTATCCAAAATTAGGGTTCCATCTTTGCCACCTCAAGATATCAAAATTGATCTCAAACTCCAAGAATCCATATTATGAATTATAAAAACATGAATTTAAGATTTAAAATCGTATACCTCAGATTCTAAAATTCGATGTAATCAAACCCAAAAATCGAAGATCTTGATCTTGAATCAAGGATCTACCTTCTCCTCCCCCTTCTTCTTCTTCTGTGAAGCACAATGAGATCTCCAAGAGCAAATTACAACAATAAGGTAATTCCCTATCTCCTTCACTTGAATATCTCTCTCTCTCTCTCTCTATATATATATATATGTTTTGGTTGAATGGGGAGTTTTCTCCAAGTCATGTCCTATTTTCAAAACTTGTTCCTTCGGCTTCCCCAAAAATAAGGAAATTTCTTTCTTTCATTCCTCTGATTATCAATTTTTTTTTTGGTACGACCTCTCATTATCAATTGCAAACGTACGGGTCAATCGTAGCTACGGGTTGAACACGAGGAGATATATGCCACTCTATTTAACTAACTTAAAAATAATGCAAAGTGAACCAAATTAAAGTATTAAATTAAACTAATTAAAGTAACAAAAATTAATGCATCCTAACTCATATGCATCTAACAAAATTAAGGGATTAAATTGGCGTCCTAACACATGAGCATCTAACCTATCAAACTAAAGCGAATTGAAAGGAATAAAAATGCAGCCACACATACTAACCACATAAAAAGAAATAAGGGAATAAAAGTGCATCCACAAACATCAACCATATAAAAAAAATAAAAGAAATAGAGGGAGAAGAAGAAGAAGATAGAGAGAGATAGAGGAGAGGGACAATGAGATTGAGAGTTTAGATAGTAAAACCTGGATGTGCTTGCATGAATATAACTGAAAAGCTTGAATATTTGCATAAACTTACCATGACCTCCTCTTCTAAATCTTCAAGTCTTATCATCAACTTAAGAATTTAGACTAGAAGGCTTAAAACTTAAACTAGAATTAAGAAATTACAACCCAATTGAAGACTTAAATTGAAATTTAAGCATAAACTAAACCTATTACAAACATTAACTAAAAATCATAAAAGTAAACTAGAACTTAGAAAAGCCAAAAATCACAAATTAGAAAAAGAAGAAGAGAAGAAATTTCACTAAGTAAATGAGCAACATTACAAAGGAGAGGGTAGGGATATTTATAGGGGGAAGAGAGGAGAAGAGAAAAGAGGGAAGTGTAGGAGAAATATTCTCTAAGAAAAGAGAATATTCTCTTCTCCTTCCTTCTTTACATTGTCTTGAATCCCAAGAAAAAAGAAAAAAATAGAAAGAGGGAGAGAAAATAATCCTAGATACATAAACCTTCTATTTATTAAAAAGTAACTTTCTAATTCTAACTTGTGCTTCCTTTTCTTTGTAGATATCTTCTCCAAATAATGAGATCAAGGCATCTTTGACCTTTCAACCTTCCATAGATGAGAGAATATCTTTCAAAAGAAATCTATCCCAAGTAGAATTCCAAAGGTGCCCTTGAAAAGTTGAAGGAGAGAGAGAGCAAGGGTGATGACTAGGATTCCACTCATAATTAATGGAATGTCAAATCTGTCCTTCAAAAAACGTGGAGCATGGGATGCTTATATGGGCCTCATTGTTATATTCCTTACGAAAAATCACCCAAAATAGACCCAAATTTCGTCCAATTTGGAATTCAGGAGCCCAAGATATCTCAAGTTGAAGTTGGACTCCACTCATAATTAATGGAATGTCAAATCTGTCCTTCAAAAAACGTGGAGCATGGGATGCTTATATGGGCCTCATTGTTATATTCCTTACGAAAAATCACCCAAAATAGACCCAAATTTCGTCCAATTTGGAATTCAGGAGCCCAAGATATCTCAAATTGAAGTTGGACTGCTCCAGAGCCTTCCAAATGGAATCTTTCGCCTGACAGAAAGATAACTTCTGATAATTATGCTAAGGCCCCTGGAATCCAAACTTCTGGTTTATTTTATCCCCAGCCGATTATTAATAATTATAAATAAACCCCTATCCACAGAAACGGCCTTAACTTTTTCGTTTCAACTCGGAATCAAGTGCCGTTTGAACCATTGCGAAGTTGGCTCGATGAGCTACGCATCCATACTATTAACACCTCAAAATTATGCCAAGGGGCCCACTATAATTATATTCAAATTTGATTGATTGGTGTGATTCTTTCAGTGCTCAATCCAAACTTGATTTTCTAGATTCCTGGGCGCTTCCGACTATTCTTAGCATCTTTTGCTCCATTTTCCCAAGAATTCACCTAAAACCTGAAAAGAACAAAAAAGCATCGAAGTAACTCTGTCCAATGTGGTAAAATGTATGCTTTATGCTCTAAGATTTCACACATAAATGTGCTCATCAGTGACGATTATAGAAAACTGCCATAGAAGGTTCCATATAGTAGCATTTTTTTAAAATAACTGTAGCTATATATACTCCCACTATTTGACAGGAAGGGTTATGTGGACATTCAACAGCGGTTGAAAGTCTAATCTTAATACCACTTTCAACGGTGTTTAGTTATAAATCATCGATGCATACCAGTATCTAAGGGTGTCAAAATCAAATCGAAATGAGTCAAACCATTTAAACTAAACAGTGAAACCGTTTAATAAATGGTTCGGTTATGGTTTCAAAATTGAGGCCATTTAGTTAAACTGGTTGAACTGAACCAAACTGTATCATTTAATTGAATAAACTGTTTTACATTCTTAAATGTACATAAATGTGCCGAAATAAACATAAACCGTTTACCAAATCCAACCGAACCATTTAAAAATGAAACAGTGAAACCGTTTAATAAATGGTTCGGTTAGAATATTAGAATCGAGACTGTTTAATTAAATTTGAACTGAATCAAACCGTTTAACAGAAACCAGACCGTTTAACATCCTTACCAATAGCCAACAACGGTTTTATATATACATGGCCATATACCTATTTTTAACAATAATTTAAAAAAATCATGGCTATATGTGTATTTATAACAGTCCTTTTTGGGAGCCACAATTACATTCTCCTACCGTGTACAAAGTACCGTGACGACTTTTAAAAACTACCACAATAGACCTATCTTTATCAGCGGTCCTCGGCAACCGCTGCCGTAGACGTCCACCAAAGTGCTGTATTTGAGCATTTTTCTTGTAGTGGCCGATGTAGTAGCATGGAGGCAATGACATCGATCATTGTAACAGACGTTACAAGCCCTTCTCCACTCCTTTGTTCATCCCTCTTCTATTTTTGAAAATTGAAATCAATCATTGTCGATTTATCATCAGTTTATCATTGGTCTTTACCAAAAAAAAAAAGTTTATCATTGGTCACCAGTGTTATAGGTACAAACCATCAACACTAGTCTGACACTACGCGTATGTTTTGAGGAACACTGCTAATGCGAGCATTGGCGGGTTCTAAACTTATGATCAACTTTGAACATAGTTAATTAAAACAAGCAAAAAAAATTTGTACAGTAAACGACTTAAAATTCAAATGGGACGGTAAAATAATTACAGTCAAACTAAAAAAAGCAAAAAAAAAAAGAAAAAAAAAAATCCCAACTAAAAAGGCATAAATTGTGGGACTAACTCGTGTTAGAATTTTCTGTGGGCTTAATTAATTATGCCATACCTATTGATGTGGGTTCACAGGCATAAACCCTGTTTGGGAATAGTTTTAAGGATATTGGGGGTATACTAATCTTTTCCATTGTGGGGTGGATTGGATTAGGATTTGTATTTATTATAAATACATGGTTAGGGTCCCTACAACCTCTTGGTCTCCTTCTCTATTCTTCTCACAATAAAAGGGAGCCAAAATGGGAGAAGAAGGCTGTGGAAGATCCAAACCGAGGGAGTCTCTCCTAAAGGAGGTGGCCATCAATTATTGTTCGAGGACGAATCAAGCTTTGGAGCTTTTCCTTGTTATTGTTCTTTGCCAACAAACGTGGGTGCTAGGTACACTTTATTCTCCCATTCTTTTATTCAATCGTGTTCTAGATCTCTGTATGGAGATGGATTCGAGTTTCACAAAACCAAGTGGTATCAGAGACATCCGTACAGACCTAGAATCGATTGTTTTTATGTATGAGCACTTGAATCGGATTTTAACAATGAAGAATAAATTTTTTGGATTTTTTTGGGTGAACCCGTACTTGTTTTGGCTATTACAGAAATTTTCCACCGGTGAAATTTTAAAATTTTTATACTGAAATGAAGGGCTCGGTGAGACGATCATTTTGGTGGGTGGATCGTCGCCATCGTCGATCAGACATGTCGGGTGAGATCCACTCTCTGGCAGGTTAAAAAAAATTGAATTTTGACGTCATCGTGACGTCGTAGGGCTAACATCATCATGACGTCAGCTTCTGTGACTTGCGGGTCACGTTTGATCCGATCAGAGAGGGATTCGACTTGGATCAAACATACCCAGACCCGGTCTATTGGACCGGGTTAAAGATTCCTGACCCAGGCCAAAGTTCCTCTGACCCGATCAAAGGCAACACGACCAGATTAGATGACCCGACCCAAGACACGATTCTTGACTTGTTGTATTGACCCAAAAACTTTGGTTTTTTTTGTGACCTGATGGGCAGGTTCGATCGGGCCGGGTTGGATCGGTTTGGTCGGCCGATTTAATATGGTTTAATTCGAACTGAACTAGTTTGGTTCGCCCTTTAGAAACAAAAACTTCCAGAGGCCCGTGTAGGTTGGTTTGGATGAATTTTGAGGTGCGATTTTTTCTAGGACGTTTGTTTTTTCGTGCTCTTCATTTTGATATGCAATTTGGCATATGCTGAAAAATCAGAGACTACGATTTTGACATTTTTTACATTTTTCTACAAATCTTAAATGCATGTTTAAGTTAATTATTATTCGTTAATGCGCACGGAATTGAAGCCAGACATTATGTGGTACATGATCTTTAAGTGCATTATTTTTTACTGTAATCCTACATATATTTGCTGTAAAGTAGAATTAAATGATATTATGGTATAGTTTGACGGGACCCACCAAAGTGGCATGCTTAATTCTATTATAATGTCTTGTAATTCAAGTTTTTATGATCAAAATTACTATGGCAGCAAAGTAGATAATGTTAACCCAAAGGTGATGTTGCCAAAATTAATGGTTAATGCACAAGAAATTGAGAGGCATGGTCTAGGGGTTTTTTATCACCCAAAGGGAGAAGAGATTTTCGAATGTCATTGCCTTCTCATGGTAATTACGGTAAGAGGACCAGTGCATTCCATCAATCCAAAGGTTGAGAATGTAGTGCGGTTAAAACTCTTGCTTAGCTAGTTTTTGTTATTGACAAGGTTCATTAGGTGTAGGTGTACCATATCAAAGTGTTTGCTGATTGATTGTTGCAATTGTTGTTTATTTACTTTAAATGTTATCACCAGGATGGTTTCCAACCTCAGTTTTTTGAACCCTATCCTTGTCCTCTCTGGGAAAAACTATAAGAAATGGCTTGAGGAGTTAAAACTAGTTTTGGGGCTTATGGATTTGGACCTTTGTTTGAGGGTGGATAAGTCGGCTGACCTTACTGCAGCCAGTACTGCTGAAGATAAAATTAATTTCAAACAATAGGAAGATGTGAACAGGAAAAGTTTGGCATTAATTGAGCATTCCATACCTAAGAAAATGCGTGGCAGCATAGGATCTCATTTTCTTGCAAAGGACTGTCTGGCAACTGTGAAGTTTGTGTTTGAGGAAACCAAGAAGTCAGAGGCATGAAATCTAATGACCAAGCTTACAGGAGCAAAGTTTGAAGGGAATGCTAGCATAAGGGAACACATACTAGGAATGGTAACAATAGGTAACAAGATCAGGGAATTGGGCATCAAATTTGATGATGATTTTTTGATCACCCTAGCTCTCAACTCTTTGCCGGAGGATTACAAGAGTTTATATACTAATACAATGCATTAAGGGAAACATGGACACTGAGTGAACTTATCAGTGTTGTAACACAGGAGGAAGGAAGATTAAAAAAGAACAAAGTGGAAAACGCCAACCTAACTGAGAACAAGGGAGCGTCTGGCAGTGGTTTTCATAAGACTGGTAAGAGAAGAACATGCCTTTTGATAAGGACAACAGGAATAACATAGAGTGCTACTAGTACAGAAAGAAGGGGCACATCAAAAGGGATTGCAATGCTTGCAAGGCATGGCTGGAAAAGAAGAAGGGTACTGGAGCATCTGGTCAGGAAAATCTCAAGCAAGGCTGAATGTGAATTCAGAGTTTTAGACATTTATTTTGAACTATTTCCTATTGTTTGGATTACTTATTTTATTTTAGGTGATACATTGCTTATTCTGGTTAATTAGTGGGAGCTCAGTAGGAGCATGCTTTATTTGCTTAACTAGTATGTTAAAACTTGTTTTATTAAGCATGGATATTTATTGGAATGTGTTTTGTTTTCACATTGTTGTGTATGTGATTGTTTGACATGTCAAAGTTAGGCGATAATTGCTAAAATTAGATGTTAACAAGGTTGTGGCGGTTTGCCCAATGTTAGTTAACATCAAAGAAAGAATCTGTTAAGGGTGTGACAACAAGGTTGTGATCACATGGTGGTTGTCATGGTTTTATTTCTCAATGTGATTCTGGTTAACAGATGGACTTGTATTTGCGACTGATAGAAAGTTGTGCACTGTATATTGAGGTGTATCTTTTGTTGTTGTCTGTTATGAGTCAATTTGTTGACTGAATCAAGGATTCAAAACTATTATTTACGGCGTGACTCACTGGTTAAGCCAATAGGATAGTGAGTATAATTAATGTAGCCTAAGTGGGAGATTGTTAGGATTTTCTGTGGGCTTAATTAATTATGCCATACCTATTGGTGTGGGTCCATAGACATATACCCTGTTTGGGAATAGTTTTTAGGATATTGGGGGCATACTAATCTTTTTTATTATGGTGGATGGATTGGATTAGGGTTTGTATTTATTATAAATACATGGTTAGGGTCCCTGTAGCTTCTTGGTCTCATTCTCTATTCTTCTCACAAGAAAGGAAGCCAAAGTGGGAGAAGAAGGCTGTGGAAGATCGAAACCGAGAGAGTCTCTCCTAAATGAGGTGGTCATCAATTATTGTTCGAGGACGAATCAAGCTTTGGAACTTTTCCTTGTTATAAATATTTCTCAAAACATAGAGTGTGAATCAAACCCATGTTTGAATTGAAATTGAGATACCGATGCAAGTTCTTCCCTTCTGAATCAGATAGATTCACATCTGAAAGAGGTTGACAATAAGTTCTTTCAAAATTGACTATTTGCCCCTCTATTAGGGGTGTTCCAGAAATGTCTGCGATCGAGTAAATAGCTCTCCAAAATTTACCACAGTTCCTTACGTTGTTTCCATTCCAAAATATTAGATTTCTATCTAGAGCATTTCCATTCTTAGAATTGAAACAAATTAAAATTCTCAATTCTCTATGACGTTGTTCTTCGTCAACATACATGGGTGCCAGGTACACTTTATTTTCCCGTTCTTTTATTCAATCGTGTTCTAGATCTCTGTATGAAGATGGATTCGGATTTCACAAAATCCAAAGATTTTCTAACAACTCGTTCTTGTTAATTATATATTAAAATTTGATGTACTAGTTATAAGTTTATATCATATTAAATTATTTTCTTAAAAAGTGGTATTTTTTAATTCAAAACATGACAAGCATAGGAGCCACACCCAAACACAGAGAGGGGGAGGGGGGAGAAAATAATGGCCGCCCTGCTCCCATGAATGACCGCCTGTTGATGCAACCACACGTTCTACCATTGGCCCCCACGCACGTACAAGGGCCACGTTCCCCCACAGAACTCTTGCCTTTGAGATCAATTCGAAAATGAAAAAAAAAAGCACTTAAAACGTGTATTAAATTTTAGGGAAAATTACATGCCCCTCCCCTGTTTTATGGCCTAATTACACCTTCCTCTCCTGTATTTTCCCCAATTACACTCTGACATCCTCTAGTTTATAAAATATTACTATTACACCCTTGTTGTTAGTGTCCGTATGTTAAGTGGTGACGTGACTTAGTAATATTTTTCATAATCCCCAAACTAACCTTGGGTCCTTGTGAGATGACCCTTTTACGCCCTTCTTCTTCTCCTACAACTCCACCCCAACTGTGCTTCTGCAACCTTTTGATACCACACTTCACTGTAAAAGGGAAGGTACTCTACCCATCAAAACTCGTCTTGATTACTATTATTCATCTGCTTGCACAGGAGATCTGACTTTGGCATTGGAGAGTCCTAGGCCGGAACCACACCGGTTCTCCTTTGTCAACCAGGTTCTTTTGCAGGTTATGACACTTGAAGGACCGCTTGACGATTTCTTGACGCAACAGATTGGCACCGTCTGTGGGAACGACGCTAGCCATCATACCTACTAGCTTGTTCTCATAATCATCCAATGGCACCATGGGGTAAGAAGACTGCTCCCTTCACCAATAATGTCCCAAGGAACGGATCACCTCCTCCAGAGAGCTCTCGTCGCAGAGCCAATGACCATGACCATGTCTCTCTGAAGAGGGAGATCCTAGAAGATGATCAAGTTGTGGTATTCGAACCCAACAACGAAGTAGTGGTGGAGGTAGTACCTGACCCCAATGCACCAACTATGGGTAAGATCAATGACCTATAGCGACAGATCCTCGATGATCAACAACTCTTTCGAGACTACCTGAGGCAACGTGCAACGTCCCATCGCCATAGGACTTCGCCAGCACCAAGGACAGAGCCTGTACTTCGACAGGAGCCAAACCCTAGGAGATCATCCCCCATTGGTGAGAGATCAGAGAGACTAGCAAGGCGAGCAACCCCCACTCCCCAACAGGGGGAGCCTTCTCGGCATCCCCGAAGGACGAGGGACCTCCCAGTACGGTCAGATCGTGGAAGGACACCAACACCCAAAATGAGGGTACCTAGCCAAGAAAGATCAATCAGGAGGTCCCTGTTCCAAGGTCAACTAGGAGGAAGTCACACACCAAGATGGAGCCAGACCGACTGAGAAGAAAGCCCCTCACGATCATGCCAGGGTTCATCGCGATGTGACCATTCACCATCCCGCCAATACTCAAGGCGGGAGGGGATTTCGAGGAGAGGACATGAACGAGGTTACAACGAACGTCCTCCCAGACGTGAGGGACAGACACGGGATGAAGAGCTCAACAAAAGACTCCGAGATTTGGACGAGAAGCTGGAAGGGTTGAACGATGAGAATGGCACCTTTCCCTTTCTTCTTCCTCCCAATTTTTGATTGCCTACCATTTTCTTCCCTTTCCTACCACCGCTACTATCTTCTGTGAAGTTTCTTGCACAGCTTCCATTGGTCTTATTTGGGTACACAAAATCGAAACCAGGAAGGCTTATTTTGAAGTTTCGGTCAGTGAGGGTCAAATTGTGAGTATGATTAGAAGGGATTTTAGAGAGATGACGTTAATCGAGAAACGGGAAACTTACTCGCTATGACTCAATTGAGAAACAATCTAGAGAGGGCGTTAGTCTTGCTTGTTACTACTTGCGTTTTTTCCAAGTCTGATAACGAAAATTTTATATTTCCCCCCTTAATTTGTAATTGATACCATCTCTTCAAAAGTAGTTTTGTAGTGTTAGTGTACCTTACTAAATTGAGCACCCATTTCCTTTTCTTGTTTGTAGAACTCAACTAGTAGCTTAAGTGCATCTGTTTTTTTTTTTTTTTTTTCCTTTTTTCCTCAGGTATTTTTTGGTTTCCTTGTGATTCTGGTGGGGATTTGGAAGTATATTGTGTCATGGATTGAGTAAATTTCATCTGGTTTTATTTGTACGAGAGAAGGGAGGGCAATCAAGTTTGCCCTCGATGCAAAACTAGATACAAGCGCATCCAAGGTGAGACTTTTATACTTTCTTCTTCCATTCTGCCATCTTCTCTAGCATCGCGTGTTGGGTATAGATGGGATTTGAATAGGAGAAAATGGAGGAGGAAAGAGATGGAAAAGGCAGATCAGGGACAGTGGAGATGGCGGCTTAGTAAGGGATTTAGGGCATGATGGGTGAGGGTTTCGGTTGGTGGAAGGAAGAAGAAGATGATGGAGAAAAACAGAAAAAGAAGATCAACAGAGGAGGAGAAGGTTTAGATGGGTTACCTACGGTTAGGGTTTAGTGAAGTGGAGAGGAAGAGATGTAGGTACTCCATTTTTGTTCGCCTGGGTCGGAGAAGATGTTAGCCATTGTCCTTTTTCAAAACCTTCGTTTCCGCCGGAGTTTGCAGGAGACACATTGGAGCTCGCTGGAGATGAAGGCCAGACCTTTGTTTAATCTGTTATGGGTGTTGTAGGTTGAAGATGAAGATAAGCGTAGCAGTGTAATTTTATTTATGATGTTTTAATACGAGGGTAAAATAGTTTTTTCAAAATTAAAACTAACACCAATTAACATCGTCCGCCAGAGAGGGTTTGGGTGTAATTAAAAAAAATATAAGAAAAAAAAATGTAATTAAGCCATAATATAAGAGAGAGGTATGTAATTTTCCCTATATTTTAATTTATAATTCTGATACTCAAGCAGTTGATAACTCTCTCTCTCTCTCTCTCTCTCCTTTGTTTGGTGGGTGGTTTGACTGTGGCATGGAGGTCGATGAGACCTATGGAGGACTTCGAAATTGGGTCCATTATTGACACTTATTTTGTGTTTTACTATAATGAGACAATAAGTATACTTTCTATTCATTTATGGGTTAAATATGCATACCCCTTAAAATGCACCCAATATTCCTCATGCCCCCTAAAGTTCTGACAAGTCCACATACAACCCCCGAAAATTTCACATACCACCTTTACTTTACTCTCTAAAGCCATTTAAGTCCACATCAGGCATTAAATGCTATAAAATGATTAAACTAATCTTTCTTCTATCTTTTTTAAAATTTGAAAAGACCTAATTGCCCTGATCTATTTTCTAAAATTTGAAAAAACCAAAATGCCCTCATCTTTCACCAATCATTATCTTCTTTAACAATGTATATATCCAATACCACCACCACCACCACCACCGCCCACCATTAACAGCATCACCACCATACCGAACTACAAGAGATATAGGGAGATTGTTTCCATACTTCTCACAACAGAACGAGGGAATTCTTCACTTTTCTTCCTTTTGTTTGCTTCTTCTTTCGCTTTAGCAGAACAAGATGTGTTCGTTTCTAGCAATGGCGGCCTTACGGATGCCGAAGCTATGTATATCAGGCAGAGGCAGCTTTTGTACTACAAGGATGAGTTCGGTGACAGAGGAGAGAATGTCACCGTCGATCCTTCTCTAGTCTTTGACAATCCCTAACTCCAGAACGCTTACTATGCCATGCAAGCTTGGAAGCAAGCTATACAGTGATGTATGGTTATTATATGCTGTGTTCACTTGGGAGACAGACCGAGATGGAAGAGATTGGTAACAGATTTTCACATCTTTCAATTCGTGTTCAGTTTTGGGGTTTCAATGGTGATGCTTTGGTTCCATTTTAATTGGTTTGGGTGTTTTGGGATTTGGGGAATCATTATCCCCTCCAATTCGCTGCCCGCTTCAATTCATCCAATTCCTCACATTAGAGCAGAAATGACCACCCTACCCCTGCCCGAACACACTGCCCAAGGTGGGGTAGGATAGTCATTTCCATTCCTATGTGAGGAATTTGAAGAAATTGAAGGTGATAATTATTCATTTTAATGCTGTGTTTAATGCTTCTTTGTTCGCTCTATTTATTGATTTTCATTCTAGGAATTATGCCGGAAGAAAAAGAAAGGTTGAGAAGATGGACAGAACGTCCTGATTCTTGAATTTCTCTTTGAGATTTTTCCTCTTTTTTGGGGAGGAGGTTGAAATGGGTCAATAAATTCTGAAATATATATAAAGAAAACGTTTGTTTGTTTTACATTCCCACATTCCCACATTCCCATTCTCAGAATCAGGAATAGATCCAAGAACGATTTCCATTCTGGGTTCTCGTTTTCTTGCATCTTGCAGCCCTCACTTGTTTTCGATTTTGAAGAAGAATCACAGGTATACGTCTTAAAGGAACACATAGAGAACCTAGACGATGAGTGGAGATTTACCCTTATTGGCCGAGTTATTGCCCAGAACCCCTCATCCTGACGCCATCCTCTGGGTCACTTTAGGCTGTGTGGTGCGCATTCGTGGCCATGGAAAAAAAAGTGAAGAATACACTTTTCTTCCCATGTTCTGTTGGGGGAAGTTCGGAAGCAATCTCCCTGCATCTTTTGGAGTTCGGTATGGTGGTGATGGTGTTAATGGTGGATGATGGTGGTGGTATTGGCTATCTACATTGTAAAAGAAGATGATGATTTGGGAAAGATGAGGGCATTTTGGTTTTTTCACATTTTAACAAATAGATTAGGACAATTAGGTCTTTTCAAATTTTAGAAAAAAGAGAAGAAAATGTAGTTTATTCATTTTTTAGCATTTAATGCTTGGTATAGACTTAAAAGACTTTAAGGGAATAAAGTAGGGGGTGGTATATGGAATTTTTAGGGATGCGTGTGGACTGATAATAACCTTAGGGGGGCCATGAGGAATATTGGGTGCATTTTAAGGGGTATGCATATTTAACCCCTCATTTATTGAAGGCAACATTTAGCATAAAAAAACATAATAGAAAGACAGCACTAATTTTTTTCGGTTAAAAAGGGAGCACTAATTACCCATAATAGAAGGATCACCAAGTTACCTATTTACCTCCAGGCTCCACAATGATTTTGTCAATATAGCATCAATTATTCATTAAAAAATAAAAAAGAGCACGGGTGTCAATGAAATGTGTCACACATCACGCGTGTTAGTTGGATGGAATTTGAAATTGCGTTGTGGATATTGTATATTTTTTTTGTTTGATGTTATAATTGTTTGTAATAAATTTTTAATTTCAGTAAGTATATTGTTGTAGTTTTAAGTTCTATAATTTTAAAATTTTTTTTATGTTAAAAAGATGCAAACTTTATTAAATTAAGATGTATTACACATGGAAAGAGTTGAGCATAATCCCAAAATTTATAGATCGGAATTTGGTGAAACTATTGAGCAACAAGACATTTCTTGTTAAAAAGTCAGCAATACTGTTTATCTCTCTTGGAACTTGAGAAAAAGTACATAGAGAAAAAGTAGATAAAATATAACAAGATGACAAGTGAATAACATCTTCCACAATAGGTTTAATCTTGCACAAGATAAGTGATCAAGTCTTTGTGAATTGACTCCACCTCTAGACGGTCAAAATCTTCTGAAATCCTTTCCAAAAAACTGCCGACCGAATAGTAATACTTTTCAATTCAAAATGTTTAAAATTCAAACTTTTCGCTCTCATTTTTTAATGTTCTTGAAATGTTTGATCGAAACTTTGATCATTTTATTTAAATGTTGAACCGTTTTAAGCATGTGTACACCAAACACTTTTTAAAAACAAAAAAAACTAATTATGGGTCATAATCCAAAAGTCAGGGAAATATATTGGGTTGGGTGTCTTTTATTTTGATTGGTTGATGGATTTGGTTTAACGGTCTGGTTGAGTTGTTCATTAGGGGAGACGATTGTCATTAGTCAATATGCGGGGGAGGGGAGTGCCATTGAAACAAAGTACAGGCAGGGAAGTGTATCCGTATTTAATATTTCTTCTATTTATTATTTTAATGATGTTTGATCTAAGGATGTCAACGGATATTCGAAAATTCATATTCGATCCACGTTGGTATCCATTTAGGAGAATCCGAATCCGTCTGAAACTAATCAGATACAAATATGATAATCCTCCTATCTGACCGATTATTATCTAATTCGATTAGCAATTCGACGGTAATAAAGTATCTGAAATATAAATCTGTGTCCATCTATCCTTTTAAGTCGCTTTATTGAATTTTGTTATCTCATTTTTATAATTCTATAAGATAATGTGATTCTTTTTCTAGATTTTCTATTGGTGTATACATATTGTTTTATGCAATGTGATACATGGAATCACCTATCTATTAAAATAAATACAAGATAAATTACACGTCACCCCCTGGTTTTCAAATGAAACTTAGATCACCCCTTTGTTTTTGAAAAAACTCAAACCACCCCCTCTACAGTAACGATGTTATATTGCTGTTAGTTATTGGTGTGAAAGGATTATTTTACCCTTTTACTAAAACATTAGAATTAAATTTACAATACTACCCTTCCTTCATCTTCAACATTGGTCAAGGGTAGTTTAGGGATTTAAATTTATTTAACTGGCTGACATCATCACTTAACAGCATAAAACTAACGGTAGGGACTAATTTATCATATTAAGGTCTAAATCAGGGGGTGATTTGAGTTTTGTTTGAAAATCAGGGGGTGACATGTAATTTAAGTAAAAAAACATAAGAAAATCAAAGACTAAGAAGAGTAGAAGAAGGAGTAATTGCTAAACTCTCAAGTCTCAACCCTAACCCTCGTTATAAAATGGTAAAGATGTCAATGGATAGTCAAAAGTTCGCATTCGATCCGTGCTCATATCTATTTAAAAGAATCTATATTAAAAAAATCACCATCTGAAAACTATCCAAATCCATCCGAAAACCGAGAGGATATTATCTGAATCCTTCCGAATATAACTGGATATGAATATGATAATACCACTATCCGACCGAATTCGATCCGTTTATATCCTTCACTTTGATTGCGTTTTTGGAGTTCAATTGTGATCACAGAATCTCTGATAAGGACATGTATGATGAATTGGAGTTTGACAGCATTTAATCAAGTGTCTTATAGTTCATCATGATATATTCTTTAGTGGAGGGTCTTACATGAAAATTAAAGAATTTAACTATGCCATGCCATTTATTGGGGAAACAAAATAGGTTGATTATCTATTTACTTATAGTAATTTTATTTGATAAATCATCAACTATAATTAAAGAGATATCAAATCGCTTTTAGATTCTGTCTCTTCTCATCTTAGAGGCAAGATGGATTGCCAGTCAAGTAATTTCACCGAAAAGTCTCCCAAACATTTTAGGAAATTCAGAGTTTGGATTCACCTGAAGATTATATATAGACACAAGGGGAGGGAGTCTCACAACCCTGACTGAATTTTGGTGTCTCCCCCCTCTCTCTCTATCTGAGGTGTGGTGGTTGTGGTTTGGGTTTTGGAAACCCTAGATTTTGGTGACAGTTGATTCTCAAGGATTTGCTTTGAATTGGAGATTCAAGTGTTGATCATCTTCAATTCCTATCGTCGTTCAAGCGAGGAAGAACTATTATCTGGAGGAGAAATTTCAATTGCAGTTCTAAGGTAACATGTTCTTCGCGCTTCAATTGGTTATGAGTTGATCTCAAATTTGAATGCATAAGTTCTATACCCGATCCAAATCTGCTGCACTATCAGGTCACCGATCCCAACACTGCAATCGTTGTCATGATTCTTGCTAGGCTTCTCTAGCGGGATTTCTGTTTTTTTTTTTTCATCCAAATATATATTATCTGGGACCCGGATAATATTCACAACAAGCACATGAATATGAGAAATGTATTAATTAATTTAACCATATTAAATTGGGTTTGATGGACACATACATCAAATGCAATTAATTCAACACTGATACCATGCCAAACTAAAAGATGCTTTTCCATTGATTGCACACGGAATGAGCCATGATCATATACATGGTCAAGAGACCTAACGAAGATAGAACTATGCATGCGAATACAAGTAACATAAACTAGGAAAGCTAAACACACTACAACTCTTATGATAACCGTCAATAATAGACTATTATTATTTATGTTTGAAGCTCTGGTAGGCACTACTCAACCAGTTTGGCATTCCAGGGAATGGGCACTAAAATGAGAGGCGTTTTCTTGTTGCTGGAAAGATTAAACGACTCCTCCATATTGATGTCTTCAACTGTCATCCCACTAGGCAGTTTCCAATCAAAGCCATACAAAAGATTTGCAACTATGGGTTCAACAATTGCAAGTCCCATAGTAATTCCAGGACAGATCCTTCGACCAGATGAAAATGGCAAATACTCATAACTTTGCCCATTCACATCAATGGGATTGTCTATGAATCTCTCAGGGATGTACTCATCTGGGTTCTTCCAATATCTTGGATCTCTCTGGACTGCAAAAACATCGACATGGATTCTTGTTTTGTTGGGTATGTCATAACCATCTAACTTACAATCACACATGGTTTCTCGAGCAAACAATAGAGGAGAAGGTGGGTGCAGCCTCCAGCTCTCCTTCAATGCTGCTTTAAAGAAATGAAGGCTCTGGATATCACTTTCATCGACTTTTCCTTTACTTCCAACATGGCTTCTGATTTCAGCCTGCACCTTCTTCATCACTCTTGGGTGCCTTGTAAGTTCTGTCATTGCCCACACCATGCTAAGAGCACCTGAGTCCACTGAACCAAGGAATACATCCTGGATCATACAGAAATAAGAATATTGAAGAACAACCAAAATCAAGATTTGGATCATAAAATAAAGATTAAAAGAAAGGGAGTGTCGAATGACACATCTATAGGTATATTTAGAACTTGACACCTACTCTTATTTGTTCGTTTTATTCCTAGAAGTTTTTTAAGATAATGGTATAAAATGGTTTTCAAAAATAATTTGAAAATAACATATCATTATGTCTTTATCAAAATATATCATTGTCATGAAAATTTTCCTATAAGGGTTTTCAAAAATAACTTGAAAATAACATATCATTATATCTTTATAAAAATGTATCGTTGTCATGAATAATTTCCCGTACACATGTAAAATGACAATATTTACCCTCATTGAAAAAAATTATATGTATCGCTAAAAGGGTATAAAAAGATTTTCAAAAAATAATTTGAAAATAACATATCATTATATCTTTATAAAAATGTATCGTTGTCATGAATAATTTCCAGTACACATAAAATGACAATATTTACCTTCATCGAAAAAAATTATATGTATCGCTAAAAGAGTAAATACCTTGAGGTGTGTCAATAAGAAAATCCCTTCAAAGAAATGAGAAAGAGAGAGAGAGAGAAAGAGTGGGGAAAAAATTGGTCATTGAGTATTTGAGGGACTTACCTTGAGTACTCCCTTGATATGGTCTTTGGTGATGGGAATTCTACTGGACTGATCTCTTTGTAGTCGGAGCAAGACATCGATGATGTCTTCGCGTTCAGGCTTCGGCCTATTAGAATCAAGGTGATCTTCAATAGCTTTCTCAAAGAATTTATCCAAATTATGGAGTGCCCTATCAACCCTTGCAGTATGTCCAGTGAGCATATTAATGATCCACCCAAAAGAGGGAAAGATATCATCTCCAGAAAAATTGTTCAAGCAGACCAAGACATCACGAACTGCTTCAGTGAGTTTACCATCATCGAAGTCTCTTCCATTATAAATCTTTCCAAAAGCAGTCCTGCATATCACTTTATCTATGACAGAGGCTATCTTCTCAGAGAGATCAACAGGAGCTGGAGAAGCCTTGGCAATAGAATCAACCATACAAGCAATCTCTTCTTCCCTCACGAACAGATAAGACTGAACAGCCTTTGGACAAAAAAGCTCAAGAGCACAAATCTTGCGAATCTCTCTCCACCACTCTCCATAGGGTGTGAAAGAAATATCTTTGAAATTGTAGGAAATCTTTCTTGGGCCTGGAAGGGGAGGTCTACTACACATATTGGAATCTTGGTTCTTTAAGACTTCTTTTGCCATTTCAGGGGTTGAGACAAACACCACAGGAGTCCTACCAAAGTAGAACAGCATGACTTGACCATATTTCTTGGAGAACTGAGCTACAGTATGGTGAGGAAGTGAACCAATTTGGTGCAAGTTGCCTATGATAGGAAGGCCAGGTGGGGAAGGTGGAAGCTTGAATCCCTTCCCATTTTTCTTCTTTCCTTTGAGAAGCAGAAGAGATAGGAGAGAAAGGAAGAACAGAACTAGAACTGAAAGCAAATCCATCAATGGGTGTGTTTCGTTTGAATTCCCAAATCCTTTTTCCATGCAGCAGGGATCTGTGGTGGGGTGAGCTCTCCTTCTCCTTTTATAGACCCACCTATTCTTCCCTCATCTATCTTCCCAAGTCCCCCAAGTGGGGTTACCGTATTACCTAAGTGGTCATCAAAATATGTGCAAACAACACATCTTTTTCATAAAGGGCATGAGTTTGAGAAGACCTCAACAAAAACAAAAAGATTAGTCACCGACCCCGTGATTTTTAAAGGATAGGGTAATGGATACTCCAAGTCTTTGTGGTCATGTTAATCTTATCCCATTTCTACCCAAAAAGAAAAAAGTTCATCTTATCCCATTTTTTCGCAATTATGTCTTAAGTCGACCTTCTCAATTTATAGCATTATTGATAATTTGATTTTTTTTTTTTATTTTTTTAAATCTTAGGTCCCGTTTATTTAGAGGGACTTAGGTGGGGTGGGAGAATTAAGGTGGGAAAATGCTGAAGTAACATTTCCAAATTCCATCCCAATTTTGTTTGGTTAATTTGGGATGGTGAACTTACAATAGCATAAGGGGGATCTCATTAATTGCTTTGTCAACTAATGTGGCACTTCAAAATCTCACCCTTTTGCTATCCAAAATCCCACCAAATTGGTGGAACCTTGGTTATTGTTCATGTGAAAAGTAACTTTACCTCAACTTTATCTAGGAATGTAAATGGATAATCGAAAATCCAAATTTGATCTACAACCGTACCTGTTTAGGGACATCCGTATTTGTTTAGAGATATCCGGAAAAAAAATCCAAATACTCAAATAAAAATCGGTCTGAAAAAATTTCTGAATACTTAATAATAATAAAATTAAGTAAATAATGATTTTGAGGGTTTTTGAAGATTCAATAGGTTCTAGAATATGAGGAAAAGAGAATCATGATCTAAGAGATATGGATTGAGAGTGAATTGTAAGACCACCAAGGTCCACGGACCACCGAGGCGTAATGCCACCCAGGTCCACGGACCACCAAGGTGTAAAGCCACTATGGTCCACAGACCACCAAGGCCCACGGACCACCAAAGTCCGAGAACTCTCAAGGCTCGAGGCCACCAAGGTTGAATGACTACCAAAGCCTATCGGCCATATATGCAAACGACGAGAAACAATATGCAAGAAAGACAAGAATTTAACTACAAATATCAAGAGTATGAGATGGTGATAATTACAAGTCAAGTATAAAAGTTCCAGGTTCGATACACGCGAAGAAAATATACATATAAAGTCAAGGAGCATCTGCTGGGGGAGTCACATCTTCCTCTGGAGGAGAAGCCATATTAGTCTTGAGCGGGCAAACTGCACTCTCCTCGGGCAAAGCAGCGCCCTCCTCAGGCAGAACAACGCTCCCCTCAGGCAGAATAGCGTCCCAGGCTGAACAACACTCTCCACTGGAGGAACATCGGCCGCCACGGTAGCACCAGGGATCGGCGGCACGAAACCCAAAAATCAAGAGAAGTCGTAACTCAAGGTCTCCTCAAGGACGTAGGCCGCCAAGTCCTGGATCCCCGCATCATAGATCTCTTGGTTATACTCATAGAACAGCGCCTTGATGGCCCGAGACTTCTTAAACTCTGCCACGGCTCGTTCACCGGCCAATAATCACTTCGTAGTCTTGGTCTAAGTCAACTCTCCTAAGGGGTGGTTAAGGTCAGGCAAGCTTTGCTAATTAGTTCGCTCGGGGCTCACCCAGGGCCAACATCAAATTTATTGACTATTAACCCATGAATAGCCTAACCAAGGTCAGGGGTTGAATTAGCTAATCATAGTAAGATCGAGGCTAAGGTCATCCTAGAAGTGCAGGGAAACCATACAAGTCAAGCATTTAAGGATTTAGGAAGGTACTTATTTGGTTTCAAATTTCACACATATATTTATGAACAAAATAACTCCAAAAAAATATACTAACATCCCTAAGGATGCACCCATCAACAAGGTTAACCCATGAAGGAAGGTCAATCTCAAGGTTCAACAAGTTAGAGGATCCAGACCAGAAGACACTAATCACAGATGGATCGGTATAAGCATAGGTCATAACTCGGATGTGGGTCCGATAAATCTTATAAGAATGGAGAACCCGTGATTAGTTCTCTACTCATATTCCGGGGTTTTGTCCAACATTAAAGCCTTATTATTTTCATGATCAAGGTCATTTGGAAGTTCTAAACACAATTTGGCACTTTATCCAAGGATCTAGTTAAAGGTTTGGATGAACTAAGTTAAAAAAAAAATCAAAATAAGTCTGCCACTAACTTGGGGGATTACATGAGTGGGCTTTCACTTGTACAATGTCTCCATTAATTGCTTAACTAAATTATTTAAAACAACTAACCTGTTATTAGGTCATTATCTTTTTCTTCCTCGGTCTGGCCATGAATTTGGACACTGTATAGGTTCAGTTTTCTTCTTTTCATAAGCTAAGTGGGTTGCATAATACTTTCCCCACACCTGGTTCTTTATCCTACACCTTGTACTTGGAATGGGAAAAAGATTCCACTCTGTTCTAAGTTCTCACTCTTCCTATTTGATTCAAGTGTAGTGAACGGGGTTCAAGCTTCTTAATTAATTTAAGTTTCTTTGCTCAGAAGTCTTACAACCTTTCAAGTAAAACTTATATTGCCTACATCCTCATGTGCTCTAATTCCCATTTTACTTAAGATTACTAATTTACTATTATTAATAATATCTATTTCCCATTTTTCGCTTCTTCACTTTGTCTAGGGAACATGATATATCCTACTCCGGTGTATTATTCCATTCACTTGTCTTCTAAGGGAGAGGGGCTCATTGGGGCTTAAGATTTTCATTCTCAAGATAATTCACTCCCTTTCGTATAAAATGGAAGCCACAGTGTACACTAATGACTCATTCCCTACGGACTTGCCGTGCTGGTGTAGGCCTTAACATTTCGACCTTAAGGCATAAAATAAAGATCAAACAATTTACGTGAGTAGATCACACAACATGGGTGTAGACACAAGATATAGTTATATAATCATCACACATAGGCATGACCAAAAGGTCTCAAAAGATTGGGCTCACATTCCCAAAAGAACACGGACGAACTCACGGACAAAATTAATGCTGTGAGTCCGTTCATGGCTCCGTAGCAAAATAGGCAGGACGGATTAACGGACGGATTATATAATGTGAATCCGTTTGTTCGTCCGTTCTCAGAGAGCCTTGTTTGGTAAAAATACCGAAATGAACGGCACTATGGACGGATCCTTGGTCGTGGTTCCATTCGACGTTCCGTGCAGTTCCGGGAACGAAAAGATCACAATTTTACGCTAGGCAGATTTACGGCTGGAATCACGATGGTTGATCCGTTCGTGCATCCGTTTGCCAAATTTTTATAAAAACACAGCCACGAGTTTTTCAAACTCATTTTGGCTCCAAAGGGTGGACGGAACCGTAGAGCAAGAGATCTCCAAGGGCCTTTCGTTTGTGCCTCCTACGCCTTTCCTTAGTGGTTTTGAGACCTTACTCCTCAAGATTCGGCCTTCATTGCCTCAAGGTAAAGGTTCTTCCTCCTATTCCTGTATGCCAGATTTCCTTCTCTTCCTTTCTAGGGTTTTTCGGTTGTTTTTCTCCTCTTTTCTCCTCCCCATTAAACAAGGAAATAATTCATAACAAATTTGTATGTATCTTTGATTTGCATTTTCACAACCTTGTAAATACCAAAACCATGTTGGAATTTTGATTGAGGCTAGGGTTTTATTGGATTAAACCCCCCAACCGGTTAATGCTATTGGTTTGGATTAATTTTGTATGTATAATGTGTTTTGAATGTGTTTTTAATTCCTTTCAAGGAAACACTTGAGATTGTTAGTTGAGTGCACCTATGCTTAGTTTTACAATTCAAAAGGGTTTTGAGAAATGGTTGGGGTAAAGCTCCCAAGTCCTTACTGTTTTGGGAAGGAACCCCAAGACGACTAATTCCATTATATGCCCTATAACTTCCGTGGAAATTAACTCATTAACACCTCTTCAAGCACATTTGATTGTTTGTGTGATTTCTAGGGTAGAAACTTGAAGTTCATTTCTCTCCCTCCCCCCCCCCCTTTTTTTTTTTTTATTTTTCCACATTCAAACTTTGGTGTTAGTTAAAATCTTCACTTATGTAAATCATGAGTTTGATATTTTGATTGGAAACATGTGGTAACCAAGGGCATAGGTTTGTTTCTACAAAATCATCTCCTTCCATTTCCATGCCTTACGGAATTTATTTTCATCCAAGGAAACCATACACCCTATAGGTAACTATGGCTTGTCTAATTGTTGTGTAACTTCTCTTATTCAAACAACTCCTACATAGATGCATGTGTTTGCATCTATGTACGTGTATATATATTTTGTTTTATTTATTTGAGTTTGGTTCAATCATGGTGGTCCTTTGTTGGTCTCTTGTGTGTAGAGATTAATCCATGGCCCCACGAAGAAGAAATGCTCCAACTGCTTTGCCACCACCCCTAGCCTTTAATGATGAAAGTTTTATATCTGCAGAGACCGAGGGCCTCTACCATGAGCATTTCCATGACAAGAGAATTTTGGTGGAAGGGGATGCGGTGATTGAAGAATTAATTGCTTTTAAGGTGGATATCAGGTTCAGCAACTTAAGGTGGAGTATCATGCTGACAAACCCCAAATTCTACTACCCCACCCTGGTCAGGGAGTTTTACTCTGATATGGTACTTGTCCAAGAGGATGCAGACAACATTAGATTGACTTCTTTTGTGAAGGGAGTGCCCATTGCCTTCAACGAGGTGGTCCAATTGAACAGTGCTCAAAACCAAGACTCTAATCGAGTGTTGCTCAAAACCACAAATCCCTGCCAAGAGTTACTCAAAAGCAGATTTCCTACCGAGCGTTGCTCATAAATCAAAATCCAATGGAACATCGCTCAAAACCATTGCCATTTGATCTGTTGATCACCCGTTGTCATCCGATCCTTGGGTCACCCGTTGTCATTTAACTTTTCAATTACCTATTGGTCTGTTGATCACCTGTTGTCATCCGATCCCTCGATCGTCTGTTGCCATCTAATCTATTGATCACTCATTGTCATCCAATCCTTGGATCGCCCATTTCCATTTTGATCTGCTGATCACCATTGCCATTCGATCATCCGATCCCTCGATCGTCTGTTGCCATCTAATCTATTGATCACTCATTGTCATCCAATCCTTGGATCGCCCATTTCCATTTTGATCTGCTGATCACCATTGCCATTCGATCTTCAGATCACCCGTTGGTATTTGAATTGCTGACTACCTATTGATTTGTTGATCACCTGCTGTCATCCGATCCCTCGATCGCCCATTGCCATATGATCTGTTGATCACCCGTTGCCATTTTGATCTGTTGATCACCCGTTGTCATCCGATGCTTGGATCGCCCGTTACCATTTTGATCTGCTAATCACCGCTGTCATCCAATCTTTGGATCGTCCATCACCATTTGATTTGCTGATCACCGTTGTCATCCGATCTTTGGATCGCTTGTTGCCATCTGATCTATTGATCACCATTATCATTTGATCCCTAGATCGCCCGTTGCCATTTGATCTCTAATTTCCCATTGACACCCAATCTTCTAGATTTATTGATTGAGCACCAGTTGCTACCGAATGATTTATCGAGATAGGTTTTATCATTTAAAGCAAAAGATTTCATCGAATGGTTTACCGAGATAGGTTTTACCATTCAAAACAAGAATTTTCATCGAATGCTTTACCAAGATAGGTTTTATCATTCAAAAGAAGAATTTTTGTCGGATGGTTTACTGAGTTAGGTTTTACCATTCAAAACAAGAGATTTCACTGAGCAATTTGTTGAATTAGGTTTTATTGTTCAAAATATCGTCACCTATGAGCAAAGTGGTGATAGTAGCTGCTTAACCTAAGGAAGTTCGCCAAAAGGTTTACTAAGGGACCTTTATTACCTTTGAGAAAAGTAATAGAGCAGTTGCTTGGCCTAAGGAGGCTCACTGAAAAGTTTGCCGAGGGAACACTATCGCCTATAAGCAAAGCGACGATAGTAGTTGCTCAAAGGATTTGTCGAATGGCTTACCGAGATGTGGTTTTATCGTTCAACTCTGCCACCTATGAGCAAAGTGGTGGTGATGCATGCTCCTGGTGACAAAATCGAGCAGTCTTTTGTCTTTGCCCTTCGGCTGTTGGCACAGGTCTCCGCCAAAGAGGGGTAAACTTTAGACGTTGGATTTTACCACCCCCAGCGATGACAACAACCAGATGCGAAAGACTGGTAATGCCCTTTAAATACTCCTTTCCTTTGGGGTGACTTAGACACCCACTGTTCCATCACATTTCCACCCGTGGTCCCCCCACATTCCCGAAATGACCCCACACGATGCCCTCACCTAAGGCCCTGACCCAGTGGTATCGCACTCGTCCATCACACTACCATACAACACCGCGCCCAACTGCGGCACTGCATGGCAACGCCGTGCTTGGCAGTGGCACCGGCCAAGAGTGCCTCGCTCGACCACGGTGCCGTGTGGCAGCGCCGCGGCTAGGAAAATCCTACCCTCCGCGATGCCATTGGGTACCCCAAACGTAAGTTTTTTTGTCCTGCGGCGCCACCAGATGTCCCACAATGCCGCCAGACGGATTTTTGCTTATAAATAGCTCCCCCCCCCACCCTTTATTTTGACAAGTCTCAAGTTGAGGAGAGGGGGGAACCCTAGAATTCCAGTTTTCAATTTTTTTTCCTTTTTTCCTAATTTCAGTGCCCTGCCCCAGTCCAATTTTGAGCTTTCGAGCCTTGTCCCTCTGTCCGGAGTCCGGGTCCTCTGGACCCGCCTTTCCTAACCCATTTCCACCCAAAACCCCGAAGCCTCCCATGGCCTAATCACTCTGCCCGACGTCCTAATTCTTAGTTTCTGAAGTTTCTTGATGCTGTTATTCTGTTCGAGGTCCAAGTACGCAGCACCCTTGCATCGTTATTCTACCTGATATCCGAGAAGCCTAGTTTTCGAAGCTTTTTGACGGCGTTATTCTGTCCGAGGTCTCAGTACCAGACACCCGTACGTCGTTACGCTGCTCGACATCGGGGTGATTACTCTCCAAAGATTTTTTGACGCCATTATTCTGCCTGATATCTAGGCAATTACTTTTCAACGCCGTTACTCTGTCCGACAAAGGACAAAGCCAGTCTTTTGCCTTCACCTGAGCTGGGGGATGCAATTCATCCCGTATAATTGCATTGGTTTAACGCATACAAGTATGTAATCATTTCATCGCATTTTAATTTCGTAACGATGTAGACTTTTAAGTTATGCCCGTGTAGTGTATAGTAGTTAGTTTAATTAAGCAGTTTGTGCATCACTTTAGCCATACATGTGGAAATAGGACATTTATGAAGAAAAAATATTCGATAACCAACATCCAATAGAAAGACCGGTTTACCCGGGCGAGGTGGGTGCCTAACACCTTCCCACTCTCGTAACTTGACCGCTTACCTCGAATCTCTGACCAGACCAAACAAAGTCCTGTAGCCCTTCACAGGGCTATACCAATGGGTCTTAGGCCCTAATCCTAGGTGGCGACTCCATTTCATTTAATTATATGACCCCCATCCCCTGATAAATTGGCATATACCCCTTCGAGGGAAGACGCATTCTCTCTCTCTCTCTCTGTCTCCAATCGAGGAGCATAACCCTGAAAACCCCACACCCAAGCTACAGGAAAACTCGCGATTTCGGGAACGAATCCTCATAGATTCCTTGCAGCTTGGAGATGAAGTCTAAGTGAGAGTGTTGTCTACAAGAGGAACCAGATGGAGTCTGAAGTTCAAGTGATCGGTATTTACAAACTCATTATGGATATCGGATACCAGCTGGAGTTGATGAACACTCTCTTTGTCCCTTGTATGTCTAGGAATTTAATTTCTTTGTCTAGACTTGATCATGAGGGTTTTAATCTTCATTTTGGAAATAAGATTTTGAATGTTTATAAAGGCGATGTTCTAGTTTTTACTGAAAATTTATGTGAAAACCTTTATAAATTGAACTTGTACTTCGATTATGAGAAATCCCTTCTTGCCCTGCATATGAATGTTGGATCTAAACGTAAATTCAACAGTGATGATTCCTCGACCTTGTGGCATAGGCGCTTAGGTCATATCTCTAGACCTAGAATAGAAAGGTTAGTGAAGGAAGGTGTACTACACACACTAGACTTCACTGACTTTGGATCCCGAAGGTACTTTGGTGGCTCATTATGATTTAGAGCTTTATCAAATGGATGTAAAAACGACATTCTTAAATGGGGATTTGGAGGAACAAGTCTACATGAACCAGTTTGAGGGGTTTAGTGTACAAGGAAATGAAGGTCTAGTGTGCAGATTAAAGAAATCCATCTATGGACTTAAACAAGCTTCCAGATAATGGTATCTCAAGTTCAACCACATTATAGTGTCATTCAGATTTGTTGAAAACACCTTTAATAGGTGTCTATATCTGAAAGTCAGTGGGAGCAAGTTTATATTTCTGGTCCTATATATAAATGACATCTTACTTGCCAGTAATGACCTTGGTTTGTTAAATGATACGAAATCATTTCTCTCTAATAATTTTGAAATGAAAGATAGGGGTTTGGCCTCGTTTGTGATCGGCATAGAGATATATCACGATAGATCTCGCCGATTACTTGGACTGTCACAAAAAGCTTATATCAATAAATTTCTAGAGAGATATGGTATGAAGAATTGTAGACCAAGTGTTGATCCTGTAATTAAAGGAGACAAGTTTAGTTTGAGCCAGTGCCCACAGAATGATCTGAAGCGAGAAATGATGAAGGATATTATTCCCTATTCTTCTGCTGTAGGGACCCTTATGTATGCCATGAGTTGTACTCATCCAAATATTAGCTATGTCATTGGTATGTTGGGTAGATATGTCAATAATCTTGGAATTGATCACTAGGTAGCCATAAAAAAGGTGATGCGTTATTTACAGGGAACAAAAGAATACATGCTTACTTACAGAGCATCTGACCAATTGGAAGTGGTCGGATATTCAGACTCTAATTATACTGGATGCCTTGACAGTAGAAAGTCTACATCAGGTTATGTCTTTCTACTTGCTAATGGGGCAATTTCTTGGAAATCCAAGAAATAGACTTGTGTCTCTACTTCTACCATGGAAGCAGAGTTCCTGGCATGCTTTAAGGCCACATCTATGGTAATTTGATTGTGAAATTTTATCTCAGAGCTTCAGATTGTCGACACTATCATGAAACCGTTGAGAATGTACTATGACAATGTTTTTGTTGTGTACTACTCTAAGATTGACAAGGATTCTAGTAAAGCAAAGCATATTGGAGTGAAGTACAACTTTGTGAAAGAAGCCATTCAGAAACAAAAGGTGTCTATAGTTCATATAAAGACAAGTCTGATGATTGCTGGATCCGTTGACCAAAGCTGTATCGGATATGGGTCTTGTAAGAGTCTGATGTATTGGTCATATTTTATAATAAACACTCTCTCATTTGATTGATCATATTAATGAAGTTTCTGGACGTTTCTCATCTCTATCTTTATGTGCACATTTATCTTGATATGTGTGAGATATTATTGTTTTGAACCATTATATTTGTGTTTATCCCTTTTATGAACCAGTTTGAATGGAATTATTGATGTAGTAATTATGGAAGGGTGTGTGTCGGTATAAATGACATATAACTGCCATGATTCACATTAATGAGACTATTCATTCAAGGTATTACTGTTGTGTGACATATGGATGGGACATTATATTAAAATTCACGTGTTATTGTTTGAGAATTTACAGTTTGGTCAAATGGTCCAAGTGGGAGATTATAAGATATTTTTTTCTATTTTCTTATTGGTTGCCCCAATTGACCAAGTCTCTCTCAACGTTCATGTTAGTTACACTTTGGATACTTAGTTTCCTATTTGTTAAGAAATTCTTATTTATTAGGGATTAATTAGCATATTATGGGATAAGTCACTCTCCTACTATCCGTTAATATCTAACCGTTATGGGTGGCTAGATATTAACTATTTAATAGGGAGACTTAGGTCCCCTCTTTAACCCAATACGCACACTCCTTCCCATTGATGAGTGAGCATACAGTTAACGCAAGAGAGAGAAACCTAACTCCATTAAAGGCTTAAGCAAAGGAACGTCAAGCAAAGACATCAATGGCTTCAGGCAGCTCCATTGGAATTAATGGATCATTGATGAACGGTACTTAGTCTTTTACCCGTTGATGTTTGTGATTCATCAATGTATATGGCAAGATCCTGTTTATGTGTGTATTGAAGTGAGTTTAATCCTTACACAGATTTCACAAGAAGATGAGGAGGGATCGTGTTAGGATGGAAAATGAAATCTGATTTTGTGCGAAGGTGAGAGGAATCTTGGCATGGAAAGATGAAAGAAATCGTGCTAAGTGGGGAGTCTATTGAGACATTTGGTTGTTAAGTTTTGAACGATTACTAAATTAATGACTAAAAAAATTCTATTAGCGCACCGTATACATAGCTAATGCTTTTATATACCAATGATAACTTTTTTTTTTGTATTGGCCAAAGATTTCATACACGGCCTTGCAAGCATGCACAGTCGTGTCCCTTCTCACAAAGAGTAGGAAAAGTCATAAACCCCATCCATATTTAATGTTGCAAAACTCCCACCTTCTCACATGCACGGCTTACACAGCCGTGTATGAAAACTGCTCACTTTTGTATTTTATTACTATTGCATAGACGTTTTTTACTATTGCCTCTGAGGACATATAAAATCCGCTAATGCTATCTTCTCTTGTAAGTATTGGCAGATAGCGGGCTTGGTATAGCCCATACCCAGACAGGGACGTAGACTCCATCCAGACAAGGTGCTCGGGCAGTGGGTAGGGCAGTCATTTCATCCTTGTCTGGGTGTGGGCCGCACCAAGCCCGCTACCTGCCTGGCTGTAGAGGGTCGATCAAAATACTTATCATCCAATCAAATGTATCAAAATATTTTATCCCTGAATCCCATTAAGAACAACTGAGCATGGCATCAGAGAGCGAGCATGGCATCAGAGAGCGAGAGACCGAACATGTTTCAAAATCATAGTGTACGACATACCACCGATAAACTTGAGTTCGGTTCCTCTGCACGCTGCACGTACGGGTCCTTATCGCCCCCAGTACTGGGGGGTGCTGTGCTCATCGTGCGGCGCCGCACCGCCCATTTGTGCACGGTGGGGCCGCATCGGCACACATGGGCGGTGCTGCGCCGCACGATGCGCATCGCACCGCCCCGAGTAGTGGGGCGAATGGTGACCCATTGTGCACACATGGGCGGTCTTGCGCCGCACGATGCGCACAGCACCGCCCCCAGTACTGGGGGCGATAATTTTCCCTGCACGTACATGTGGAGGCAACCGTCTGTCCTATTTTTGTCATTTACAAGGGAAAGAGGGGTATTTATGGAAACAAAATAAACATGTGATTGATTATGAGATGATGTTAAATAACAAAAACAAAACAAAAAAGATTGCATATGCATACATGCTTAAGGGCGCATACTCTTCTTTTTCATTTTCTGTTGGAAAACAACACTTCCTTTTGCAGCTTCTCCAGATCCAAGAAAGAGGAGCCACCAATACTAATAGCCTCTTCAGCCTTCCTCTTCCAATCCAAAGCCCTCTTCTTCATCTCACTTCCCTTCTCTCCCTCCAATATGTCCCTCACAAGCCTCTCCACTTCCTCCCTTTTCACCTCTGTTTCCATCTCCAATCCCATTCCCCAAGCAGTACAAGCAAACCTGCAATTCATCCTCTGCTCTGCAAACAATGGCCAACAGATCATAGGCACTCCACCACACACACTCTCAACTGTTGAGTTCCACCCAGTGTGACTCAAAAACCCACCTACAGACGAGTGATTCAAGACTTCCTCTTGTGAGCACCAACTCACTATCAAGCCCCTCCCTTTTGTCTCCGTCAAGAACTTCGGTGGCAGTGCCTCTGTGTCATCCCCTCCGACCAAATCAGGCCTAATGACCCACAAGAAGTATTGGTTACTATTAGCAAGTCCCCAAGCAAACTCGGCCAGTGACTCAGGTGACATAACCGTGATACTTCCAAAATTCACGTAGATGACCGAGTTGGGCTCTTTCGAGTCGAGCCACTCAATGCAAGCTTCATCTTGTTTCCATAGGTTTGAATCAACCAAGCTCGAGCCATCTTTGATAACATTTTTGCAAAGGAGATGCAAAGGGCCTATATTGTAGATGGGTGGGAGTTGAGACTTCAATGCTTCTAAGACATCGTGTTCTAAGGCTTCGAAAGTGTTGAAAACAATGGCGGATGCATTGAAACATCTCTTGGCTTGTTCGTAAGTGAACTTAACCATGAAGTCTCTTGTATCCCCAAGACGATCAAAGTTAATCATGTCCTTCAAACGAATATCTTTCAGTCCTGGCACCCAATCAATTGGGGTGTGCTTGTACTTTTCTGAAAGATAATTCACACCTGCAAATCCATCATCATTTGAGATGAGATTAGAAATTGATACAAGATAGGGGTGAAATAGGGCCGAGTTGGACCGGGTTTTTTAAAATCCTAACCCAACCCTGAGTCCTTTTATTGTAATTAAAGCCCAACTCAGGTCTAGGGCGGGCTGAGATGTCTCAGTCTAAGCCCAACCCTGCTGGGCTCAGTCCAACCCAACTCGGCCCTGATTAACCCTGATCGGGTAGGGTTGGGCTGGACCCTACTTTTTGCCGAGGACTGGGTTGGCCCTGATTGACTTTGAAATTTGTAAGGTTTGGTTGGCCCTGATTTATCCTATTTTTTTTGCCATTTACATCATATTATACATTAAAAAAATGGGACACATGTGATTGGGTATTGGTTTGTTTCATATTCAATTAACTATTAGATTTTTCATTATATTAAAAAATTTAGCCCAATCTCAAAATTGTAAATAATTTATTTCAATAGATTAAATTAATTTTTTTTGGTAAGTCAATAGATAATTATATACTTAAAAAAATGCAAAATGTAAACAATAAATTGTAAATCAAATCTTACACAGGGTTGGACCGGGCTGGGTTAACCCGATGCTTCAACTCTAATCCAGCCTAACCTTGACCTAGGGCCTGAAAATTTCAATCCTAACCTGACCTTAGGGTTGAAATATCCAACCCAAGCCCTTTTTAGATTCAAGGCGGTCTCGTAGCCTAGGTGCGACAGTGCCAAACTTACACCCCTAATAGAAAATAATGAAATGAACATAGTCGACTCTATCGGGTTTCGAGTATAAATCAGTATTTTAATGGCGCAGTTATTAATTAAGCATTACCTTTGGCTACTGTGAGTCCTCTGTCGTCAAGTTGAGGATATTGTAGATAAGCCATGAAACCACAAACACTAGCAGTCCAGACACCAACGCCAGGAACGCCGATTTCTTCGGCAGCCGTCAAAGAAAAGCTCATCGGAATATCAAAGAATATACAAGTAACCGGTGGAACATCGGAATCGTTGAGTTTGTCGAGAAGTTTACGGAATGGTTCCAAGCAGTTTTTACTGGTGGATTCACAGAGGGTCGGTACGTCACGGGTAGCAGAAGGAGGGAGACCATCAGGGATGGTTTCGAATCGGAAGTCAGGTAAATGGTCGACCGTGTTGGGACCACTAGACTTGAGGACTCGTTCATGGTTGATCTCAGTATTGACGAAAGTGATGTGGAAGCCTCTGTAATGCAGAAGTTCTGCTAGTTGGAGCAATGGGTTTATGTGACCTTGAGTCGGGTATGGCACAAACACTGCGTGTGGCTTCTCTCCGATCGATCGCATCTTTGTGTCTCTGTGTCTGCGTGAATAGATTGAGAATTGGGTTTTTATAGCTGTGAAATGGGTCAGTAGTTCGGGTTGGTTTTCACGGGTAACCGGGTCAATTAACAGAAAATGGAAGAGAACTAGAGAACTCACCTGGTGACCTGGGCCCATCAACAGGGGGAAGAGAGGAATGTGAGCGGTGGAAAGCATCAATCGAGAGCGTCAACTTGGGTGGCTTTGTGTATAATTACGTGGATGCCGCTGACAGATCTTTATGTGATCAGAAATAAATATGTCTCACATGGTGGAATGGCTTAGTGCGAGGAGGGAGATTCGAAGGCGAGAACCACGAGAGACGAGGAAAGAAAATTGCTCAAGCACACGAGAGCTCCGTGATCACAAAGCCAATGGGCAAAATCTGCTTTGGGAACTGGGATCACAATAGGCATATTGAAAAATACTAGAGTCACGTGCGGCAACGTGTCAAATATATATATATGAACATAGAAATATGGAATAAAATTTGCACCTTTGTATATAACTCGTCCAAAATGCCCTTAAACTAATATCTATCCTTGGGGAAAATGTTCTCTGTGCCAAGGGCACATGCTGTGGCCAGACATATAGGGTAGGTTAAATGACCGTCTTGTCCTCGTCTTGTCCTCCTTAATGGTGGAAATACCACCTCATGTGTCTCGACGCAGTTAGTGATGCAGCCAGAGAACATCGAATATAAGAAGATAGATTTAAACAATGTATATTTATTTTGTTAAAATCGAATATTTAAATTTAGATCCAATTAATAATCAGGTTTTGAATGTAGATCAAGTTGTTTAGATCATTCAGATCAATGATTGAATTTTAAATACCAGATCCAAATTTGCTCCACTAGGATACCAAATTGATTCAAGGGAAAATTACATGACTACAAAGTTTTGGGTGTTTTACATTACAAAATTATGAAAATATTGTTTCACCCAAAATTACCCAAAAAATGAAGTTTGAGTTTACAAGACTAGTCAAAATAGTGTTCCTCCTCAACAAAGTATACTTTTTGACGATTTTACTCTTCCATCTCCCCTTCTTGTATCATCATCTGCAACTCCTCGCACATCTCCCTTCCTCTTTTTCTTCTTCTGTAATCCTGCCCCACCCGTGAGCCACCCCTATAATCCCGCTCCTTCCTCTTCCTCCTCCTCCTTTGTCTTCTGCAACACCATCGACTCATGTGCTTTATGATTTGTATAGACACATATATGAAGTATTTTGTTGTAAAGGAGGATGTTTGGGATCATTGTATGATGATGAAGTGCATTAATACTAAGAAAATGATAGCCGACCTTGACATTAAAGTAACTCTGGGAAATGTGAAACATATGGACTATATTAATCATTTTTTTTTTGCCCCTAGTGTTTTATCAAAAAAATTGCAGTATTAAGTTGATGATTTCTGAATCTTAAGTTTTATGTCATATATTAGGTATATGCACATTAAATTTTGAAATGACAGATGCCCATTAAGGATAAATGGCACTAAAGATTGTACCCTCGAATTGACGATGACATTGATTAAAAATTAACCATTAGGGTTGATTCTCTAAAGTTTGGGACTAACTAGAATGGGAATGAAAACTCAATATAATAAATGGAAGGGAGTGACCTACATATTAGACATGAACCGTTATGATTCATGAGTTTGAGTTTTCATTTCGAATGTTAAGGGAAACTGTTGTTTCAACTATGACCATACATCAAATACATCACAACACATTACTTGGCATGTGGCAATGTAGGTCAAGTGTGAGAATGTGGCCAACATTGCCACATTAATGATGGTTTTTGGTGGTTACCCAACCGACAATAACCCCCTTGATGGTAGGGAGTTATAAAGGTTGGTATTATGATTTTGCGGTTTCTAACCTTAGAAAGACAATTCAGTATCTTTTCCACAAGACTACAATCATAGAGAGACTCAAAGGCTATATGACAACCTTCTCAATCTTGCCACTGATGGAATTAAAGAAGATCAGACTTTATTGGAGTTGAATAACAATGTCTGGAGACGACTTTTTGACTTGAGGTAGGTGTTCCTCTCTTTGTATTTTCGCTGCCATTGTTGGAGAGGAGGGAGTATTGTAATTGTTAAGGATATAACCCAGAATATGGGATTTGAATTTGTGTGTGTATGTTATTGATATAATAGGCAATATATATACAAAGAATACAAGGGTCAATCACCCAACAAAGATGGAAAGAATAAATTTCCTTAGATAAGATCCTAATCTATTCCTATGATTATGATACAGAATCAATTATCCTAGTCATGAGATAGCTATGAAGACTCATATGGTAAGACTCCCCCTCAAGTTGGAGCGTGCAGATTACAAACGCCCAACTTGGAGCTGAGATGTTGGAACAGTTCCCGACCAAGTGATTTAGTGAAAAGATCAGCAAGTTGGTCAGAACTGGGAACCTTAGTGGGACAAATGAGGCCTTGTTGAAGTTTTTCACGAACCACATGGCAGTCTATTTCAATATGCTTGGTGCGTTCATGAAAAACAGGATTGGATGCTATGTGAATGGCCGCCTGATTATCACAATATAGAAGTGTGGGGGATGTTGGAGATATCCCAAGTCAGTCAATAAAGTAGTCAACCAAGATATGTCACAAGTTGCAACGGCTATGGCTAGATATTCTGCTTCTACAGAGAAGCGGGACACAGTAGTCTGCTTTTTTGCTTTCCACGAAATGGGGCTAGAGCCAAGGAGAATGCAGTTGCCAGTCATTGACCTTCTGGTCATAGGGCACGTGGCCCAATGGGAATCGCTGGAGCGAAGTAGCTGAAGAAAAAAATATTCCTTGCCCTAGTGTAGCTTTTAAATAGCGAAGTAATCGATGCGCAGCATCCAAATGCAGTTGGTGGGGCTGGTGCATAAATTAACTCAGAATGTTAACCGTATGAGCAATCTCAGGGCGAGTGACAATGAGATACATTAAGCGACCAATGAGGCGGCGGTAAATTGATGGATCGGGTAATAAATCTCCATTCAAATCCGTAAGGCGCAAATTCTGTTCCATGGGCATGTCCGCGGGTTTACTACCCGTGAGACCACAATCCGTCAAAATGTCTAAAACATATTTCCGCTGAGAAAGATATATCCCCTTAGAAGAGCGCCCAACTTCAATGCCCAAAAAATATTTCAAAGGGCCAAGGTCTTTGATGCGGAAATTTTGAAATAAGAAATCTTTGACGGAGTTGATCAATGTAGCAGATGTGCCAGTGATGATGATATCATCCACATAAAGCACTATATAAATGCATTCGCCGTTCCTCCGTAATATGAACAAAGAATGGTCGGCCTGAGATTGACACAATCCAAATTGTAGAAGAGCGCCTGAGAATTTAGAAAACCACTCGTGATGCCTATTTTAAACCATATAAGGACTTGGTAAGTTTACAAACAATGTTCTTCCCCTTGCAACGATATCCCGGGGGAGGTGTCATGTAGACATTTTCCTCAAGGTCCCATGTAAGAACATATTGTGTACATCCATTTGATGCAATAACTAGCCATGAATAGAAGCCATAGCAATAAGAGTGCGGACAGTCACTAGCTTGGCAACGGGAGCAAAAGTGTTATGATAATCAATACCCTCCACTTGATTGTATCCCTTGGCGACAAGACGAGCTTTGTAAAGCACTATGGAACCATCAGAGTGCTGCTTGATCTTGAACACCCATTTAGAGCCAATTGTTTTTTTTCCTTTAGGCAAGGGAACCAGAGACCATGTATTATTCTCAGATAAGGCGACAATTTCAGCCTGCATTGTATCACGCCACTGTGGGTATTTCATGGCCTCAGCAAAGATTGTAGGTTCACCTATGCTAGCTAAGGAGGAAAGAAAAGCAACATGGTTTGGAGAAAAACAATTATACTGTAAATAGCTGCTCAAAGGATGAGAAGTACCTTGGACCAATGCCGAAGAGGGTAATTGAGAAGGGGTAATCGTCAAGATGCTTGGGTGGTACCCGATTGTGTTGGGGACGAGTGGAAGGTAAAGAAGGAATGAAAGGTGGTGGTAAAGTAGGTGGATCGTCCAAAGAAGAGTGGATAGATGGTGGTGGGTCAAAGGGAAGTCGGGGTGGAGAAGGGGTACTAAGAATTAGGTCCTAAGAATTTCTAAATCATCCTCATCAACCTCAGTAATCATAATAGGGCGAACTAGGGGTGTAGGTGAAGAGGTGGTTTGGAATGGAAATATGGTCTTATGGAAGGTAACATCACCGGATACCAGAATTTCTTTGATTCAAAATCATAAACATGGTAGCCCTTTTGCCCAAATGGGTAGCTGAGAAAAGCCCCGGGTGAGGCCCATTTATCAAACTTATGTTGGGCTGCAGTGTTGCGAACAAAACATAGACAACCAAACACCCGTAGATGAGAAAAATTGGGCTTTGTACCAAACAACAATTCATAGGGCATCTTCCCAAGCAACATAGGAGTGGGTAGGCGATTAATAAGGTGGGTAGCAGTGAGAACACAGTCTCCCCAAAATTGTAATGGTAAATGGGCTTGGAAACATAGTGCCTGGGCAACAATAATAAGGTGCCTATGCTTGTGTTCCACCACCCCATTCTGTTGTGGGGTGGAAATGCAACTTAATTGATGGATAACCCCCAATGTTTGAAAAAAATTGATTAATGGGATGATTAAAGAATTCGGTACCTTGGTCGGAACGAATAATTTTTATGGTAACGCCAAATTATCTTTGAATCATAGCAAAAAAGGCTTGAACCAAAGTTCGAACTTCGGTTTTTGTTTGCATAAGATAAAGCCAAGTGCTACGAGAAAAGTCATTGACAATAGCTAAAAATATTGTGCCCCAGATAATGAGGGGGTACGATATGGTCCCCAAACATCGAGATGAACCATATCAAAACATGCAGTAGTTGAAATGGAACTAGTTGGAAAAGGTAAATGATTCTGCTTAGCAAGAGGACAAATAACATAAGGACAATGTTTATTAAAAGAAATGTCTGGATCCAAAAGTTTTAAAGAAGGGAGAATGAAGGGACCTGAGTGACCTAGGCGGCAATGCCATAAATCAGAGGAGGTTCGACAGGCAGCAGCAATCGAGCATTGGTGAACGTCCAAGTAATAAGGATCGCCATGTCGTTTACCCATCGTAAAAATCCTCTTCGAGCGAGGGTCTTGAAATACACAAGTGGTAGAGGAAAAATTAACCTCACAAGAAATGGTAGAAGTGAATTTTGGAATAGAAAGCAAATTGAACCGGAAAGTGGGAACATAAAGAACATTTTCAAGTTTTAAAGTAGGAGATAAAGTAATAGTGCCAATATGAAGAATAGGTGTTTGAGTACCATTAGGCAAGGTAATAGGCAGTGGAGAACTGGGATTGGAAACATTGGAAAATAATGATAAATCAAAAGATATATGATCTGTTGCTCCTGAATCGACTATCCAAGGAGAAGAATCAAAAGATGATGCTATACAAATGTTACCTGCAAGATTTGCGAGAGGATGAGTATTACCAACAGGCAGTAGGGCCAATAGCTGTTCGATCTATGCAGCAGACAAAGTTGGTGTAGAAGAAGTGGAGGCCGCGGCAATCAAAGATGGACCACATGGAGTAGCAGGGCCATGAGGTGTTGAGGTGTTCTTAGAAGTAGAACGGCCATTACGATTGTCAGGATACCCATGTTTCTTAAAGTAGCGCGCCTCGGAATGGCCATCCTTGCCACAAAAATCACAATGGTAAGCAGGCTTATTTGAACGTGTATTGGAGCCTTTAGAATAACCTGTACCCATAGCAGCGTGATCCACTAGAGAAGATGGACGGGAATGGATCGACCACTGACGTTCTTCCTGCAATAGGAGAGAGTATGCCTTTGCAATTGTAGGCAATGGATCCATAAGTAGTATTTGACTACGAACAATGAAGTAGGATTCATGTAAACCTTGCAGAAAATCCATTAAGGACTCAAACTTGACATGGCCTTGAAGAGTAGCAGCAATACCACAAGTACAAGTTGGCATTGCCCTATATGATGAAAGCTCATCACGAAGACTCTTCAGCTTAGTATAATATGCAGAAATGGAGTCAAGACCCTGACTCAAAGTGGAGATGGACCTGCGGATTTGAAAAATCCATGGTGCATTCTTCTATGAAAAACGATCATGGAGATCGAGCTAGGCATCTCGAGCAGAGTCAATCCAAAGTATGCTGTGAGCAATATTAGGAACAATGGAATGAACAATCCAAGATCTCACCATGCTATTGCAGCGAATCCAATGCAGGAGATCAGCAGAATCAGAATCGGGTTTGGGCAAAGAACCATCAAGGAACTGCAATTTATTCTTAGCCTCCAGCACCATGACCATGACACGATGATAGGTCAGGAAATTATCGCCATTGAGGACAGGTGATGAGCACATTTATGTGTGAAATCTTAGGGCCATAAAGCATACATTTTTATACTTGGAATGGAGCTACTCGAGGTTTTTGTTTGTGTTTTCAGGTTTTAGGTGAATTCTTATGAAAATAGAGCAAATGATGCTAAGGAGTCATTTTTAAGCTGTTTAGTGGTGTTTGGCAGTAGTCGGAAGCGTCCAGGAGTCGAGAAAATCAAGTTTGGATTGAGCACTAAAAGAATCACACCAATTAGTCAAATTTGAACGCAATTACAGTGGGCCCTGTATCATAATTTTGAGCTGTTAATAATATGGATACGTAGTCCATCGAGTCAGCTTCGTAACGGTTCAAATGACACTTGATTCCGAGTTGAAACGAAGAAGTTACGGTCGTTTTCTTAACGATGCGCGAAAATTGCATGTAGGGGTTTGTTTGTAATTATCAAAAATTGGCCGGGCACAAAGTAAAGAAGAAGTTCGGATTTGAGGGGCTTCAACATAATTATCAGAATTTATCTTTCCTATTAGCCGAAAGATTCTATTTGGAAGGCTCTAGGGCAGTCCAACTTCAACTTGAGATATCATGGGCTCCCGAACTCCAAATTGGATGAAATTTGGGTCTATTTTGGGTGATTTTTCGCAAGGAACGTAATAGTGAGACCTATATAAGCATCTCATGCTCCATGTTTTTTGAAGGACAGAAGGGGGGATTTTATTTATTGTGAGTGGAATCCTAGTCATCACCCGTATTCTCTCTCTCCTCCAAATTTCTAAGGGTACTTTTGGGACTTTACTATGGATAGATTGCTTTTGGAGAAGGTTGCCTTATCCTTGGAAGTTTGAAAAGTTACAGATGCCTTGATCACATGACTTGGAGAAGACTCTTGCAAAAAAAAGGAAGCACAAGAATAGAATTAGAAAGTCACTTTTTAAAAAATAGAAGGTTTTTGTAACTAAGATTTTTATCTCCCTCTTTCTATTTTTTCTCTTTTTTCTTGGGATACAAGCTTTTTGTAAAGGAAGGAGAAGGGAATATTTCTCTTACCTCTTCTCTCTTCTCCCTTCTGCTCTCCTTCCCCCTATAAATACCCCTTGCCCTTTGGGTTGTAACTAGTTAGTTTTTAGTTCAGTTTTTAGTTAGTTTCTAGTTCAATTTTAATTCAATTTTTAGAGTAATTTTTAGTTCAATTCATTAGTGAAATTTCTTCTTCTCTTCTTTTAGTTTTTTGCTTTCTAAGTTCTAGTTTTATTTAATGATTTCCATTCCATGGTTGTAATGCTTTTGATTCATGTTTTAATTTTATGTCTTCAATTGGGTTGTAATAATTTAATTCTAATTTAGTTTTAAAGCTTTCTAGTCTAGGCTTCTAATTCTAGTGAGAAGATTTAGAAGACTTGGAAGAGGAAGCCATGGTAGGATTGTTCAAGTATTCAAGTTTCATCAAATTACATTCATGCAAGGATTAATTAGTTCATGCAATTCAACTTGGGTAGAAGGGAGTATCAATTTCTTATTTTTATTTTTATGTTCTTCTTCTTAACCTCTTAGTTCTTCTAGTTTCTAATTTCTTCTTCTTCTTCTTCTCTACCTCCTTCTTCTTCTATTAGTTTTATTTTATTAGTATCCTCATCTCCACTAATCCCTCCACTCTATTAGGAATTTTAATTCTTCATTATTTTTAGTTTATTCTCATTCTCTACCTCTCTAATTCAATCATGCATTTAGGATATTATTTTTTATTCAATATTATTATTATGCATTATGGTAGGATTTTAATTTAATTAATTTTATTTTAATTTCAGATTTGATAGCGCCATTTCAAGTGTGAGACGTAAGCAATTTCAGTCCAATTCAAGCACCTTTGGGTTTACCTCTCTAATCTCTTATCTTTACTTTTTCCTTGAGTTTTTTTTTTATGTGATTGTGGTTTGTGGCTGCGATTTATTCCTTTCAATCCGCGTTAGTTTGATAGGTTAGATGCTTATGTGTTAGGACGCCAATCAATTCACGCCAATTCAATCCGCTAGATGCTTATGAGTTAGGATGTGTTAATTTTCGTTAGTTTAATTAGTTTAATTTAACACTTTAATTTGGTTCACTTTGCATTGCTTTTAAGTTAGTAAGATAGGTGGCGTATATCTCCCTGAGTTCCACCCGTAGCTACGACTGATCCGTACACTTGTGGTTATTATTTCTTGCAAACAAGTTTTTGGCATCATTGCCGGGGAGATTATTGTCCACTTTATTTTTTTGATTTTTAAGTAATTCGGAGTGCTTACTTTTTTCTCTTTTCCTTTTCTTCTAAAAAAAAAAAAAAGAGTTTTTGAAAACCTCATCTTGTTTCTCTTTTGTTTCAAAGACTATGTCCAAACCCAACCTATCTTAGTGTCCCTCATAGGATTTGGTTACCTATGGCGTTGCATCTTGACTTGGTTGGGTGAATTGGCATGTGACTTATCTTTGGAGGTGACTAACTTTGATAACAAGAAAATGACATAGTGAGTGCTTTTGTTGTTAGTGATTTTTTTTCTAGTCCTTTTATTTTTTCTTTAAATCTAAAAAAAAATAAAAAAATAAATTATTTTAGGGAAACCTCAATTTTGGATAGGTGGTTAGTTTATGAATGTTTGGAATAATGGGAGGTACACCTCCACCTATGACTTTGGGGGAAAGGTGGAACCATGCTAAGGCACATAGGACTTTGGGGGAAAGGTTTAAACAGGCTAGGGCGGCCAAAAGTAGTGAGTTAGAGAATCACTTTGCACCACCCCAGTACAATTTTGTTCCCCAACCCAACTATGGGCTTTTAGGAAATTTTGATTGGTTACATCCCCAGACTATCCATGTTATGGAAGGATGTCCTAATCTTTATAGGGGTAGCTATGGTGATAAGAATGTGAGTCCTCTATTTTAGCACAATTCTTTTTGCACTTATAATCAGAGGTGGAGTGATCATCCCAATTTCTCGTGGGATCAATGGAATAACCAAGCTGGACCCCCCAATTTCCAATATTATGGTCAGTTTGGTCCTCCAATGCCCAACCCTCCATTGAATTCCAATGAGCCACCTCTCCTTGAACCATATCACCAACCCCCTGAGTTTCAAAATATAGGTGAGGAGGCTAGAAGGAGTGAGCTTGAGAGGAACGCTGCCTTTTTCGTAAAAAGTAGTAATAGAATGGAGAAGCAACTCTCTCAACTGATCACCATGTTACAGGAGGAGGAAATGGGTACATTACCTAGTCAGCCTGAACCTAATCCATGTTCCCAGATTCCAGTTCAGAATGAACCGCCCCATCCCTAGTTTAATGATGTTGCAAGTCCCCCACCCCAGTTTGAAGTTAATGAGAGTCACCCCCAACAAAATGGTTTTCAAGATGATTTATTTGTTGAGACTGGGTTTCTTGAAGATGTTAGTAAAGCAAAGTTTGATGAGCCATCAGGGGAAGTCCAACTTTTGCCTGAAATTTTTGATCTTAGTAAGCCTAGTGTTTCTACTGATTTAGAATCAAAATTTCATGATAACATAGAAACCCAGGAAGTTCGATCCCCCTCTCTCTCTTTGGAAAACCCAGATAATTGTCACTTTGAGGATTCGATTGTCCCATATGTTGATTGGTCCAAACCTCCTAGGTTTGATGATTTTATTGAAGAGGACAGTGTTAGTCATGATGCTCTTCAAGCATATTATCGTTACCCTTATTTGGCAACCCAAGTTATGCAAAGGGAGGATAATTTTATTGCTAGGATTGATTTAAGTAAACCTCCCATTTTTTATGATTATCTTGATGAGGTTACTGATATTCATGATCATTTTGATGCTTACTGCGAGCCATTCTTGGTTGGTTTTTGTGATAATGATATGCATTCTACATTGACCATAGGAGGGAATGGGAGGAGTTATTTACATGGACTATTTTTCACTGCTTTCCACTATCCTATGTGGACAAATTTTCCTGTTGGGTATTTATCATTTGTGCTTAATTTCCATATTATTTCTCGCTTTACTAAAATTCATGGTAGAGTATTTTCTGGTTCTGAAGCTCTTTCTACATTTACCGGCCATGGATTGAGATTTCTATTGCTACCCCTAGTACTTTTTGTAGAGCTCATGACTCGTCATGATCCTCCTTGTTGTTTATATCTGGTAAGCCCCTTCATCTCCTCCCTTGTCCGTATTCTTTATTTTTTGCATGCATTGAGGACACTGCATAAATCAAGTGTGGGGGGGGGTGTTGGGCTTAATTGGTGAATTTTGATTATGGCGGTAGTTTGGTTTTGTGCATACATTTTTTTGATTGCAAAGCGAGAAAAAGAGGGAATTAGGTGCCCTAGCATGCGAAATAATAAAAAAAATTCCTTTTCCAGGATGGTAGTTGGTTTGTATCTGGTGAGAGGGACTGAGTTGAAAAATATGAACACTATATTGTTTGATGGCTAGATTCTTCTATGTGTTTTATGGACCCCTTGATCTTTTGGCTAGTAGTTGAGACCAATTAGTTTGTGGCAAGGCATGAAAGTGAATGGAAAGAAAGAAAGAACAAAAAAAAAAAACAAAGAAAGTAAAGTGGAATTCCTTAGTACTAGACAGGGCACTGTTGCCTCAGGAATCAGGGTGACTTGTTCGAAATTCCTTGGAAGGAAACTCAAAAAAAAAAAAAAAAAACTCTTGCATCAATGTCTCAAAGTCTTTATAGATATATGCAAAAAGCAAAGCTACCAAGTACTTGGGTGTCTAGTGTATGCTCCACCATGTCATTCAAAGAACAGTAGTGGAGTAGAAAAAGAGTTTACTATTGTGAAAGAAAATCTATTGCCTTAATGCCTGAAAAGAAAGTACGGTAAAAAATGCTCAAAGCCTGAGTCTTTGGTTCCATCGATGCTATGAGTCGTTTACTTGAAGGTGAGTAGTGTTTAGAAAATATGAGGAGATCCCTTGACCTTGATGCATGCTTGTTACTTGAATTGATGTGGGGTGATAAAATTCAAGTGTGGGGGAACCTTTGGCTCCTTGATCTTTAGTTGAGCATTCTTAGAGCTTGTGTGCACTATCCTGCTTATGCCATGATTAAACTTTACAGTAATTTTTGACTTGTTGAATTTTGGGAGTGCATTCACTACAAACACCCACGAGACACAACTCGTCCACTAGGGGTAACCCAGAGGTTCAAAGGCTTGTTGCACATGCTAAGTGCAACCGTGATTCCTACGAAAGTGAGTTAGGAATTTTTACATTCTAGAGTAGTTTTTTGTTTTTATTTACTTAAGGACAAGTAATGCTCAAGTGTGGGGGAATCTGATGAGCACATTTATGTGTGAAATCTTAGGGCCATAAAGCATACATTTTTATACTTAGAACGGAGCTATTCGAGTTTTTTGTTTGTATTTTCAGGCTTTAGGTGAATTCTTGTGAAAATGGAGCAAATGATGCTAAGGAGCCTTTTTTAAGCTGTTTAGTGGTGTTTGGTAGTAGTCGGAAGCGTCTAGGAGTCGAAAAAATAAAGTTTGGATTGAGCACTAAAAGAATCACACCAATTAGTCAAATTTGAATATGATTATAGTGGGCTCCTTAGCATAATTTTGAGGTGTTAATAATATAGATGCGTAGCCCATCGAGTCAGCTTCACAACGGTTCAAACGACACTTGATTCTGAGTTGCAACGAAGAAGTTACGGCCGTTTCTGTAACGATACGCAAAAATTGCATGCAAGGGTTTGTTTGTAATTATCAAAAATTGGCCGAGCACAGAGTAAAGCAAAAGTTCGGGTTTGAGGGGCTTTAATGTCATTATCAGAAGTTATCTTTCCTGCTAGCCGAAAGATTTCATTTGGAAGGCTCTAGAGCAGTCCAACTTCAACTTGAGATATCTTAGGCTCCCGAACTCCAAATTGGACGAAATTTGGGTCTATTTTAAGTGATTTTTCGCAAGGAACGTAATAGTGAGGCCTATATAAGCATCTCATGCTCCACATTTTTTGAAGGACAGAATGGATATTTTATTTATTGTGAGTGGAATTCTATTCATCACCCTTATTTTTTCTCTCCTCCAAATTTCCAAGGGTACTTTAGGGACTTTACTATGAATAGACTGCCTTTGGAGAAGGTTTCCTTATCCTTGGAAAGTTGAAAAGTCAAAGATGCCTTGATCACATGACTTGGAGAAGACTCCTGCAAAGAAAAGGAAGCACAAGAATAGAATTAGAAATTCACTTTTTAAAAAATAGAAGGTTTTTGTAACTAAGATTTTTATCTCTCCCTCTTTCTATTTTTTCTCTTTTTTCTTGGGATTCAAGCTTTTTGTAAAGGAAGGAGAAGAGAATATTTCTCCTACCTCTTCTCTCTTCTCCCTTCTCCTCTCCTTCCCCCTATAAATACACCTTGCCCTTTGGATTGTAACTAGTTAGTTTTTAGTTAGTTTCTAGTTCAATTTTAATTCAGTTTTTAGTGCAATTTTTAGTTCAATTCATTAGTGAAATTTCTTCTTCTCTTCTTCCAGTTTTTGGCTTTCTAAATTCTAGTTTGATTTTATGATTTCAATTCTATGGTTGTAATGCTTTTGATTCATGCTTTAATTTTATGTCTTCAAATGGATTATAATAATTTAATTCTAATTTAATTTTAAAGCTTTTCAGTCTAGGCTTCTAATTCTAGTGAGAAGATTTAGAAGACTTGGAAGAGGAAGCCATGGTAGGATTATTCAAGTGTTCAAACTTCATCAAATTACATTCATGCAAGGATTAATTAGTTCATGCAATGTAACTTGGGTAGAAGAGAGTATCAATTTCTTATTTTTATTTTTATGTTCTTCTTCTTCTTAACCTCTTAGTTCTTCTAGTTTCTAATTTCTTCTTCTTCTCTACCTCTTTCTTTTTCTATTAGTTTTATTTTATTAGTATTCTCATCTCCATTAATCCCTCCACTCTATTAGGAATTTTAATTCTGCATTATTTTTAGTTTATTCTCATTCTCTACCTCTCTAATTCAATCATGCTTTTAGGATATTATTTTTTATTTAATATTATTATCATGCATTATGGTAGGATTTTAATTTAATTAATTTTATTTTAATTTCAGATTTGGTAGCGCCATTTCAAGTGTGAGAAGCAAGCAATTTCAGTCCAATTCAAGCACCTTTGGGTTTACCTCTCTAATCTCTTATCTTTACTTTTTCCTTGAAATTTTTTTTAATGTGGTTGTGGTTTGTGGCTGCGATTTATTCCTTTCAATCCGTGTTAGTTTGATAGGTTAGATGTGTTGGGGTAAATTCCACACATCACCCATTATGATTTTGATGATAACAAATAAGTTAGTTGTACTAACCTGTGTTACATTGAATAGAGAGATTATATAAGAGATGAGCATCAAGTAAGGGGGAACATGTAAAAGCTTGATGCACCAAGACAAAGATTTCAAAGAATATTGTGAAGTGAAGGACTACGTTCAAGACTTCTATTCAAGCCACTCAATGGGATACAAGACCTCATAGAACTTGTTTAATCTTGTATCATGTTGTATCATGTTTATAATCACAATTAATGTATTGCACACACTTGCATACATTCATTTAGATAGACTTTAGGAGGTTTAACTTAAACCCAATCCATGTGACCAAACCCAATTGGATTCATCTATATAAGTCCAATAAATGACTTAACAAATTTCAACAGAAATTTAAAAATCCAGTATACCGGATCAGTGTTGCAATCTCAAGAAATTGCTCACAGTAGCCTTCCAGCCCATGCCGGATTGTAATCCAGTATACCGGATCAATATCCAGCATACCGGATCAATATAATACTGATTATTTTTTGACCGTTATTGCTTTGTTCAATAAGGAAATTAGGTGATCCGGCATACCGGATTGGAATCCAGCATACTGGATTATTTATGGCTTTTGGAATCCGATCTTGAAATAGATTTCTAATTGAATTGAGCCATCAAGCCTATAAATACCCTATTGTTTAAGGCTCTAATGACTACTAATAATCATCATTAAGAGACTTCATCACAAGCTCTAATTGCAATAGCCTAAGTGAGCATTCAAGCATCCAATCATCACAAGCTCACACACTCAAGCTCCTCAACCTCATCTAGCTTCAAGCTCCCAGGGTGGAAGGTAGCATACACTCCTACTAAGGTTGAGGTAACCCTTTTCCTAGTAATTTTTACTTTATGTTTTAATTGAGTCCTCTTGCTCGGAATCAAGAGTAGTGAGTCCTCTTACTCGGAATCAAGATTGGTTGAGTCCTCTTGCTCGGAATCAAGAGTAGTTGAGTTCTCTTGATCTTAATCAAGATTTGTACTAGTTCTCTTTATCTTAATCAAGATTTGTACGATTTCTCTTGCTCTCACTCAAGATTTGTTTTAGTGAAATTCTCTCTAAGGTGAGATGAGTGGACGTAGGCACGTGTTGGCCGAACCACTATAAATCTCTTGTGTCACTCTTCTAATTATTGCTTGTTTATTGATTGTCTTTACATTGGTGATTGGTTTTAATTTTCGCATAAGTTTTTATATTTCCCTACCTTCACCTATTCCCCCCCTCTAGGTGAATTCACAAGATGCTTATGTGTTAGGAAGCCAATAAATTCACGCCAATTCAATCCGCTAGATGCTTGTGAATTAGGATGTGTTAATTTTCATTAGTTTAAAATTATGTAGGTGATGCTCTATCATGCCCAGAACCCATCTGATGGGAACCTGCCTTATGTGAGATTCCTGACCCAGGTGTTCCTACATTTTGGGGTTTCTCTTGCTGGTCAGTATGAAGTAGGAGATAGGTCAAAGCCTATCAGTAAAACCTCCATCCAGAAGATGAAGATGCAGGGGGAACCAGAAATCAAATCAGAGTTCGAGGAGGAGGAGATGGAGGAGGGGCACAAGGTAGCAGAGGGGGCTGGAGTCAGTGAACAGGAGGGTGACCCAGTGGATCCGGGCACATAGTTTGGAGATCTGCCTCCCTATGAGCCTACAGGAGCTTCTAGTTCACAGGTGCCACCTCAGGCGCCTGAGTCCTATGGTTGAGCTGACATGATGGCACAGTTCTGGGGTCTTCACACTCAACTTGTCCATATGTCACCACGGATGGACCAGGGTTTCACTTCCCTGGAGGGGAGAGTAGGTTCCGTCAAGCAGCGCCTTGATTTTTGGGATTCCTACTACCAGGTTGACTCACGACAGGGTCAGCCTCCACAGAGCGATGATCCTCCGCAGGAGTAGTTCCTCCGGCTTCAGTATCTTACTTAGGATTTGGTCCTTTACTTCAGCTTTACTTCATGTAGTTTTTTCTTTGTCATAGTTTATGTAGTTATTTACTTGTAGTTTCTATCTTTTGTTTGTTTCCCTACTGGTTGTATCTGGAAGTATTACTTCCAACTTGGACTTCATTGTAATGGCTTCCTCCATATTTCAAACTTCATTGGATCTTATTGTTAGAGTTCTATCTTTCTTTATTGTTCATTATTTAGATTTTTCCCCTTGTTAATTTAATTATCACATGCTTAACTTCTTGCAACTTGTTAATCCTATTTCCTTTGTCCGTGAATGTAAGAAGAGCTTCTTGTTTTGATACCAAGCTCTGTCACACCCTAAACCACCCCCTGGGAGGATTAGGTAGGTGACCCGAATTGCACGGTAGTAATCCGCCAATCCCCAAGGATCTAAGAGCTGTTAATCCATTCACAGACACACACAACCACAATAATACAAGATGTATAACATAGAGTGCTGCGGAAGAACTAATATTTACATTAAGCTTTTAAAAAAACAAAGAAAGCAAATATTTACAAACATCATTGTTTAGTTCTCTCTCTCTCTGAACATCAGCAGTCCCAACTCTATTCGACCCAGCTTTACAAAAGAATATAAACAGGGCAAGGCAACTCATGCCCCAAAACAAAGCTGTACTAAAGAGGGATCCCTAGTACAAATAAAAAGAGTCCCACAGACAAAATAGAGTCAGCTGCACACCCCTCACGGGTCCTTCTCAACTATCACTGAAAAGACTCGCACCAGTGGTATGACCTCCGCTCGAGTCAACACCAATATTGTTATAGTAACCAAAGACCGTCTCTGGGAGATGAGCCTCCCCGCCACAGAGACATCCACTTGCAGGATTATCTAACAAAAATATATACAAAAGAGTGTGAGCTCCACCGAGCCCGTGAATGAAATATCACCATGCATGCACATGCAAGCACAACCATATGAGTCCTACATGATGTGCAGTTCATTTTATTTATTAGTCACCTAACATCACAACTAAGGCGGGTAAGTGCTACTACAATCCCCAATACATGTATCCCTGGTGTGGGCTTTTAACCCCTTCCCGCAATACACCCATTGAGTTATCGAAGAGGACTGATTAGCTCCCGCATCAGTCACCAAGGTCAGCCCGACCAGCCCTCTGGGATTAACCTACGAGGCATCCATCCACATTTTCATATATCATATTTCTTTTACTGGCTTATAGCCTCATAACCACCCTTTCGGTGTAAAACGATTCCATCTATTTTCTCTTTCTTTCTTTTTGTTTTCTTTTCTTTTTCATATGGTCAGTCCAACAGGCATCGAACACCTTAACCCCTGTTGGCAAGGGTGTGTAGCACAAGTGATGATACTCTAGCCCAATGCATCTATATGGCATAGTATGAGTCAGGTGGTATCAAACGCATCCCATTCTACGAGCTACCACAAGCCTCATTTTCAAGCTGGCTACGACATCTAGTCTAGCAATTCACATACAAGCATTAATTTTTCATTCTCAGTATTCATCAATCAAGCATTTCTTACTTAACAGAATATTCAGTAATTGAAATAAGTAAATAGAGTAAGTAATATCATCGTAATTTGTCATGACTAGATATCCATGTTACATTTACACACTGTGTAATTTCACTCACCTTGTTCTAGTCCTACTAGTTCAGTTGTCGACTCGGTCTCGGTTGGTAACTGACTGTGCCCCTCGAGCTCGGGATCAAAACCTAATTTATCAGATCATAAAAGTGTGTCAAATAAGGTTCAAGATTACATAAATGTCTTAGAGTTGGTCTGGGCTTAATTGTACTGACTTTGTAATTATACATGTATTACCTATAATTCTTTGGGTCTTGCACTGGGCTTTCGGGTCCATCTCCCTGTGCATCATCCAGAGATGTGAGATTTACTTGTCTTGGTATTCCCATAGCATAGCCTGCCTATGCATGGCCCAATCAACCTCACAAACTAATGCCAAGGTCAACAACCCAGCTGAAACCAATTCTGGGCATGACTGCCTGGCCCTGTGGGGCCCACTTGAGCATCCAGGGTATGGATGACAGCAAGGATAAGTGGAGAGGGGTATTTTGGTCATTTATGACCCCATCATACTGCCCTAGGTCCATTGGTGAGGGTCCAGAAGGCAAAAATTCAATCTGATCCCAAAGGCCATCTCTCGACGTTTCACTGGGCATTTGGGCCAATCGCCCAGTGCATCGCCTAGAGCTTGTTTAACACGAGTTTAGGCTCAGTTTCTTGGATTTTACAACAGGGCCAGCCATGGCTTCTTTCAGGGATGCAAAAGGGATGACCATGGACCAAAAATAAAGCAAAATCCATTGGTCCAAGTGGATTCAAGTTTAGTTTTCCCATTTGGAAGATGGGGGAGCTCTGACAGCACAGGGAAAGGCTGTCCAGGCTGAGCTCAGGCTTTTGGATCCAGCTTTGGCTGCATGCATGGCTTGTTTTACATGTAATTTCATGAAACAAAAATGATCTTATACTAAGGTATGCAAAGATCTCATTGTATGCAGAGATCCATGCCCAGACTGCATGCTCTGGGTGCAAATATGCAGTGCAGTCAAGCACAGAGACTGACTTCAGTCTTAGCTGCAGAAACAGCAGCATATCATACTGTTTAATGATTAGATCTTGCATGCAATGATCATGCATGTAAGATCCCAAGCTTCCCTAGGCATCCCAGTGGTCTTTTGAGCATTACTGGTCAGAGATACAACAATCAGACAGAGAACTGTGGTCAAACATGTGAACAACAGCATTCAGTGGCTGATATCATTACCCAAACCTTGTATGCAGGCTGGTTCAGTAACAGAGACAGCCCAAGTCTTTCCTTCCTTCTTCTCTCTTCCCTTTCCTTCTCTTCTTCTTCCTCTTTCTCCTTCTCTTTCTCTCTTTTTATTTCAGTAACAGCAATAGGAAACGAAAATGGGAGCTGGTCCCCTCCTATTTATAATTTTAGGATGACTAAGGCCTGTTTGACCTTAGGTCCCACTTCCCAAGAATGCATTTTTGAGTGTATTCTGGGCCATTCTGGCTACACTGGTGGGGTCCACATGGTTCCAGGGGTGGGTAATGGTTCCTAAAATTTTGATCTACTCCTAGAGGGTGTTCATGGTCTGTATAGATGCTCCCCTGGTGTCTGGAGTCCAATAAACCAGTTTCAGATACTCTGGGCGATTCTTTGGGCCTTTGGGCCAATCACCTAGTGCATCACCCAGAGAATATAGCTTTTCTGTTTTGGCCTTGGGCTTGCACAAGTGTTTGGCCTATGACTTGGGCACTACACTAGCACCCTTTCCAAGACTAGACACACATCTGAACAAGTATGGGCCCCACATATTTGGGTAGGAGAGAGAGTACCTGTAGTTGGAGCTATACATCAGGCTGTGAGTAGTGCAGTTGCATGGGTCTGGAACCCACCTTCTAACAAGCATATAAGATGACATCCTAGGGGGTTCTCCACTAAATTCAACCACTGGGGTGATGCTCCACAGTGTGTTTAGGTGACTGGTCACAGGTTCCTATCCTTCATCCAAAATCCTAGTTAGTTAGGGGCAGGTTTGACAGGGAAAACATAAAATACGACAACCTAAAATAGAGTGCCCAAATCACGTAAATACTTGTGTCTATGACTTGGCTTTTATAATTTTTGTGCATTATTACTTTGTGCACACGTGGGCCTCATATAGTCACTATTCACAGCTACCATTTTTGTGATACTGTTTACAGTTATTATTCACATGTCGTATTTCTCTAGTTTTTCTTAACGCATGTAGGGAAAGAGTTATCTTTTTTTTTTTTTCACAAGTAGTATCAGAGCCAAGTTGGTGTGATCATGTGTAGAAAAATGTTGATGGATGCAAGCACTTAAATACAAATGATTAGCCTAAACGGGAGCAACTGGATGACTTCGAAAGCCAAAATGAGGATTTGTTGTATTGCTACATGCACCCATAGATGGTGACTCATCAAAGCTGGAGAGAATGCTCAATACGAAGTGGAAAACCTTCTACCGAAATGCCATCAGCTTCATTCGCCAGTGGTTGGATGACTCTGTTTTCCATCATGTTTTCATAGAAGCATCGACACATTCACTATGGAAAAAGCTCAAAGACCTGTACAAGAGAAAGACCATTGACTACAAAGCTTTCTTAATCAAAAAGCTTGTGCAATTGAAATACAAAGAAGGGAGCTCCATTACAGAGCACTTGAACGAAGTACAAAACATTGTGCATCAACTGTCCTCCATGAAAATGATTCTTGACCATTAGTTGCAAGTGTTGTTACTTCTAAGTTTGCTATTAGACAACTAGGAAATTATGGTGGTGTCGCTCAACAACTCGACAACAGACGCAAAACTCATAATTTGCTAAGTGATATATAGTTTGATAAATAATGAGAAAATTTTTGGGATCATCTCCTCACGAGACACTTGTGGCAGAGAACTGGAGGAGAATTAGAAGTAGACAACCTCAAGATTGTGACAAGTCTAATGGAAGATCCAAGTTAAAAAGCTGGATCGTATGCTACTACTGCAAAAAGGTAAGGCATATGAAAAAAGACTACAGAAAGCTCAAAGCATAGAGAGAGAATTGGGATGAGAAGAAAGAAGCAAAAGGCACCACTATTGCTAACTCAGTTGGAGATATCATTATCATCTCAAGCTGTAAAAATTCTTATCTCACTCTCGCATGTCATGACTCAAACTGGGTCATTAATTCAAGTGCATTTTATCATGTTACTCCTCACAAAGAATTCTTTACTTCTCTTAAGACAAGTGATTTTGGTGTTGTAAAGATGGGCTACAACAACACTTCAAAAATTGTGGGATGTATGATGTGAGCATAAAGACAAATGTCGAACGCAAATTGGTTATAAAGGACATGAGATATTTATTAGATATTGATTTAAATTTGATTTCTGTTGGAAAGTTAGATGAAAAAGGATATCACAATCACTTTGGTAAAAATAGATGGAAACTTACCAAAAGATCCCATATAGTGGCAAGAGGATGTAAGTGTTGCACTTTGTACAAAATAAAAGTGTCAATATACAAGGTTGAGATAAACACAATTGAGTACGAGTCCACTACAGAATTGTGGCATTTGTAACTTGGCCACATAAGTGAGAAAGGGATGCAAATTCTCACCAAGGGAAACCTCCTTCCAAACATGAAAGGTATGCCCATAAACCATTATATTCATTATTTAGTTGGTAAACAACACCGAGTCACCTTCAATAAATGTTTTCCTCAAAGAGAAAGAAATATTTTAGAATTGGTACATTCTGAAGTTTGTGGCCTTATGAAAGTAAAAACACTTGGTGGTGCTTCTTACATCGTAACTTTTATAGATGATGCATCTATAAAAGTATGGGTATTTACATTAAAAACTAAAGATCAAGTTTTATTATGTGTTCAGACATTTTCGTGTCATGTTCAAAGAAAAACATGGAAACCTCTTAAATGCATTTATACTGATAATGGTGACGAGTATAATGAAATTTATTTGAAGAGTACTGTAAAAATCATATAATTCGACATAAACATACAGTTCCCAAGACCCCACAACATAATGGTGTAGCTGAAAAGATGAACCACACCATTATAGAAAGAATTAGATGTATTTTTTCACATGCAATTTTGGCATGTAGTTATTGGGGAGAAGCCATGCAGACAGTTGTTTACTTGATTAATTTGTCTCCATTAGACCGGTTGAATGCAGATATTTCCGAGCAAGTATGGGGTGGGAAAGATTTATCCTACAATCATTTGAAGGTGTTTGGGCAGAGCGTTCGTGCATGTTCTCAAAAACAAACCGTTCAAACTTGACGATAAATCAAAATAATGTATTTTATTAGGATATGATAATGACAAGTTTGATTACAAATTATGGGATCTGGTTGAGAACAAGTTGATAAGGAGCAGAGATGTGGTCTTCCTTGAAGACCAAACAATTACAGACTTTGACAAGATCGAAAAACCTCAACCATTTATTGATGACCTTGTGAATTCTAATCCAGATTCTCCACCCATGACATATGATAATGGGGGGAGATGTGCAAGAAGGAATAGAAAATGCAATTGGTGATAAGAATGCTCCTACGAAAGGCAGCAGTGACGAATAGAGGGAGCAGCTGACTAGAAAGCCACCAACTGATCCTTAGTCGAAAAGATCCATCAAGAAATGGCAATCATCTCTCAGGTACCCACCTCATCAGTATGTTACACTAACAAAGATGTAGGTGAACTAAACTAATTTAAAGAAGCAAATGTTGATAAACATAAAGCTGAATGGTTTAAAGTTATTTAAGAGGAGATGTATTCCTTGCATAATAATCATACTTATGATTTGGTGAATCTACCTAAGGGTAAGAAGACACTCAAACAACAAATGAGTATTCAGGTTGAAGACCGAAGAAAACAACTCACAACCAAGTTAAAAGGTGTAGACACTAAATTTTTTCCACCACCCTTGGCGATGATGACAATAGGACATAGATGGAAATGATCGCATTCCAAACCCATAAAGAACCCAGGAAAGCTGCAATTATTCAAGAATGGATTTGGGATATCGAGTATTTTCATTAATTCAATGGCAGTATTATTCTGGGTCTAAATGCAGAATGAAAGAGAAAGCGAGGCCACAATGTCGTTGCAACTTTGCAAATATGTGCCGGCAACAGTTGTCTTATTATTCAGACGTTGAAGATTGGTAAAGGTGATCGAGTTCCCTGAAGCACTGAAACTTTTTCTCACAATTGACAAGATTATAGTTATCGGTTATGAAGTTGAATTAGTCGTTAACAAGCTGAAGACTGATTCTAGCTTGGAAATGACTTCAAACGTTGTGGAAGTTGGTGACAAGGCTGCTGAGAAGAGGAAAGATAAAACTCTCCGAGGTATTGAGCTGAAGAAACTAACCTCGCTCATTCTCAACAAAGATCTTCGAAAGCAAAATGAAATTACTCATAGTTACTGGGCTAGTAACAAGCTGAGTGATAAACAAGTTGAGTACGTGTGCCTTGACGCTTTTGTATGTTTCAAAATGGGGAGTATGTTCTTGTACGGTGAATATGATTTCCTTCTTTGAATCTTCAGGAGGTTTGCTTATGGTGTTTACTTTCTTGTTAACTTTTCTTCTTCGTATAAGGAGGTCTTTTTTTTTTTTTTTTTTTTTGGGTAAAAAGTGTAAGGAGGTTGTAAATATGATTTCCTTCTTTGAATCTTCAGGAAGTTTGCTTCCGGTGTTTACTTTATTGTTAACTTTCCTTCTTCATGTAAAGAGATCCTTTTTTTTTTTTTTGATAAAAAGTGCAAGGAGGTCACTCCTGAAAAAAGTAGTTCTTTTTTTTTTTTTTGTTGGAGAAAAAGGAGAGTGTATTATCTAGGTAATAGTTACAACAGAAAGAGAAATTCTTCATCTCTAGCTTCTCGAGTATCTTGGTCATATCAAACACACACTAAACTAGTAACTGCACATTTTTAGTTTACTTTAAAGCCATACTAAATAGTAACGGTTTAGTTTTAACTTTTTAAAACAGCAGAATTGTTGGTACACACACTATCAATCAACACGCACTCTCCGGATCTCATCAACTTGTGCTCCAAGTCTCATATGTCTAATAGGATTTTTGTTTCCTATTTTAGATGTGATATCGTTTCAGCATGAAGATTATAATTCCCTTTTAGATAGGATTCAATTAATATTTTATGTAATCTAAAACTCTTATGTTTCCTATTTGTAATCTAAAAGATTAAATCAATATAAATATTGAGTGCTTCTCTTCTTAGAGAGCACGCAAGAACTATTCAAGTTGATATACACAAACAGTGTAAAGGAAGGTTATATAGCTCTGTGTGCTTTTGAGGGTCAGGCTATGAGCCATAAAACATTCCTAGAATTTCTATAGGCTCTTTCTCCTGAGTCCTGAGGCTGGCTTACACTGGCTGAAGCGCTTAAACATGAAAAAAAAGATAGAACATAACAGAAAAGAGTATGAAGAAGTAGAATGACACGAAATTAAAAAGAAGAAGAACTTTTTAACCTTCCAATTGATCATCTCATCAATTGTTGAAAGTTCATTTGGATTTTAATTAAAATACCAGAATGCATGTTAGGCCAGATGGCGTTGTTCTGGGTGATTCATTCATTTTTTTTTTTTTTACATTTTAGAAGAACTTGGAGAAAATTTCTGAATGGGAAAGGAATAAAATAGAAGAGGTGAGGGGGATTGAAATCTGAAGTTTTGAAATTGAAAGCTATGATCCCTTGCACTTCTACATGCATTGCATTGCTTGTTTAAGAGTTGCTATAAGCCTATAAGCTTTGGAAGGACAGCATAAAATTTACCAAAAAATGGATAGGGTAAAAAGAATCAAAGATAAAAAGTTCCAGTAAAGGGAATTCATTTTCTTCTTTAGTCCAACAACCCAAGTCTCCAACTCAAACTTTATTCAAAAAAAAAAAAAAAAAGTCTAACACTCCAAGTCTCCTATAGACAATTTTATGCTTTTGCTTAACCCTTTGAGGCAGAGATGATCAAAGCGGATCGTCTCTTTTGGTTTTGCCCTGTGCCTTTGTCTACTATTTATTTGTTTGTTTGCTTGTTCTGTCTCCAAAGTCGTACCAATGCAACTCCTACTCCATTTGTAGACACCATAGCTATGTTTGTTAGGACTATTACATGTTTGGTGTTTGTCCTTAGGACTTTCAGTTCATGCTTTGATGTGGTAGTGGAGACTGGAGAGAAGTTGGAATTCGTATTTGTTACATATTTGTTCTTGGTCCAATAATGGCATATAGGGGTTATTTTTGTTAATTTATATTAATTATTCCTCTTTTTTTAGAAAAGCCCAAAATCGAAGATTGGGAGCATACCATAACCGTGGCAGCGCGGCTTTTTTAGCCCTTACGACGCGGATGACCTCAACTGCGGTGTTGTGGAAATTTTTACAGTGGCGCCATAGAAAGCAACAAACGGCGCCGCGAATAGCGGGGGTCGTCCATATAAATAGGAGGGACCCCCACCCTCAAAATAAGAAGAAAAGGAGAGGTGGAAGGGCCCAACTCCGAGTTTTGTGAGATTTGAGAGTGTTTTCTCTCCCCATTTTGTTTCTTTAAGTGAATTCCGAAGGTTATTCTTTTCGCTCTAATCATGGGTAGATCCATCGATTACCCCGATTGAGGATCGATCTTACCGACTACATTTCCCCCATTGCCATCATAGTTGTTATTCTGTCTGTATACAGATAACAAAGTCCCCAGCATAGCCATTATTCTGTCTGAATAACCAATTTCTGATGCAAATACCACCAAGTGGTTTAAGCAAGAAGGGTGATGATCTAACCATCCGCCTCCACCTGAGCCAAGGGACGACAGATAATCCGAGGACCATTGCATCGTTGCATACAAGTATAATCGTCATATTTTTTTGGCACAATGTAGTCTTTTCAGTTACACCGCTTTAGTGTACATAGTAATTAAGTACTTTTTTTTATTATTTGTTTAGGTCTTAACATGATGCAAGTCTATTATCAGTGTTTTGCATGGTTCAAAAAACCATTTTTTAGTCTTACATGATAACATATAAGTGTTGTAAAGGGAAGAATATTCGACATTCAACATCTATAAAAGAAATACCGGTTTAACCAGGAGAGATGGGGTGCTAACACCTTCTCATTCTCGTAACCTGACCCCTTACCCATTCTCTGACCAGACCAAATGGAATCACGTGACTCTATCCATCCATTCGGATAAAGTCACATCCATTGGGTCCTAGGCCCTAATCCTAGGTGGAGACTCCATTTATTATGATTAAGCATGATCACAATCCCTTTTATGTCAAATAGATAAATCCCCAAATCCCTTTTTGCCAAAGATAGACAAGGAAACCAACGGATCCCGCCACAAGGTGGAGCAACCCGCATCCGGAGGCCGCGGTACCTACATAAGGCAAGGTTTGTTGTGAAGGTATTTGGGAAAAAGAAAGGTACTAGAATCAGTATGAACTTGAAAGTTCATTAACTTATGTAAACCAGCTTTTCTTGATGGTGATTTGGAGGAAGATATTTGATACATCCAAGATTCACTGAACCAGTCAGCGGCTGCCACGTGTCACAAAGCGACCCGCTCCAGAACCAAGGAGAACCAACCGGGGATCCCACCCGGGTGCAACCTGCACCCAGGCGCGGCCTCACCCAGGAGCGGCCTCACCCTGGCGCGGCCTCACTCAGACGTGGCCTCACACCCAGGCGCGGCCTACACCCAGGCGCGGCCTCACCCAAGCGTGGTCTCACACCCAGGCGCGGCCTCACCCAGGCACGGTCTCACACCCAGGCGCGGCATCATGGATGCAGACGTGATGTACACGGACACCGAGGCCGCTCGTCTATGACCCAATCAGGTCACTACAGACTTATGCCACCACCAGGACTTTGGGCCACCGCTTAGAAGTCATGTCACCCAGAAAGATTCAAGCACCAATGACGTTATCACCACACGTGAGTATTTATCCGCCAAGGATCTTGATACCACCAGGACACTCCTTCCCGCGGGGAGATGGCCAATCAGGATAGAGCCCTGCTACCCAGGGCCTCTATCCACTCAACGGCACACTCGCCATCAAACTGGGACTCTCCATATCATCATACTCCACTATAAAAGGAAAGGTACACCACCCTCAGAGGGGACATCTAAACTCATATTGAATTCTACATTCATCTGTTTGCTCAAGAGATCTAACTTTGGCATCGGAGAGCCCTAGGCAAGAACCACACCAGTTCTCTCTGTTGACCCCTTGGTCCACTTGTAGGGGACGGCACTCGCAGGACTCCTCGATGATTTCTTGACGCAACATATTTACATAGAGAAACTAGAAGGTTTCCAAGTAGAAGGTAAGGAACACATGGTTTGCAGGTTAAGAAAGAGTTTGTATGGCTTGAAACAAGCTTCATGGAAGTGGTTCAAGAAATTGATTCTTTCATGATGGATCATGGATACAAGAGAACAATATCAAATCATTGTGTATTTGTTAATACATATTTGGAAAATGTTTTTATTATTCTTTTGTTCTATATTGATGACATGTTGACTGTTGGCTAGGATGTCAATAAAATTGGTAGGCTAAAGCAAAAATTGAGTAAGTCCTTTGCCATTAAAGATTTGGGGCATGACGACAAATCTTAAGTATGAATATTTCTCTTAATCAGAAAGCTAGAAAACTATGGCTATCATAAGAGAGGTAAATACAAAAGGTATTTGAAAGGTTCAATATGGAAATATCAAAGCCCGTAAGTTACTCACTTGAATGTCATTTAAGTTGAGCAATGAACAGAGACCCTCAAGTGAGGAACGATGAATTAAAATGAAGAATATTCCCTATTTATCAACAATGGGAAGTTTGATGTATGTCATAGTATTTACAAAACCTGACATTGCACATACAGTGTAAGTTGTAAGTAGATTTCTTGCTAGCCTTGACAAAGAGCACTAGGAAGAAATAAAATGGATTATGAGGTACCTTAGAGGTACAACCAATTCTTGTTTGTGCTTTGGAGATGGTAAACCTGTGTTGCAGGGATATACATTTGTAGATCTAACAGAAGACATCGACTCTAGGAAATCAAAATCATGATACCTGTTTACTTTTCCTTGGGGAGTTGTGTTATGGCAATCCAAGTTATAAAAATGTGTGGCCTTATTGACCGCAGAAGCTTAGGACATTGTTACTATAGAAGCTTGTAAGGAGATGTTGTGGATAAAACGATTCACTCAAGTGCTCGGCCTGAAACAAGACAAATATGTCATTCATTGCGACAACCAAAGTGCCATCCATATAAGTAAGAATCCAAATGTCCATGATAGGACTAAGCACATTAATTGAAGGTATCACTGGATTTGGGATGTACTGGAGTTGAACTTTTGCAGGTTGAGAAGATTCACACTGATAAGAATAGTGCATATATGATGATGAAAGCTTTATCCAAAGTAAAGTGACTTTTGCAAAAGCATGACGGCTGATGAGCACATTTATGTGTGAAATCTTAGGGCATAAAACATACATTTTACCACATTGGACAGAGTTACTCGGTGCTTTCTTATGCTTTTCAGGTTTTAGGTGAATTCTTGTGAAAATGGAGGAGATGATACTAAAGAAATGTTTTTAAGCTGTTTAGAGGTGTTAATGGCTTGGATACATAGGCCATCGAGTCAGCTTCGCAACGGTTCAAACGGCACATGATTCTGAGTTGAAACGAAGAAGTTACGGCCGTTTCCGTAACGAAGCACGAAAATGGTCTGTAGGGGTTTATTTGTAATTATTGACAGTCGGACAGGGACAAAATGAAGCAAAAGTTCAGATGCCAGGGGTCTTAACGCAATAACCAGAAGTTATATTTCTTGTACCCGAAAGATTCCATTTGGAGGGCTCTGGACAGTCCAACTTCAACTTGAGATATCTTGGGCTCCCGAACTCCAAATTGGATCAAATTTGGGTCTATTTTGGGTGATTTTTCGCAAGGAACACAATGGTGAGGCCTATATAAGCACCCCATCCTCCACGTTTTCTGAAGGACAGAATAGGTATTTTATTTATTCTTGAAGGAATCCTAGTCATCACCCTTACTCTCTCCCTCCTCCAACTTCTCAAGGGCACTTCAAATTCTACTTGGGATAGATTTATATTTTTCATCTATGGAAGGTTGAAAAATCAAAGATGCTTTGATTTTATTGCTTGGAGAAGATATCTACAAAGAAAAGGAAGCACTTGTTAGAATTGAAGTTTACTTTTCTAGAAATAAGGTCCTATGTAAACAATCTTCTCTTCTTTTTGTTTCTATTTTTTTCTTTTTCTTAAGAGTCAAGGCATTGTAAAAGAGGAAGGAGAAGAGAATATTCTCTTTTCTTAGGGAATATTTCTCCTACACTTCCATCTTCTCTCTTCTCCTCTCTTCCCCTTATAAATACCCCTTGCCCTTTGGGTTGTAAGAAGTTAGTTTTTTTAGTTCAGTTTTTAGTTAGTTTCTAAATCAGTTTTTTAGTGTAATTTTTACTTCATTCACTTAGTGAAATTTTCTCTTCTTTTCCTATTTTTGGCTTAAGTTCTTAGTTTTGATTTCAAGTTCTTAGTTTTGATTTCATAAGTCTAGTTTAATGATTGTAATAGTTTTAGTTTAAAGCTTCCTAGTCTAAGTTCCTATGTTGATGACAAGACATGGAGATTTAGAAGAGGAAGCCATGGTGAGTTTATTCAAGTATTCAAGCACATCAAGGTATCTCATTCTCTAAACCCTTAATCTCATTCTCCCTTTCCTCTATCTCTCTCTATCTTCTTCTTCTTCTCCCTCTATTTCTTTTATTTTTTTTATATGGTTGTGGTATGTGGATGCACTTTTATTCCCTTATTTCTTTTTATGTGATTATGAAGTGTGGCTGCGCTTTTGTTATTCCTTTCAATTCGCTTTAGTTTGATAGGTTAGATGCTCATGTGTTAGGACGCCAATTTAATCCCTTAATTTTGTTAGATGCTTATGAGTTAGGATGCATTAATTTTCATTAGTTTAATTAGTTTAATTTAACACTTTAATTTGGTTCACTTTGCATTACTTTTAAGTTAATTAAATAGAGTGGCGTATATCTCCTCGTGTTCGACCCGTAGCTACGATTGACCCGTACGCTATGCGGTATTATTTTAACTCAAACAAGTTTTGCGCCGTTCGGGAGATTATTGACCACTTTATTTTTTTGATTTTTAAGTAATTCAAGTGCTTTAGTTTCTTCTCTTTCTCCTCTATCTTTTTAAAAAAAAAAAATTTTGAAAACCTCCTCTTGTTTCTTTTCTGTTTCAATAGTGCGCCTAATCTAAAGTCCTTCATATGCCCAAACCCACCAATCTTGGTGCCCCTTGATTCGTTGGGTGGTTTGGATTGGCATGTGACTTATCTTTGGAGGTGACCACTCTTGATAACAGAAAGCGACATAGTGAGAGCGTTGGAAACATAAACGTATAGTAGTCCTCCACCCTACATCGAATCCATTTGGAGTCGCCCGTAGGTGGCTCGTGAAGACTATACGGGTTCCCTTTGTCAACCTATATGGCAACCTTACACTTTGGAACCATTGTTTCGATTTCGAGGGATAGATGCACTATCTACCTTGGGCTCTCTCTTGTTTTTAGTATTTTTTTTTCTAGTCTTTTATTTTTCTTTAAACTTTTTTTATGGGAGACCTCAATTTGGGATAGGTGGTTAATTTAGAATAATGGGAGATACACTTCCAAATAAGACTTTGGGGGAAAGATGGACCTATGCTAAGGCAACCATGATTTTGGAGGAAATGTTTAAACAGTTAGGGAAGCCAAAAGTAGTGAGAGAAAGAACAATTTTGCACCACCCCAAGACAATTTTGCTCCCCAACCCAACTATGGGCCTTCGGGAAATTTTGATTGGTCACTTCCCAGCACAATCCATGTTATGGAAGGATGCCCTAATCTTTATGGGGGTACCTATGGTGATGAGAATGTGAGTCCTCAATTTCAATACAATTCTTTTGGCACTTACAATCGGGGGTGGAGTGATCATCCCGATTTTTGTGGGATCAATGGAATAACCAAGTGGACCACCCAATTTCCAATATCATGGTCGTTTGGTCCTCCAATGCCCAACCCTCCATTAAATCTCAATGTGCCACCTCTCCTTGAACCATATCACCAACCCCTTGAGTTTCAAAACATGGGTGAGGAGGCCGGGAATGAGCTTGAGAAATACATAGACCTTCTCACAACAAGCCAAAAATACCATGGAGAAACAACTCTCTCAATCGATAACCATGGTGCAAGAGGAGGAAACGTGTACATTACCTAGTCACTGAACTTAGTCTATGCTACTGCATTCCTGTTCGGAATGAACCACCCCATCCCCAATTTAATGATATTGAAAGTCCACCACCCCTAGTTTGAGGTTAATGAGAGTCATTCCCAACAAGTCTGTTTTTCATGATGATTTATTTGTTGAGATTGAGTATCCTCGGGATATTAGTGAAGCGAGATTTGATGAGCTACCCGAGGAAGTCCAACTTTTTCCGAAATTTCGAGTTTAGTGAGCCTAGTGTTTTTATTGATTTAGAATCAAATTTTCATAATAACATAGAAACCAGAAATTCGATCTCCCCTCTCTCTTTGGAAAACCGGATAATGGTCATTTTGAGGATTCCATTGTCCCGTTTGTTGATTTGTCCAAACTTCCTAGGTTTGATGATTTTATTGAGGAGGACAATGTTAGTCAAGATGCGTTTCAAGCATATTTCCATGATCTTTATTTAGCAAACCAAGTTCTCGCAAAGACCGGATAGTTTTATTGCTAGGATTGATTTGAGTAAACCTCCCATTTTTGATGATTATGTTGATGAGGTTATTCATAATCCTTTTATGCTTATTGTGATCCATTCTTGGTTGGCTTTTACAATAATGACATGTGTTCTACATTGCAAACGGGAGAGAATGGGAGGATTTATGGCCTCGAGTTTTATTGCCTTCATTTTTCACCGTCCCATGAGGACGATTTTTCTATTGGATATTTCTCGTTGTGCTTAACTTCCGTATTATTTCTCGCTTTACTAAAATTCATGGTGGAGTGTTTTCGGTTCTAAGCTATTTCTCCATTTACTGGCCATGGATTGAGATTTCTATTGCTGCTCCTAGCACTTTTTGTAGAGCTCATCATTCTTCATGACCCTCTTTTTTTATTATATCCTGGTAAGCCCCTTCATCTCCTCCCTTGTCCTTATTTTTTTCTTTTATGCATGCATTGAGGACCGCATGAATTAAGTGTGGGGGGATATTGGGCTTAATTGGTAAATTTTGATTGTGACAGATAGTTTGGTTATGTGCATACGTTTCTTTGATTGCAAAGCGAGAGAAAGAGGGAATTAGGTGCCCTAGCATGGGAAATAATAAAGAAATCCCTTTTCAAGGACTGTAATTAGTTTGTATCCGGTGATGGGGATTGAATTGGAAAATATGAGTACTATTTCATTTGATGGCTAGATTACTCTATGTGTTTTATGGACCCTTTGATCTTTTGGCTAGTAGTTGAGACCAATTTGTTTGTGGCAAGGCAAGGCATGAAAGTGGAAGTGAATGAAAAAAAAAAAAGAAAAAAAAAAACAAGGAACGTAGAAAAGAAAGTGGAATTCCTTGGGACTAGACAGAGATCGTGCCTCATGAAGCAGTGGTGACTTCATCGAAATTCCTTGAAAGGAAACTTAAAAAAAAAAAAAAAAAAAAAAAAAAAAAAAAACTCTTGCATCAATGTCTCAATGTCTTATGGATATATGCAAAAAAGCGAAGCTACCAAGTATTTGGGTGTTTGGTGTATGCTCCACCATGTCATTCAGGGAACAGTGAGTGGAGTAGAAAAAGAGTATGTTGTTGAGAAAGAAAAAAAAAAAGCTTTTGCCTTAAGGCACGAAAAAGAAAGTATGGTAAAAAAATACTCAAAGCCTAAGTCTTTGGTTCCATTGATATTATGAGTGGTTTACTTGAAGGTGAGTAGTGTGCAGAAAATATGAGGAAATCCCTTAATCTTGATGCATGCTTATTACTTGAATTGATGTGGGGTGATAAAATTCAAGTGTGGGGAACCTTTGGCTCCTTGATCTTTACTTGAACACTTTTTGGGATTATGTGCACTGTCCTACTTATGCCATGATTAAAATTTATAGCATTCATTTACAATTGAATTTTGGGAGTATATTCAATGCAAACACCCACGAGACACAACTCGTCCACTAGGGGTAACCTAGGGGTTTAAAGGCTTGTTGCACATGCTAAGTGCAACCGTGATTCCTACGACAGTGAGTTAGGATTTTTTACATTCAATGTTAGTTTTTGTTTTTGCTTTACTTGAGGACAAGTAACGTTCAAGTGTGGGGGAATCTGATGAGCACATTTATGTGTGAAATCTTAGGGCATAAAACATACATTTTACCACATTGGACAGAGTTACTCGGTGCTTTCTTATGCTTTTCAGGTTTTAGGTGAATTCTTGTGAAAATGGAGGAGATGATACTAAGGAAATGTTTTTAAGCTGTTTAGAGGTGTTAATGGCTTGGATACATAGGCCATCGAGTCAGCTTCGCAACGGTTCAAACGGCACATGATTCGAGTTGAAACGAAGAAGTTACGGCCGCTTTGTAACGGCTAACTAAAATGGTCTATAGGGGTTTATTTGTAATTATTGACAGTCGGACAGGGACAAAATGAAGCAAAAGTTCAGATGCCAGGGGTCTTAACGCAATAACCAGAAGTTATATTTCTTGTACCCGAAAGATTCCATTTGGAGGGCTCTGGACAGTCCAACTTCAACTTGAGATATCTTGGGCTCCCGAACTCCAAATTGGATCAAATTTGGGTCTATTTTGGGTGATTTTTCGCAAGGAACACAATGGTGAGGCCTATATAAGCACCCCATCCTCCACGTTTTCTGAAGGACAGAATAGGTATTTTATTTATTCTTGAAGGAATCCTAGTCATCACCCTTACTCTCTCCCTCCTCCAACTTCTCAAGGGCACTTCTGAAATTCTACTTGGGATAGATTTATATTTTTTCATCTATGGAAGGTTGAAAAATCAAAGATGCTTTGATTTTATTGCTTGGAGAAGATATCTACAAAGAAAAGGAAGACTTGTTAATTGGAGTTTACTTTTCAGAAATGAAGGTCATGTAAACAATCTTCTCTTCTTTTTGCTTCTATTTTTTCTTTTTCTTAAGAGTCAAGGCATTGTAAAGAGGAAGGAGAAGAGAATATTCTCTTTTCTTAGGGAATATTTCTCCTACACTTCCATCTCTCTCTTCTCCTCTCTTCCCCTTATAAATACCCCTTGCCCTTTGGGTTGTAAGAAGTTAGTTTTTTAGTTCAGTTTTAGTTAGTTTCTAAATCAGTTTTTAGTGTAATTTTTATTTCATTCACTTAGTGAAATTTTCTCTTCTTTTTCTATTTTTGGCTTAAGTTCTTAGTTTTGATTTCAAGTTCTTAGTTTTGATTTCATAAGTCTAGTTTAATGATTGTAATAGTTTTAGTTTAAAGCTTCCTAGTCCAAGTTCCTATGTTGATGACAAGACATGGAGATTTAGAAGAGGAAGCCATGGTGAGTTTATTCAAGTATTCAACACATCAAGGTATCTCATTCTCTAAACCCTTAATCTCATTCTCCTTTCCTCTATCTCTCTCTATCTTCTTCTTCTTCTCCTCTATTTCTTTTATTTTTTTATATGGTTGTGGTATGTGGATGCACCTTTTATTCCCTTATTTCTTTTTATGTGATTATGAAGTGTGGCTGCGCTTTTGTTATTCCTTTCAATTCGCTTTAGTTTGATAGGTTAGATGCTCATGTGTTAGACGCCAATTTAATCCCTTAATTTTGTTAGATGCTTATGAGTTAGGATGCATTAATTTTCATTAGTTTAATTAGTTTAATTTAACACTTTAATTTGGTTCACTTTGCATTACTTTTAAGTTAATTAAATAGAGTGGCGTATATCTCCTCGTGTTCGACCCGTAGCTACGATTGACCGTCGTACGCTTGCGGTATTATTTTAACTCAAACAACGGACATGACATTAAAAGATTCCTCCTTATGAGTCGGAGGGGGAGTCTGTTGGGTCCTCCTCAGAAGTCAACAAGGGGGTCATGTCAAAGAGACATGAAATAAATGCCTTGTCCATTGTAAGTTAAAGAGATAAGGACTTCCCTATAGCAAAGAAAATTCCATGTTTTTGAATTCATGAAGGAGGTAGTGTCGACCATTAATGAAAGAAAAAAAAAAAAAAAAAAGGGAGGGGATGCCAAAGTTGTGTCTTGTTCTTCATTTTGTTCTCCCATAAATAAGGGGTGAAGGAGAGGGGTCGTGGTACATATAGCAATTAAGCACACTAAAAGTGCTCAAGGAAAATTTTGTAGGACTGTCATTAGACCAGGTATGATGTATGGGGCGAAATGTTAGGCTGTGAAAGAGTGTCATATAAATAAACTTGGTATCGTAAAGATGAGGATACTGAGATGGATGTGTGGGAAAACTAGGAAGGATAAAGTAAGGAATGACCGTGTTAGAGCTGCATTGGGAGTAGCTCTGATCCATGATAAACTTAGAGAGAGCCGTTTGAAGTGACATGGCCATGTTCAACGGAGGCCTTCGGATGACCCAGTCCAAAGGAGTGACCATATTCAAATTAAGGAAACCAAAATATCCAGGGGCAGGTCTATAATTACCATAGAAAAATAGCAAAGAAAGACCTGCTTAACTTAAGCCATGTTCCTAGCATGACTTCAAATAGAGCTGAGTAGAGAGCAAAGATCCATGTGGCCGACCCCATTTAGTGGGTTTGATGTTGTGTTGCTATTGTAGAAATAAATTCCAATTTCGAGGTTGGATGTTGGGTAGTTAAGAAGCGGTATGTAGCTAGGAAGGGTCAATGCCCTAGATTTTGTGTCATTGTTGTGTGCCTCTTTACCCTTAGTTCAATATTATTTTTTTGCCTCTACTAGGATCCATGTAGCCGACTCTATTAAGTTGGGACAATGATGTGTTGTTGTTGTTATAACAAGTGCTCAAGGAGAAGTGAGTGAGTTGTGAGTGGGTGAGAACTCTGTGGAGTGTTGGGTTTGAATATTTCTTCAAAGGTTTAAGAGTGTGAGATGAGAGAGGACGAAAAAGGGGTATTTGGTTTTGGATACAGGTTATGTTTAAATCCAAAGTATTCTTATTTGTATTATTATTCTCTCCATTCTCTTATAGTGAAGAAATCGCAATTACACCCATGGGTGTAGGCATAGCCGAACTATGTAACTATTTGTATTTGTGAGTTTGCTTTTATTAATTTTGTGCATATCACTTTGTGCATACGTGAACCCATATAGTCACTATTGATGTTACTATTCACATAATACTATTCAAAGTTACTATTCACATGTTGCTATATTTCTTTATTTTTTTCTTTACACATGCACAAAAAAGGAGTTATTGTATTTCCCAATACTATGAACAAATTCCCTTAGCAAACCTCTTATTAGTAACCAATGCTTTGATGTAATCATCATTTGTTGGCTTTAACTAAGAAAAATGCCATAATGATAAACCAACAACACAAATTACATCATCTTCTCTCGTAGGATTCCATTTAAGGTCTAGATAAGGGGAAAACAAAAACAATTTATCATAGGTTTGACAATCTTGTCATGGTGAGCTTGACTAGCTTGTCACAGTTGATGATAGAAAATCTTGAACGGTGGTCATAGTCAGTGCCATCGATATTTACTTCGATATTTATTTTCAAGGGAATATCGATAGACGAGGGTGAGAGGGGGAGTGTCTTAAAGCAAGGTTCCAAGGGTGAGGAGGGGAAGGGGGAGGGAGTACCGTAATCTTATATTTTAATATTTGTTGGAGGTGATTCTTGGCCAATCAAAAAATGATAGATCGGATACGTAGTAATAGATAAACCACGTTAACGATTTCAATTCCGATCCATATTAGAATCGGTATTGTTATTTGTACTATTATTCTCTCCATTATCTTATAGTGAAGAAGTCTTAATTACGTCCATGGATGTAGGCATAGTCAAACCATGTAAATATTTGTATTTGTGAGTTTGTTTTTATTATTTTTGTGCGTTATCAGTTTGTGTACACGTGAACGTCATATAATCACTATTCGTGGTTACTATTCACATGACATTATTCATAATTACTATTCACGTGCTGCCGTATTTCTCTATTTTTTCTTTACACACGGGTGGTAAAGGAGCTATCTTTTTTTCCCAACACTATAAACAAATTTCTTAGCAAGGCTTTTATTCCTAGAACCAATGCTTTGATATAATCACCATTTGTTGGCTTTAACCAAGAAAAATGTTACAATGATAAACCAACAATGCAAATTATATCTTCTCTCGTAGGATTCCATTTAAGGTAGAGATAAGGCGAAAATTAAAAACCATATATGACAAGCTTGATAATCTTGCCATGGTGGGCTTGACTATCTTGTCGCAGTTGCTGATAAAATATCTTGGATGGTGGTCATAGTTAGTGCCATTGATATTACTTCGATATTTACTTTCAAGGGATTATCGACAAGTGAGGGAGAGTGGGGGAGTGTCACAAAGAAAGGTTCGAAGGGTGGGGTGGGGAGGGGGAGGGTGTACCGTAATCTTAATTTTTTAATATTTGTTGGAGGGGATTCTTGGTCGATCAAAAAATGATAGATCGGATATGGAGTAATCGGCTATGTTTTCCTGATTTGCCTAATCCATATCGGAATCATTTTAGGGTTTAGCCGAGCCGAGGGGTCATATGGTAAGGGTGTCAAAATGGAACTGGGACCGAATATCAGAATCAAAACCGATCATTTACGATCAAATCAAACCGCAGTACATAAAAATGATCCAGTTTTGATTTTATAGGTTCTCTTTTTGTTCGGTTTTAATTTGCACCGCAAAACCGCGGTTTAAATCAAATAGAAACCAGTAGCTCTTTTACTCGAATACTAGCCCATGCGTCAATTGGATTAATTAATAATATATAATTAATTTAATAAACAATAATTAATGCATCATACTTGAAACATAAAATAAGTAAAATGTCTTGGATTAACTATATATTATGTTTGTTCAAGTATGAATTGAAAATGATGGATGATGTTAACATGGATTAAAAAACTCTACTTTCTTTCTAATAGAAAAAAATAGTTTGTTTATCATGTGAGAGTTTTGAAGAAAAAAATGGAAAAACAAAGAATAGGAAAGGAGAAGGACGGGTGTAAATGGGAAGTTTTTTTTTTTTTTTTTTTTAATTTAACACATAGACATGGGAAATATAATGAGTGAGGGAGACTGGGAGAGAATGGGGAAACACGAGAATATAAAGGCCTTGAAAATCGATGTTGTCTTCATTGCTGTTTCCCAAAACCGACACTATACAAACCGCATGTAAACCCGATTGTAAATTGGATAACAAAAACCGAATAGAAACCGATAAAACCAAACTGTATGCAAAACGATTCTGATTTTGACTGATTCTTATCCGATTCAATTTTGATTTCACGCTTTATCAAAATGTAAACCAAACTACAACCGAATTCAATAACCAGAACCGCACTGATTGACGCCCTTACCATTCGAATCCGATTTCCAATACAAATAACTGTTAATGTGATTTGTATAACTGCAGAACACAAAACCATGAACAAAGCTTGATATAATCATCATTTGTTGATAGTTCAAGATTCCATTTGAGGTAAATTAACAATGCAAGATTCCATTTGAGGTAGAGGTGGACGGAAAAATAAAAAACAATTTTATAGCATGAAGGTGTTAACACTATTTCAGAGAAGAAAAAGAAAAGGGACAAAAAAAAAATGAAAAAGAAAGCCCAAACCGCTAATTAAATGGAAGCTCATCTTCCACTGTCAACCTCCAGAAAAAGAGAGAAAAACACAATGTTTACATTGTAGAAGAAGAAAACCCTCAGTACAACTCAGGTCTTCTGCCAGTTATAGGGTATAGGCACTAACATAAGAGGTGTCTTCTTGTTGAGAGTAAGAGGGAACAACTCTTCCATGTTGATGTCTTCAATTGTTGTTCCCTTGGGCAGTTGCCAATCAAAGCTGTAAAGAAGATTTGCAAGACTAAGCTCCACATTTGC